>NC_142493.1:9711699-10439437 GCF_965113065.1 Corylus avellana | reverse complement strand
CGCTGTACCCATCCCACCTTTTGCAAGGGTTCCGTCGATCCGGCTGCGTTTGTTTTCGTTTCTCCCTGATTGTACTTCTTTGCTTTCGTTCTTTGATTTTGCTTTTTTGCTTCCCAGTTTTTGTTTTTAGGCTTGTTTCTGTCTTTGGTGTTTTCTGTTCTGTTGTACTTGTGTTCTCTCTCGGTGAGTACTACTTTTGATGGTTTTCACTCAAACTCTCCCCCTCCCTGTTTGTTTGTGTGTGCCGCCGATCTCCTCCGCGCCCGCTTCGCCGCTCACCGCTCGTTGTTGGATCTTTTCATGCGCCCCTCCCGCGCCAAGCTTTTTGTGCCACCTTCCGCGGTGGTTTCTGGTCAGCTCACGATCGGCCTCCTCCGACTGTCGTGACCTACTTTGTGTGTTTTTTGCGTTTATTTCCCTGTTTTTTTTTTTCTGTAATTTTTTTTACCTGCATTTGTTTTACTGTTCCTTTTATTTCCTTGTATGGTTTTTTCTTTTTTCTTGTAATAAGGCTCTCTCCTCCTGCTTTGTTGCACCCGGTTGCTGCTCGTTATTACTGGTCCAAACCCTTGGGTTGTGGATGTGAACTTTATTCTGGCCTTTGGGTCGAAGAGGATGAGTATCAGCTTGGAAGTTTTGCTCTCAAGGCTGAGGAATAAGTATCGGCTTGGGAGTTTTGCTCTCAAGGCCGATAAATAAGCGCTACCTATGCATTAGATGGTGCCTGTTTGATGTAAATCTGATTTTTAAACTTGATGATTAGTTATAGGTTAGTGGATGCTGTGTTATAGTTGATTTGGTCTATTGTTGATGACTGTATCTTTAGCTTTGGCTATGATTTACTTTAGAATTTTTTGCTCTGTTTGTAAGAGTTTTAGGCTCGCGATTTTTATCAATGAATGAGTATGGTATGTTTCAACAAAAAAGAATTAATTTGATAGGGGTATTTTTTGTTTGAGCAGTGATATACACCATATCAGTATTCAAATCGGGTGACATAGCATTAAAATTTTTTGAAAATAGCCATTTTTTTTTTTTTTTTTTTTTTTTTTTTTAAAGTAGTGCATACTGGTTACTTAGTGTAAATACTGTTAATTTACACCGAGTGTGGTGTATATCACTACTCTTTTTGTTTTTGGTCATTAGGTCATACAACATGACCATGGAAAGTGAATTTAATATAAATTCAATAATCATTCATATAATTTTGAGTGTTCAATATCATTTCAAGGATTAAAATTAAGAATCTACAAACGGCCAGTTATTAATTGTTAATAACCACCAACTACTAATAACTCCTAACAGCATAGTTACTTTAATGGATTGTTGTAAAAAAGAAAAAAAAAAGAAAAAAAAAAGGACATTAGTAGTTTGAAAGAGACATTATCTCAATTGTCAAAAGAAAAAAGAAAATCTGTCAAAAAAAAAAGAAAAAAAAAAAAGAAAAAAAAAGGTGTAAGAATACATTATTAATTAAGGGCCCATTTGGTTTGTAAAATAGACCGTCGGAATGGAATGGTTATTCCTATGGAATAATCATTATTTTGTTTGGTAGGGTCTATTCATGTGATGGGAATAACTATTCCCATACATATAAAAATAGCTATTCCTCTAAAAAATGAGTGGAGTAGCTATTCTTTATGAAATGTAATAGATTTTCTAAAAAACCCCTTAATATTTTTTATTTTAACCATAAAATTTGTTTTTTTTTTTATTTTTTATTTAAAATAAAAAAACTAGAATTTAAGTGGTGTCTGGCCGGCAACCCCATTGGGTAGCCGGCCACCCATTAGCAGGACTTGGGGGTGGTCGCACCATCCCTAAAGCACCTTCGTGTGGACCCTTGAGGTGCCCCGGGGGTGGCGCGACCACCCCTAGTGGATTTGGGGGGTAGGGGGTCGTCGCGACCTCCCCTGTTGCCATCGGAGGTGGCCTTGGCCAGCCCCAAATCCGCCAGGGGTGGTCGTGCCACCCCCGAGGAACCTCGAGGGTCCACCCCAAGGTGCTATGGGGTGGTGCGACCACCCCCCAGGTCATGCCAATGGGGTTGTAGGCCACCCCTACAATTTTAGGTTTTTTTTTTTTTTTTTTTTTTTAAGAATGGTGGGGTTTTTGGTAATTTTGATTTAACTCCAATTAGAATACATATGTTGTTACCAATCTAAGGAATATGAATAACTATTTCATTTCACTTTCCTCTATTTTTGGTAATAGTTATTTATTTTTCTAATAAAATACTTAATCTACGAACCAAACGAGCCCTATGTGATATGTTGAGGGAGAATACAGCGACTTTTCCCTTTTTATTATCTTTTATGGTTTGATACTTTATTATTTCTTGACTACTTGGAGCAACCCAGTCTCGGTCAGGACCTGGTATAAGTGGATCATAGTCATCATTTCCAAGAATTTGGATCCTATTCGGTCCAAATAATCCAGTCTTTTTTAACATAGGGGTGAAATTGTCTAATAAAATATAAATTGACAATTTTACCCCTATTTTAAAGAGGACTGGCTCCTCTCCCGTCCAGAATCCCGACCCTTTCCTCATTCTGAACATTCTAAACGAAATCGTCACGTCCACTTGGCACGTGGTCGCAGTGTCTTTGTTTAAATGTAAAGTTTCTTTCACTTTAGAGAGATATTATGACCTAAATTCGAGTGACTGAGAAAAGAATACTACGGATACAAAAAAGGGAGGGGGGGGGGGGGGGGGGGGGGGAGTGGGGAAGAAGAAAAAGAAAAAAAGAAAAAAGAAGCGATAAAAATAGTCACAGTTAAATGAGTTTTCCAAATTAGTATAGTTATATAGATACATATTTATGTTTATGGATTGAGAGTATATATTTTGAAATTGAAAGTATAAAAGAGTTTTCGAAAAAAGATTCCTATATTAACAAAAAAAGAGAAGAAAAAAAATCCCTGTGTAAGTTTTTAAAATAAAATTATGAGCGTATTCTGCTTTGTTTTGTTTTGTGCAAAACGCAATCAAACTACATAGAATTTTTTCGCTTTTCATTGTATCCCGAGCATACCAATTTTTTTTTTTTTTAATGGAAATCTAAAGATTTCATTGATTAAAGATCACGAGTATAAAACACTTACAGAGCATAGCAAAAACTCTTACTGCACAAAACATAAAGCTGTGCAAAAATCATAGTCACATGCTATGAGGTTATAAAGTCATAAATACAACAATAACAAAAAAAAAAAAAATTTACAATCAGGTGCTATTTATACTTCAATTTTTTGCTAACCCATGTAGAAATACAGTTAAAGAGCAGATCTGCTCAAAGTAGACTAGATTTAAGACATGGGTAACCAAATTTCCTAACAACCAATTGTGAGAGATAACTCCTCACAACTAATTATTCACTCCGTGAGAAATAACTTCTCACACCTAATTATTCCTCCTCATTCATGAGGACAGATCTAAAGACAAGAAAACTATTTAATGAGAAGAAGGGCCGAGAGACAGCTTCTTCGTGCATACCAGTTATGTGGGGGGGGGGGGGGGTGGGGTCTGATTGTAAAAGACTCGGTTAATTGATACATAAGGCCAGGTAAAATGATAATTTTACATTTTATTTGAACCATTTTACCCTCATGTATCAACCAAGTTCATGTAATATAAGTGGTTCCAATATGAAAGTTAAATTATTCCCCCGCTTTTTCTACGTTAATAAATGATAATGGTAAGTGGTTCCAATATGAAAGTTAAATTATTCCCCCGCTTTTTCCACGTTAATAAATGATAGTGGTAATTGGTCAAAGTCTTTAATCTTTATACCTACTACAAGATTCGTAAATGTTCTTAATAATTAATTAGGCAATCTGAATTTGTATATTATATTATATATGGACCAAATGTCTTAACCAGACGTATTTAAAGTAGTTAAGTAATGAAAGGTATTGACACCCTTTTTTCTGCTTCTAGAATTAATGGAGTATTTAAAAATCCATCACAATTCCTGCAAATGTGTAAGGCGACAATATCCTAAGCGATCATGATCAGCATGGCTGTCAACCATATCTTTTTCTAACCTTTTGCATATATGTAGCTACAATATATATATATATATATACAGGTACAAAGCAAGGTATCTACATGGTATACATGTATATCTGGGCTCTTTCTCCATTTCCAGATTTGCACGATTATCTTTTTTTTGTTTTTTCTGGTTTGGTAGGATGCCATGCTTATTGCCACCTTTCAGATTATAATTATGAAAGAATGATTGTGTTTGGATTGTATTTAAGAAATATAGTTTTTAAGTAAAAAAAACGCTTTTTAGCAAAAGCTTCAAAAGTCAAAATTACGTTTGATAATTTTTGAGCTTTTTGAATCCTTAAAAGCCTTTTTAATTTTTTTTTTCACAATATGGATACTTTTTTTTTTTTTTAAATGGACTTTTTCAGCCGTAAACGTACTTTTGGACCCCTCAAACGTACAACCAAACAGGCTCATAGTGTTAAATCACCCCTTATCTTAAAAGCTTAAATAGATATAAAATGATAAATTTAATCATTTAATCAATATTCTACACTCTTCTCCCCACATTTGGGATTTGATACCATATTAAACTACCACTTATTTGTCCCCAAGAGGTAGCTCAATCGGCTAGGACCACGCCTAATGAAGCGGTGGTCACTAGTTCGAATCCCCCTCCCCCTTCTTGTGTGGACATGTCAAAAAAAAAAAAAAAAAACTACCACTTATTTCAAAAGCTTAAGGACGGAGATAAGGTTCGAACCAATCAAAACGTTTCCTCTTATACCATATTAAATTATTATTTAATTCAAAAAATTTAAGCCCATAAAAAATGATAAATTTAATTATTTAATTAATACTTTAACACATAGGATCCCAGCAAAACATGAAATATCTAGATTTAATATATATATATTATAGATATTATATCTAGAATAATTTATTCATTTATATTTATTATATATTAAAATTAACATTAATTATATTAATATATTAAATAATATAAAAATAATATAATTAATCAGATTAATGTAATTAATCTAATTTAATGTAATTAATATACTGAATCGTTGAATTGAATGTGCAATTTTTGGAATTCTCTCACATATTCTTTTTTTCAATACACACAAATCATATGGATGATTGAACTTTTGTAATTTAGGGTTTATAAGATGACAAGTTTGATTCCTTGAAGGTGATGTGTATGACTATGATATCCAAACTACAAGCCGTTTGGTCATGGCCATCGAAAACGTACATGGAGGTCCAGCACCGTTAAAAAGTTGTGCGTCCAATGGACGGCAGGCACTAGTGGGACTGACTAACTTTTGTGCTTGCTAGCTGTGCTTCTCCCTCTTCTAAAACTAAGAAAGCGATGGTTAAAATCTAGTTTTGCTTCCTTGTTCTTTGGAGGCTGAAGGGGGTGAGAACAAAGGACGATTTCATCGATGTTTTTGCATCCATCCTTTACAATAAAATAAAAAAACGGAATAATGCTTTTAGAATGGGAGGAATAGTGACATGATTCATAATAATTTACGCGGTCAAAATGTTAGTTTTTAGATTGACTAATTTGGTACTCAAAATACTTTTGACGTCTAGTTAAAGCTCAAGAATTTGAAGTCTAGTTAAACACCTTCCAATTAATGCATGATTATTTAGAGACTAAGAGGCTATAATTTAGTGTGCTAAAAGAGAGTTCTTTGATCGTAGAGCATTCGTGCTAATTCTCTCTTAGAGTTTTCTTGGTTAAACCGCACAAACCTTTTTTGGCACAAAAATCCTTTAGCCATCAAAGTTTTAGAATTATAAGAAGAAGCTCGGTAGAAGAATTGCCTAAAGGTTCTGGAGCTACTGCGGTAGGAGCAACTAGGTCATTTGCTTGATACAAGGGAGTCTCTTATAAATGTTTTGTAAGTGTGAACTTCTTGTAAATATTTCTTTTATTTAGTGGATGAATTTTCTAGATTTGACTGTTCCAGATTGGTTTTACTTATGAAGAGTTTTTCAAAAGGTTTCAAATTCGTCGTTTGCTAACTGTTTTTACAGCTTTCATAATATTTACTGAATGATTCTGTGGTGAATAATGTTTTAATTTCACATTAATTTTGTAAACACATATAGAACCCTCCTTTTAAATGTTGTTAGGAGCCTTTGGGGCTAATTTTCACAAAATGTTGCTGCTCTATCTGAGGAGCACATGTATGAAGAAGTTCAACAAAACAAGTACAAATGTGAACAATCAAACGTTCTTTCTTTGGAAAGCCCATATTTTAAGTACCCCATGGTAAGGGAATTGGTAAATCTTAACGAGAATTGAAGCACTTTAATATTTGGCATATAACAGTGGATATAGAAATTTGTATTAGGAGGGGCGGGAGAAGAAGGAATTCGTATTAAAAGGGTCGGGAGAGGGAGGAGCATAGATAGGCTAGGATTAAAAAACTAAGAAAAAAAAAAGAAAAAAAAAAAGGGTGGGGGGGGAGGGGGGGCTGGGGGTGTGCACGCCTGCGCCGCCCCCCTTTGCATCCGCTATCATCATGATAAAGATAACAAATGATCATGGAATAGAAGAAGTGTGTACCTCAAAAAGTGTTTAAAATTGATTTAACTTTTTTTAAATCACATATAAGATTCCATCTACTAATAATGATGCTAGCTAGCTACTCCCCTCCTTGGAAGATTGTTAAGCATGGAAATTGGAAGGCAATGAGGACACATTCCGTGACAAAAAGGGCAGGTGAACAGCGCATGTGCTGACTTTGCTTCACAATATTCACCAAATAATTTCTAACTTATTGACAATCACGTACACCAAGGAAGAATCATTGCATAGAGACGTCGACGTTTTAGGTGGCCCGCAGGTCCACATCTTCCCATGGATCATTTTCTGTTATCCTAAGCTTTAATGGTGGATATATCTTGAAGTTTATATGATGTACCGAAATGCAGAAAGGAAATGGCAGTCACAGATCAGCTGCATGGCCCCATGAATATGATCCCTTTCTTTTGTATCCTTCCAAAGAAAGGGTACTCAGAAAACTTAACCCTGCAAAAGGAAGGCTTGTGGGTTTACTCAATTGGAATAATGTGATGATTTCAACAGTCTTTCGGTTGGTGTGGAAATAAGTGTAAATGTTTTTTTGGTTGTTGGTTGAGGCTGTATTAGCTTGATCATTAAGGAACTTTCTCTCTGGTCCATTTGTCCCACATAACTCATTATTTACGTTTGTTTCTGGCATGCACCCACTATGTGGGTCATTTGGAATCACTGCATGCTGTCTTCTATGCTGATCTACTCTTTTTTTATTTTTTTGTTCGTCCCAGCTTGGACAGATAATTGTTAGAATATATTAGGGGATTTGTTTTTATGATTTGTTGTAATCTCCTATAATTAGATTTGATTTGATTTTTTTTTTTTATCCTCTCATCTTTCACATATAAGAGGTAGAATATAGTAGGGGATTTGATTTCAAAATTTGTTGTAATCTTTTGTAATCAAATTTGATGATAATCAAATCAATTTGATTTGATTGTAATTAAATTTGATGGTATTCAAATCACATTAATTTGATATCTACAAAAATATCAAGTGAATAAAAGTAGCTTTAGGCTTTATCATGTAAATGTAAGTCATAGAAGACGAAACCACCTAAAAATCATTGTCTCAATTTTCTTTATTTCGCTTTAGCTTTCTTTTATAATATTTCTTTCAATAAAATCATCTTTTTTGCTATCATCCTAAAAAAGATTAGTCAATTTGAGGTTGTTTAGGAAGACAACTTTAATAACTCTTCTAAACTTTTTTTTTTTTTTTTTTTTTTTTTTGAGTTGATTTGACATCACTAACATTCCGCTCAACTCAGAACTTTTAAACTTTACTCAAAAAATTTAAACCTAGCAAATAAAAATCATTAATATATATTTTTTTAAAATCAAGAAATAAAAAATATATATATATTTAGGGGTGGTGGTTGGACCCCTGGGGTGGCTCAAGCACTTTTTGGGGGTGGCTCTTCCACTCCGGTTGGAGTGGTTTTTCAGGGGTGGCTTAGCCACCTTCGTTTGTTTCGGGGGTTGCCGAACCACCCCCAAAACCATTGTTGGGGGTGGCTCGACCACCCATTTTTTCTTTTTTTTTTTGTAATTTTTAATTAGATTTTTAATTTTTTATATTTTATATTCTTTAACATAGTCTCCGCTCTTTTTTATTCTTGATATTCACAATTTTAAGGTGAGTTGGGAAGAATAGAAAAATATCCAATTGAGTGTCACCAATAAAATGCTATACGGTGCGTATAGGCCCTGGAGCATGGTGGTCGGCGGTATGTCGACGGTGATCCTGATTAGTGGGCCATCATGGTGGTTGATAAGGCATTTGTTATAATTGGGCCATAATATCTTAATGGGTGGGTTTTCACAAGCTTTTAGGCCTCAAAGTTTGAATATAGTCGGGGTTCTAACATGGACCAAGTGGCCCCAAGCCTGTACTTTAAAAGTCCAAACTAATGTTGCTATGGGCGCCATACTAACAAACAAGAATGGTGGGTCAGGTCTATGGATGACTTATTATTATGAATTATGATTGACAATTTTTGACATAACTTGTGCATCCAAAATGAAATTAGTAAGTTAAGGTATGATTTAACCTATTTAATTCAATACGTCGAATTATGGTTAAACTTTTTAGTCTTATACCCATGTTTTGATACGATTCAAACTTGACACACGATACTAAAGCTAAAAATTTTTGACACGACTTGGGAAGTTCTCACGATCCCAACATGAAATTGGCAGGTTATGGTTGATGGGTCTTACCTGTTTAATTAAATGAGCCATGTTAGAGCTAGCACTCACAATGGTTTAGCCATTTCTTACTTTTATCAAAAATAGATAAGCATAACACTAAAAAAAACCAACTACGTACATTGTATTATGCATTTCAAATGCAAAACACTTACATTTTTTTTTTTTTATTTTTTTTTATTTTTTTTTTATTTTTTTACATTTGTAAACAATACACCGTTACATATAGTAGACATTGTTCAGACGTTTATCTTATTAATATACTATTTATCTCTCTATATCTCTTTTTTTCCCAAATTGTCTCTTACTATTCCTCTTCCACATCTCTCTTTTCCCAAAATTTTTTCCTAATATTTCTCTCTCCACATCTCTATTTTCCCAAAAAGTTGAAAAATAGGATTTTTGTGAAAAATACAACAATTATAAAAAATAAAATTTAAATGATATAGATAAAAAAAAAAAAAATAATTATATGGTGTCTTTTAAAACTCATTAGTTAAACTAGATAAAATGGGTTTAGATTAGCCATTTTACATAAAAAAAAATACACAAACCAATGTGAATGCTCTTAGTGTTGACTTATACAATCTTACACTTATATCTTGAAACGAATCAAACTCGATACACAATCACCAATTGCCACCTTAAATTTTTGATGATTAAATTAGAACAGAGTTTTCCTTAAATAAAATACGTGTCTTTCACATGTTAAAATGACACATGTCATTTTTATAAATTACGTTAAAGAAAAATCCGCAACCTATTTTGCTGAAAAATTCTGTCCATTAAATAATTGGTTCAAGAAGGCAATGGCGTAAACAAGAATTCGTATTGAACGTACGCTTTGAAAATGGCATGGCCATGATCATGTTGATTACCATTCTGTGTTGAAGGTGCCAATATCCATAACAATATTACGTGTTCATGAGTCATTATCAATGTGATTCGTTTGTTCCAGGATGTGATTGCTGGGTCAACAAATTCCGAAATCCAAGCTTATTGTTTTGTTACCAAAACAACTTCCCGCCTACCTTCACTTCATTTCCCAAATATTAAGGGACAATCTTTGATCTTACGAAAAAAGGACATCCTTTCTATGTCTCCTCTCAAGCTGTCCAAATGGTTCAGCTTCACCGCATCAAAAGATTGGTTCTACCGTTACTCCTTCGCCAACGCCGGCCTCCGCTCCATCACCACCGATCTCGGAGATGGCACCGTCATGCATTGTTGGGTGCCGAAATCCCCTAAACACTCCAAGCCCACGTTGCTTCTCATCCACGGCTTCGGCGCCAATGCAATGTGGCAATATGGGGAGCACCTCCGCCACTTCACGGACCAATTCAACGTCTATGTCCCGGACCTTATATTCTTCGGCCGCTCATTCACGTCTAGGCCCGAGCGCACCGAGTCTTTTCAGGCGTCTTGCATGATGAAGCTGATGGAGGCGCATGGGGTGCCTACGATGAGCTTGGTTGGGATAAGCTATGGGGGGTTCGTGGCCTACAATATGGCGGTGCAGTTTCCGGAGGCGGTGGAGAGGGCAGCGCTGTGTTGCACTGGGGTGTGCTTGGAGGAGAAGGATTTGGAGGAGGGTTTGCTTACGGTTTCGGACTTGGATGAGGCGGTGAAGATTTTGTTGCCACAGACCCCGGAGGAGCTTAGGCGATTGATGCGGTTTTCGTTTGTCAAGCCTACTAGGGGCATCCCCTCTTTTTTCCTCTCAGATTTCATTGAGGTAAGGCTCTCTCACATTTCTTTTTTTATGTTATACGACTGTCATATAACTAAAATGACGTAATAGTAAATCAATAATTAGATTAGTACAAACTTGTAAAAAAAAAAGAAAAAAAAAAAAAGAAATTTGACTGCTTTTTAGTGCCATGTTATTACAAATATCTGACTATTGTTTAAATAATAAACTATTGCTAATAAAATGGTAACAAGAATCCACTACTCTTTTTTTTTTTTTTTTTGTCATGAAAGAAAGAAGTGATTTTTTCTCTTGGTATTGTATTTTGCTGAAGTGCTCTGTAGCTTTAGAAGAATTTCAAAGTTACAACATGTTTGGTAAAGTATCTTCCTTTTTGAAAGACTTTATTGGGGATAAGCCGATAGCATTTTGAGTAATTATAGGAAGGAATGAAGGAACTTTGAATTGGATGATTTTTTAGTTAAGATTGGGGTAAAATCATCTAGTTAATCAAGGAAGAAAGATATGGACACATACCACTAATTAAAAAATTTTACAGAATCCATTAAGGTGACAAAATAATAAGTTGGCTGTCAGTGAGAGAAAGTGAGATTTAAAGGACATTTCAGCATTCATATATCTTTGGTACCTAGGCCCTGCCACCATTAATGCTTGTCTACTTTAAGGTTGTAAACAATTCCAACTTCTATCGTTTGAAATTGAGTGTTTAGGTTACGAGAAAATTTAGATTTTTAAAATTTTAAGGAAACTTAAAATTTTATTTTCAAGTATAAAATTTGGGATTAATTTTGCTTACTCTTTATTAAAACATCGTCCTTTAAATATGAATAATACAATAACTTAGACTTGGAGTAGAACTATACTTACTTGGAGATAAACCCCTACATAGATAACAAATGCAATACGAACTCTAAAATAAATTATTGGATAATTGAAATACAAATAGACCATGTTTATCTCTAATATAAAAAATACTAATAACAAAACTAATCTAAACCAATATTAAATAAAATCTAATCCCTAACTTTATTTCTTTAACATGCCTTCCCCTGAAAAAGAACTTCACCTCAAGGTCCTAACAATTAAAATCCAAATTACTAATAAAACATCATAATTAATAATGATAACTAATGGCTAAAGATAAATATTATGCAACTGCAACAATTAATTTGACTACTCCAAGGAAGTTGAACTTGACGTGGCCACACTTGGTCTCCTGGATATTGTCTCTTAAATAAGCACAAGCCCTCTCATTAATTTGGCACTGCCGATGAACTTTGGGCTTAGGGTGGTGACAATGCGCTTGCAACGGAGCACAGGGCGGACATTGTTGCCCATTTTTGGCTACATCCGATGATGAACATTCCTTCATTTCATCGTGACTTTGATTGAAAAATTCTTATGTGATGATGGGTCCTGTGACTTGACAACGTTGTGGGATGGTCCATGCAGTTTGACAAGATTGTTGATGTCTTTGGTTGGTAGTGGCATGAGATATGATGGTAGCATCATTTGTAGCTGCTCTGAAAATTGGAACTCATCATTGTTATTAGTTGAACAATCAAATGGTGCAATTTTACTACAATTTTGGCATTATTTGCTTGACATAATGCCAAATTGACAAGTGTCTTTGTGAGAATTGTTGAGAATAAGGTTGTATATTGAATCACATAGAATAATATACAGAAGAGGCTTATATATATAGGCTAATAATAGAGAAACTATATGTAAACGACCAATGTGGGACAACACTACATATATAATCTAATAGCCCCCCTCAAGTTTAAGGTGGAGTGCGAGAGACCAACTTGAGTTTGGACACAAAATCACGAAAACGCCCTGGAGGATGTGACGTGGTAAAGATGTTCGTGAGCTGATCATGGGATGTGACAGAATGAACCTGTAGTGAGCCCTGAAAAAGATGATGACGAACAAAATGACAATCAATCTCAATATGTTTGGTCCGTTAATGAACAACATTATTATGAGCAATCTGAATAGCACTCATGTTGTCACAGTATACATGAGTAGCAAAAGAAAGAGAGACATCTATATCCTGTAACAGCTATCATAACCAAAGAAGCTCCAAGGTAGTGTCATCTAGAGCACGATATTCTGCCTTAGTGCTTGATCGAGCAACAGCCATTTGTTTCTTAGTTCACTAAGAGATAAGCGAGGTGCCAAGTAGGAAGCAGTAACCAGTGGTAGAGCGACGATTTGTCGGATCACCTGCCCAATCAACATCAGTATAAGCATGTAGCTAAAGAGGAGACTGAGAGAAGAAATAGAGTAGAGCCTATGAAATAATGTTCCCTTTAGGTAGCGAAGGATGCGGAGGACAGCTGAGAAATGAGTGGAGCGAGGAGCAGCCATAAACTGACTCACCTAATGGACAGCATACGAGATATCGGGCCGAGTGATAGTAAGGTAGACAAGACTGTCAACTAAATGTCGATATAAGGTAAAATCACGAAGAGGCTTGCCATCATTAGGAGTGAGATGAGCATTAAGCTCAGTCGGTGTGTCGACAATCTTACTGTCTATGAAATTGGCTCGAGAAAGCGGATCAGAGATATACTTTGCCTGTGTCAAATAATAACCATAAGAAGAAGAAGAGATCTCAAGACCAAGAAAATAGTTGAGAGGGCCAAGATCTTTCATCTCAAAGTGCTGACTGAGGAACTGTTTAAGTTTTTGAATACCAGTGATATCATCTCCAGTGATCATCATGTCATCAACATACAGTAGAAGAAGTATGGTACCCCGGTCTGTGCGGTGATTAAACAAGGCCGAATCATAAGAGCTAATGGAGTAGCCAAGGCTAGAGACAGTGGTGCTAAACTTAGCAAACCATGTTTAAGGAGCCTGCTTAAGTCCATATAGAGCTCGACGGAGACGACAAACAGTGTTTGTAGGATGAGATAATCCAAGAGGTGGCCGCATATAGACTTCTTCACTTAAATCACGATTAAGGAAGACATTTTTGACATTCATCTGACAAAGTGACCAATGTCGAGAGGCTACAACAGCCAGCAGAGCACGTACAGAAGAGAGGCGAGCAACTAGAGCAAAAGTCCCCTCATAATCCACATCGTACTCCTGAGTAAAACCTCAGGCTACAAGTCGTGCCTTGTACCAGTCAACAGTACCATCGAAACAAATCTTGATTTTGTAAACCCAGTTACACCCAACCACAGACTTTCTAGGAGGCAGTCAACCATATCTCATGTATTGTTCTTGTGTAAAGCATCAAGTTACTCTTTCATCGTAGCCTGCCAAAGAGAGTTAGTGGAGGCCTCACGAAAGGAGTGTGGCTCATGAAAGGTTGCTAAGGCATGAAAGCAATGAAAATCCTATAAATGGGATGGGAGAGATCTTACTCGGGTGGATTGGTGAAGGTCAGGTGGTGGAGTGTAGACCGGATTCTCAGATGGAACAAAACCTGGGGACGCAGGTGGAGCGGCGTCGAGAGCATCAGATGACTGCTGTTTGAGTGAGGGAGACTCTGGCAAGACATTGCTGGTGGGAGTTGGAGAAAGAGGAATCTCAAGAAGGGTAGTAAAGGGAGGGAAAGATGGCATGCTGAATTTGTCGACTTCGTGAAATAGTCGATGCTCCCAAAAAACTACATGACGGGAGATGTGAAGATGACGAGAGACAGGATCATAACACCGGTAGCCTTTTTGTTCCACTCCATATCCAAGAAAACAACATAACTGAGAATGAGATTCGAGTTTGGTGTGCTCATGGGGTTGGAGTAAAACAAAACAGACAGAACCAAAAACACGAAGATAGTGATATGAGGGGACAGGGCCAAACAACTTCTCATGAGGAGTGCAATTATCAAGGATAGGGATAGGCGACTTATTGATCCTGTAGACAGCCGTGAGAGTGGCTTCACCCCAAAACGGAGTAGGAACATATGTGGAAAGCAGAAGAGCGCAGATAGTGTCTAAAATGTGCCTAAGTTTACGTTTAGCTCAACCATTTGCTGTGAGGTGTCTGGACACAAGTGAGGAACAATGCCATAATGTTTAAGGATGACTTGAAAATCATGTTGAGTATATTCTAAAGCATTATTAGAAAAAAAAAAAGCTTTGATGGGTTTTGAAAATTGGGTTTCAACCATTTTGGCAAAAGTAGGATAAATATCCAATATTTCAGAACAAGATTTCATTAAAAACACCCAAGTGTAATGAGAGAAATCATCAACAAAAATAACAAAATAACGTGAACCACTCATACTAGCAATAGGAGAAGGTCCCCAAACATCAGAATGAATTAAATCAAAAGAAGCAGTAGCATGAGACTCACTATTATTAAATGGCAAAGCCGGTTGTTTCCCAAGTTGACATGAAATACAATCAAAAGAACTATTGGACACTGAACCTCATAAACCCTTTGAAGCTAAAAGTTGTACGCGAGAAGCATCTGCATGACCAAGATGCGAATGCCAAAGTGAAAGAGATGATGGTGACGAAGTGACAGCAGTAGAGATGCTAGTGGTGGGGAGGTGTAAGGATGAGAGTTCGAACATGCGCCCAATTCTACGCCGATCTCAAGGGTCTGGCTCGTACGAGGATCCTGCACATGAACACCAGAAAAGTCAAAAACAAGTCTATATCCAAGTGTACACAATTAGCCAACAGAAAGAAGATTGAAGGACAATTCAGGCACATGAAAAACTTCAGGAACAGAAAGGGAAGGTGTATTGATAGTGCCTATATTTTTAATACTCATAGTGGAGCCATAAGCTGTGCAAATTAGTGGGGAGTGAGGTGAAGGTGCAGATGTGGTAAAGGAAGTAGGGTGAGGTGTCATGTGATTGCAACAAGCAGAGTCAAAGAGCAAAGGGGAAGAGGTACCTGGCAAGACTAAGAGGATAGAGGAAGATGCATTACCAGAACGAGATAGGATGACTTGGTTGATTATTGCCTCAAAGTTAGCTACATATAAGGTGACGCTGGATCCTAATGCTTGGCCAGAGAGAGCAACTGAAGAGGGAGCAACTGAAGAGGGAACAACTGTAGATGAACCACTCTCAATATGAGCAACTACTACTATGGGTGCATTAGATCTTCCCTTACACCTATACTTGTCAATAGTGTGCCCTCGACGTTGACAATAGCGACAGTAATTGTTTTCGCGAGACTTAGGGGGGAGTCGAGGAGTACCTGATTTGTTATAATACTCTTGTTGGAATGACGAAGAGCCAGAGGATGGCGATGGCGTAGCCAACACTCTATGACTAGGCTAAGAGCGCATAGTTTGCGATCCACTCTTGGCACAGACAAGTTCGAAGATGGCAGTGTCCAAAGTGGGAAGAGAAGAATGATGTAAAAGTTACACATGAACAGGCTCAAAATCATCACAAAAGGCCATCAAAAATTGGTGAAGGTGATGTTGATCTCTACGTATAACATATAACTCAGCATCAGTGGGATCCTTCCACAGAAGAATAGTGAGAAGCAAGCATATCCCAAGCATCCTTTGCTTCATCAAAGCTGCCAAAGAGCGCATAAATAGATGGGATAGTGGTGTTACGGAACCATGTAAGAATCTGATGATGCTTGCTATCCCAATCAATATGATGAGTGGTGAAAGCCTCATCTGTTTCAGAAGCTCTTTTAACTGTCTTTTTGACCTCCCTAGTCATATAAAATTAAAGCTTGCGGCCTTTAAGAAAGCTATGCATAGATTGAGATCACACCATATAGTTTGTGCCATCCAATATAGTCTGAACACGATGAAGAATCTTGTTTTGTGTCATCTAGAAGGGTCAAATGCAAAAACAGACCACAAATATGAAATCAGGACGAAAAAATAGAGAACAAAGCACTTGGTCAACTCTGGAAGTCAACGATCAACGCTGATAGAAGTCAACGGTTAACGAATCGACAGTGGTGTTGACGTGGCAGAGGTGCTGAAATGGTAGAGGTGCTGATGTGTCATAGCTAACATGGCATCGGCTGGCATGGCACTGGATGACATGGTGCTAGGGTTGACATGGCAGTCTGAAGACCCTGGCGCATGTGCCACACGCGCAGAAAGGCTAGTCGCGCCTAAGATCGTGAATCTGAAGTGCAAATCTTCTAGGGGCGCGTGTGGTGGTGGACGGTGGTGTTTTGGCCAGTTCTGGAGTCATCGAAAGGAGATTTGTTGAACGGCAGGCTAATCGATATGAACGGACAACCATGGCAGACTAAGGCGGAGTGGCAATGGTGAAACGGTCGGGACTTCAAGTGGCGCGTGAGGGGGCATGAGAACTCCGATGAGGTTGTGTGTGGCAGCTCTAGAATGGTTGTCTTCCGAGGTTTCTAGCGGTATATTGAGCCGCGGAAAACTATAAGAGAGAGAACCAAAAAGGACAGAGCAAGATATTCGCCTGAGAACACTAACGGCGCCAAAAAAAAAATAAAAAATTAAGGTGATTCAGAACCTGTGCTTTGATACCATGTTGAGAATAAGGTTGTATATTAAACCACACAAAATAATGTGTAGAAGGGACCTATATATATAGGCTAATAATACAGACACTATATGTACACAACCAATGTAGGGTAACACTACATATATAATCTAACAAGAATCAAATGGTGCAATTTTACTACCTTGTTAATTATAACACTGTTATTACAACTTTGAAAAAAAACAATTAAAGTGGATATTAATTTTTAAGGAATATTAGACACTTTTTAACTCACTAGCATGGCATTGTTATTCCTTGAACTTCCCTCTTTTATTCTAAGCAAACCGGTAAACCTTTGTATTTGGACAGGTGATGTGTAGAGACTATGTTGAAGAAAAGCGAGAATTGATTAAAGCAGTACTCAAAGATCGAAAACTTTCCAAACTTCCTAAGATCCAACAGGTTCTCATCATTCCCTCTCTCTCTCACTCACTCACTCATATTCATTGTTGATGCACAGTTTTTCGAGGTGATCTGGCACGAATTTTGGGTAGGGCTATGGTGTTCGAGGACGCATCGGGCTGCACAGAAAAAGCAAAGAACAAGGATCAGAGCCCCCGTTGGTGTTTCGGCGGGGGAAGCTCCGATGCCTAAGGCAGTATTTTGAGGGAAGAGTGTACAAGCAACAAAAGTTCGAGAGCAAGAGTTGTGCTTACCTTTGGTTTAAGTTAAGACTTGTATTTATAGGCATGGAGTAATGTTTGTTCCCCGCACGCTATGGCTCTCTTATCCTTGGATATTTGTTGGGCAGGTATTCGCGAAGGATAGAGTTTGTCAGCCACCCCATGTTCTTAGTAGCCTAAGAATTTGGGATAAGTTGTTTGAACTTTGCTAGCGTTAGATAGGAGTGTCCGAGTAGTTCTCGGTCAGACGTGGATAATTCAGGTGTTGACAACTGGCCTATATTTTGATAGACATAGATGACTGTTTAAATTTGAATGATATTCTATCCCGTTTGTGTGGGGATAACATATATCTATTATGTGAGATGACCGATCTATCCTTGGTATAAGACTGTTATGCCCTAGAGGCCGGCTAGTCGTCGGACTTCAATGATAGCCTCCATGTGGACTTAGCCCATAGTAAGTTTGATAGATCTTTGGGTTGTTAGGCTTGTCGGGCCTTACGTGGCTGATCCATGACCCAATAGTTCCCCCCCAATTTCCTTGTTCGGGTGACTATGAAAATTTTATGTTCAAAATGGGTTGGTCCTCGGAAGTCCAAAGGCTATTCCTTCTTTTAGAGGATTTTCAAATGCGAACTTGGGAGTTTTGAATTTCAAATCCCAAATTTTTTGGTGGGAATTTTCCCTCCATAATTCGACTGAGACGTTTGATTTTCCCGAGAGCTAATCGGTTCATTTGCTTGTCGATTTGCATGGCTAAGTACGCATCCACTTGTTGGTATCAGTATGGTCATACTTTCGTCTACCATGCGTCATCATCTGGAAGGTGATAAGACGAGTCTACTGCGGCACTTATTGTGCATATTTTAGAGGCGTCGTTTAAGGTTTCAAGCGCGGATGCCTCTTTGTCTTCCCAAATATACTATAAAAGGGGTTCTTCCCTCTTTCTTCCATTTTCTACTTTTTATACCATACCTGCCCGTCAAAGCTTTGCAAATCGCTTTACCCCCCAACTGGCTTGCTCCCATTCCACCTACTTTCCCCAATACTACTTTTAAGAGTCGTATTCTTTAGGGTTTCGGTATATCGGACATGGCAGCTTCCTTCGTGTGAGTCATTCGTCCACTTCGACAGTCCAGTACTTAGATATCTGGACCTCTTGCTCCCATTCATTGAACCAGCGGTTGACCATCTTCGTCTGTTAGTCACCAGTTTGCTGATTCACGGCAGTTATCCTTGCATCCCTCGGACTTTATTCCCCAAGTTTCTGTACCTCATGGGTGACTGCAAAGGATCAGATTCAGATGGCGGTGAAGGTGGTACTTACCCCACCATGTGGAAGGCTCTCTTAACTAAAGAAGACGAGAAGCGGGTCAGGCTGGATTGCTATATACCAAAGTTGGTGGAGCTTCGATTTGATTATGAGAAGAAAGGAGCTATAGTGAGCACTGATGAGCATGAAGTATGCTTATATGAGGCAATGTTTTGTGCATGCCTTAGGCTACTGTTCCTGAGGATTACTTAGGAATTACTGAGTCGTTTAAATGTGGCTCCCCACCAGATTGTCCCCAATGTCTGGAGGACTTTCTTTGGCTGCGTAGTGCTTTGGCCGACATTTCTCGGGGAAGAGCATTCCCTCACTGTTAGAGAATTTGTATAGGTTCACAAAGAACCCCAAGAGTGACTCATTCTACAACTTCCAAGTCAGATGAGGGAAGTTGGTAAATTTTCAGAAAACTTTCACTAGAAACTGGGGGTGGAAGTGAAAATTCTTCTTCCCTCGGGGAAGATGAGAGTTTGCACCATCAGAGAAGGTAGGAGGCCCGAGAGTGCCTTGGAAAACTAGCATCCCTGTAGAGGGCGCTACCAGCGAGCTCGTGTTGACCTACAAGGAGCATACTCGGACAAATAAAGTTATGATGTGGGCTCGGGACCACGAAGAGGCCGTATTCTTCAAGAGTATGGTCACAGCGACTAAATTGAATCATTTTTTATACTCCCCTGGGGTAGGTCTCGGTATATAGAAGAAGAGACTGAGGGACGCAGTACCTGAGGCCGCGATGAAACCTACTGCCACAAAGGATTTGGCGCTTGAGGTTGTGAAGAGGCCTGTTTCTGCCACAAAGGGTGTGATAGCCGAGGCTCAAAGTAGACCTGTCGCTGCTATGCACAACGCTTCTCCTCGGAGGAAGAAAAAGGATAAGGGCAAGCGCCCAATAGGCAAGCCCTTAAGGACTTCTGTTATGAGGCTCATTGATGAGCTTGAGGAGCCTGATCAGCCCCAACTTAAGAGAACAAAGGTGGTAAAACCAACAGGGCCTTAAGGTCCTGTTGAGGCGGGCAAGATAAAGCTTGCCCAACTTTTCACTGCATGAAGGAAGGGAAGCCCGACGCCTGACATATGACCGGCCAATGTATACCAGTGGCCCATTGCCGCTTCTCCACTATCGGCGGTCCCCTTAATAGCCAACCCCACCGTCGTCCCAACTCCAATTATTGCTATAGAGTCGGTTATTCCAGTCCACTCAGGTCCAAAAATTAAATGTATCCTAGAAGAGGTCGAGATGGAGCTGGATTCAGACAGTTCAGTGGGGAATGAAGATGTAAGGCCTGAGCCTGTAGTTGGTGAGGTGAGGGCGGTCAAAACTATGGCTCTTGTGGCAAGGCTGGTCGAGCCAGTGGTTGCCGAGGCATATGATGAAGTCATGTAGGCTGATGCTGGTTCTCAGGCACCTTGCCCTAAAGGCGCTCAATTCTTGACTTCTCTTGATGCACGGGCCCATATTGATACCGCTTCGAGCGATTCTAGGGTAAAACCCCTAGTGTCGAACGGTCGGTTGGCTCTCCCCTTACCAAACTTGGAGGTGACCTTACGAGGAACCCTTTTGCTGCCTTGGTGGGTTTGATCCTCCATTAGCAACTAACTGGCAAGCGTGATCATACTGCTGACGGCATGGCAGAGTCGTTCATCTATTATCAGCTTGTCGTAAGTATCTGCTTTCTTTAACTGTTTTGCAATATTTTGTGTACTCTTAACTTTTCCTCTTTGTTTCAGAGTATGATGAGGTCATTATTTTTGTATTACGACTTCACAAAATTTATGCAGAACTCGGCTGTGGAGTCAGATGCTTTAAAGGTTAAGTTCGTGGAGTCAGAGCAAAAGCTGTCAAAGTTCGAGGCCGAGAATACAAGGCTAAGAGGAGTCATCTCGTAGCAGGACAAAGAGTTGCTAGCTGTTGGTTAGTAGTAGTCTTTAATTCAAAACGAAGTCATTGAGGTTGAAGTTGCTTGGACAACAATTGATAAGAAAATCTCGGAGTTGTCTGCTGGACTGGAGGCTCTTCGGGCTGAGAATGGTTGGCTCCAAGAAGAAAACTCCATAATAAAGGAGGTCCAAAGCTAGCTCGAAGAGAGGCTTACTGTAGTTGTGAGACAATCCAAAGAAGCCCAGGCCAAAATAGATATCTAGAGGGCGAAGGCTGAGGAGGCCTACTCAGGTTGATTGGTGGCCAAGGAGAGGAGGAAATTCTACAAGGGAAAGCTCAAGAAGGCTAAGTTGCAGCTGCAGGAAGCCAACGACCGAGCCCACAAGTATCTAAAGCAGTTGTCCTTTACCTCCGGTACTTGTGACAATGCTTTGCTGGACGGGATCAGCATTGGCTTCGAGACTTTCAAATCATGGGCCAAAGACCCTTCTTGCTCCGTAGACCTCGATGCATTGGAAGTCGATAAGCTTCCTTGTACAGATGAGGCTATGGAACAGATCATGAAACTCGGGCAGGAGCAAATGCCTGATACATAAGGGATCTTCGAGTTCGGCCATACACTAGGGGGCAAAGAGGACGAGTCCTTTGGCAATGGTGCTGCTGCGAAGTCTCAAGATCCAATGGATACTCGTTGCAATGCCGAGGTTTTTGAAGTTGTTGACCCCAAAGGGAATAATATGTAGAACTTTAAACAATTGTATATCGTCGCAAATATCAATGAGGAAATTTTGTTGTACAATTTTGTGTTATTTTACTTCTTTGCAATAAATGATTGTTTTTACAACCTTGTTTTTATATGCAATTTTAGAAGAAAACAAGATAAATTTAGAAAATAACAATCGGTTTTGAACCAAGCTCTAGGGTTCATGATGCTCGCTTTGTAGCAGCCTTTAAAGCAACTTAAAAGTTACTTGACTGAATGGTCAAGTGCCTAACCTCAGGGAATTCCCAAAGAACCTCATGCAGGAGTGTTGTTCTAAGTTCTCTGATTTGGTCTAACCGTTGAACATTCCCTGACGAAGGATTTTATGTTCAAGACAGTTCTAACCATTGAACATTCCTTGATGAAGGATTTTATGTTTGAGACGGTTTCATCTCATCAGCATTCCATAGAGGATTTCATGTCTGAGGGGTTTATCTCTTGACCATTCCTCTTCAGCTATTTCTTAAAAGAGTGAGTTATAGTCTCTTTGGTTGTATATCTCGAAAGAGAATGAGTTATAGCCTCTTCGGCTGTATTTCTCAAAAGAGAATGAGTTATAGCCTCTTCAGCTGTATTTAAGACTTTGAATGTTATTGTAACTTTAGGAGATTTTTTATTTAATGAAATGAAAATTACAAAAAATATATTTCATCCGCGAAACTACAATGATTTAGGCAAAATACTTCTTAAGGTGCTTGGCGTTCCATGGGTTGGGGATTGGCTTTCCCTCAAGGTCTTCGAGGTAGTATGATCCGACTCTTCAGCATTCGATCACCTTGTAAGGTCCTTTCCAATTGGGAGCTAGCTTCCCTTTAGCTGGATCTTTGGTAGCGATGGTGACTTTTCGCAAGACCAGATCTCCAACTTTGAAGTTTCGACGCTTGACCCTCTTATTGAAGTACCGAGCTACTCTTTCTTGGTATATTGACATGGTGACTTGGGTTTGGTCCCGTTTCGCCTGTAGCAAATCTAGATAAAATTGGAGGCTTTCATCATTAGTCTCGGGCCGAAAGGTCTCTCCTCGAAAACTGCCCGAGCCCACCACGACTGGAATGATTGCCTCGGTCTCGAAAGCTAAGGCATAAGCAGTCTCCTCTGTTGGAGTTCTTCTAATAGTCCGATATGCCCATAGAACTTCCGGAAGATCTTTAGCCCAATCTCCTTTGCGATCACCAAGTTTTTTCTTCCAAAGTTTGAAGATTGTTTGTTGGTGATTTCCACTTGCCTGTTTCCTTGGGGATGCCTTGGAGATGAGTAATAGTTTCTTACATGGAGCTTGGCACACCATTCTCGGAATGAATCGTAGTCAAATTGCTTTCCATTGTCCATAATGAATGCATGTGGAATGTGAAAGCGACAGATGACATTCTTCCGTAGGAACTGCTCTATGCTCTTAGCCGTTATATTCACTAGGGCCTTCACTTCTACCTACTTTGTTAAATAATCCACAGCTACAACTGCAAACCAAACACCCCCTTTTCCACAATGTAACGATCCCACTATATCTAACCCCCCCTTGTGAGAATGGCCATGGTGAGGAGACCGAGCTTAACTCCTTAGGGGGTTGCTTGGTAATGTTCGTGAAACATTGGCACTTGTCATAGTTTCCCATTTTCATCGAGTCCCGAGTCATGTTAGGCCAATAGAAACTTGCTTGGACTGCCTTATGTGCCAACATTCTGGTTCTTTAATGACTGCCATAGATGCCTTCGTGAATCTCGCAAAGGATGTAATCACCTTCTTCTTGGGAGACGCACTTCAGAAATGGTAATATGAAACCTCATTTGTATAAGGTTCCATTTACTGTGGTAAATCTAGCAGCTTTTTTCCTCAATTGGACCGCCAACTTCTTTTCTCATGGGAGAGTTCCTTTTTCCAAGTATTCCACCATCTTCTTTTGCCACTCAGGCACTACATCTATTGACGAGACCGAGACCACCTCGGTTATGGCAGGTTGTAATAGAATCTAGACTAGTTCTTCAGATTCCCTCATGCTATGTTCTATTGTCGATGCTACACCAGCGAGATCATTTGCCCTCTCGTTCCCTTCCCTTGAATTTTTACAATGCAGAATTTTTTGAAGGAATTCTACAAATCCTGTACTTTTGACAAGTATAGCTTCATCTTGTCTCCCTTGGCTTCGAACTCCCCTCGGATATGTTCGACAATCACTTGAGAGTCGCTTCGTAACTTGATGAATTTGGCTCCCATCTCTTGGGCCAAGCCGAGTCCCGTTAGAACTACTTCGTACTCGGCTTTGTTGTTGGTAGTTTTGAACTCTAGCTTCAAGGAACTATGCAACTCTTCACCCTCTGGGGTGATTAATTCCACCCTAGCTCCGACATGCTTTCCAGTGGATGACCCATCCACGTAAACTACCCAAGTCTTGTCCCTCGGTCATTGTTCTACGTCTAGCAGACTAGTGAATTATGCCAGAAAGTCCACCAATGCTTGGGTTTAGATGGCATTCCAAGGGAGAAATTCGATGTCAAACTTTCCAAGTTCGATTGCCCAGTTAGCCAATCTGCCGGACAAATCTAGCTTGCGAAGCACCTTTTTGAGTGGGTATTCGGTTAGAACCCTTATAGTGTGAGCTTAGAAGTACGGCCAAAGTTTCCTTGACACTATAGTAGCGAAGGTATGACCTTATAATAGTACAGTCCTCGGTCTGTGATAAACGCAGTCTTCTCCCTATCTTCTGGATACATGTAGATCTGGTTGTAGCCAGAGAAAAGATCCATGAAGCTAAGCAAGCCATACCCAAATGTTGAGTCTACCAACATATCAATACGTGGCAAGGGAAAGCTGTCTTTCGGGCAAGCTTTGTTGAGGTCGGTGAAGTCTACACACATCCTCCACTTTTCATTAGATTTTTTGACCAACACGACATTGGTCAGTGTCGGGATAGTGTACTTCTTCAATGAACCAAGCTCTGAGTAGCTTTTCTACCTCCTCAGCTATAGCCATATTTTGCTATGGAGCAAACTTCATTCTCTTTTGCTTTATCGGTTTTGCACTCGGATCCACATTGAGTTAGTGGAGTATGTCTTCAGGGCTAATGCCCGACATGTCTTCATGTGTCCATGCAAATACTTTTAGATTTTTCTTTAGAAAGGTGACGAGGCTTTCTCAGACCTTCAAGGTAAGGTGAGACCCAACCATGACTACTTTGCCATCCGCTATGATCACGTCTTCTAGCAGCTCAGTAGGCTCGCCCTTAGGTTCACCCTTCTTTCTGCTGCCCACGATGCCGATTGTTAAAGGTGTAGTTTTTGAGGGTTTCTTCGAAGAAGTGTTATAAAACTTCCTTGCTACAATTTGGTCACCTTTGACCTCTCCGACTCCCTCTTTTGTTTGGAACTTCATCTTTAAGTGGTAGGTTCAAGTTGCAGCCTTCAACTTATTCAAGGCTGGCCGACCAATTATTACGTTGTAAGCAGATGGTCGGTCAACCACCAAGAAATCTACCATAACAGTTGACTGCCTGGGGGCTGTTCCTGCTGTTACAGGGAGAGAGATGAGCCCGATGGGTTGGGCTTGCTCTCCTGTAAATCCAACCAAAGGAGAACCAAACGGCTTGATCATATCACGATCAATGCCCATTCGTTTGAAAACTGGCCAGTTGAGGATATAAACAGAACTCCCATTGTCCACCAAAATTCAATGGAGCGCATGGTTAGCCACCATCACTGTCACCACCAGTGCATCATCATGGGGCATCATCACCCCTTTTGCATCCTCTTATGAGAATGACAGGATCATTGAGTTTAGCTTTGGAGCCTTGGTAGGCCCTTCAAGGAAGAGAACCTCTTCAGTCTGTACCTTTCTTGCATGAGCCTTCCTAGCTGAGCTAGACTCTCCTCCACCAGCTATTCCCCTGGAGATGGTAAGGATCTCCCCCACTACAACTTGATTCCGAGGCAGGGGATGCGCATCCTGATCGTTCCTTGGTTCAGCCTGTTGATTGTGTATCGGTTTAGCATACCAACCATCTCTCAGACCGTCATCTTGCCTTTGCCTCAACTCTCGGCCTCTGAAGGCTTCACGGTTTCCCTTTAGTAATAAGGGCTCCTAAGGATTTCTTCCTCTATTCCTCTGTCCTGGCAGGAATGTCACCAATCTTCCATTCTTGATGAAATTTTCAATTTCCTAGCACAGAGATATACACTCCTCGGTCAGGTGGTCATGGTCATTATGGTACTTGCAAAACTGATTCTGGTCTCACTTTGCCAATTGACTTTTCATTTTTGTTGGCCATCTGGAAGCAGGATCTCTTTTGATCTCCATTAACACCTAGGTCATACTGGTGTTCAATGGAGTATACTTGCTGAGTTGACGCTGAGGGTCAGCCCTCGGATTGGTAGTCTTCTTGGCTTGCTTCTTCTGGTTTTTCTCCTCCTTTTTCCTGGAGCTCGCCGGTACTATCTTTGTGCTACCCCCAGCTTATTGGGTAGCCTTTTCTTAGGACTTCATCAAGGCCCCAACAGTCTCCTCCTGATTGATATACTCTTCCGCTTTGTTCAAAAACTAACGAAGAGTCACCAATGTAGACTTCTTTGCTAGTTCGGCTATTAGTGGCCCCTCGGCTCTCACCCCGTGCAACAGAGCTTCGAGTATTGTTTGCTCATTCGGGCTTTCTACTGTCAGCTTCTCCTTGAAGTCTGTCAAGGACTCATCCTTTCCTTGAATAAGAGAAAGCAGGTAAGCCGGGTTCTTCTTCCTCATTCAGGTGGCTAAGAACTGGCTTAGAAAGAGGCACCCCAAGGATTTGAAGTTATCCATAGACTTGATAGGGAGTCATGCAAACCACTCTTTGGCTACTCCTGCCAAGGTTAATGGAAACGCCCGTCATGTGATCTCATCTGGGGTTCCATGGAGGATGAAATGTGTACGAAGACTCTCCTTATGCTCCGTAGGGTCTCCACTGCTGTCATATTTATCTAAACGAGTCATCTTAAACTTGTTAGGCAAGGGGAAGCTCATAACCTGATCTGTGAAGGGCAGGTTGGTGTTCTCCATGAGCTTTTCAGCCTTCAACCCGTTCTCCCCATTAGCCATTTTGTAAGCTATCTCTGCATACTTTCTCTTTAAATCTCCTAGCTCAGCATTCATGTCGGTCTCATTATGTCGAGCATGTTGATATCTCTCTCTCAGGGTGAAACCTCTTGGTACGAGATCTCTCATGATGCCCTTTGTTCTTGACAGTGGTATGATGGTTGCCATGAACCGAACTTGCATTATCTTCCTGACCATGGTTTTGATTCTAGTTCAGGTCCTGGACCTGTTTGCGCATTTGAATCTGTTCACCCCTTTCTTTACATTCCTCACGTCTCTCTTCATGCTCACAATCCCTTCGGCCAGTTCGATCTTCAGCAACCGTGAGCCTGGCAGCAAAATCTTCGTTCTACTTCTTCAGCGTGTCCATGGAGTCAGTCATCTACTTCATAAACTCGGCAATAGTTGGAGGTGCTGCAGTTGCGCAGGGCATCCCGGCTTGGACCTCCAGCAAAGGGTGTGTTGCACGTGTCTGCACCATTTCAGATTGTTGATGTTAAGAACTGATGAAGATCGAGTTCCCATAGACGGTGCCAAATTGTTGGTGCACAGTTTTCTGAGGTCACATGGCAAGAATTCCGGGTAGGGCTACGGTATCCGAGGATGCGTCGGGCAGCACAAAAAAAGCAAAGAACAAGGACCAGAGCCCTCGGTAGTGTTCCGATAGGAGAAGCTCCGATGCCTAAGTCAGTATTTTGAGGGAAGAGTGTATAAGCAACAAAAGTTCGAGAGCAAGAGTTACGCTTACCTTTGGTTTAAGTTACGACTTGTATTTATAGGCATGGAGTAATGTTTGTTCTCCGCACGCAACGGCTCTCTTATCCTTGGATATTTGCTAGGCAGTTATTCGCGAATGATAGAGTTTGTTAGCCACCTCATGAACTTAGTAGCCTAAGATTATGGGATATGTAGTTTGAACTTTGCTAGTGTTAGATAGGAGTGTCCGAGTAGTTCTCGATAAAACGTGGATAATTCAGGTGTTGACAGGTGGCCTGTATTTCGATAGACGTAGATGACTGTTTGAATTTGAATGATATTCTACCCCGTTTGTGTGGGGATAATAGATATCTATTATGTGAGATGACCGATCTATCATCGGTATAAGACTTTTAAAGATAATGAGATAGCAGTCGAATGAAAACCATGTTTAATGTCTTTAATTACGCATCAAGAATTGAAAGCAATTCGAGCGTTATTGTAATACCTTGATTCTATATTGAGAATTCTTACCCCAAAAAAATAAAAATAAAAACTCATTTAGTGACGCGTAAATAGTGACATTTTAAGCGAAAACAAAGGCAATATTAATTTAGTGACGTTTGAAATAGTGAAGCTTTGTAAACAACACTAAACATGGGGTCGAGGATTAGTGATAGTGTTGTTTACAGTTCAAACGAGACTATATAGTACTATCCTTTTAGCTCATACGACACTATATAATTGTCCTTTTAGCTCACATGACGCATCACCAATGGTGTTGTTATTGTTCTCATGTCGCTACATGAAAGGTGATGGTTGAACAGTGAAACAACACTTTTCATGAAATGTTGTTTACTGTTCAAACGACACTAATTAATGTCGTTTATTGTGCAAGCGACTTTAAATTTTTTATACTGAAAATAAAATCTTTTTTTTAATATTTCTGGAAGGGGAAAAAAACAAATGTATAAAACTTAAAACTTAATATATATATATATATATATATATATATATATATATATATATATATGCGGGTGGCTAGCGAGCCACCCCTAGAGGCGGCTAGGGGTGGTGCATGGCCACCCTTGATCACCTTTGGGGTGGCTCACGGGCCACCCCCAATGAAATTTGGGGTGGCCTGAAGGCCATCCCCACCTTTGGGGTGGCCCGTTAGCCACCCCAGATCTGGCTGGGGATGGTCCACGAGCCACCACAAAGGTGGCCACGCACCACCCCCACCTGAAATTTTTTTAAAAAAATTAATTTTTAGTCCATGTGTGGGTGAGAGAGAAAGAGAGAGAAACAGAGAGAGAGAGGCATAATCTTTTTTAACTTTAGATATAATGTCCAGCTTATAAGCATAAATTTCGAGCGCTAAATTTTCAAAAAATAGTTGCACTGTTTAAACAACACATTTTGACGCTTGAATAATGTTGTTTGAACAATAACACTGGTTAAACGACACCCTTTTGACACATGAATAATGTCGTTTGAACAGTAACACAAAACCTTCTGTAGTGAGTGGTGTCATTTAAACAGTATAAAGACGCCTTATAATGTTGTTTTTCCCAAACGATACAATTCCAAACGTCTTCAAAGATGAATAATCCATTTTAGAATGTGTGATTTATAAAAGTCACAAAGTGAATCTAGGAAAACTCCAATTGGATTTGTCTTTTTAACATGATAGTGTATATGTGGGTAATATGTTTTATAAGTATGGCCAAAATGGTATTAAAGCCACTTAATAACATCATATAATAGTGAAAAACACTGCATGACGTACGTGAACTTTACAAGGACGTTATGGTGTGTCTCAATTAGCATATAAAGAAGTAGAGCGTCCATGATTCAATCATATTATGCTGTAAATCCCCATTTCCTAAAGTTTTTATTCATCAATTTATTATTATAACCTCACTTGAAAATTAATTTCTGGTTGTCCCACAAAGCAGCCGACACTAGTAATATGGGGAGAGCTAGATGAGATATTCCCTCTGGAACTGGGGCACAGGTTAAGAAGGTATAACCTTAAAGTTTCAGCTTAATTATTAACTGTCGGAAAATTAATTTTTTCCATATATAGATTTGTCTAATCCATGCATAATATTTTGAAATTAATGTTTGGCTTAGGCATGTTGGAGAAAATGCACAGCTTGTAGTCATCAAGCATGCAGGCCATGCGGTCAACCTAGAAAAGCCAGGGGAGTTTAACAAGCACTTAAAATCATTCCTTAATGGACGTTGGCCATGATTTTTACAATTTTAGTGCGTTTTCTGAGGTTGCATGCAGGGGGCCATGGCTCTCCCAAAGGTCAATCATTGCTTGAAGAATTTTTTATTTTTTTATTTTTTTATTTTATCAAGATGTTACTTGAAATAATTAGTTACAGCATGTTTTGATTTTGTCATGTGAAAGCTTTTCAAAACTTCGTAAACTCAGAATTTTAACCTCTCAAAACTGTGATTAGTCTTTCTTTTTGTCAATGAATCCAATTACATTAAAAAAAAAAAAAAAAAAAAAGTGACAAAAAAAAAGAGCATTTATATTGGGACACATGTAAAACGGCACAGCATTAAAAAGAATGAAAAAAAAAAAGTGTACATATTTCTTTAAACTAACACCCAATTGGCAATATCCCTTCAAACTTTTAATTGTGTTAATGTTCCTCTGAGCCAGCAAAAACACAAAAATAGCCTCAAATTTTTGTCAATAAGACAAAAATACTCCAATAAATTTGAAAAACAAAAAACAAAAAACAAAAAAAGAAAATTTTTTAAACTCTCGCACCCTGGTTTAAAAAATTTTGTTTTAGTTTTTTATTTTTTATTTTTTATTAAAGGTATTTTCGTCATTAGGAGAATATTGTCAATTTTTTGATAGCTTAGGGGGGACATTATCGCAATTAAAACTTGAAGTTTTGAGAAAAATTGTCATTTGAGTGATAATTTGATAGAAGTATGTAGACTTTTCCAAAACGAAAAAGAGGGCATGTGGGAGAGAAGTGATCGTTTACATGTATTACAATACTATTGGCTATGACTTGGCATTCCAACAAAAATATTTGATAGCATTTTTTGATAATGGCTTAAACCTTAAGGACAGTTTTGATTGATTTTGGAACTTTAAAGAATGATTTGATAAAAAGTTAAACCCTAATTACTTGAAGCACCTAGATCGCTACGTACAGGAGTGGGTATTAAGGTTTTGAGGGAAGTTTTTTATACTATAAAATTTGAAAAGAAAAAGAGTTTTGATTCCATATGACAAAGACACAAACCATTAACTTATGAGGCTTATAAATGATATTATATTGCCAATAGGGGCGGAACTAGAACTTGAGAGGAGAAAGAGGGGCACCTTAAAATAAAAAATTAGGGAGGAAAAAGTAAATTTTACAAGAAAAATGCTCATATATCCATATATTTATGATTTAAAAAAAAAAAAAAAAAAATTGAGGTGGCTCAGAATCCCCACCAATTTAGAGGCTGCGTAGTCCAATGGACCATAAGGCTTAAACAATTCAGTGATGAATCCCTTCTATCTTTTGGGGTTCCATCCCATGTCTTTGCAGAGTTGATCATTGATGAGTTTCGCATGAAGCTTTATTTAATATGTTTATTTTCAAGAATTTTTTTTTCATAGATTGGAAAATATCTAGGATCATATAGATGATATAAGAAACTGACTCTTCCTCCCTCTTTGTATGTCTTCCTTGGAAGTTTGGATCATTCCCCAAATATGGTTTGACAATTTCCTTCCAGTAGCAGAGTGACGAAGAGGAATAAATAGAGTTTTCATGGATAATATGAAGGAATATGACGTTTTTTTGTCTATGATGATTCTCTTCTTTTGTACTATAGTCAATCCAGTTATTCTATACTAGCAACAATGTTGTTGACAAGTAGCTCGGCCGATTGAGTCTAGATCTCGGTCGACCAAGGCATCATTACTTGTCTTTAATGCGGGTCAAATCAGGTCAAATACACTGCTTAACTCAGAGCTCGGTCGAAATATCCTACCTAATCTTCATATGGACTATTGATTTTCGTGCCAAAAACTTGAGCTTCACACGTGGACCCTAGCTCGGTTGACTAAGGCTAATTCTCAATCAACTAAATTAAGCTTATTCTCGGTCGGTCGAGCCCCATGTAGAATACCCTAGTTTCACTTTTTGACCTTGTTCTTCATATCGGTCCTCTCCCCTGGACCTTTCCGTACTTATCCTATTGGTGTCCTTTATCCTATTGGTGTCCTTAATAGTGTACATTTTATTTGTTTGCCTTAATTTTTAATGTTCATAAATTCCTATTTTATTCTTGGACATTACCTTAATGGTTGAAAAAACATAAGAGGGTGACTAGTTAAGACTCAAGAAACTAAGATGTAGTTTAACCATTCAATTTGCTGCATACCACCTCCATCTCCAAAATTCCTATGACCTATTGATTGTGCCAAGTTACACAATGTCCGGTAATGATCGTACGATCAATAGAGTTTGTTGGACTAAATCCATGCTCACCAAACTACAATTTCCCTTCCTTCCCCATCATAGACTTGGTTCATAATTAAAGAAATGCCAATTGAAAGCTTTAAATAAGCCATGGACAGGTTGATTCTTGCAAGAAATTTCTGTTTTGATGCAAGCCATTTGAATCTTTGCATCCTCTAAATTACATTTTGCAGTTGTACTAGTACAATTTTGACTTCTTCAAGGAAGAAGATGGTTTCCATTGGCTGCATTGAGAAGTGAGCTTGCATTTCGCTGTGCCCTTTTTTTCGGAATATAAAGCCTTAAAATAGGATAATTGTGGACTCGCTAGAAGTCCAACTCGTGTAAGGTCCTTCTTTTAGTTTGACCTTATTAGATCATTTATCATAACTATAGGCCCATTACTGGCCCATTACTGTATAGTTGTTGAGTGAAGAACCCTTAGGCCTACTGAGGTTGTCGAACTAGCCCGTGTAGAGAATATCAATCATGGGTTGGAAGGTTAACTTTTAGCCACTTTCCTTTGTGGGTCATGGCCAAATATGATATGGGAAATAATTAAGCCCAATAAAATACAAGGATTGTTGACGGAGCTCTTGTAGAATTTCTTTTGTTTTTAATGAAATGTTTGGCTCAAATTCATGGTTTTCTTTGACTTGGCATTTGAAAAATATTTGCCCTCAAAAGACCTCCGTCTCTTGTTTTTTTTTCGGCAAAAGAGGGGACCACGATACCTGCATCCAAGAATGTGTTTGTGGAGAATAGAGATCGACTAAAAGAAATTACATGGATAACACACCACCACACACAAAATCAATCAAAAAAGATGTCATTTTCAAAGCATTTACAAATCTTTCGTACATACCGCAACTACATTTTAACTAAAAGGGACCACAATTATATATATATATATAAAGTGGGAATGGTTAACTTTTCTTTTGCACTTTAAATTTACTATTTTATCCTTACTCTTTGTTTAGTATGATTTAGTTAAATTAGGTTATTTTTGTCTGTTGACATTTCTTTAGATTGTGAAATTACTAATTTGCCCTTCTTGAATTTAATCAATTTAAAAAGTTGTCTAGATATTTTTGTCTTTTATTTAAATTTACTATTTTATCCTTACTCTTTGTTCATCATGATTTAGTTAGATAAGGTTATTTTTGTCTTTTGACATTTATTTAGATTGTGAAACTACTAATTTGTTCTTCCTGAATTTAATGAATTTAAAAAGTTGTCTGGATATTTGTCTTTTATATTTAAATTAACATTTTGTCCTTTGAGTAGGTAAAGAGCCAAACTTTGTGAGAGAGATTTTTTGGTCTTTTATGAAGGAAGCTTCAAGAATGGGCGAGATTCAAATTTAGAAGGAATTAATGGCGATTCAGAAGGAATGAACAAGAAAGAAGAGCGATTTATTTATTTATTTATTTTTCAGTTGCAGAAGTGTGCAAAAGTTAAAAATAAAATCTACCTAAACTGATTTTGTATTCATAGAAGGAATGAAGGAGAAATGAGTAAAAAAAAAAATCTTCGTGGAACGATTTGGATTCATAGAAGAAATGGAGGAGAAAATGCGGAGCAATTTTTTTTTATTTCTTGTCAACCTCTTTGTTGCTACAAAGAAAGAGTACAAGAGTAGAAAAAAAATCTGCCCAGAAATCCATCAATTTACTCCCACTTCCCCTCCTATTTCTTTGTTAATTTCTTCCTCTCTTTGTCCAGAACAGAGAGAAAGATTAAGAGAGACGAGCGGAGAGTGAGATGCTGAGATAGAGGGAGAAGCTGAGAAACAAACTAAAATAGCTATTGCTGGATACTGCTTCCTCAGGTTAGTGATTGGGTATTGCTATTGCTGGTTTTTTTATAGAAAGATTAAGAGAGACGAGCGGAGAGTGAGATGCTGAGATAGAGGGAGAAGCTGAGAAACAAACTAAAATAGCTATTACTGGATACTGCTTCTTCAAGTTAGTGATTGGGTATTGCTATTGCTGGTTTGTGTGTGTGTGTGTGTGTATGTGTGGGAGGGGGGGTGAAGTTGATTTAGTGTAAAGTATGGGGGAAGTTGATTTAGTGGTAAAGTATTGACCTTTGGATGATTGGTCTTCTTGTGAATAACGTACTAATATGTGGTTGGTTTGGATTTTCTGGGATAGGTTTCCTTATGATTTGGCTTATGGGTATTGGTTTGAAATATGTGATTGAAGGTATTCTATTTTTTTCCTTTTTTTTTTTTTTTTTTTTTTTTTTTTTTTTTTTTTAAGCAAATAAAGAAAAAACTGTGGTTTGCTATTTATTCTCGTGGTTTGGTAGCGTAATTGGACAGTGTAATTGGACGAAATTAGCAGGCTACAGCTGAACTTGTAATTCTGGTGATTTTGTTAAGAAGAAAAGAGTGGCTTCGGTTATAGGAGAAGAGTATGTTGAGAAGGTAATAAAGATTTGTTATTGTTTATTGTTGATGAATGTGTAATTTGCATGATGAAGAGTGTGATTGGGTGCCTGTGTCGCGAGCTTGTTGTAGAGAAATAATTTTCGAAAAAAAATCGAAGAGGAAGAGAAGGAGAAGCTTCAAAAGCAACAAGATTGAGTTTTTATAGAATTTTGTGAAATTTAGTGTCTTTTTTAGTGAGGTTTTTTGTTTGTCTTGTTTGATGGTTAATTTTTTTTGTTCGTTGTATTATACGGAGGAAGAAATTCAATTAAGGCACATTGAGGTTACAATTTTTCATGGAACCTTTCAAACTTTTTCCCTTTGTATGGGGGGTAAGTGTGTATGTGATTACTGTCTATATTTTACTCGTTCTGAAGTATTTGTTTTAATATTTTTGAGAGCTTGTTTTCATGACTATATATCAATTCTGGAAACTACTCATCAACTTTTACTTACATGGACTGGTAAGATTTTTTTCCCCACATATTGCTTAAAGCATTAGCATGTTTCTATTGTTTGGTTGGATTGTATGCTATCTTGTTCTCTCTACCCCAATATTGTGGCAAGTTGATGGATATGATGTTGAAGTCTTTTTGTTTTGTTGATCTTTCTAAATATGTGCAATTATAAGTTTTGTGGCTGGAATATGGTCTATGGCATCAGATTTTTAGTTTTGAGTTGTGCACACAGAGAGACAGAGAGAGAGAGAGAGAGAGAGAGAGAAGGGTCTAAATAGTGTGCCTGCCAAATATTTTTTTAGAGGCTTGTTTGCACATATGCACACAAATACACGTAAAAATGGTGCTCCAAGTTTTGTTGTCAGAGAGTTGTGGAAAGGTAGAGAATGCCAATATTCTTTGGTAGAGAAGGCCTATATCTTGTCCGACTACCAAATATAGTTTTCCTAGAATATGATGCTACAAACCTTGCTTATTGTTATTGTCATTTATCTTTAATGTTAACAAAGACTACAATGAAATAGGGGGAAGAAAAAAAGACTGCAATGAAAAATACCTGCTTGAAAATAAAGAGAATCAGAATAGTGACATGCTTTTTGAACATCTAATGTTATGCCTTTGTTATGGTTTGTTTTTATTTATGTTTTCCTTTGTAAATCCAACTTGGTTGCCAATGGTAATTGAGGAGCAGATTGGACACATCCTATTAGAATTGTAGCATTCATTTGCTGCTGGGTTTGGTGCTTAATCTTTTGGTTCATAGTAAGAAACAATTGGAGCCTGGATAAAAGGATGCTGACCGGGTGTCTTGCTATTATATACCTTACAAACAATATCCCTTTCGATTATATAAATAACTTATCCACATACATTCAAACTAGGACAGATTTGTGTGACTCTATTAGCAGGTTCTGAAAATTTTTAATTATTCTGAGATTGGGTTTGTTATAATGCTAGATTTTGAAGAAGTCGAATAAAGTTTATATTTTAGAAGCGTTGGTTTAATTTGCAATATGATTGCTTATTGACTCATATCTTAATATTTTTTTGATAAGTAATATGTTGAAGATCATCTTAGAATAAGATTTACACTATATGTGTGTTTCTTTTCCTTGGTTCTATTGGTTAACAAACAGATTGGTGATCTGTTGAGATTCCCATTTTTGTTTGTGTGAAGGAAAGTGATTTGCACACGAGAAGAACTTGGCATACAAAGTTTGTTGATAAGATTTTAGAGGCAGCGAAACCAATTAGTTTGGAAGTTCCATAGGCAACTGCAAAGTCGGAACAGGCCCTATGCAAGTACTAGCTAACTTTAAGGTACTATTTTAGTTCATTGTTTTTCATAGTCATTGTGTTTGACTAATGTAGAGATTTGCTTCGATATGTATTGGTAAGATTGTTACAGGTACAGTGATTGTTTGGTTGCTGATTGGCTATATATCTTTGTATAGTTCTTTTTGGTTAGATTGTATGGTTCCTATTCTAATATATTTTGAATTGTACTACAATCAGGTAGCTTACTAGGGAGATCAATGCACAGACGAAGGGAGTGGCAACAAAAATTGAATGCAAGAGAAGAGATTGGCACACGGACTTAGGGTCTTTCGAAAAGAACTAAATTCAACGAAGACAAATAAATACATTTTTATTATATAGAATATTAATTTTTATTTTCCTATAATAGCATATTAAGAATACAAACACATGATCTCTTTTGTGGTTACAATATGTGTTTGCCCTTTATAGGAGTTTTTTTTTGTACATCATATCTACTCACTTTTGTAATGTTATTCATGTGCAAGAATTTAAATGTGCACTTATTTAAGGACTAAATATTGAATTTATGTTATTAATACTTTTTATGGATGATATTTAGATTTCAATGTTAAATATCACATAATGAATTACATATATTATTATTAAACACAAGGAATCAAGCACATGCCTTGCACGTGCCATCCCACTAGTGTATATATATATGTATATATATTTGAAAAAAGCATACCATAACCCATATAAATGTGTTAAGTTTTACCTTCCACTGTTAAAATAAGAAGAACAACCAGGGTCCTCAAGAGATAGATCAATTGATTAGGGACCACGTCTTATAAACTGGAGGTCTCTAGTTCGAATCATCATCCCCTCTCTTATGTGGACATGTCAAAAAAAAAAAAAAAAAAAGGAGAAGAAGAACAACTAGGACATATGATGGACAAGCTAACACGTGCAATTCAAACCAAGACAAATTTAAACGACAACCCACTACTCTCCAAAGAAAAAATTCTTAAAATACTCCTCATTTTTTTTTAGAAAAAAAAAAATGCAAGGATTTTGGCGTTAGTGAGGATTAAAAGAAATTTGCAAAAATACCCGAAATCTTTGAATTTTATTTTTTAATATTTTCTTTTAAAAAAACATGGATATTTTGAAAATTTGACAAGATTTAATGCAAAATCCTAACGGATGAGTGGAATTGGAAAAAGATTGATACACTGAACTGGCAGTTTTTAAAGTTTAGGGGTATGATTACAAAAGTGATGAAAGATCAAGGATACTAAGTTAAGTTTTTCGTTTTTTTTTTTAGGGGAAACTTCATAAACCCTCCTAGACTTCCACACGTTTTGAAATTATCTCTTTGAAGTTCAAAAAATGTTAACTAAGCATATCAAACTTTCATTTTCTTTTAATTACCTCATTCTGTTAAGAATTTTTGCTAAATTTTGTCAAAATTCTCAAAATACCCATATTTTTTTTTTTATATAAAAAATAAATATAAAAAATTGTAAAGATTCAACCATTTATTTTTTTTTATAAAAAATTTGCAACATCTTTGCAATATTTTTGTACTTTTCTATTAAAAAAAAAAAGGTGTATTTTTGGAATTTTGACATTTAACGGAAAATTCTAATGGAAAGGGGTAATTGAAAGTTGAAAGTTCGATACCTTCAATTGAAAGTTTTTTTTGAAATTTGAGGGGTTGTGTCAAAATGAATGGAAGTTCAGAAGGATTTTATGAAGTTTCATTTTTTTTTTCTTTAATATAAGTACATCAAACAAGAATTACAACCAAGAACAACAAAAGAACGTTGCGCAACCCAACACTAAGTCACAGACCAATAATGTAAACATAAATTAAAATGAAATTCATCATATATATGTAGGGGTGTCAACCCGGTCCGGTTTCCCGGTTTTTGGCCAAAACCGGAACCGGAACCGGGGTACCCCGGTTCTCGATTTTGGGAAACCGGAACTGGAACCGGGACCCCGGTTATTCCCAACCGGTTCCGGTTTTACCCGGTCCGGTAACCGGTTTTTGAAAAAAATTAGTGTTTGGGGCTTATTTTAGGTATTGGGCCTAAAATAAGCCCATTATTTTTTTCATAAGTTAACTCATTTTAAAAAAAAACTATTAATTTTTTTGTCTAAATTAAAGAGGCTTTATTGTGATTGTTCCAAATAATTAAAAAATAAACCTAAAAAAGCCTAAAAATCCTAAAAAGTCAATGTTTTTGCCTATATGAGCCTTAGAAATAAAAATTCAAATTTTTTAAAATACCCTAAAAATCATTTTAAAACCTTCAAAACCGGAAAAGTGAGAAACCTAATTGCCTAAGGTCCTAAACGTTGTGTAAAAGACTAAAAGAATTATAAAATATTAATATATATATACAATATAATAATATATAAATATTATTTAATAAAATAAGACCCGGTTCCGGTTTTCCCAGTTTTTACCGGGTGCCAAAAACCGAGACCGGAACCGGGGTCCCTGGTTTTTTTTTTTTTGGGAACCGGAACCGGAACCGGTCCCCGGTTTCCCGGTTTCCGGTTTTCCGGTCCCGGTTCCGGTTTCCCGGTTATTTTTGACACCCCTATATATATGAATGGTGCATCCCTATGTGGCTGCTAATTAAGGCAGGTAAACAAGGTGTGGGCGGGGGCATGACCATAATGAGACCTTTCAACCCTACTCAAACTGTTAGAGCAAGGAATGTAGATAGTGGCATGAACCTCAAGATACCCTTCAACCCTACCCAAATACTTGTTGGGTAACAACAACATACATGTAGAAATGGAGGGAAAGATAAAAAATTTAAAAATAAAAAGGTAACCGGAAAAAAAAACCCACAAAATAGTGAGGTGGAGGAAGGCTATCCAGCGTGAGTGCATCACATGCCCAAGTGTAATATCCAGGTGTAGGCGCATTAGATCCGCATGTAGGTGCACGAGAACCATGTGTCGACGCATGGATGTCGGATAGTGATGAGGCCAAGGGATACAAAAAGGTGGGACGCAAGAGAGAGTGGTAGAGTGACTCGTTGCAAGTTGGGTTTAGCTAGCTGAGGAAGGTAGATTGGGCTTTGAAAAATCTAATCTAAGAACCTTGACAGATCTAGCAAGTGACGTTGTGGAGAAGAGGGATGGCGAGGCGGATGATGTAATACAATGATAAAACACCAAGTTTTAAAAGGCTAATAATTTACTACAAAGCGACTAATATTTTCTTAAAGCAAGATTTTATAACCCATGGCCTAAACCCCTTATGAGTAGCCCAACTCTTGAGCCCTTTTAAGCAAAACCCAAGAAACCCACTCCCTGACCAAACATACACCTGAATCATTTTTTCCATTGTGCAATAGTAAACGAACGTTCGCCTCTATAGTACCCGAATGTTCGCTAACAATTCTGAAAAATAATTTTAACATATTCTCCACTTTTTTCAAAAGAAAACACGCCCTTGGCCCCTATATAAACCCTTACCTTCGACCCTTAGCCCTTCGTCACACCAAGAAACCCTAACCCTAGAGTGAGGAGTAATTATGAAGGAGAAGGAGGAAGTCTTGGTGGAGTTTTGTCATCATCAAGGTAATTTCTTAACCATTCCCTTGCCTTCATGTTGTTATTACTGTTTTTTTAGTATTACAAGTTTTAAAGACGCCTTAACAAATTCTTGTACCCATTTTCTTACAAAACCAAAAATTATTTTGAAAAGCTTTAAATTCAACCTTTGATTTCTTTAAAGTTTACATGCTAGCATGGTTTGTATTGTGCATATGTCCATTAGGGGCCTAGGATGAGATTTACCACACTCTAGAAGCATAAGACCATGTTTGGCGCTTTTGGCCGAGAGTTTCCACTCTTTAGCCGAATGTATACCCATGAGGTTGAGCGTTTGGCCAAAGAGCAGGATGTATGCCCAACGACCCAAATATGTAAGTTTAAGGTTTCGACGACCCCCTTTCGTTAGATAGAACTTATTGTCTCACTTAATGTGTCCTCTAGTACTGTATATAACAGTGTGTCGCATTTCATTATAGTAGAGATTTGTGATGTCGGAGGACTCAAGCGAGCACACGAGGTAAGTAACCACTTATGACCGTTTTCCTTAAAACCGTGTGATATGTCAAGTCACTGAGAACGCATATGATATGAGCATGCCTGCGCTTTTGTATAACTTGGTAATTGTCTTAATAACTGGTTAATAAGATGCATCGTATGACATGGTACACCGGTACATGCGCTATAATGGCAATGGGCTTACTATATAAACTTGATTCTATGATCAAACGTGTGTATGAATGTGATATAAGGGCATTGAGTCTAATGGTTATTTCGTGACTGATGCAATCTTAATTGGCAGGTTACTACAGGACGTACATCATTAGTAGTATGGACCGCCCGAGGTCGGATTCGGTCGGGTTACTAGTGTTATAGACGGTCGCGTACAATGGTTGGGTATCGGTATTGTATTACAGGTCTCTTGGGACAGCGCCAACCTTGCTAAGAATGTGTAATATTTCGAGTAGATCATATATGATAGTTATGACGTATTAAAGCATTAGTTTTCTGTATTAAAACACTTAGGCGATTGTCACTGAAAGTACACACCTTTCTTTCAACAAAACAATATTTTATTGGTGTATTAACCGAGACAACTCCTTTGCAAATCTTTGTCAAACTGCACGTTTATTCCTGCTTAATAATAACTAGCTCATGTCGTACCCAATTGTGAGGTTTACTTACTAAGTCTTTAGACTTATGCGATTATTACATCTTGTAGAAAGCCTCTTCTTGGAAAGAAAAGAGGGGCGAGGTTGCCACTACATAGGGTGTCAAAAAATACTGGGAAACTAGGGAGCCGATTCTGATTCCGATGTAAAAAAATCAAAAACCGGAGACCCTGGTTCTGGTCCCGATTTTTGGCACCTGGTAAAAACCGGAAAACCAGAGCCAGGCGATATATATATATATATATATATATATATATATATATATATATATAAATTAATATATTTTAATAACATATTTTACATCTCTCGATTCTTTTTTTTTTTTTTTTTCTGCATATTCTCACTCTTTCCTATTAGTTTCGGCTGCTGCACACTTCACAATCATCCACACACTCACACATTAAGTCTAGGTCTAGGGTTCACACTTGAAGTGAAAAAAAGGCAAATCTCTCTTCTTCTAGCATCTTTTTATACTTTGTTGGCCCTCTCACTTTCGCCTCTCTCATTCTATTTGAGTATTTTCACATTTTCTGAGGAAGAAGTGGTTGATTGAAGGGAAGAAATCACAGGCAGAGAAGAATTGCATATCATAATTTTGTGTTCTTCAAAAGAAGTATGTCAGCAACTGCAAAATCAACCCAACTTATAATATGAAGCAGATCTCTTTGGTGTTTATATTTGTTTGGTTGATGAGAAAGTGTAGGAAAAAAATAATTTTATTAAAAAACCGGTTACCCGGTCCAGATAACCGGGTACGAACCAGAACCGGCCAAAACTTGGGAGAACATGTAGAGGAAGGAGTGGGGAAGGAGGAGGAGGGAACAACCGTAAAGTTAACCATAACGTTTCGCTCCTCCTCAAGCAGTACTATCGGTAGCTTGCAGAGAATTTTTTTCGCAGAAGAAAGGAAAGGCTATATAGACAGGATTTACCTACATGAACTGTGCCTTTGATGATGTGGGAAACATTTTAGTTTGTCATTTAACTGAATGTCGCGTTAGACCAACGATACCCTTATTTGTTGCCATGTCAACAATTTCAGTTGATATTTGGATGCGAAAAGAGACAGAGGCCTCACATTTTAAAAGTATAAAAACATAGGCATTAAAGCACCAAATTAAAAACTGAAATCTCAATCGCAAAATTGGTTACATTTTTATCACACAACTATCTCACACAACAATCTCATAACGTTGATTGGACAATTTCACTAAACTTAAAATTTTATTTTATTTTATTTTTTAAGGTAAAGTTCACTTAATTCCCTCAAACTACTATCCTAATGATAATATACCTCTCAAATTATCAATTACGATAATTTATCCTTCAAATTACCAAAACAATAATAATGTACCTCCAATGCTAGCAAAATGACGAAATTACCACTCTTAAATTTTCAATAAGATAAAAATACTCTTAAAATTTGACAAAAAAAAAAAAAAACAAATTAGTATTTTTGTTTTTATTTTAGTAAGAGTAATTTCGTCATTTTGTTAAAATTGGGGGTATATTGTTATTGTTTTGGTAGTTTGGAGGTAAATTGTTGCATAGTTTGAGGGGTAAATTGTCATTGGGGTGGATCGGGTAGTAGTTTGAGGGGGTTGAGTTAATTTTACACTATTTTTTAACAATAATAGATAAAAATAAAAAATAAAAATAAAAAACAGAGCCAAGAATTATCTTAGGACAGCTGTAGCCTGTAGACACCAACCAAACAACTTTTCACCCTATGTATGTCTTTCAAGTAATAACTATTTTGCGGTCCAAAACAACATCATTTACCAACACACCCCACATTTTCTCCAATCGCTTTAAAAACTTCTCCACCTAAAGCCCACATCAAAAAAGTTAGCAAAGAGTCAAAGAATAAAAATCATTAAAAAAAAAAACTAAAAACAAAAATCCAAATCTCATGGGCATGATGGAAGGCTCTCCGACAACCATAGCTCCCCTGCTCCTCCGAAACCTATTAACCTCTATGTTCATCTACGCCGACAAATCCCTAGTAAACTTGGCCGAAAAATACAAACTTCTTGAAGTAATTCGGTATACCCTAATCGCTTCCTTCCTTTTCCTTCTACGTGTGCTTCCTTCTTTCTTTCCTTCCCTCAATCCTAATCTCGAAAACCATTTTAAACCCACCAAGAAAGCCGATAATTACGTCCCTGCATGCGGTGGCGGTGATTCCGGTATCGGTCGAGCGCTTTCGCAGCTTTTGGCTATAGTTAATGACATCCCGGTTAGCTCTAGGAAGTATGAAGTTGTTCGATCTTTGGCGGAGAGGCTCATTGACGAGAACAACAGGGAGGGTGTAGAGGCCTTGCGTGAGGTCAACCGTACGGCTCTTTCGTCGGCTTTTGCAACAACTCTTAGCCAGCTTGAAGCCGCTGCGGTGGACCGAGGCCAGGACGGAGGTGGGGAAGCCGGGTCGGGGTCCGGAACGGTGGAGTTTCGGTTGAGCCGGGTTGTAAGGGCGGTTCGGTCACTTGGGAATGCGAGGAGGAGTCGGGTTGGGAGCGGAGGGGGCGAGATGAGCCGGTCGGAGAGTTCGGCTGAGAAGCTGGCGGCTGAGCTTCTGTGGCTGGCTCAGAAGTTGGCTGCTTGTGGGGGCGCCGAAGAAGCTCTTAAAAGGTGGGCAGCTTCGGCTAATTTGGCTAGGCTGTCTCTGTGGGCTGAGCCGCGGTTGCAAGGTTTCCTCGTCAAGATCTCAGGTATTCTCCTATACAATTTCAACAATTTGGTCTTGACTGTCGAAGAAACGCTCGTCGTTTTGTTCTCTTCTTGTTATCTTTTTGTTTGGTGTGATGAAAGAACAGGTATATATTCTCTTATAGATTATAGGCAAATTGATAGTTGCGTTTTGGTAAATTAAATTATAGGAAAGAGATACAATTTTAGCATGTAAGTTTAAATATTACTGTAGAAGAAAAAAAAAAAAAAAAAAAAAACTAAATATACAGCACTAATTATTGAGAACTTGAAAAAGTGAGAAAGAAGAAGCAGTCCCACCAATGGTTGAAACTATATATATATATATATATATATATATATATATATATATATATATATATGTTGGATCATAGCTAGAGAAATAGAGAATATGCTTCTCGGAGAGGAATTGCATATTCTTATTGCAAGCTTAGTAGACCATCTTTATTTGACTTTTGAGGTAGAGAATTCGGCTGTAGAACATTGAATATTGTACCACATATAGGGTGTACGTACCGTGTACGCATTCTAATACTTATCACATAAAGCCATTCTAAATTATTAGAACTGCTATTTGTTATTTTTTTATTTTTTATTTTTGTCATATAATTTCTTACCACCACATTCTGTGGCCGACATGCATGATGACCCTCTTTATTAACATTGACCAGATGATATCTCCTTTCTGTTTTGTTAATACCAGTCATTTATCATTATTCAATGATGTAATACTATGCCCATAAATAATATCAAGACATTTTAATTAAGCCCATAGGTTATCCCTTCAAGACTTGGTCACAAAGCTGCAACCAATTTGATCCTATATTTGACAAGTTGTGTCTGATTCTATATTTAACGTATTGGTGGTTCTGATACCAAATGATACAAACCTTAGATATAATTCATCAATAAAAACTAGTTTATAAAAGGAGGTTGCCCAGTAACTTATATCCATATAGTTAGAATTGCATTTAAGTCATGTATGACACTAATTAGGATGGTAACATCATTGATGGATTCCAAACATATATATTTATCTGTTTTTTTTTTTTTTTTTTTTTTTTTTTAAATAAAAAGTTCTTTGTTTGGGGAGATAGACAGCTTTTCAATTTGTTCTTCTCTCTTTGCTTTCCTTAGATCTTAAACAAATTACTAAGTTATCTACTGAATTGCAGCATTCTTCTTCAAGCAAGCCAAAGATATAGGGCTGGACGAAACTGAAGAAAGCAAGGAGCAACAAAGGCACACAAAGGTGAAGATGCTGATTTCATGGCTGCCATTGCTTTGTAGAGCAAGCAATGGCACAGATGTACCAGTCCTGAGCATCAGCGAACGAGCTGAGCTGGAGAGTGTATTGGAGGAGACCATAGAGTTGCTGGAACAGGAAGAGCAGGAACAGGTCTTGTCTCTCTGGCTCCACCACTTCACACATTGCCCATCCTCCGACTGGCCCAACCTCCACGCCTCCTATGCTCGCTGGTGCAATGCTTCTCGCAGGCTCTTGATCCTCCAATGAGTCAACGACGAACAATTGCTTACGAATTGGGTTGGGGGAATTTTCTTTCAATATATGATCAGAAATTTGCTTATCGTATATTTAAAGTGCACATGTTACTTTTAGAATTCCTCCAATCCAATCTGTAAGAAATTTTTGTCTGGTTTGTCTTCTTTTACTTAGTAAAAATTGAATTCAGCTAGCTGCACTTAAGACTAGGTCCAGGATTATGTGTTTAGAAGGGTGTATGTATATCTACCTACAAACAAATGTGCATATATATTGTTTTACAAGTAATTTTATTCCAGAATAATAAAATTTAAAACAAAGGTCAAAACAAAGGGCAATACAAATGTTAGGTTACCTAATTCCTATTCTGCTCTTTTAAACTGAATTAAGACAAAATCAGACCGAGGATTGATTCAAAACTCTTGCTTTCATATTAATTCTATGAAACCAACAAAAACTCTTAGATGATTTACAGAAAACATAATTTTACTATCATTTTGCCTGTTTGTTTCGGCGTAAAATATTTTATTGAAAAAAGTTTTTCTTATTTTTGAATGATTGGCGTGGCATAAAATATTGGTCAATCTGAAAATATTTTCAACTGACCAAGAAAAATAACCTTCACGAGCCATAAAATGGTTTATATGCTTCGCATCTGCATAAACCAATTTATTTTGCTTTCCCACACCACGGAGCAAACAATTGTGAGAGGATTCCTTATTAGGCTTACCTACACGATAGACATCAGACAGTTTTCTCTAAATTCAGAGCTCTCTAATGGGCTTTAGATACATTAGAAGGATCAAAGAAATTTGAAACTGTTTCCCCCTACCGCCAATGTACCTTGATATAACCTGATCGTTTGACTCTACAAGGTCAATGCATGCCACTAATCTATAGATTCCTCGCCTGAAATTTTGAAGCTTCTATTACATCGATCACATATAATTATGGGTTAAGAATGTTCTTCAACAATTTCTCCTAATTGTTGACCTTTGACTTCTTTGGTAAACTTGGTAGCCACCCAAGAAACTTGCCTATCATTAGGGACTTCCTTGAAATTTAATATTTCCTCTACGACACGATCCAATCCAAGAATTCTTTGGTTTGCAAACCACATTGGAATTTCGATATGTCAAGTTTGAACCCCATCTCCCATCTAGTGTTATTAGGCACCAAGGGACACTCCTTCCTCATTCCATGCTCTGGAAACTGGTTAATTAGCTCTTGTTCAATGCTATGCTTGTTATGCTTGTCTGCAAAATGCAGATTTGGTTGAAGGCGACGCCTATTATTAGCAAACGGCCATGGTGGTGAAATATTCAGCTAGTCTATTTGCTGCAAACATGTTGAGTCTATTGCTCATTTCGTTTATACACAACTCTTATGTTGTATATCTTCCTTCACATGCTTCTTTATGTGCTATGGTAGGAAACTAGTTTGGCTCTTGTACCCATTGATATAATGTGATGTAGTGGGAAGTAAAAAATGCAAAAACAATAACTCATAACCCTTTTATAAATCCTAGAAAACTATTAAATTATAGGAAAATTGAAGAAAAACTCTCTGTAAAGTATTCATATTGATAAATTAAGAAAATAACATGAACTAGCGGCCATGCCATCCTTATTGTACTTGGATAGGAGTTAGGGTCGGAACCTTGAAAGGAAAATTACAAAACTAGTCTTCATTAGAAGATCAAAAACTCACTCGAGCTTTGAGCGAGCCAATTATCACAAATACACTTGAGCGAAAGTGTAACACCTTGAAAATTGGACTGAACCATTTTGATAGGGTTACTGGCAATTCCTCCAATTCAATTAACTAGTAACTAAATGAAGGGATCACCCGTCTAATATACTTAGAGTAAATATAAGCGGAAGGTGAAAGTGACACATTTGAGATATCTAACAATTATGAAGTATGCGAGTATTACCATCAATTATAGACTTGGAGCTTCTAACCACAATAGTCATTCTAATCAAGCCTAGTATTGCAAAACAGACTTCTGGCTTCTTCCTTTTTTAAACATCTTCTTAAAATAGATAACCTGATAAGACACGAATACTATGTAAGTCTAAGGCTTACTAAGTAAATCTCACAATTGAGTATGAAATGAACTCCTGTTATATATAGAGGTAAACGTGTGGTTTTGACAAACATATTAGGTGTTGCCTCTATTACTACACCATAAAAGCATAGTTTGGTTTTTAAGTAGTGTACGCGTAATCCTAGCGACAATCACCTGTAAGTTTTAATGTAAAAAATCAATGTTGTATTTAGGTCATAACTATTAAGCATGGTCTATCCAAGATATTACCCACTTTCAACAGAGTTGGCGCTGTCCCGAGGGACCTGTAATACAATACTAGTGCCCTAGATATTGCATGCTACTGTCCATAACACTAGCAACGTGACCAATTCCGATCTCAGGTGGCCCACACTACTAATGATGTACATCCTGTAGTGACCTGCATGCGCTGGTCACGAACAACCATTGCATCCAAGGCCCACACTCACACACACACACACACACACACACACAACCCTTGCATCAAAGGCCCACACACAGACAACCATTTCATCCAAAGCCCACACACACACACACACACACACCAGTTACATTAAAAGTAATTATGCTCATAACATACGGTGCTGAGTCAGCTAACATATCACATGTTTTTATGGAAAGCAGTCGTAAGTATTCACTTTCCTCGTATCTGTGCTCAAATCCTCAGACATCTCAAGTTCTTGCTATAATGAACATAGTTTATCATTACAATCAGTACTAGAGAACCTATTATGAACACATAGGGTCCTAACAGAGAGGTCAAATTGGCTAGAAGGTCATAAAACCGTAATTTCATTCATTATGGATACGACACAAATGTTTTGGCTTATGATTGAACGTTCGGTCAGAATGTTAGAATGCATGCAAAGCTCCTATATTCAAGTCATAACCTAACAAATCTCACTCTAGGCTCTTAATAGGTTCATAAAAACATAGTTAGGCATAGCAACATGCAAGCTTATGAAAACAAGAGGTGTTTTAAACATTTTGAAAACCTTTTTGCTTTTTAAGGAGAATCATAGAACAAGCCTATCATGGTACTTGAAAACCTTGCAAGTAGCATGAAAATCATACTAACAACATGAAAACAACTTAGTACAAAGGGGCTTACCTTAATGAGGGCAAAGCAACCTCAAAATCTCCTTCTCTCTTCTCTAGAATCTATCTCTCTCTTTTAGGTTTAGGGTTAGTGGGATGTGGGAGTGAGGTATGGAGGCTGGAGGGCAGAGGGCGGAAGTGGAGGTATTTATAGGGAAGAGGGGGTGTTGCACGATGGACAAGGAGGAGAATGTGTTAAAATTGCATTTTAGACTGTCATCGAACGTTCATTATTATGCTCGGACGTTCTGTGTACTATTACCCAATGGTTCAAGTGTTGCAGGTTGAACGTTCGGTGTGGTCTTGCCTCGAACATTCTTGCTAGGGGTTAAGGTCAAACGTTCAGTGGTCCCCCATCAAACGTTTGGCTAGAAGCTAAAAGTTGGATTTTTGGTTGTTTTTCAAATAAAAAGGGTTTTAAAGCAATTGTAAGTAACGGTTGTATTATGAAAGTGTTTAATGAAAAATGTTTGTTTTTCCAAATGATTGTATTTTAGGGCATCAAAGAAGGTTACATGTAGCATTGAGTGAACCCTTCGTCCTTTGCTTCCATTGTTTCTTAGCATTTTGCTCAAATAAACATTGAGCATGACTCAAGCGAACTGTCAGGCTTTCTACCATAGTAGTTTCGCTTAAGCGGCCATCAAGTGGGAGTCAACTGAACTCTCGGGTAGTTAATAAATTGCCAGTACCTCCTATTAGAGCATTCTTCCTCAGCTAAAATTTCTCAATAATGTTATGGGCTATCTGGTCTACGTCAAGAACCAAACTTATCATGTTAGTGAATTCTATCAATTTCACTTGATGAAGTAATAAGGTAACACTCATTCCTAAAGCCTAACTTGGTAAGGAAAGATAAATTTAATCACTTTATGATCATTTTATTATTTACTCTCACGTTTTGGTTGTAACTCTTTGTAATTAGTAAGATACAATACTTGAAACTTTTAGGAGAAACTTCAGTTAACCTCCATTAATTTTCATCATTTTTGCAATCACCCCCATTCTAACTAATGAGCTTTTTGGTACACTCTTAGTCAGTGAGTCTCTATATACAACACCCTCAAAATTGAACCGATTCATTTGACCCATCTTGGAAGGGGTACTAGCAATACCTTTCTTGATAAAAAATCTACCTAAATTAATAGGTAAATATTTGTACGTTTTACCTGCAAGTGCACAAGGTCAACATAGTAGTATATGGTGCAAGTACAGGATCATTCCCACGAGGATTGCTGAATTTCCGTTTAAAATTAATTCCCTTAAGTAAATTAGAGATTGAGTTGATAATAATAAAAAGAGTAGAGCTTTGATATCCACCACTAATTATATTCAATTAATATAACAATATGCCAATGCTTTGATCATGTTATGCATATCTAATGTTTGCCAACCTAAGGGCATGGATGTATACTCCTTAAGCTATGGATTTTCCTAAGCAACGAGTTAGGCATGGGTGTATACTCTAACTCTTTTCTTTCCTAAAGGATTTAGCACGGTATATACTAAGTTGTTCTTTAGAAAATCACATGTTCTATGGAAATCGACAAACACACGAGGCCTAGGGCATGGGTGTATACTCCCGGTTCCCCATGTTGATTAACCCAAGAATCGCGGTGTGGATTCTTTTGTTACTTAAGTTAAACCCAGGACTCGGTCATCCAAATTGATCTAACTAACTAGTCCATACCACATGCACATGTTGATCAAGCACACACATGTGAGGAATTCATGCAAGCAGGTATTAATCAAGTTAAATAGCACAACAAGATCATCACAAGGCGCCAATATTGAAATAATAATTTAGCATAACTAGGGTTTCATCTAGCCTTGCTAAGTAAATTAGCTATACATAAAGTTGATGTTAAACATCTTCATAAAATAAAAGAAAAAGAAAAGAAAAGAATAAACCCGAGACTTGAACTTGAAGAGCTCTTATTCTTCTCCTTCCCAAGTCCCCCAATTCTAGAGACTTAAGGGTCTATTTATAGGCTCTAAAAGTCCTAGACAAAGTAGTAAACCTAGGGATTTCGTAGGGTTTTGAGACCTATTACAAATTGGAATTGGAAAACCCTAATATGGAAATACTATCAATCCAACCGCCACTTGATAAGTCTCCTGCGCACGGGTGCGCTCGATCGCATGTCTGCGATCGTTCCTTCTTTTAGCATGCGCTCGATCGCTCCTGGCCTAATTGCTGCTATGTCCTCTCGGGTATTGCTCTCGATCGTAGGTACCCTGCGATTGATCGCAGTACCAGGGAACTCCAATTGTCTTCATTTTCTCTTTTGAGCTCAAATTACCTAGTTTTACTTCTTTTTCTTTCAAAAGCCTGTAAAAGTATAAAAAACACAAAAAAGAATTAAAATTGCCTAATTAAGTAAAACCAAAGGAATAAAACATGCAAGTTAAAGGCTGAAAATATGAATATTTTAGCACTTATCAACCTTCAAACCAATTAATTAGTAACTGGCTAGTGGTATCTTTAATTAACCAAAACATAGTAACATATGCGGAAAGCAAAAATCCATGATCTGAAATTTCTATAATCATAATGTAACGGTCCGGAAATTAATTAACTAGTAATTAACTCTATAGTTCGTCTCCTAGCCTTATCCCTCGCGGGGCAAGATTCAGGGACCTTTTCTCCTTGAAAAGAGAGGATACTAAATAGCAGAAACAAAAAGATTCTAAAAATATTAATCATTACAACCACAACATCTACCAAGGATCATCAAAGTAGCTAAAATGCTATACATATCATCATCTTTACAAGGGATTTATGTTAAACCTTAATATGCAGACATGCATAAAAGCTCTTAAGTCTACAACATAATACATAAGTACTAGTTACCATGAGCACCCGCCTAAGCTTGCAATAAGTCATCAAGCATCTTTTGGGTCGAATCCTCCACAATAACGGAAGCTTCGCGGTATCCATCCATCTCTGCTAAACTATCTATAACAACATAGTTGTACATATGGAGAAAAAGAGAAATAATACAAGGGTAAGTCTAACAACTTAGTGATTATAAATATATATGACGTACCCGTCATTAAATAGTGAACTTTGTTGTTCATAAAACACATGAAACATTATGAGATGATAGTTTATCAAGAATGCAGTATAGATATAATATATGCTTATAATCATGAGTAACAATAATAGTTCAACTGTATGCTCTACCCAAGATATTACCCTTTCTTAATAGGGTTGGCGTTGCCCCGAGGGACCAATAATACAACAACACCGGTGCCATGGATATTGTACACTATTGTCCATCTCATTAGTGGCACGATCGAGTCTGACCTCAGGTGGCCCACACCACTAATGATGTCTGCCCTATAGTGACTATCCATTAGGGAATGGCTGCACCTGGTCATGAAACCATTGGATCTAAAGCCCACACACACACACACATTTGACCATAAAGTTAACCTATATAGTAAGCCCATGGCCGTTATCCCGCACGTACCGATGTACCATGTCATACGATGCAATTAATCTTATCAGTCTTTTACATGCATAGTTTTACAAGTCTCATCATTATCTTGTTAATCAACATACAATTTCACAAAAGAGAGTTCACAGTAGTTCCAAAATGTATTTTATGAGAGTTACAAAATATGCATGTTTGATATATATAAAATAATCGTGCAATACGAGAAAAGCAACAATAAGCATTCATGTGAGTTTGTATTCACCCTGGTCATAAGGCACCTCCATAAAATTTCCTTGAGGCTCCATAACCTCAAATACTGAGAAAAGACATATCATTAGTTCTAAATCCAACTAAAACGAACCTAGAACATGAAACAAAAGGCTATTGGATGATTGGCCAAAGTGGCGTTCCCTAGAACACTTATGACCGTTCGTCCGGGTTCGTGGCCGTACGTCTGCCCAGAAGGCTCGTACGTTTGGTATTGTGGCCATATGTTCGCCAAGAAGGTCTAGGTAGAACCTCATTTGGTTCAACTATCCTCCTATCCTCCCAAACTGGTTCTAAAGCTACCAAAATGATTCTTAGGACCTCCTATCTCAAAACAACACCTCCATGCAAAAGGAAATATGCCCAACAAGAATTAAACGCTACCCATGCTTAAACAAAAGATTAAGGGCAACAGCATAACTAGAAGCTACAAACTTCGAACTAAGCTATCTATGAAAAGCGCTTAAACAGCATAACAACTAAGGAACAAACTAAGCTTAGAAGATTAACACCTTGAAGCCAAAAACCTCCAAGAATCACCTCTCCTTCTCCAAGAACTCACAAAATCCTCACAAAACACTCACACAGGGGTTTCAGAGAGCCTGGGGGCGAGAATGGGCATGAAGGGGTGAGGGGTATGGGGTATTTGTTAATGAGAAAAAGTAGAGGGCGCTACCAACTATTCTGAAAAGTAGTAGACGTCCAGTTCAAAGGTTGTAGCATACGTCCAGGCATTATCCAATGGTTAACCCAAAAGTAGCGTGTTGTGCAAATTTATTGAACTCACAAGTGCACGAATCGTTTGTAGTTTAATGGATTGCAAGTGCGAGGTCAAACCCATAGAGAATTGTATTTTTGAAAGATCAACTTATATCTAAACTAATTTTACCCTAACCTAGTTTCAAAAGGGGTTTGAATTTTGATTTTTTGAAATTAAAAGACAAACATAAACTAATTAAAATAACCTAAGAGATAAAAGGCTAAGGTTTGAGAATTCACACTCATCAAATCATAACAACATACTTCCATGTTTATCAATATTAATCTGAAGTTCTTACAATTAAAATCTTAGATATGTTTTACTATGCTTCAACAGTTAATCAAAATCATCCCATGTATTGATTCATTGCACAAATCACAAAAGGAATCCAATATCAATTAAATCATCAGATGTATCTTTAAATCACAAAAGATATCCAATCTTAATTGAAACACCAAATGTATCCGTAGAACAAATCACAAGGGATATCCAATTATTTAGGCAAATAAAATGAAGCAATCAATTATGTGAAATTATCTTAAATCATCAAGTGTATCCTTGAATCACAACAAGATATCCAAGAATCATGCCACATATTAAAAATAAGTAAATCAATTGAAATAATAAACCCAATAAAATCAAATAGATAAAGACTTACATGAAAGTATTGATGTTCTTCATCGGTGAGGCTTTATCCTCAACCTTAGTTGGGAATTTGCTCCACATAAAAATAAAACCTAAACTAAAGAAAAACTAAACTAAAAGAAAAGCTGTGGATTACATTCTGTCTCCAAAATTGTATCCCAAAACTAGTCTCTGAAATTGTGTATCTTTTCTTGAATGCAAAGAAGTCTATTTGTAGGCTTCGGGAAGTCCTAGAAGCCCTATTAAACCTAGATAATTCGAAGGTCTGTCTCCCAGTCAAAATAGAAGTCTAAAATCGGAATAGGATTCGTCCAAATTTGTGACCTTTTACTGCGGGGCGATTTTGATATAGTAACCGTTCGAATGAGGAAAATCCTATTTCACAATGACCTATAGTATTTTGAGTTAGCTTTCTAATGTTGCTTGAATCACTTCAATCTGATATTTGAACAGAATGTTATGATCAAAATACTGAGACATGTGCAGAATCTGAATTTGAATCCAATCTGAAATTTTATTCAATTTGAACTTTAATCCAATCTCATCTTTAATCCGATTTAACCTTTTCTTAGATTTGGTTAGACTTAAACACATCATCTAGGTCTTCTCAAAGTATGCTTTCTTCCAAACTTTGCATTTTTCCCTTTAAAGCTGTAGTTTTTCTTTAATGACCTACAAAACATTAACTAAAAATACAAAACTAACACAAAATATTAAATAACAACACAGCTAAAGGATTAACTAATGTAAATAAATGAGTCCAAATATGGAGTATTTGGCACTTATCAAGCGTACGTCTGTGTACTATTGGGGCGTACGTCCGTGTACTATTGGCAAAGTACGTCCGGTGGTCCCCCAGCGTAAATCCTCACTTACAGACAAGAGCATACGTACGGTGGTGCTCGGGCATTTTAACTCGCAAATGCATAAGATCAAAATAGTAATATAGGGTGCAAGTACGAGATCATTCTCACGAGGATTGTGTAAATTATGCTTAAAATTAATTCCGCAAATAAAACAAGATGAAAGATTGATTTTTGATTTAATAAAGATAAAATGTAGGGCTTTGATATCCACCACTAATCATGCTCAAATAATATAATAATATGCCAATGCTCCAATCATATCAAGATTACTTAATGTTTGTCAACCTAAGGGCATGAGTGTATACTCCTTAAGCTATAAATCTCCCTAAGTAACGAATTAGGCAGGAGTGTATACTCTAACTCTTTTCTTTTTCAAAGGATTTAATATGGGTGTACACTAAGTTGTTTTTTAAGAAAGTATAAGTCTATGGAAATCGACAAACACATGAGGCCTAGGGCATGGGTGTATACTCCTGGTTCCCCATATTGATTACCCCAAAAACCCGCAAGGATATCTTTTGTCACTCTATTAAGCCCAAGACTCGGTCAGCCAAATTGACTTAAATAACTAATCCATACCACATGCATATGTTGATTAGACACATTCATATGAGGAATTCAATTAAGCAGGAAATAATCAAGTTAAATACACCAAAATATGATTGTAGCAAAGGCGCCAATATTGAAATCTTAAAAACACATGATTAGGGCTTCAATCTAGCCCCTAACTAAGAGTTAGTTACACATAATTAAAATAAAGGGAAAAGAAAGAACCGAAAAGAACTCTGGAAGTAGCCTCCAATTCTTCCCCTCAAAGCTTGTGTTGAATTGTCTCCTTTTTCCTATAGGCCTAGAGATCTATTTATAGGTTTAGAAAAACCCTAGAAGTCCCAAAAACTCTAGCAAACTCATAGGTTTAAGTCCTAGTTCAACTAGGACTTAGAAAGCCTAGTTTGGATTGAAAAAGGACTATTTCCGCTAGCTGTCATGTGAGCTGGCACGAATGCACTCGATCCTAGCCCTTGTGTGCTCCAGTGCATGGCTGTGCTCGATCGTTCTTCTACTGTGCTCGGTCGCATTTGCAATTGATGCTTCTTCTTGTGCGCATGAGCACACGCCTGCTGTCACTCCTTGGCTAGGTGTAGTGCGCTTGAGTGTACTGCACCTGAATGCTTGTGCTTGATCCAAAACTTCTAGCTTTTTCACATAGTGCCCTTTAAGCCCAAAACTTCCAAAAATGCTTCCTTTTCTTTCATGACCTAGATAAACACAGAACACACAAAAAAGAAATAAAATAGCACAAAATAACAAGACCAAGAAATTAACAAGTGTAAACTAAATGGCTAAAATATGAATATTTTAGCACATAACAGTGTACGTCCGGTCAGAAAGTCTAAAATTCTCAAAATACCGTTCCAACTGTCCCAAGTGACCTAAAGTCTAAATTAACCCTCTAACTAAGCTACTCAAGCTTAGTTAATTATTTGGGTCACTACACATAACTATCCATAAGTATCATCAATTACAGACCTATAGCCTCCAACAATATTCTAAATAATTAACTAGACCTAATAATGTGAGACATTCGCTTGGTGTCTTCATCCTAGCAAAGTTTCTTACTCTATAAACAGGCGACCTACTAAACCCCAAATGTAACGCCTTGTAAAAATCAATTAACTGGTAATTGACCCCATGGTTCGCCTCTCAACCTTGTCCCTCACAGAACAAGAATCAAGGATCATAACCTCTTCTAAAAGAGACTATAGTGAAGGACTTTCAACCACAAGATAAAGATAGCAATAACTAAAATCATAACCACCATAACCAGAGTAACAATAAAGCATCATAACATAGATATATTCTCAAATGTGCTGGTAAAAGACTGATCATCATAATAATACATACCATAAATAATTGTTCTAGAATAAAATCAATGCCTAAGTCTTTGTAAAGCTAACATCATAACAATCTCTATCTCCTATGCTCGGATGGATCCTTCGTCGTCCCACATGGACTTCAGCCATTCCGGGTCTAAGTCCTCAAAGATGACCTATATCAAATCCTTCACCACCACCAGTTGGCTGTCCGAATACATCCTCTGCTAAGCTAGTTAAACCGCTCAATTTATACATAATAGAGGGGGGAAAATACAAGGGGTAAATCTAAAGACTTAGTGAGTAAAAATGCACATGATACTTATGCCATTTAATGATGAACTCCATTTAGTAAGTATGGAGCATTTTGGTATGACATCTATTCATGAATGCAGTACAGATGTAGTATATGTTATAACCATGTGAATCAATGATAGTTCAACTATATGGTCTACCCAAGCTATTACTTATTCTCAGCAGAGTTGCCATTGTCTCGAGGGACTTGTAATACAATGTCGGTGCTCCAAACGTTGTACGCTACCATGCATAACACTAGTAGCTCGACCGAGTCTGATTTCAGGTGTCCCACGCTACTAATGATGTACAACCTGTAGTGACCTGCCAATTAAGGCTGCGCCAGTCATGAAATAAGCATTGGATCCAAGGGGCGTATATCAGATCCACACACACATTTGACCATAGAGTTAACATGTACAGTAAGCCCATGGCCGTTATCCCGCACGTACCGGTGTACCATGTCATAAGATGCAATTAGTCTTTTTCTGTATTTTACATGCTTGTTCTTACAATCTCATCATGTTCGTTATCTTGTTATGTAAAACATTTTAATAAAATGTAGAGTTCATAACATAGAAAAATGTATTTCATGAGAGTTGTAAAAATGCTTGTTTGGTACACAAAAGAGTTGTGTAGTGGGGAAAAATAACGGCTAGTATCATGTGAGTTTGTACTCACCCGGGTCATATAAATCCTCCAAAAATCCCTTTAATGGCTCCAACTTCTCCAAATATGTGGAAAGCCTAATATTAGTCTTAAGTCCAAGCTAAAATGAACCTAGAACATGAAAACAGAGACTATTGAACAACTAGGCAAAATGGTGTTCATCCCTGAAAACGCTTTTGGGCGAACAATCGGGCTCGAGGCTGAACGTTTAGCCAAAGAGATTCAGGTAGATCCTCATTTGGTCCAATGATCTCGTAAGGGGTCCTAAGCTGGTTCCATGGCTACAAAAGGGTTTTTGGTACATCTTAACCCAAAGCAAAATCATCATATAACAAGAATAGACCTAATAGGAAGGAAATGCTTATAACAAGATGAAAACATAAACCTTCTTAGTTTCTAAGAACTAAGCTACTATAATAGTACATGACTAGCATAACGTCTAAGAAAAACACTAAAGAGAGAGATAATTACTTTAATGCAGCATGTATGCTTAAGAGGTTCCTCCTTCCTCTCCAAGAACACCAAGGAAATTTCACATAAGCTCACAACTACACTTAAGCAGGGATTCTCTAGGGTTCAGTGGGCAGAATAGGTTGGTAAGGGTCATGGGAGGGGGGTATTTAGAGGGTAGGAAAAGTTGTGAGCACTGCAGGAGTAGGCCTGCAGTGCAGCGAGCGTTTGGTACAAATGTGCCAAACGTTCGTGAACTGTTTACCTAGCGGTTTTAGGGTTGTAGTCATACGCTTAGGCAATATCCAGTGGTCAATCAAAAGTTAACGAATGTTCGGGGTAGTGTAACACCCCAGAAATTAATTAACTAGTAATTAATTCCACGGTTCGTCTCCCAGCCTTATCCCTCACAGAACAAAACTCAGGAACCTCTACTCCTCAAAAGAGAGGATACTAAATAGCGGAAATAAAAGATTCTATAAATATTAATCAGTACAACCATAGCATCTACCAAGGATCATCAAAGTAGCAAAAGTAATATACATATCATCATCTTTACACTCGATTCATGCTATACCTTAATATGCAGACATGCATAGAAGCTCTAAGTCTAGAACATAATGCAACGTACTAATTACCATGAGCACCCGCCTATGCTCATAATAAGTCCTCAAGCATCTCCTGGGTCGAATCCTCCACAGTAACCGTAAGCTTCGCGGTATCCATCTCTGCTAAACTGTCTATAATGACGTAGTTGTACATATGGAGAAAAAAAGGGAAATAATACAAGGGTAAGTCCGACAACTTAGTGAGTATAAATGCACATGACGTACCCGTCATTAAATAGTGAACTTAGTTGTTGATAAAACATATGCAACATTATGAGATGAGAGTTTATCATGGATGTGATATAGATATAATATATGCTTACAATCATGAGTAATAGTAATAGTTCAACCATATGGTCTACCCAAAATATTACCCCTTGTTAGCAGGGTTGGCGCTGTCCTGAGGGACCTGTAATACAACACCGATGCCCCGGATATTGTAGGCTACCGTCCATCCCATTAGTGGCATGACCGAGTCTGACCTCAGATGGCCCATACCACTAACGATGTCCGTCCTATAATGACCATCCATTAGGGAATGGCTGGGCCTGGTCACGAAACTATTGGATCCAAAGCCCCCCCACACACACATTTGACCATAAAATTAGCCTGTATAGTAAACCTATGGCCGTTATCCTGCATGTACCGGTGTACCATGTCATATGATGCAATTAATCTTACTAGTCTTTTACAAGCATAGTTTTACAAGCCTCATTGTTATCTTATTAATCAACACACGTTTTCACTAAAGAGAGTTCACAATAATTCCAAAATGTATTTCATGAGAGTTACAAAATATGCATGTTTGATATATATATATATATAATAGACGTGCAATACGGGAAAAGTAACAACAAGCATCCATGTGAGTTTTACTCACCCGGGTCATAAGGCTCCTCCATTAAATTTCCTTGAGGCTCCATAACCTCGAATACTGAGAAAAGACCTATCATTAGTTATAAATCTAACTAAAACGAACCTAGAACATGAAAAGAAAGGCTATTGGACGATTGGCCAAAGTAATGTTCCCTGGAACGGTTCTGACTGTATGTGCGGGACCGTGGCCTTATGTCTGCCCAGATGGCTCGTATGTTCGGTCTTGTGGCCTTGCGTCTGCTCAGAAGGTTCAGGTAGGACCTCATGTGGTTCAACCATGCTCCTATCCTCCCAAACTGGTTCTAAAGCTACCAAAAGGATTCCTAGGACCTCCTATCTCAAAACAACACCTCCATGGAAAAGGAAATATGACCAACAAGAATTAAACGTTAACCCATGCGTAAACCAAGATTACGGGCAACAACATAACTAGAAGCTCAAAACTACCAACTAGGCTAACTATGAAAAGCACTTAAACAGTACAACAACTAAGTAAGGAATAAACTAAGGTTAGAAGATTACTTCCTTGAAACAAAACCTCCAAGAAATCTTTCATTCTCCTCCAAGAACTCTCACAACTCATAAAATCACTCATGCAGGGTTTCTAGAGGGCAACAGGGGCAGAATAAGGGTTAAGGGTCGAGTGGGGAGGGGTATTTATAGGGCTGGAAAGCCTGTGGGGGTTCCTGAAAAAGTCTTGAAAAGTAGAGTACGTCCGCTACTGTAGAGAATAAGTTCACGTACTGCTCACCCAGCGGACGAAAGGCTATATCGTACGTATGGGCATTGACCAGCGGTCAACCAAAAAGTAGAGTACGTTTGGTACTATTGGAGAGTACGTCAGGTACTATTTATGGAGTATAGCGTACTATTGGTAGAGTACATCTGGTGGTCCCCAGGCATACGTCCGCGTACTATTTGTAGAGCACGTTCAGTGGTGCCCAAGCGTACGTCTACATACTATTTGTACTATTTGCAGAGTATGTTCGGTACTATTGAGAGTACGTCCGGTTGGAAAGTCTAAAATTTCTAAAATACCCTTCCTGCTGTTCCTAGTGACCTAAAACCCAAATTAACCCTCTAACTAAGCTACCTAAGCTTAATTAATTATTTGGGTCACTACATTCTCCCCTCCTTATAAAAATTTTGTTGTCGAAATTTCGTTGTCCCAAAACACAAGAAAAAATAATAACATCACTTTAATGTCCGTAGTCTTACAAGGTTCATGCTTAGCCCATCCTTGGGAAAAATCTTATCCCATCCGTTTTTTTGGCACTGAGCCCCTTCGTCCAATATAAAGTAATCCACGTCGGCATCCTCAAAAGTTGTAGCAAATTCACTTGTAAATCACCAAGGGTGTCATAGTCGATGTTACCCACACTATATCAATCATTCTCAAACTTGACGACTCCTAAGTTCTTCAAAACAAGTAGCACCACATGGAGTCAAGTCCGTGGGTATCTTTGACATGATGCCATACTTCCTAGCCATAAGCAAATTTATCTTAATCGACTACTCTTAGAGACAATCCAAATGTAACAGTTACCCATAACCGTAACTAATATACAGTCCAAAAAGAAATTAACCATACGAATAAAATCCTTGAACCTTAATACTCAGTGTTTCCTACATGGTACTGGTCCTCGTCAATCTCGACACCCAAGTCGATCAACTCACATACAGTCCGGATCGGTGTGTATCTATACCATAACCCTATAGAGGAAAACAAACTCTTTCTTATTCGACCATCCCTTTTACCAAAATGGGAATAGGTATACTGTCCAAGTATACTCTTAGGAAATCAAGAAAAAGTCATACATATGTAAGTCAAATGCGGATAACAGTTCCACATGCCCTACTCCACTTCCCACCATGATTATGCCACAATACCTTGACAATGGGAATTGTCTTGGTACGTAGTACTTGTTCCTTTTGATCCATGATCTTCACCGGCTCCTCGGTGTACATCAATCCTTCCTAGATCTTCAAAGGTTCATACTTCACCACTAAGTCTAGATTAGCGATGTACTTCCTTAATACCGAGACATGAAAAACATCATGTGTTCTCACCAAGTCTAGGGGTAAGTCAACCCTGTATGTCAATCTGCCATTCCTTTCCAAATTGCATCACTACCCTCATTGATGTTATCTTAAGGAATACACGATATCCTACTTCGAATTTCGAAAGTCTTCTCTGGTTATCGGCGTAGCTCTTCTGCCGACTCTAGGATGCACTCATCCTTTGTCTGATGGTAAGCACTTTGTCACGTGTATCTTCAATCATTTTAGGCCCCAACGTTTGTCTCCTTCCAACGTTGTCCCAAAACAAGGGCGACTAACACTTACTTCCATAAAGTGTTTCATAAGGAGGCATTCCAATAGTGGCCTGTAGCTAATATTGTAGGCAAGCTCGATCAAAGGTAGGTACTAAATTCAACTACCTTTGAAGTCTCATACGCAAGCCTGTAACATATCTTCCAGGATTTGGTTAGTCTGCTCTGGCTGACCATCTGTCTGTGTGTTTAAATCGGTACTAAACTCAAATTTTGTCCTCTTCTCGTCCTTGTACATCTTAGTACATCCGGGATGTACAGTATACGGAGAATGATGATCCTTGCTCATTATCTCCTTTTAGTCCTCCTTCCCCCGACACACACTTATTTGAAATGGGTGAGCAACCCATCATCCTTAAGGCAAAACTCTTGTGCCTTAGCAACTACATGATCTTGGTGCACTCAAGGTCCTGCAATTGAGTGGCCTTAATCCTAACAAGCAATTCCGATTCAACCACCAAGTTAGACAAATAAGCAGGCACACTCTCATCTACCACTTGTACTCCCATCCTAGTGAATTCCATAACCAACTCGGGTTTGGAAATTCCAAGAGCGGCAAGCTCTGCCGTCGACTTCCTACTCAATGCGTTAGCTACTATGTTAGCCTTGCTAGGATGATAATTGATCTTGCGATCAAAATCCTTAGATGAGGTCTAGCCACTTCCTTTGTCTCCACAGACATCTCTACCTGATAACTCCTTAGTCCATTCAGGTACAGAAAGATTCTTTAGAATCTCTTAGCTCATATGTAACCCAAAATCATGTAATCGATGTATACAAGATCCAAAGGTACAAGATTCACCAATTGCCCTTTACCAGAATCCAAGTTCAAAAATATCATGCCTTAACATCCTTCTAATGGGCAATTAACAAAATTATAAAGCGTATCATCAACACATCAATCATAGCGTAACAAGCATCATGCATTAATGAAACTCTTGTTACACTTTTAGGTACAAAACCCCAAGTCAAATGCAATTACAAAACAAAATACAACTAGTTGATGTCTGAGTATACATTTAGTAATCTAGCCCCTAACTCCAAAACAAAGCGAACCTGTATGCCTTAAACAATTCTAGTGGTTACGCTTATCCCTTGTCCTGCCATAATTTCCTTCCAAGTAGACTAGTACCATTCCTTTTGGCCTGGTTGTAGTTTTGAATGAAGTGTCCCACCTTGCCACATCCATAGCATCAATTCTTCCTCAATTTGCATTTCCCAAAATGCAGCTTGCCACTAGGCACAAATGACTCTGTTTCTTGCTGGATCGCAGCTCTTGGGGTGTCCTCCTCCTTAAGCTCCATGAGTACTCCTGATAGAACTCTTCCTTGAATCGGGTCCATGTAATAGCATCCCCACTACTGAATTCCATCACTAGCGAGTTTCGCTTAGCGTACCACCATTGCCTTGCTCCTCCAAAGAACTTGTACGCCGTGTACTTGACTCTTTGCTGCTTAGTGCAATCCATAACTCGTAGCAGTTCCTCCAAGTTCATAAGCCAATCCCTCAATTCTCCAAAGTTCAGGTTCCCCTTAAACATAGGGAAAGGATGCTCACAAAACTCCTTGAAAGAGCAACCCTTGATTCCAGTCGGAGTCCCTTCTCCTCATACATTTACCAAAGTGTCCACTAGAAGACTTGCCACAGTTTTCAATGCTTAGGTGGCATCCAAAACATTCCTCGTCTTCTCATCGGGTTGGATGGTCTTCTACATTGTTACTGTGAATGTCGTCGTGTAGTGACATCTCTGCAATCACAACGATCATTAGCCCCTACTTCAAAGCATCATGTCGCCTCTCACTTAAAATGTCAAACCTAATCGCAAACCTATCCTTACTAAGCGCCTACACAGCTACCACCTTATCAAATGTCCTAATGTCGATCTAAGCTTAAGACCTTATGTAACTATCTCAGAGCAGATCAAACCCAATCTTCAAAGTTGCATCATCAAAGCAGTCATAGTCCAAACTTCAATGCCATATCAAATTCCTAAAATCCTCAAGTCTAATATCCTCGAGATCATTAGGTATCAAAAATTTGTATCCCTTGTATACATTTAATCCATCGTATGCTCTGATAAATCATCTCCAAACACCAAATAGATTAGTTCCTATAGTTCGCAGAGCCAAAAGCTCTGATAAATCTAGACCTAATACTTAACAGATCCATTGCTATGGTCCGAAGAGCAACTACTCTGGTACTAGCTATAATGCCCCAGAAATTAATTAACTAGTAATTAATTTCATGGTTCGTCTCCCAGCCTTATCCCTTATAGAACAGAACAAGACTCAAGGACCTCTACTCCTCAAAAGAGAGGATACTAAACAGCGGAAACAAAAGATTCTATAAACATTAATCATTACAACCAAAGCATCTACCAAGGATCATCAAAGTAGCTAAAATACTGTACATATCATCATCTTTACAAGAGATTCATGCTATACCTTAATATGTAGACATGCATAAAAGCTCTAAGTCTACAACATAACGCAACGTACTAATTACCATGAGCACCCGCCTAAGCTCATAATAAGTCCTCAAGCATCTCCTGGGTCGAATCCTCCACAGTAACCAGAAGCTTCATGGTATCCATCTCTACTAAACGATCTATAACCGCATAAGTTGTACATATGGAGAAAAAAAGAAAATAATACAAGGGGAAGTCCAAGGACTTAGTGAGTATAAATGCACATGACGTACCCGTCATTAAAAAGTGAGCTCAGTTGTTTATAAAGCACATGCAACATTATGAGGTGACAGTTTATCGTGGATGTCATATAGATATAATACATGCTTATAATCATGAGTAATTGTAATAGTTCAACCGTATGGCCTATGCGAGATATTACCCCTTCTCAGCAGTGCTGGCGCTGTCCTGAAAAACCTGTAATACAACACCCATGCCCGAAAAATTATACGCTACTGTCCATCCCATTAGTGGCACGACCGAGTCCGACCTTGAGTGGCCCACACCACTAATGATGTCCGTCCTATATTGATCATCTATTAAGGAATGGCTGTGCCTGGTCATGAAACAATTGGATCGAAAGCCCCCCCACACACACACATTTGACCATAAAATTAACCTGTATAGTAAGCCCATGGCGGTTATCCCGCACATACAGGTGTACCATGTCATATGATGCAATTAATCTTATCAGTCTTTTACATGCATAGTTTTTCAAGCCTCATTGTTATCTTATTAATTGACACACGTTTTCACAACAGAGAGTTCACAGTAGTTCCAAAATGTATTTCATGACAGTTGCAAAATATGCATGTTTGATATATATTTATAATAGATGTCCAATGTGGGAAAGGTAACAACAAGCATACATGTGAGTTTGTACTCACCCGGGTCGTAAGGCTCCTCCATAAAATTTCCTTAAGGCTCCACAACCTCGACTACTGAGAAAAAACCTATCATTAGTTTTAAATCCAACTAAAACGGACCTAGAACATGAAAACTGAGGCTATTGGACGACTGGCCTAAGTGGCATTCCCTGTAACACTTTTGACCATACGTTCGGGTCTGTGGCCGTACGTCCGCCTAGAAGGCTTGTACGTCCACCCAGAAGGTTCAGGTAGAATCTCATTTGGTTCAACCGTCCTCCTATCATCCTAAGCTTTTTTTAAAGCTACCAAAAGGATTCTTAGGACCTCCTATCTCAAAACAACACCTCCATGCAAAAGGAAATATGCCCAACAAGAATTAAACACTAACCCATGCTTAAGCCAAGATTAAGGGCAACAATATAACTCAAAGCTCAAAACTACCAAGCTAGCTATGAAAAAGCACTTAAACAACATAACAACTAAGTAAGGAATAAAGTAAGCGTAGAAGATTACCTCCTTGAAGCAAAACCTCTAAGAAATCACTCCTTCTCCTCTAAGAACTCTCACAACTTAAAATCACTCAAGCAGGGTTTCTAGAGGGCAACAGGAGTAGCAAAAGGCTTGAGGGTTGAGTGGGGAGGGGTATTTATAGGGCTCAAAAGCCTGTGGACGCAACTGGAAAAGTTCTGAAAAGTAGAGTACGCCTGCGCACTAGTCACCCAATGGACCAAAGGCTGCATCATACATATGGGCATTGACGAGTGGTCAACCAAAAAGTAGAGTACGTTTGGTACTATTGGGGCGTACGTCAGGTACTATTTGTAGAGTACGATGTACTATTGGCAGAGTATGTCCAGTGATCCCTAGGCATACGTCCGCATACTATTTGTACTATTTGTATAGTACATTCGGTGGTCCAGAGGTGTACATCTGTGCACTATTTATTCTATTTGTAGAGTACGTCCGGTCAAAAAGTCAAAAATTCCCAAAATGCCCTTCTAGCTATAATGACTCAAAACCCAAATTAACCCTCTAACAAGGCTACCTAAGCTTAGTTAATTATTTGGGTCACTACAGGTAGTCCCCTCACGAGCATTTGTGTACTATTGCAGGTGAGCGTTCGTGTGGTCCCCACACGAGTTGTTAGGTTTTAGGTTGGCCATATTGAATGATATTTCTTGTATGGTTATGTGTTTAAAAATTTCTGAAACATTGGGGAGTTGATTCTACGGTTTTAGGGCTTCTTGAAGTGTTCCCTGTTTTCCCGTCATAGGTGCCATCAGAACGAGGCTTGTAACGAGGCTGAAGAAAGAGCTCCTTATTTTCTTGTGAGAAGTACTACACGGGACATGTAACGGGAGCAAAAATAGTCTTCTTGGTTTCTCGTTAGAACTGTGTCAGGACGAGAATGTAACGGGAGTAAAGGTTGGACTCCTTGGTTTCTCATCAAGACGCTCATCAGAATGGGACAAGTAACAAGTGTAAAGCTGTTGGTTCTGGTCTCTCGTCAGATACCTCGTTAGGACGAGGAAAGTGATGTGACCAATGTTGGACTCCCTGGTTTCCCGTCAACTAGTTTGTTAAGACTGGACATGTGACGAAGCAAAAGCATTTTGCCTTATCGTTAGAATGGGACTGTTGACTCGATAGGACGTGGAAATCTCATATCTAGAAAATATGTTCTTCCCATTATAACGAGAAAGTGACCCGTTAAGACGTGAAGAAGGAAATGTTTTCTCTATAAAAGGATTTCTGTCACTGTTCATTCTTCAGGCTTTGGAATTTAATTTTTTTGAGCTCTCTTCGATGAAGTTTCTTTTTTTTTTTTTCCACTTGTGCTGTGTCTTGGTGGTGTTGACATTCAAAAGGGGACGTGATATAGGTTGAAGTGGCGATTTTTTCTTCTTTGGCTTACAGCCTTCGGCATGTTCTCTTGCTCACTTGCTTATGATAAAGGTGGTTACTTTGGAGGTTTGTTGAAAGAAATCTACCGAAGGGTCGGTAAGGAAATGCGCTGCTTGAAGATGGTCATGATGTAGACAAGCTAGGAAGCTTGTTGTTCTTACTAAGTCTAGAGGTCCTCTAGGTTGTGAGTATCGTCTATTCTGTAACTGTGAATCTTCATTTAGTGGTTTCTTGGGTTTGGCTACCCTAGAGTGGATTTTACCTTGAGGTGATCAAGGGTTTTCCACTTTGTAAACAAACCTTGTGTTATGGTTATGCTTGTTTATCTAGTCCGCTGTGCATGTTGTGTGTTTGATGAAATGGCTTAGTTGCTTCCTTTAGAATATTTGATTGTAAGAGGTAGAACACGATCCTAGTAAACTTTCAATTGGTATCAAAGCCAGTTTGCTCAGTGTTTGACTAACATCTTGAGTGTGTTTGTTGATCTCTTAGATCTGAAGCCAAATACTTTTTTTTCATCACCTGCTAATGCCCCTCCCATCTTCAATTGGAATGATTATGGTCATTGGAAAGTCCGTGTGAAAGCCTACTTGAAGGGGTTTAATGACAATATATGGATTACTATTGAAAAGAGTTCTGAAAAACCATAGGGTGATTTTGACAAATGGAGCAATGTTGTGCCAAATACTACCTAAATTAATAGATAAGAATTGGTACATTTTAACTCGCAAGTGCACAAGATGACAACAATAGTATAGTGCAGCAAGTATGAGATCAATCCCATGGAGACTGTTGATTTTATTTAGAATTAATTAAATATCAAAGTTGTCACGAAATTGATATTGATATGTTGAAAAGAAATAAAGATAAATAAAAGGTAGGGCTTTGATATCCACCACTAATCATGCTCAAATAATATAACAATATGTCAATGCTCTAATCATATTATGAATACCTAATGTTTGCCAACCTAAAGGCATGGTGTATACTCCTTAAGCTATTGATTTCCCAAAGCAACGAGTTAGGCATGGGTGTATACTCAAACTCTTTCATTTCTTAAAGGATTTAGCATGGGTGTATACTAAGTTGTTCTTTAAGAAAGCATAAATCTATGGAAATCAACAAATACATGGAACCTAGGGCATGGGTGTATACTCCCAGTTTTTCATGTTGACTAACCCAAGAACCAGTGAGGAATTCTTTTGTTACTCTATTAAGCCCAGGACTCGATCATCCAAATTGACTTAAATAATTAATCCATACCACATGCATATAATGGCCAATCACACACATATGAGGAATTCAAGAAAACAGACATTAATCAAGTTAAGCATCACAATATGATTACCACAAAGGTGGCAATATTGAAATATTTAATAAACATAATTAGGGCTTCAATCTAGCCATCCTAAAGAGTTTAGTTACACATAATTAAAATAAAGGGAAAAGAAAGAACCGAAAACCGCTCATAGAAGTAGCAGTTGTGCAAAAATCTACCTAAATTAATAGGTAAATAATTTTACATTTTACCTACAAGTGCATAAGGTCAACATGGTAGTATAAGGTGCAAGTACAGGATCATTCTCACGAGGATTCCGATTTTGTTTAGAATTAATTAAAAATATCAATTTGTCACTGAATTGATATTGTGAAAAAGAAATAAAAAGATATAAAGATAAAATAAAGGTAAAGGCAGGGCTTTGATATCCACCACTAATTATATTAAACTAGTATTTCAATATGCCAATGCTTTGATCAAGTTATGCATATTTAATGTTTGCCAACCTAAGGGCATGGGTGTATACTCCTTAAGTTATTGATTTCCCTAAGCAACGAGTTAGGTATGGGTGTATACTCTAACTCTTCTCTTTCCTAAAGGATTTAGCATGGTATATACTAAGTAGTTCTTTAGAAAAGCATATGTTCTAAGGAAATCGACAAACACACATGGCCTAGGGCGTGGGTGTATACTCCTAGTTCCCTATATTGATTAACCCAAGAATCGCGGTGTGGATTTTTTTGTTACTTAAGTTAAACCCAGGACTCGGTCATCCAAATTGATTTAACTAACAAGTCCATACCACATGCACATGTTCATCAGGCATACACATATGAGGAATTCATGCAAGCAGGTATTAATCAAGTTAAATAGCACAACATGATAATCACAAGGTGACAATATTGAAATATTAATTTAACATAACTAGGGCTTCAATCTAGCCCTACTAAATAAATTATGAGTTGATGTTAAACATCTTCATAAAAGAAAAGAAAAGAAAAGAAAGAATAAACCCGAGACTTGACTTGAGAGCTCCTACTCTTCTCCTTTCTCCAAGCCTCCCTATTCTAAAGGCTTAAGAGTCTATTTATAGGCTTTAGAAGTCCTTAGAAAAGTAGTAAACCCTAGGGATTTCGTAGGGTTTCAATCTTATTACAATTTGGAGTTTGAAAACCCCTAATATTGAAATAGGGACAGTATAACCGCCACGTGGGATGCCTCCTGCGCATGGGTGCGCTCGATCGCAGCCCGTGTGAGCTCGATCGCAGGGCTACGATCGATCCTTCTTTTGCTTGCGCTCGATCGTTCCTGGCCTGGCTTGTGCAACATCTTCTCTGGTATTGCGCTCGATCGCAGTACCAGGGAGCTCCAATTTTTCCATCTTCTCTTTTTGAGCCTAAATCACCCAGTTTTACTTCACTTTCTTCCAAAAGCCTGTAAAAACATCAAAAACACAAAAATGAATTAAAATGGCCTAATTAATTACAACCAAAGGATTAAAACATGTAAGGTAAGGGCTGAAAATATGAATATTTTAGCGCTTATCACACCACTAAACTTACATATTGCTAGTCCCTTAGCAATACAAAACTAAAAACTAAAAGGAAACTGAAAACAAAAAGATAAATCCATCTTTCGTGGGATGTAGGATTGCATTTAGCATATGCAACAAGCCGTTTAAACCCCTAGGAATTCCCTAGGGGACGAGTGAAATCTCGTGAGGGTTTTCCAGAAATGTTACCCACAAACATCATGCACAGTTCATGTCATCCCAAAAATTAAAGCATTATTTCAAGATCATGATTTTTATTCATTAGCAAGCTTAAAAAGATGAACTCCATCTTCACAATGAATTGGAATCTCAAAGTGCAATTACTTACAAAGGAAATGCTAAAATATCACAAGTTGGAAAACAGTGTAAAGTGAATTAGCACAAAATTATGAGGCTTCCAAATCTTTCCAATATGTAAATGTCTCTAAATCTCAAAATTCACTGAAATTCCTATTAGAATGACACAAGGCATATATATATATTTTTTTTGTTTTTCTCTTTTTTGGTCAGGTTGTGCAATGTTGGTTCTCTTAAGCTTTCTAATTGACCCTTATAACGAGTCTTAAGTCAATGGCTCCCAAACCAGGTGGTTTTAGGGCATTAGGTGGAGAGACACCCCTAAGGACCTACTAACTCGAGTCAAAAAGGCTACAAAACCAACTAACCATGACAATGATCAAATCCAAATTTTTCACCTTTTGACGTGAACACTCAGTGCTTTGAAACAAGAGGTTCAGTTACTCGGTGAAAAGCTATCAATGATCATTTATTTCACTTTTTTTTTCTTTTTTTTTTTCAATATATATGCCAAGCTTCATCTAATAAGTCATCCAATTTCATCCAAGATGCAAAAACACACACATTAGACCTCATGTCATTCCTCACAAATTATGTGCTAATGTGCCTATGTGATCAAATCAAACATGTGATTTTTCAACTGGCCTAAGCAAGTAACCAAACTAACAGATTCACTCATCAGATCACGTGTTCAAAATTTTAAGCTCACTGATAAATTCAAGCCACAATTCTTTCTAAATCAACCTAAAATTTTTTAGCAACAAGAACGTGCATAATATATTTTTTTTCAAACAAAATGAAATTGGGACAAAGTGTGTGTGAACATGTGTGCCCATACCCCCAAACATAAATGACACATTGTCCCCAATGTGTCTAAATTAAGGAAAGAGTGTACCCAGGAGATGGTCGACCATGTTTTGGAAAGCATGACTCATACCATACCCCCAAACTTGAATTGAAGCACACTTGTCCCTGCAAAATAATAAAACACACAAACAAGTAAAGAGAAACAACACGAAAACGAAGTAAAAATGAACAGAAAAAGAATAATAAAAATGACTAGGAGATGCTGCCAAGCGCGCTCGATCGCACACGTTGTGCGTTCGATCGCACTAACAGAGTGCGGCAGCCTCACAGATGGAGACCTGCTCTCGATCGCATGTGGTGCGATCGATCGCAGTAACAGAATTGAAAAACTTGACAAAAGACTGGAAACACTAACACACCAAAGTAAATTAAAACACAAAGTAAACAAAAATAAAATAAACATCATAACAAAAAGGATATGCTATGGGGTGCCTCCCATGAGCGCTAAGTTTAACGTCTTCAGCCAGACTTTGGTCCTCTCTCAGTGTTGCCCAAAAGTAGATGCTCCATTTTGGATGGAGTGGAGTGTCAAATCTTCATCTCTTGGTACCAATTTTACTTCAAGATATGGCTTGACTCTGTATCCGTTGACCTTGAATGATTGGTCGGTTTGGGGGTCGTGAATTTCCAAGGCTCCATTAGGGAATACTTGTGTAACAATGCAGGGCCCAGACCATCTTGATTTAAGCTTTCTAGGGAAGAGTGTCAATCTTGAATTATAGATCAAAACCTTCTACTTGAAACTCTTTCCTGATCAGTTGTTTGTCATGGTATGCTTTGGTTCTGTCCTTGTAGAGTTTGGCATTCTCATATGCATCACGCCTTAATTCCTCCAGTTCATTTGGTTGGAGCTTCCTTGTGTCGCCAACTTGCTTCATATCGAAGTTAAACTTCTTGATGGCCCAATATGCTTTGTGTTCCAATTCCACTGGTAGATGGCATGCTTTCCCAAAAACCAATCGATATGGAGACATGCCGATAGGTGTCTTGTAAGCAGTCCTGTAAGCCCATAGTGCATCATTCAGGCGTAGTGACCAATCCTTCCTATTGCGGTTTACTGTCCTTTCAAGGATGCCTTTGATTTCTCTGTTGCTGATCTCCACTTGGCCACTGGTTTGAGGATGATATGGAGTGCCAGCCTTATGAGTGATGCCATATTTGTTCATCACAGAAGTAAAAGCATAGTTGTTGAAGTGGCTTCCCCCATCACTAATGATTGCCCTGGGTGTTCCAAATCTAGCAAAAATGTTTTCTGCAAAAACTTCACAACCACTTTGTGATCATTAGTCCTTGAGGGGACAACCTCGACCCATTTAGACACATAATCCACACCCACAAGAATATATGAATAGCCAAATGAATGAGGAAATGGTCCCATGAAGTCAATACCCCACACATCGAAGAGTTCTACAACCTGAATATTTTGCAATGGCATTTGATTTCTAGAGAAGATGTTACCTGTCCTTTGACATTTATCACAAGAGTTGCAAAACAAGAAAGCGTCTTTAAACATATTGGGCCAATCAAAACCAGATTGTAATACCTTAAGCGCTGTTCTTTTTGCCCCAAAGTGTCCACCACAAGCAAACTGGTGACAGTGCTGCAAAATACTCAAGTGCTCATCTTCTGGGACACATCTTCTAATGATTTGATCAGGGCAGAATTTGAATAAATAGGGGTCGTCCCAATGGTATTGTCTAGATGTAGATATTAATCTCTTCCTTTCTTGGCTAGACATATCTGGAGGAAAGACCTTTGCAGTGATGTAATTCACTATATCTGCATACCATGGGAGTTGGATATCAACTGCAAACAACTGCTCATCTGGAAAATTTTCATTTAGTGGGAGCTCATCTCCTTCCTCCTCATGGAGTAATCTGGATAAGTGATCTGCCACCACATTCTCGCTGCCCCTCTTGTCACTAATCTCAAGGTCAAATTCTTGTAGTAGTAATACCCATCTGATCAGTCTTGGTTTGGCATCTTTCTTGATAAACAAATATCTCAACGCAGCATGATCAATGAATACAATAACCTTAGAACCAATTAGGTATGACCTGAACTTCTCCAATGCAAATATGACAGCTAATAATTCTTTCTCAGTAGTAGAATAATTCAGCTGGGCATCATTTAATATTCTAGAGGCATAATAAATGGCATGAGGTACCTTAGTGATCCTTTGACCCAAAACGGCTCCCAGGGCAAAGTCGCTGGCATCACACATGAGCTTAAAGGGTAAGCTCCAATTAGGTGCTCGCATAGTTGGTGCAGAAGTGAGCAGCATTTTTAGTGTGTTGAAGGCCGTCATGCATTCTTTGGTCCAATCAAACTTGGCTTCCTTCCCAAGCAATGCACAGAGGGGTCTAGAGATCTTGGAGAAATCCTTGATAAACCTTCTATAAAACCCGGCATGTCCAAGAAAACTCCTTACCCCCTTGACTGTTAGGAGTGGGGGAAGTTTGGAGATGATTTCTATCTTGGCCTTATCCACTTCTATGCCCTTGCTTGAAATAGCATGACCCAATACAATGCCTTGTTGAACCATGAAGTGACATTTTTTCCAATTGAGCACTAGGTTGCATTCTTCACACCGCTTGAGAACGTTTTTCAAATGGTGTAGACATTCATCAAAACTAGACCCAAAAACACTAAAGTCATCCATAAAGACCTCAATGGTTTTTTCCACCATGTCTGAAAAAAATACTCATCATGCATCTCTAGAATGTAGCTGGGGCATTGCATAAACCAAATGGCATCCTTCTGTAGGCGAATGTGCCAAAAGGACATGTGAAGGTGGTCTTCTCCCGATCCTCTGGTGCTATTGGAATCTGATTATAACCACTATATCCATCCAAAAAATAGTAGTGGCTATGGCTAGCTAATCTCTCTAGCATTTGGTCAATGAACGGTAATGGAAAGTGGTCTTTTCTTGTTACCTTGTTTAGTCTTCTGTAATCGATGCATACTCTCCACCCAGTGGTTACTCTTGTGGGTATCAATTCATCATCTTCATTCTTCACCATTGTGATCCCAGTTTTTTTTGGTACTACTTGAACTGGACTGACCCATTTGCTGTCTGAGATGGGATAGATGATGCCCACATCTAGTGGTTTCAATTCCTCTGCCTTGACTACCTCCTTCATGTGTGGGTTGAGTCTTCTTTGTGTATCCCTGGTTGGCTTTGCTTCGTCTTGAAGGAAGATTTGATGCATGCACTTAGCTGGACTTATTCCTTTGATGTCAGCAATGGTCCATCCCAAGGCAGTTTTATGATCTCTCATAATTCTCAACAGCTTTTCTTCTTCCCCACAACTCAGATTTGCAGCAATGATGACTGGTAGTGTCTTGTTTTCTCCCAAGTATGCATATTTATGTGCTCTGGCAATTGCTTCAAATCTAGCCTGGGTGCCTGTACAACAGAGGGAACAAGAGAGGTGTTAGTGGGCTCAAGAATTTCAAAGGGATGAGTATACTTACCTGAGTATTTAGGAGAGGCCTCAAGGTGATGCACTGTTTCAATAACATCACTAGTGATCTCTTCCAGTTCCGACTCAATATCCTGCCTTGTGAGACTCTGGGTGAGGGTGGCCTCCAATGGATCTTTATGATGGTCCTGCAAAACTGTCTCACTAACATTTTGGATCACACAAACATCAAAACATTCTAAATCTTCTTGAGGTACTTTCAATGTATCGAATATTTTGAATTCGATTGTCTCACCATTTACCTTCATACTCACAATACCCTTTTTCACCCCTATTGTAGTATCGGCAGTTCTCATAAAGGGTCTTCCTAAGATAATAGGTAACGGTGATGGCAAAGGGGATTCTTCCACATCTAATACAATAAAATCAGCAGGTAAAATAAATGTTCTTACCTTTACCAACACATCCTCCAGTATACCTCTTGGTCTTTTGATGCTTCTGTCTGCCAATTGCAAGGTGATAGAGGTTGGTTGAAGCTCCCCCAATCCCAGCTATTCATATACAGTGTAAGGCAGCAAATTCACCCCTGCTCCTAGATCCAGTAGCTAACTGGATCTGTTAGCTTTGGTGGTAATTTTCTTAACAAGATTGCACTTACCTCTTCTGTTAAGGCCACTGTCTCATACTCCTTAAACTTCCTTTTGTTAGTGCAACAGTCCTTTAAAAATTTGGCATATAAAGGAATTTGTTTGATTGCATCTAATAAAGGAATGTTGATTTCTACTTTCCTCAAAGTTTCAAAGATATCCCTGAGTTGCTCTTCTTTCTTTGATTTGAGTAGCCTTTGAGGAAATGGTGGTGCATTTACCTTCTCCATTTTGTTTACCTTGGAAGTTGATGGTCCTTCTAGAGTTGCTTGAGGTGGCTCTTCAGTTCCAATGACCTTGCCATTTCTGAGAACTGTGGCTGCTTCCAGTTGCTGACGATCCCCTGGATTGGGTATTGTTTAAGCTGGAAATTCTTTCTGCTTCCTCTCACTCAGCTCCTTTGCCATCTGACCCATTTGTACTTCCAGTTTTTGTATAACTTGTTTTTGATCAACCATAAACTGCTGCTGTGAAGTCACCAGTTGTCGTGCAAGATCCTTCAGGTCATCCTTTTCTGGCTTTTGAGCTGTTGTGTCCTGTTGGAGAGGTGAAATTGTCTGAGCAGTCATGGCTTTGACAATCATGTCCAACTTCTGTTCCACAGCAGACATCTGATTTTTCATTTCGCCATATTCGTCAATCTTGCCCTTGCTCCTTACATCTTTCCTCCTTCTGGATGGGAATTGTTGAGTATGTTCACTCAACCCTTGAAAGATCTCTATGGCTTCCTCACTGCTCTTCTCCCTCAGCATACCTCCACAAGCTGTATCAACCATCCCTCTATTAGTATCATCTAAACCTTCATAAAAAATTTGTACCTGATCATCTTAAGGGATGTTGTGATGTGGACACTTTAGAAGTAAGGAATTCAAGTGATCCCATGCTTCAAAGAACAAATCTCCATCTCATTGTTGGGACATTTGAAGTTCCCTTTTAAGTTGCTTTGTCTTCTGGGCTGGGAAAAACTTCGTCAGAAATTTGGTGGTCAATTCTTCCCACGTATGAATGGACTCTGCAGGCAGGGAATTGTACCACAATTTAGCATTCTCTTTCAAGGAAAAAGGAAAGAGAACTAACCTGAGTCTCTCTTGAGTTAGGCCTTGAACATTCTGTAGATTGCATAAGTCAAAGAATTCCTTAAGATGCAAGTTGGGATCCTCAGTAGATGTGCCTTTAAAGTGAGTCAATGCATTGAGCATTTGGGGTAAGATATAATAACTGCCATCCACCTCCGGTTGATATGCTATGCATGAGGTTTGGTGGAGGTTTGTTGGCATGTATGCTTGCTTCATTGGTCTCCTCACTCGTGGTGGATTTGCTTCTAAGGGTCTTGGCCCAATTGAATTTTCTGGCACGTCTTCCATTTCAACTTCTTCTTCTCCTTCTTTGTCTCTAGGTCGTTGTCGGATTATCTGCTCAATTTCAGGATCGAGGGAAAAAACGGTTGAGGCTTGAGATCGACGACCTTGCATGAACTTGGCAGCTTCAGCACTGCCTAGTCTTGATGCTCTCTGGAACTACGCTCGATGTAGGTTGGTGCGTTCGATCGCAGTGTGCTCGATCGCACTTGGCTGACGATTGATCGCAATCGCAGAATGCCAATCCGCAACTTGCAACAGAAAACAGAAAAGTTAAGGGAAACAAGAAATTCTTTTTGATTCTTTGCTAATACTAAATTAAAAATTGAAAATTAAAATAACAAAACTAAAGGAAGATAAATTTAAACAAAATTCACCGCAATCCCCGGCAACGGCGCCAAAAACTTCTTGTGCAAAAATCTACCTCAATTAATAGGTAAATAATTGTACGTTTTACCTGCAAGTGCATAAGGTCAACATGGTAGTATAAGGTGCAAGTACAGGATCATTCCCACGAGGATTGCGATTTTGTTTAGAATTAATTAAAAATATCAATTTGTCACTAAATTGATATTGTGAAAAAGAAATAAAAAGATATAAAGATAAAATAAAGGTAAAGGCAGGGCTTTGTTATCCACCACTAATTATATTAAACTAGTATTTCAATATGCCAATGCTTTGATCAAGTTATGCATATTTAATGTTTGCCAACCTAAGGGCATGGGTGTATACTCCTTAAGCTATTGATTTCCCTAAGCAACGAGTTAGGCATGGGTGTATACTCTAACTCTTCTCTTTCCTAAAGGATTTAGCATGGTATATACTAGGTTGTTCTTTAGAAAAGCATATGTTCTATAGAAATCGACAAACACACAGGGCCTAGGGCATGGGTGTATACTCCTAGTTCCCTATGTTGATTAACCCAAGAATCGCGGTGGGGATTCTTTTGTTACTTAAGTTAAACCCAGGACTCGGTTATCCAAATTAATCTAACTAACAAGTCCATACCATATGCACATGTTGATCAGGCATACACATATGAGGAAGTCAGGCAAGCAGGTATTAATCAAGTTAAATAGCACAGCATGACCATCACAAGGCGCCAATATTGAAATATTAATTTAACATAACTAGGGCTTCAATCTAGCCCTACTAAATAAATTAGCTACTCATAGAGTTGGTGTTAAACATCTTCATAAAATAAAAGAAAAGAAAAGAAAGAACAAACCCGAGACTTGACTTGAGAGCTCCTACTCTTCTCCTTTCTCCAAGCCTCCCTATTCTAAAGGCTTAAGAGTCTATTTATAGGCTTTAGAAGTCCTTGTAAAAGTAGTAAACCTTAGTGATTTCGTAGGGTTTCAATCCTATTACAATTTGGAGTTTGAAAAACCCTAATATGGCAATAGGGACAGTATAGCCGCCACTTGGGATGCCTCCTGCGCACGGGTGCGCTCTATCGCAGCCCGTGTGCACTCGATCGCAGGTCTGCGATCGATCCTTCTTTTGCCTGTGCTCAATCGCTCCTGGCCTGGCTCGTGCAGCATCTTCTCTGGTATTGCGCTCGATCGCAAGTACCCTGCGATTGATCACAGTACTAGGAAGCTCCAATTTTTCCATCTTCTCTTTTTGAGCCTAAATCACCCAGTTTTACCTCACTTTTTTCCAAAAGCCTGTAAAAAGATCAAAAACACAAAAAGGAATTAAAATGGCCTAATTAATTACAACCAAAGGATTAAAACATGTAAGATAAGGGCTGGAAATTTGAATATTTTAGCGCTTATCAGTAGCCTCCAAATTCACCCCTCCAAGATTATATATTTCAGGATCCCCTTAATTGTGAGGTTCAGTGGACTATTTATAGGCTTAGGAATACTTTAGAAAACCTAGAAACCCTACTAAAATCGTTGGGTTTAGTTCTAGTGCAACTAGGATTCGAAAAACCCTAGTATGGAAAGCAATATAAGTCTGGCCGCAGCTTCTGGAATTCTCCAGCACACGGGTGCGCTTGATCGAGGCCCATGTGCACTCGATTGCACTGATGCGATCGATCGTGTGTCTTTTGTGCTCGATCGCCATGTGATCAAGTCTTCTCTTGTGCGCACAAGTGCACGCCTTGCTCTTCACGTTTGGACCTCTCTAAAAGTGTGCTTGATCGCAGGTCCCCCGCGATGGATAGCACTACTAGATTGCCTTTTCTTGCTTCAAATCTTCTAGCTTTTTTCCAATTTTGTCCTTTAAGCCCGATACTTCCAGGAATGCTTTCTTTTCTTCCAAAAACCTATCAAACAAAGAAAATAAAAAAAGGAAATAAAATTGCACAAACTAACAAAACTAAGGAATTAACAAATATAAATTAAGAGGCTAAAATACATTTATTTTGGCACTTATCAAGCAAAGAAGAGACGATGAAAAGCAACTAGAATAACGGGAGGTTAAGTTGTATATTCAACTGTGTATCGTCAGATGAGTTTCGACGGATTACTCTATGTGAGACCTCAAAGGAAGCATGGGATATTCTTGAAAAGACCCAGGAAGGTTCAAAGGGGGGAGAAAGGCCAAACTTCAATTGTTAACACCTCGTTTCGAGATTGTGAACATGAATGAAGATGAAACTTTTGGTGAGTTCTACACCAAATTGAGTGTGACTGTGAACTCACTGTGAGGGCTTGGTAAAAAAGTGTCTGAAGTAAGAGTGGTTGAAAAAATTATTCAGTCACTTCCTCCTTGTTTTGATCCCAAGATTACTGCTGTTAAAGAAAGTAAGGATGTAGAGTTGCTTGGTGTTGATGAACTGGTAGGATCTCTAAGAAATTATGAGAGTAGGAGATTCTCTTCGAAAGTGAACAACATAGCACTGAAAACCACTAAGAAGGGGAAAGAAGTGGTTTGTGAAGAACCAAGTGAAAAGGATTCCTCTTATTCTGAACCAATTGCTATGTTGACTAGGAACTTTCAAAAATATTTAAAGAATGCAAAACGGACTGATAGAAAACCTATAGAGGGGCCAGTAAAAGGAGAATCTCAAAAGGATGCAAGGGTTAAATCCTACCGAGACAAGAAAATTATCCTTCCTCAATGCTGTGAGTGTCAAGGATTTGGTTACATTAGAGCTGACTATGGAAACCTGAAGAATGCTAGAGCAAACGCCATGAATGCATCTGTGAGTGATGAATCAGAATCAATTGACTTCGATAACCATAAAGGAAAGAAAGTTACCTACATGGGTTTCCCTGTTTTAGTTGAGGTAGATGGCAAGTCCTATAAGGAGAATTCAGATGAAGCTTCAGTGAAAAGCTGCAGCCATATTGTGTCCCATGACACTCTTGTCAGAAAATGCAAAGATGCTAGGAAGAAGTGCAAAGAACTCCTGAAACAACTGACTGCAACTGAAGAAGAAAACATATCTCTTCAAAATCTGTTGGACTCGGCCAACATGACTGAAAATCTCTGATGGTAGAGAATAATTAATTAATGACCAATTTGTTTGATACTAACAAAATTTGTTTGAGTTTGTAGGATAAAAATCAGTTTTTGATGAACAAAATGGATGGGATCAAGGGTTCGGAAGAAGCCCAGAAAGAGGAATCCCAAAATGAATCCCCTTCATCAAAGTTGAATACCATACTGAGCAGGAAAAGGCCTTTTGGTGACAAACATGGAATTGGATATGATCAGAATGCCTCTAATTCAAGAAATGTGGTAGCTTCGAAAAAATTGATTAATTTTGTCCCTGCTTCACATGTTGTACCAAGTAGGTCTGATGTAAATGACAAGTGTAAGGGTAGAATGATTGCTAATCCTCTTTTTTTTTTTTTTTTTTTTTTTTTTTTTTTTTTTTATAGGGATGGGAAGGTCAAGTGAGCGAATATCTCATGCTCCTATGAGGATAACTCATTTTCAAAAGAAAGTTCCCTCTTGTCATTTTTGTGGCAAAAGAGGTCATATCCGACCTTACTGCAACCAACTTTCACATAAATCTCTAATTAGAAAGTCTTCTAATGTTTTTTTAGATTGAAGCTCAGAATGACTCCCTTAACCAAATCATCTCTCTTATGAGGGATATTACCTCCAGGTTGGACAGACTTAAAGGTAATCAGGGGTCCTATCTAGAATAGGATGGGGTTACATGGCTAGTTCTCCTTGCTTATTAAGATATGTTGTGTTCTAGCTCATGTATTGTGTGCTGCAGTGTTTGTCTTTTCTATTGGTTCTTGTTGACTTTTCTTGTAAATATTTTCTGTTAAAGTGATCCATGGGTTAAGACATCATTCTCTCTCCTTGGTTATCTTTTGTTGATTTTTCTTGAGATGTAGTAAGATGTTTCTTTTGTATAAACTGACTCTATGTGACCACAGTTGATTTGATTTCTTTCATGTGATGTGATTCCTGAGTAAGTATCTTGGTTGTCAATCTGTCAAAGGCATTTCCCATAAAAGCACAAGTTTCAAAATGAGGATACAAATTTTTTTCCTAGTGTCACATGTTTATTCAGTTTGAAACTCTGTTTTTGACCTTTTGCAAATTGATCCCATATATCTGAATTCTCAAATATTCATGGCATCACCTCCTTCAATGACAAGCAAATTGATCAAAGATCTTATGTCTTCATAATTTTGAACGTCAAATGATGTCTTACTGTAACAACCCCGTTTAAAATCAGTTAACTGGTAACTGTCTCCATGGTTTGTCTCCCAGCCCTATCCCTTGCGAGACAAGACTCAAGGATCTTAACCTCTCCTAAACGAGAGAATTCAATGGAAGACTTTAAACTATAGGAGTTGAAAGCGATAACTAGATCATCAAAATGTACTGGTTAAAGATCAATCATCAAATACTGATTACAACTCAAAAGATAATCATTGTCTAGAAATAAAACAACTAAACAAATACATTCCTAATCATAAGCAATGCTAGGGAGATTAAAATCTCAATCACGTCTGCCCGTGTGGATCCTCCGTCATCCTACATAGACTTCAACCACACCGGATCCATGTCCTCAAAGATGATCCTAATCATATCATGAGCTACCACCTAAGTCCGGTTTGAAGGCATCTTCTATGCTAGCTAAACCACACGGTTATTCATGATGGAGGGAGAACATAAAACAAAGGGGTAAGTCCAAGGACTTAGTGAAAATTAATGCACATAATACCTATGCCATTATTTTTGTGATGAACACCGTTTGGTAATGAATACAAGAGTTTAATCATGACAATGATACAAGGATGCGGTGTAGATATAGTACATGCCTATAATCATGAGTAATAGTGATAGTTCAACAGTATGGTCTCCCCGAAATATTAGCCCTTCTCAACAGGGATGGCATTGTCCTGAGCGAATTGTAATACAATTCGGTGCCTCGACTATTGTACGCCACCATCCATAACATTAGCAGCCTGACTGGGTCCGACCTTGGGTGGCCCATGCTACTAAGGATGTACATCCTGTAGTAACCGCCCTTTCAGGCTATGCCGGTCATGAAACAACCATTGGATCCAAGGCCCATATAACACACACATTTGACCAATATAGTTAACATGTATAGTAAGCCCATGGCTGTTATCCCGCACGTATCAGTGTACCGTGTCATACGATGAAATTAATCTTGTCCATATTTTACATGCATGCTTTTACAAGTCTCAATGTCATTATCTTGTTAAGTAGCACATTTTTACAAAAAGTTAGAGTTTATGTGCAACAAGGGGTATATCGTGAGAGTTGTAAATATGCATGTTTCAGTATACAAAATACCCGTGCAACATTGGAAAGTATATGGCGAGTATTATGTGAGTTAAAACTCACCTGGGCTGTAAAGATTTTCCGAGTATCCTTCCACATGGTCCGAGTTCTCCAAATATGTGGAAATCTTTCTATTAGTTCTAAGCTCAACTAAAATGAATATAGAACATGAAAACAGAGGCTATCGGATGACCGTACGGCCGGACTACAGGCCGTACGTTTGCCCAGAAGTTTCAAGTAGAACCTCATTTATTCCAAACATCCTCCTATCCTCCCAAACTAGTTCTAAAGCTACCAAAAGGGTTTTAGGACCTCCTATCTCAAAATGATACCTCCATGCATAAGATCAATGATGAAACACTAACCCAACAAAGATTAAAGGCATAATCTAGCTAGAGGTTCAAACCAACAACTAAACTAGTGTAAACAACAAATCAACTAAAGGGAGAGGTTAAGCATAGAAAGTTACCTCTCGAAACAAAGCCTCCAAGAACCGCATCTTCTTTTACAAGAACTCACAAAACTCTCACAAAACACTCACACAAGGGGGGTTTTAGAAGCTTGGGGGTGTAAATGGGTGTAAAGGGGCGAGGGGGTAGGGTATTTATAGGTGAGAAAAGGGCTGAGGGTGCTATAAGGGATTCTGAAAAGTAGCGAACGTACGATACTCTTGGGGCATATGTATGGTACTGTTTACCCAGCGGACCAAAGCCTACATCGTACATTTGGGCATTACCCAGGGGTTATCCAAAAAGTAGAGTACGTACGGTGGTCCCCCTACGTGTTAAGTGCTAAAATATTTATATTTTCAGCCTTTAACTTACATGTTTTAATCCTTTGGTTTTAGTTAATTAGGTCATTTTAATTCCTTTTTGTGTTTTCCCTACTTTTGTAGGCTTTTGGAAGAAAATGAAGTAAATTTGGAAGATTTGGGCTCAAAGAGAGAAGATGGGAAAAATGGGAGCCCCTGACACTGCGATCGATCATAGGTTCCCTGCGATCGAGCACAGTACCAGAGAAGACAAAGCACGAAGTAGGCCACGAGCGATCGAGCGCACAACAGAAGAAGCTCGATCGTAGACTTGCGATCGAGCGCACACGGGTTGCGATCGATCGCACCCGTGCGCAGGAGACACATCAAAGCTGTGGCCATGATGCTAATATTTCCATATTAGGGTTTTCCAACTGCCAATTATAATAGGTTTTGAAACCCTACGAAATTCCTAGGTTTACTAGTTTGTCAAGGACTTCTAAAGCCTATAAATAGACCCTTAAGCCTCTAGAGTAGGTATGCTTTGTAAGGAAAAGAATTGGAGCTCTTCAAGTTCAAGTTTCGGGTTTATTCTTTTCCTTTCTTTTCTTTTCTGAAGATGTTTAACATCAACTCTATGTGTAGCTAATTTAATTAGTAGGGCTAGATTGAAGCCCTAGTTATGTTTTGTTAATATTCAATCTTGGTGCCTTTGTGATGATCTTGTTATGATATCTAACTTGATTAATACCTAGTTTCATGAATTCCTCATATGTATGTGCCTGATCAACATGTGCATGTGGTATGGACTAGTTAGTTAAATCAATTCGGATGACCGAGTCCTGGGTTTAACATAAGTAACAAAAGTAATCCACACCGGGTGCTTGGGTTAATCAACATGGGGAACCGGGAGTATACACCCATGTCCTAGGCCTCATGTGTTTGTCGATTTCCATAGAACATATGCTTTTCTAAAGAACAACTTAGTATATACCATGCTAAATCCTTTAGAAAAGAAAAGAGTTAGAGTATACACCCATGCCTAACTCGTTGCTTAGGAAAATCTATAGCTTAAGGATTATACACCCATGCCCTTTGGTTGACAAACATTAGATAGACATAACTTGATCAAAACATTGGCATATTGATATATTAGCTTAATATAATTAGTGGTGGATATCAAAGCCCTACATATTTGTCATTATCAATTTAAATCCAATCTCTTGTTTTATTTTGCTTTGGGAATTGATTTTAAGACAAGATTCAGCAGTCCTCGTGGGATAGACCTCGTATTTTGCACACTATACTACTATGCTGACCTCGTGCACTTGCAGGTAAAACATCAAGTTATTTGCCTATTGATTTAGGTAGGTAATTGTGAACAACACTGCATACGTCCGTGTACTATGGGCAGACGTACGTATGGTGGTGCCCTTGCGCATGTCCTTATTAGAAACAAGAGCATACGTATAGTGCTATTGAGGTGTACGTACGGTCAGAAAGTCTGAAATTCCCAAAATGGCCCTTTAGCTGCACTTAGTGACCTAAAACCCAAATCAACCCTGTAACTAAACTACACAAACTTAGTTAATAATTTGGGTCACTACACTTACATTTTGTTCCTTATAAAAAAAGCCGGTGTCTATGCATTGCGGTAAAAGGTGAAACATCTAAAGGATTGATATTGCTTAGAATAAATATCTTGGACAATTGGGGAGGAATGGGTGTGTGAATTTTTCACTCAAGAATCAGGGAAAAAAGGTTTGACTTTTGCCTAAAGTGATAAACCATTTCCTACATAACATCTTGACATATGAGGTTTGAATTGTGTATCATCTGGTTTTGAAATGATCACTCACTTCACTGTTTATGCCTTAACTGGATTGACTTTCCAAATATTCTTCTTTTGTGAATTGAATCGGTGAATGTGTCTGTTGCAACTTGTTTGATCAGAGAGTTAATTGACTTTTGACCTTTTTGTTTTTCTCTAAAGAAATTTTTTTTGATAGATGTGTTCTCAAAGTTTTTGTTAACAAAGGAGATTGGGTATGTTGTCTTAACGAAAATTATCTCATCTTAATGGGATTGTTTGTGTGCTTTTTATCTTAATGGGAGTGCTCCCCGTCATGATGTGAATTGTTACCCTTTCCATCTTAGTGGGAAAGGTACTACATCAGGATGGGAATTCAACCATTTGACTATTTTTAGCCTTCTCGTCTTAAAGGATGCTCCCTCCTGTTTGGACGGAAACTGGATTTACTTTTTCTTCAATGACTCTTCATTCAGTTCTTCTTTTGTTTAGAAAACTTTTCTCTACTCAAAAAGTTCTCTCTCCATTTTCCTTTTTTGGCCTAATCATTCCATCGTCTACAACTTTAAAAGGTATGTGTCTCTTGCTTCTTGTTGCTCTCATGATTGATTGAAGACTGTTGAATTGAATGGGTTCTATGATTCCTTGAAATGTCATGAATTTTGGTTTCTCATGAAGTGTTCGTATGATTGCTTGTTTTAGTTTCATCAAAAGCTTGCTCTTTATTTGTTAAATCTGAAGTTTAGAGTTCCCATGTTGTGACTATGTCTTCATTTGTTATAACTTCCCATTGGTTGTGGGTTCTTCCCGTTGAGTTGTTATTTGTTCATGAAACTGTTGGCTTAAGACTTGAAGTTTTTTTTATTAAACTACCTAGTTCTCTACACAAGGCTGAGTCTCTCTGTTTTAAGAAGAAATGGGTTTGCAGATGTTCTTTTTCATTTCCAAAATCTGTGAGAAATTGGTGCCTCAAAATTGTGTCATGTGTTGGCAGTAGGAGAAAATGTTGGTCTTCTAAGTGTCTCTTGTTATTTGCTTGTTGATATATCTTCCCCTAAAGGAAAGAGACTCTCTAGAACCCAAAAGGATGCTCATTCCGACCCTAGTCCGTCTACTCAATCTACAAAGAAGCCTTAGATAGCCATTGGTCCTACTCCTCCTCTGTCAGAAACAACCATTATCGATGGAGAAGAAGCTTTCATAAAGAGATTCCAAACCAGTACTAATCAAGTTCAGTTTCTGATAAAGAAGTCCTGGGACCACAAGGTTATTGTGAAACGTCCTATTGTCATGGAGGACTTTTCATTAGAAGAACTCAGCTTCATTCCTCAGGTTTTTGAGAGCAGAAAATGGCTTCCATTCACTGAGCCTCAACTAGCCGTATTTCCAGAAATGGTTCGAAAATTCTACTCAAACGTTCATACTAATAGTGCTTCCTCTTCAACCCTCACCACATATGTTCGCAAGAAAGAGATTTCTCTCAACTCGAAGACCTTGGCCAAGATTTTGAAGATCCCTTATATTTCCATTAGTCAATTTCCTTATGCACCTAAGGATGCTCCCTTCTATGAGGAAATGGGTGACCTATTTGGTCTTATGCCATGGCCTTGCTCTTGGAAAGCCTTTCTGGTCAAATCCATCAAGCTCCCTGAGAGAATTCTCACTCTCATTATTATGAGTAATCTAATGCCTCTCATTCAGCATTCTACGCTTTCCATTGACCATGCTCAGCTTCTGCATGCCCTTCTGAAAAATCACAATGTGGACCTTGCCTTAGTGATCATTGAGGGCGTTATTTCTATCTCCAATGCGAATGCCTTGAATCTAGGACTTGGATATGTTGGGGTTATCAGTAGGGTACTTATTCATTTTTCTGTTCCTCAACAACCAAATGAAGGAGTTGCAATTCATCCCTCAGCTTTTGATCGGAAAACTCTGGCTAAATCTGCAAAAAGGAATAGTTATGCGTCTGCTCCTTCCCCCTCTGCATCTACTACAAGTGACCCGAGATATCTTTCTTCCGAGCAGTGTAGTTAGTTGGAATACCTTCTTGACCAACATAGGAACCTTATAAGTCTAAAAGTAGATGAACTGATGAAAAGGTTTGATGTGATGCAATATCAAGTTGATAAGATTGAAGCAGCTGTCCAGTCCCTTTTGAGCTCTCAAGAGAAGTTTCATGATGAAGACTCTGAGGAGTCAGAGTAACTTTTTTTGTTGGGTTCTTTCCCTTTGTCCATTGAGACAAAAAAGGGGGAGAAATGGTTTAACTTTTGAAAACAATTGTTGGTGGTTTTGTTTAATTTATATTTTTACCTTTCCTTGACATTTGCTTTTTGTATATGATGCATTAATGCTTCTTGTGTGATACGTTTCAGCATTGAAACAATGTCTTCTTACTTGTTTTGGAATAGTGCAACAATGGTCATTTGGAATAAGTTCCATGACCTAGCATTTTGGTACATGATAAGTGCCAAAATATACATATTTTAACCCCTTTATTTATGTATATTAATCTCTTAGTTGTGCTACTTTGTGCTGTTTTATTTCCTTTTTGTGTTTTTGTTTGTTTTTAGGTGTTTGAAGGAAAATGAAGCGATTTTGGAAATTTTGGGCATAAAAGACAAAATTGGGAAAAAGTTGGAAGTTTTGGATCAAGCAAGCATCCAGGCGTAGTGCGATCGAGCGCATCAGCGCTCGAGCGCCACAGCCTAGAGTGAGCACAGGTGCGTGTCCACTCGCACAAGAAGCAGGCTCGAGCGCATCAGCAGTCGAGTGCACATATAGAGGGATCGAGCACAGGCTTGCGCTCGAGCGCAACCCCTTGGGATCAAGTGCAATTGGAGCGCCCAGCTACAGCCAAACTCCTTTTTCACCCCAAATTAGGTTTTCCTACTCCTAATTGGACTAGGAAGTTAGACCTACGATTTTATTAGGTTTTCTAGAGGCTCTAGGCTTTTCCTAGGCCTATAAATAGACCTCTTAGCCTCTTAGAAAGATACACAATTCCAAAGAGGAGAATTTGGAGGCTACTTTAGGAAGCGTTTTCCGGTTTCTTCTTTCCCTTTTATTTTAGTTTTAGTTTCATTATGTGTAACCAAACTTATTGTTAGGGTTAGATTGAAGTCCTAATTATGTCTTTTTAATTTAATATTAGTGCCTTTGTTTCAATCATATTTTGGTTTAATTGATTATGTCTATATGATTGAATTCCTTATATTTTATGGTATGGATCCGTTAATGAAGTTAATTTAGATGACCGAATCTTGGACTTAATAAAGTGTCAAAAGAACCTCATCATGGGTTTTTGGCTTAATCAACATGAGAATTAGGAGTAGATACCATGCCCTTGGACTCATGTGTTTGTCGATCTCCATATAATTATTTTTCCCTAAAGAACAACTTAATAGATACCATGCCTAATTTGTTGCTTAAGGAGATCAATAACTTACGGTGTAGAAACCCTGCCCTTAGGTTGACAAACATTAAATATACCATATGATTGGAACATTGGTGTAGTATTATCTTAATTAGTATGATTTGTGGTGGATGTCAAAACCCTAACCTTTTCATTATATATTTCTCTTTTCAACATTGCAAATCTATGACAATTTGGCAATTTAATTTGGAAAATCAATTCTAAATAAAAACAACAATCCTCATGGGAATGATCTCGTACTTGCACTCTATACTCACGTTTTGATCTTGTGCACTTGTGAGTAAAACGTACCAAGTATTTGCCTATTAATTTAGGTGGGTATTTGGCACAATAGTGCACTTTGGTTGTCTTCTTGTTTGTTTTGGAATAGTGCAACAATGGTCATTTGGAGTAAGTTCCATCACCTAGCACTTTGGTGCACTTTGATTGTCTTTGTGTGTTTTTGTGTCTTAGTGCTTTTGTTGCTTTGTAAAGTTTTAAACCTTGTTTAGGGTTTTGTCATTGAATGGCCAAAGGGGGAGATTGTTGGCTTTTAGGTTTGGCATAGTCAATGATATTTCTTGTATGTTTATGTGTTTAAAACTTTGTGAAACTTTGGGGAGTTGATTCTAAGGTTTTAGGGCTTCTTGAAGTGTTCCCTATTTTACCATCAGAAGTGCTGTCAGAATGAGGCTTGTAACGGGACTGAATAAAGAGCTCCTTGTTTTCTTGTTAGAAGTAATGTAACGGGAGCAAAAATGGTCTCCTTGGTTTCTCGTCCGGAGTTGCATTAGGACGAGGATGTAATGGGAGTAAAGGTTGGACTCCCTGGTTTCTAGTCAAGAGGCTCATCAGAACGGGACAACTAACAAGCGCAAAGCTGAAGCTTCTGGTCTCTTGTCAGATACCTCGTCAGGACGAGGCAATTGACGGGACCAATGTTGGACTCCCTGGTTTCCCATCAGCTGGTTTGTTAAGATGGGACATGTGACAAAGCAAAAGAATTTTGCCTTATCGTCAGAACGAGACCACTAACTCTTTAGGACGTGGGAATCTCAGACCTGCGAAATCTGTTCTTCCTATCATAACAAGAAAGTGTCCCGTTAAGAAGTGAAGAAGGAAATGTTGTCTCTATAAAATGATTTCTATCACTGCTCATTCTTCAGACTTTGGGATTTTATTTTTGTGAGCTCTTTTCACTGAAGTCTCTTTTTTCTCCACTACTGCTATGTCTTGGTGGTGTTGATATTCAATAGGGGACGTGACATAGCTTGGAGCAGCCTTTTTCTCTTGTTTGGCATATAGCCTTTGGCGTGTTGCCTTGCTCACTTGCTTATGATAAAGATGATTACTTTGGAGGTTTTTTGAAAGAAGTCTACTGAAGGGTCGGTAAGGAGATGTGCTGTTTGAAGATGGTCACAATGGAGACAAGCTAGGAAGCTTGTTGTTCTTATTAAGTCTAGAGGTCCTCAAGGTTGTGAGTATCATATATTCTATAACTGTGAATCTTCATTTAGTGGTTTTCTAGGTTTGGCTACCCTGGAGTGGTTTTTACCATGAGGTGCTCAAGGGTTTTGTACTTCGTAAACAAACCTTGTGTTGTGGTTATGCTTGTCTATCTATTCCACGGTGCATGTTATGTGTTTGATGAAATGACTTAGTTTCTTATTTTAGAATATTTGGTTGTAAGAGGTAGAACATGATCCTAGTAAACTTTCACGAGTGTTCGTTCAGAAAGGCCAAAATCTCCAAAATGACCTTCTAGCTACTCCTAGTGACCCGAAAGTCCAATTAACCCTCTAACCAAGCTGTCTAAGCCTAATTAATTATTTTGGTCACTACAATAAGTAGTTGCGTAACTCCATGACTTAGTTAGCAAAGATTATAGTTGGGTATGCAATGAGCCTCTTATTGATAGTTTGTATATTGGAATAATAAACGTGCGTTTTCGGTTTTCACAAATATAACATGCATTGTTTATGTTACTATGCAACAAAAATTTAGTTTACAATGAGCCTCTTATTGATAGTTTGTATATTGGAATAATAAATGTGCATTTTCACAAATATAACATGCATTGTTTCTGTTACTATGCAACAAAAATTTAGTTTATTTTAACGAAGTACGGATATTGGTAATATCCACCAATATTTTAATGTAGAGAGATTCGAATTAGAGGGGGGAGGGTTGAGCCAACTTCAGGTCAGGTATAAGAGTGGTTGAACAACCCCCAAGGCCAATCCCTAATAGCAAAAAGGGGTGGCCAATACCACACCCAAGGGCCTACGGAGTGGCTTGGCCACCTTGATGACAGCCGGTGGGGGTGGCGATACGACCCCTAGGCCAAAAAGGGGTTGCCTAACCACCCCAAGGTCCTTGAATATGTTTTTGGCCACATCTGTTTCGCTATTTGGGGGTGACCGAACCACGCCTAAAGGTCCTTGGGATTGGTTAGGCCACCCCCGTAAGGGCTTTTGGAGGTGATTGAAACCACCCCAGGCCAAAACGGGTTGGCCATGCATGCTACCCTTGAGGCCCTTAGGGGTGGTTTTGGCCATCACCACGTCTGTTTTTGCTTATAGGTATGGTGCCTTCATTTTTTTTCGTCAGCAAAAAGTATTAAGTAAGTCTATATGTTGCACTGATTTGCAATAAATTTTTTATGATTTGAAAATGACTTAAAGCTCCCCGTAGTAAGTATACGTGATAAATTACTTACTAGTTGACTTGCCGTTTGAAATCTTGACAGAAATCATCAATGTGCCAGACCATCATCCCCAATTAAAATTTGACACGTATCTTCTCTAACAAATAATAAAATAAAATTACAAATATGAATTTTAAAGAATAAAAAAAAAAAAAGGAGGGCTGGTCAACCACAATGGCCAAAAGAGGTAGCTGACCTATCCCTAAGGCTGGACCAAAATATAGCGAAAAGACACGCACCAGAACCAAAACCGTTAAAGCAACGGAAAGTGCTCCCATTTTTTTTGTGACATAAATTTTAGCAAATGAATTTGTTTTCAATCCACAAACTCAATAATTTGAGAGAACATTAAAATACAGACTCTACATTCCTTTCCATAATGGACATTGAAAATAAAGGACATTTATTGGAGGGACCAATTACATAACAAGTTTCATGAGGTAGTACACTGTAACACTAACTTTTTATGGTATAGAAAGTTTGTAAGATGGAGAGAATCAGCAGGGTAATAGCAGCCAATGTGGAAAGAACAGCCCATGGAGTGTTGAAATAATTGCGCACAAGCACTGCACGCCATCTAGGCCACCTGCGCTGGCAAAAACTATTCACTTCCTGGCAAAGGTTTTTGTAATAGTAGTGATCCACATATGTGTCATGGTAAAGCTTGTTGAAGAATTTGACCGCATCCTCTGGATTCAACCAATTATTGAGGATCTTATTTTCACAGAGTATCTCCACGTCCTTAGCAGTGTTAATGAGGTTGTCCAAGAGTATAGCATAGGAAGTGATTATAGCATCACTGTTGGGGTAGCATTGCTCAAAGCTGATGAGATTCCTAAAAAATGTTTCTGTGTGCTCATGAATTTTTATTAGAGGAATTTCGAGGACACCATTTTCAAATTTTATTTCCAAAATATTACTGGACTTACTTCTTCTGAATTTGATTCCAGCTTCTGCGAGACGCGTAGCAGAAGATACGAGTTCCCATTGTGATAGCAATTTTTTTTCTTCGTCTACTTTAATTGATGAAACCGGCCATTTTTTGAACAGGTCAGGAATATGTTTGATGTCTCGAAGATGATCAGATCTGCCAATCGGCGGGAATGCCAAAATGTTACGAAAGAATGCAATGGCAAATTGACTTAGGGCCGTATCACTTTTAGGGACCATGATCTTCCTGAACAAATGCTCAAGTACCATCCAAGGTACTTGGTTTTCTAGCAATATCAAGTCATGGTCTAGAACTTCAACCATACCAGCCATGCTAAAAATGGGGTCATTTTCTGCTCTAAGATCTTCATACACAAAGCTGCAGAATAGCTCAATAATAAAACAACCGTCAATTACCAAAATTTTCAAGAATTCTTCCCTGCTATAACGAATCAGTTCAGCATAATATTCACAAGCCTCTCTCTCCAAGGCATTGACGGAATTAATTAAATCTTTCAGCATTGCATTAGGATCGGGTGATCGAGAGATAAGGCCTTGTAAATACTTAGCTTTAATTGTCTCTGCAGTTTTCAACTTCGGGCGGCCATGGTGGAGAGGCCCAATTGAAAATGCATTCGGAATATAAGCATTTTTATTATGCCTGCTAAGTGCGATGGGAGTTTTGAAGATGGAACGGTTAGGTGACACAAACAAATCATATTTGGACATCGAAACTTTTATCGAAGATGCCAACCGTTCGACATCAATTGTATCAGCATCTCCTCTGTTTGCAGCCATATTTTGGTTTTGTTCCCTATTCTTTCGGGATTGACCAAACAAACGAACTACAAAAAGAAGGAAAGGCTTTAGGCATAATTTTCCTCGAACAGAATAGAGAAAATTATTAAATTAATAGAATACGAGAGTAACATTTTCCCAAACAAGAGTACTAGTCTGATAACAAAAAGAAGGTTTTCTAAGCTCATGGTAGCCTATGGCACAGGGTCTATTTGCCCTTAATAATGAAGATATTGGTAATTATTTTACTTTATTTTGATTTTGTTAATAAAAATATGATACAAATACTTCAAGTCGAACCAAATTAAGGCAAAAATACGTGGCATTTAATTCACATACCTGCAGGTATAGTGCAACTTCTTACCAGTTCCAGCCTACCTTAAGGGATCCTGCAAGAAAAGTTCATATAAACCCATCAAAGAAACTTCAATGAAATTATATATAACGAGATTTTTCAGATACTGTAAGTTGTACAAGAGAAATCCAAACTTTAGATACCAAAATGAGTAACCCTTGGCAATACTACGAGGAACAAATATCTTCGGAGAAGCTCACTCGTCTTTCCAAAAATATGAGATCTGATATTAATGATTACTCGAAGTTGAAGTAAAATCGATCTCACTCTTGGAAGGATTAGTAGATAACCAGACCGATGCTTAAAGTCGTGCAAAACTTATTTTTATTATTTCTATAGAATCAAAGTGTAGCAGAAAGATGACATCTAAGATTATTGTGAAACACAAAAGAACAAGCTTCATGTCCACACCAATTATCTTGAATCATTTAATTACAAATACTTTAATAAGCTAAGAGGTTGCGGAAAACCTTTATATGAGCATAACTATTAAACTATGTGTATACACCTCAACATTGCTATTAAAAATATCAAGTCATAAGACTTTATTATCAATGAGAAGTTCACTCATCCTTTCTTTTCCTTCACTCAGATAACAAATGCAACTATTTATATATTATATATATAATGCTGAAAGCAGCAAAAGTAAAAAAGCAAATTCCCTTAAGACTTTATTCTTTGCTTCGTGAATTTAGAGTGAAAAACTATCCAATCCAAAAGGCAATAGAAGTAGGATCAGAATCTCTTACAATTCTCAAGGCCCTGAGCAGGTGGGATCCATTGGAGGTCTCTCACAATTGCTTTCTTAATTGCAGCCTGCAGGGAACAACAATTGCAGGAAATCCTCAATTTTAAGGGATACCAATCCATTGACGCAGGCCTAACCGATGATTCCCTTCTTCTAGTCATATCATCTGCAATCATTGGATAAGAAGGAGAATTTCCTTCAACCCTTTTTCAGTTACTTCATACACACACCATCCGACATTCGATTCTTTAACTACTTGACATGTATTCCAAAGTATATAAGCCTTGACCAAAGCTGTGAGAAATGAATTTGCTTGTAAATGATGCCACATTGCTAGGTGCCAGTTTGTACCGATGTTTGACGCTTTTCATGTGTAACACGGGCCCGGCCTGGAGCTTGAACTTGACTTCAAATAAGAGAAACCACTCAACAATCAATTTCTGGTGACTCGGAACTATTCTATGTTTCCTTGCGTTTTTCTTTTCTGTGACGCAAGACGGAATCAATGAATTTTTCACAAAATAGATAAAGAATAGAAAATAAAGATAAATCTTGTGTTAATTCAGAATCTCACCAAAATAACAATAAAAATGAGTTGAACCAGAGTCTCACGAGCCTTGGCAGAGTCTTACCACTAAAAGAGAATAGGAATCACACCTCAAAGAAATTAAACTTCTTTCATTAATCATAATATATATATATATATATTACAATTGAAACTTATGCTTAAATAGACTAAGAGGCTAAATCCTAACCCTAATGTGACTGACTTTTGGGCAAGCCCATTATTAAATATTGACTCTTAAAACATAAATTAAATACTAATAATGATTCTAAAATAGCATCAACTCTTAAAATATAAATTACACACTAATAAATTTATTGTCTGATGCCCCAAAATACCATAATGTGACTGACTTTTGGGCAAGCCCATTATTAAATATTGACTCTTAAAACATAAATTAAATACTAATAATGATTCTAAAATAGCATCAACTCTTAAAATATAAATTACACACTAATAAATTTATTGTCTGATGCCCCAAAATACCAAAATGCTAAGAGAATGATTTATTAAAAACAACCACTTGTTTTCAATTGGTATACACCCCACTAATTTTCAAAGAGTTTTATTCATAATTATAACAATGCAACTTTTTTTGAAGAGAAACCTTCTATTTGAAATTAGCCCCAAAACCAAAAATCGGCTTCTGGCCGAATGTTTGCTAGAGGACCATCGAACGTTCTCACCCAACTTTAGTGCGAACGTTCTCACAGGGACCATACCAAACGTTCGCTAACCAAATTTTAGACCAATCAGTATTGACCAAACTTGCAACCCTAGAACTATTGTGTAAATAGTACACTGAGCGTTTGCACGTAGTACACTGAACGTTCGGTGACAGTTTAAAAAGTAATTTTAACCTATTCTCCATATTTTTAGACCCACGCACATCTCCTCCTATACTATAAATACCCATCATTCTCGCCCCAAAATCCATCCCTACACCAGAAACCCTAACCCTAGAGTGAGAATTGCTTAGGTTTGCATGCTAGTATGGGTTCTTATATTTACATGTACTCCTTAAGAGCCTAAGATGAGAAATTTTAAGTGATGAGTTGGAGATAGGAGCTTTGTATACATTCTGGGCATTGATTGAACGTTCTCTATATTATGACCAAACGCTTGCTCTCGAGCCCAAACGTTCGGCTATATGAACAGTGTCTATAATGGGTAGAAATCGTGTTTTTGTGACCTTAGGCTAGTTTGTTGCTTGATAGGACCCTCTATGTTCAAAATAGACACAAGGTGATATCACAGTGAAGAAAATTGCTATAAAAATCCAGTGGATATGTTGACAAAACCAGTTCCAATTCTCAAGTTTAAGCATTGCTTGGACTTGATTGGTGTTTGTAGTTTGTGATTACCCTTAAGGGTATAGGAGGAGATGTCATGAGGAATTTTGCATAGTGTACTTCATGAAATTCAAGCAAGGTGGAGATTTGTAGCGCATGTGACTTGATTTCTCAAGTCTTACCATGGGCCCCTTTTATTTTTGGTTGCATTTTTGTGGCTTTTTTCTTTAAGCCACATTTTGCCTTTTTTAGTTTACTTCACAGAGAAGTATTTTATCTTCCTTCACCATGAAGCACTTTAACGCCCACCAATTATACAAGCTTATTGACCGACTTTTCTCTTCTACCAATATATATTGAAGACTTGGCCATTTGGTCATTTTGGAAGGGTGAGAGAGTAAAAAAGGCAGCAGCTCTCCGTGTGAGGTGAGGGTAGAAGAAAAGAGAGAAAAGTAGAAAGAAGAAAAATTACAGCCCCTCACTTAGAGAATTTAGAGAAAATTTCTCTTTTGTATTTAATTCTCTTTTGTGTGTTTGTAAGCTTGGATGTATTGGGGCTTTTGGGTTTGAGTGGTTTTATTTGTACTACTCTTTGTACTCCATCCTTTTGTTAGTGAATTTCTCTTAGATCGTCTCCGCGAGTAGATGTAGGCTTGTTAAGTCGAACTACTTAAATTTTGGTGTCTTGTGTGACTGGTTGTTATTTTCTATTCTACTATTTTTTCTGCTTCTTTGGCGATCCTATAATGATTTTATATCAACATGGTGACTATTGTACTTATACTAGGTTTGATTAGCATAACTGTATTTCAATTAGTAGCTCCCGGCCAGTAATTGATGACAGTACTTACATGCCTAATGATTTATTTTAGTTACCTCAGATCTATCATTTTCACATTCCGTTACAAATACTCTAAGTATGATTTATGGGCGATAACTCCAGACAATTACTAGTTAACTAAGTTGGAAGAATTGCTAGTAACCCTATTGAAATTGTCAATGTCAATTTTGGGGGCGTTACATAAATGCATTTTTTGTACTTGGGTTTAAATGCCTTTATTTTTTTCCCACCTATGATATGTTTTGTATCATAGATGGTACCTTTGTAATCGATAAATACAGGGTTAGTACCTTCATTAGCATTCCATCTATAAAACTAACGGATCGCCACGCTAACCCAATCAAAATATTCCAACGTGTATTACATCACAATAAAAAATTAAGAATGAAGGAAAAAATAATTAAAATTTATTAAAAAACCAAAAACCAAAAAAAAAAAACATAAATGAATTTAATTGGGAGCCACCCCTTTTTGTCAATGGGGGTGGCCACCCAACCCCATTTTGGCCAATGGGGGTAGCCGGCCACCCCCATTTTGGCCATTTGGGGTGGCTGTAACACCCTCAAATACCAAAAAGTGGGTGGCTCGACCACCTCATTTGGCCTACGGGTGGTTTTGGCCACCCCTGCAGCCAATTTTGGGGCGGTCGATGTAATACCCCAAAATTATTTCCTATATATATTTTGGAGGAAATAATTATCTTTAAAATATTTTAGAAATAAATCAATATTTATGGACTTTAATTCATGATCTTATTTTATAAGATTTGGATTTGCTATTAAGGAGTTAATTATAGGTTTTGATTTTCGGTAGTATTAGAGGATTTAAATTGAGGTTTGGAGATTTATCTTTATTAAGCCACAAAAAAGAATACACAAGTGGTGGGAATTGTGGATAATGGGTCTTTTGTGGTTTAAGTGACTTAGAGGGATAATTTTGTACACTTTATGACATGGCATTGGAGCAGATGGATGTGAAGACAGCTTTTCTCCATGGTGATTTGGAGGAGCAGATTTACATGGAGGAGCCAGAAGGGTTCAGTCAACCTGGACAAGAGCACCTGGTTTGTAAATTGAAAAAGTGACTTTATGAGCTGAAGTAGTCTCCAAGGTAGTGGTATAAGCGGTTTGACTCCTACATGATCAAAATTGGCTAAAGGAGATGTGAGTATGACTGTTGTGTTTATGTGAGGAGCCTTGATGATGGCTCATTTATTTTTCTATTACTGTATGTGGATGATATGCTTATTGCAGCTAAAAGTATAGTGGAGCTCAACAAACTGAAAGTTTGGTTGAGTAGAGAATTTGACACGAAGGATTTGGGCGTAGCGAAGAAGATTCTTGGGATGGAGATTCGCAGGGACAAGGATGCCAAAAGATTGTGGCTATCTCAAAATGGCTATGTGAAGAAGGTGTTGGAGAGGTTTAGCATGGAGAATGAGAAACCGGTGAGTACACCTTTGGAGAATTATTTCTGTTTGTCTACCTCACAGTGTCCAAAGACAGTTGAAGAAACTGAAGACGTGTCTAAGGTTCCATATGCCAGTGCAATGGGGTGTCTGATGTATGCTATGGTATGTACCGGGCCAGATTTGGCTCATGTAGTTAGTGTGGTGAGCAAGTACATTGAAAATCTAGGGAGACAGCACTAGGATGCAGTCAAATGGATTTTCAGATACTTGAAAGGTACTATAGAGTTGGAATCACTTTTGTCAGATAGAAAAGTGATTTGTCAATCGTTGGGTATGTAGATATGGATTATGCGAGGGATTTGGATGATAGGAGGTCGACCAAAGGTTATGTCTTCACTCTTGCAGGAGGACCCATATGTTGGAGGTCTACGATCCAGTCCACGGTTGCTATGTCCACGACTGAGGGGGAGTACATGGCAGCGGCCGAGGCTATAAAGGAAGCTTTGTGGCTCAGCGGTTAGTCAGGGAGCTGGGTATTCAACAAGGTGGAGTTCTGTCGTATTGTAACTGTTAGAGTGTCATTTACTTGGCACAGAACCAGGTGTATCATGCGAGAACCAAGCACATTGATGTGAGGTTTCACAAGATTAGGGAATTGGTTGCTACTGGCGAATTGTTACTTGAAAAGATTCATACTTTTGAGAATGCAACGCATATGTTGACGAAGCCTATTACCACAGACAAGTTCAAGCATTGCTTGGACTTGACAAATGTCTTCGATTATTAGAAAGGAGAGGAGAGGAGGCGGCATCCCCAAACCTATTAGTTCCAGTTGAAGGCCCAATACTTGATTATCTTCAAAGATGTGAATACTTGCCAAGGTGGAGATTGTTGGAACAAGTGGCTCATATTCTACTACTAGCCCATTGGATGTAACTAGTTTATGTGATCTTGGGACAAATAAGTTGTGGGGGGTATTTTGGGGCTTTATAAAATACTTAGAATTATGGCTTTCCTATAAATATGTTATGTTGTAATCCTAAATCATTGAATAGTAAAAATATAGCCGCACTCTCTCCTATGGACGTAGGCACATTGCCGAACCACGTAAATCTGTGTCTTGACTCTTTCTTGATTTCTCTCCTTTCGATTCCATATTATTTATCATTGTTGTGCACAGTAACAACAATTGGTATTAGAGCCATTGTTACCTTCCTAGGACGGGTGTCTGGACGTGTCAGGTTTAGAGTTGTGTCTCCATCTGCAACTCTTGATGTGAGACACTCTTAAAAATGTAAAAAGACTCACAAGCGAGGGGGAGTTGGGTCAATGTAACGAGACTCACAAGTGAGGGGGGGATTGTTATGAGTGCACTTGTGAGTGTTGTGTCCCACATTGAGAAAATATAAAATAAAAGAGTGCTTAATATGCCTAAGTGGACCCTAGCCTATTAGCCTAGGCTTTTGGGCTAGAGTTGTGTTCAACTATGTATATTAATGTACTCTTGGTAAAAACTCAATAACCGCTTTATCTCCCATCAGTGGCTAGTTCAACGATGGTTCGGATTGGCACAACTTCTATGAAATTCGACATTATGAAGTTTGATGGAACTAGTAATTTCGGGTTATGGCAAAGATGTGTCAAGGATTTGTTGGTGCAACAAGGGATGGTGAAGGAGTTATATGGGACGAAACCAGAAGGTATGCGGGACATAGATTGAAAGGAACTTGAACGTAAAGCGGTGGCTACTAATGGGCTTTTTCTAGGGGATGACGTGATGTATCATGTCATGGACAAAGAATCTCCGATGGCAGTTTGGTTGAAACTGGAAAGTCGATGTATGTCAAAGTCGTTGACGAACAAGCTCTATTTAAAGTAATGGTTGTATGGCTTGAAGATGACGGAGGGCTCAGATTTGAGCCAACATAACAACATGTTCAATCAGGTAATCAATGATGTTAAGAGGGTTGATGTGAAGTTCGCAGATGAAGACAAGGCATTGATGCTATTGAATTCACTCCTAAATTCTCCTACGTGTGAGAATTCGGTTACAACTCTAACATGGGGGAAAGAGCCCTTGGAGTTAGAAGACGTTGTAGGAGCCCTGTTGGCTTTTCATTAGAGGAAGAAAATCAATGATGAAAGTTCTCAAGGAGAAGGGCTAGTTGTAAAGGGTAACCAAGAGCATGGAAGAAGTAGTAACAAGGGTGGTTTGAAAGTAGTGGAGGAAAATTCAAACGATGCATCAAATCCAGAGCATCCCATGGATTCTTGGATTTTAGACTCAGCATGTTCGTTTCACGTGAAGTCCAACAAAGATTGGTTTAACACCTACAGGTCAGTTAATTCTGGTATAGTTACTATGGGTAATGGTGCACATTGTAAAATTATTGGCATAGGTAATATCATAATTAAGATGTTTGATGGTGTGGTTAGAACGTTATGTGATGTTAGACATGTACCAGATGTAAAAAAGAACTTAATTTCATTGGGTACCTAGACTCAAACGGTTATGGTTATAAGTCTGAAGGTGGAGTAATGAAGGTGACTAAGGCTGCGATGGTAGTGATGAGAGGGCAGAATAGTACAAAGAATATCTATAAATTGTTAGGAAGTACAGCTGTAGGTGGAATCACATTTGTAGAGTCTGAGTCCGATTATATTGTTTTGTGACATATGCTGTTTGGTCATATGAGTGATTGTGGAATGTTGGATCTTCATAAGAGAAATTTATTGAAGGGTGTCAAAACGTGCAAGCTTGATTTCTATAAATTATGTGTTCTAGTGAAGCAAAATCGAGTACAATTCAAGACAACCACACACAAGACAGAGGGCATTCTAGACTATGTTCATTCTGATGTTTGGGGACTAGTGAGGACAGCGTCACGGGGAGGACATATGTATTTGGTGATTTTTATTGATGATTTCTCCAAAAAGGTTTGGGTGTACTTCATGCGGCACAAATCTGAGACGTTTGCCAAGTTCAAATTGTGGAAAGCTGAAGTGGAGAACTAGACTTGGAAGAAGGTTAAGTGACTTAGGACAAATAATGGTATTAGAGCCATGGTTTCCTCCTTAGGACGGGTGTCTGGACGTGTCGGGTTTAGAGTTGAGTCTCCATCCGCAACTCTTCACATGAGACACTCTTGGAAATGTAAAAAGACTCACAAGTGAGGGGGAGCTAGGTCAATGTGAAGTTTAGATTTGTTTTTGTTTAGGTTTAAGTTTAGATTTTATTTTCATAATCATGGTTAAGTAAATTCTCAACTAACGTTGAAGCCTCACCGATAAAGAACAACAATGCTTTCATGTAAGTCATTATTGTCCGATTTTATGGGTTTAATGTTTCAATTGTTTTACTTCTAATCCATGTGTGGAATGATTCTTGGATATCTTTTGTGATTCAAGGATACATTTGATGATTTGAGATAATGTCACATAATTGATTGCTTGGTTTTCTTTGTTAAAAAAATTGGATATCCCTTGTGATTTGTTCTACGGATACAATTGATGTTTTGATAAAAATTTGATATCTTTTGTGATTCAGGGATACATCTGTTGATTTGATTTGATTTGAATTGGATTTCTTTTGTGATTTGTACAATGAATCGATATATGGGATGGTTTTGATTAACTTTTTAAAGCATAGTAGAACATACATAGGATTTTATTTGTGAGAACTTTGGATTAATATTGATGAACATGGAGTATTTTGTTATGATTCTGTGAGTGTGGATTCCAAAACCTTAGTGTTTTCTTTTGATTTATTTTATCTTATTTAGTTTATGTTTTATTTTCAAAAACAAAAAATCAAACCTTTTCCGGAACTAGGTTAGGATTAAATTAGTTTAGATATAATTTTTTTTTCAGGAATGCAATTCCCTATGGGATCGACCTCGCACTTGCAACCCTTTTACTGCAAACGATTCGTACACTTGTGAGTACATTAAAATTTCACAACAATCTAATTTCTTCCTTCCACTTTGATTTTCCACAAATTGTACATGAATCTAACTGCTCATTAGCCTTCCATAATGACATACAGTTATTTCGACAAGCCAAAATCTTTTCATGTCCAAGCCCCAAGTCCTTCAAAAACTTTTTGGCCTCATATGTATATTTTGGCAAATCTTCATCATCCGTCGATAACAACTAATCGATGAACTCAAGCAAAGATGTGAATATTGTATTACTTAGTCCACCCATACATTTGAAATAGTATAAATGTACAATAACAATCTGTTTGCTATGTTTGGTTGTATCATGACTTGTGTTGTCTATTTCTTTAATCAAGTTGTAGAATTTCCTCGCATTCTCCTCATCAACTTCTTCCTCCACTGCATCAGCCTGTATTTCCTTTTGGGACTTGCAGTTGTCTTCTCTGACCTCATGCATGCCAAATACATCATGTAGCATGGCGTGCATATCTATGGACTCGTGTGGTATGGGGCCCATATATGCAACCGGATGAGTGGAATTAGAGCCTTCAACTATCGGTTCTGTTAGTTTTGGTGTTGGCTTAATTCAGTTCCAAAATGCAGATGCTATTGTTCATGGGCTCAAACAATGATATAAAATGCTCAGAATCCAATCTCCACTGCTCATAATGTAGATTCATATATCATGAACCTCCCTGCAAAATTTTAGCTCAATCGGACCACAAACGCCCATCGATCGGAGCTGTTGATCAAGGCTGGACAGCATTTCCACAATGTTGTTTTCTCCCCACTGCAAGCCATGTCCGGACACGGTGCTAGGCTATCCAGACAGGCTTTCCAGAAACTTTATTTTTGCTCTGCAAGGCCCTGTCTGGACAGCCCATTAACCTGTCCGGACACCCCGTACCTATTATGCCCCAAAACATGTTTTTAGTGGGCTCAGGTCTAGGGTTTGATGTACTGATATATATACATCATTATAGAAGAAAGAGGCACAAATTTCACTCCGAGAGAGTTCTTCGGAGGCTGTGCTAAGAGAGATCATATGTGGTGAGCGTTAAATTAAATCTCTTAGAGTTTTAGTTATTCCTTTGATAAATCTACAGTTAAGAAGTCTATCAGAATGGTTCGGTAAAGGAGAATCACGTTGAAGAAGATTGTGAGCAAGGAACGAATTGTAGGCTTGTCGATCTTACAGAGCCAAGGTCTTGCAAAGGGTTCTAAGTGTTCCTAGAAATCTGTAATCTCTAGATAATCTTTTGATAGTGATTTCTTGGGTTTGGCTGCCCCGGAGAGGTTTTACTTTTAGATCGGTTTCTAAAAGATTTCCTCTTCGTAACCAAAATATCTGTGTCTTCCTCTTTATTGCTTTATATATTTTGGGTGATTGAATTGTTTATTGCTTCATAATATTAATTCCGCATAAATTGTGATAAATAAGTTTTTGGAGTCAGTATAGCGTTTTTCAATTGGTATCAGAGCCGGTTCACTCTGTTTGGATTTAATTCCTGAGTGAGATCTGTTGACTCTTATTTGCTATGAATACTTCCTTAGGGGAATATGATCTTATAAACTCCAACAATTTGTTGGAAAAATTCACTCTTTTGAGACATCAATACACAAATTGTTTGGAGGATTTTCAAGATCTTGAACATGTGAAAGAATCTATTGTTACTAAATTGTCTAAATCACATGCTTTAATTGATTCTTTAAAATCTGAAAATCTTGTTTTAGGTTCTAAAGTTGATTTGTTAAAGAATAAATTAAAAGTGTCAGAAACTCAATTGGAAAAATTCTCTAGCAATTCCCTTGAGAATATGTTGCATACTCAGAATTCTGATTGTGATAAATCTGAGTTAAGTTTTGATTGTCTTGTTGCTTTGTCTTCTAACAATGATTCTACTTCCGAGATAATATTTGTTAGATCAGAAAAAGTAGAAGACTCTTTGGTTAAAAGAAGAATAGCAGCTGCCTCGACCTCACAAGGCAAGAAAGTTAAGAAAATTCATATTGATCCTTGTGTATCTTACCCCAAGTATAGAGTCGTCCATCCTCCTAGGAATCCACCTCCTAAAAGGTTTATCCCTACTTGTCATCATTGTGGAAAAGTTGGTCACATTCAACCCAACTGTTTTAAATTGAAACCTCATGTGCATAAAGATAAAAATTCGGTTTCTAGGAAAGAACCTTTGGGGTTATGCACAATGATGATGGGAGGTTTGTCTAGATTAGACAAGATTGAAAATGTTCACATCTCTACACCTTCTTTCAAGAAGGTTTGGGTTAGGAAGGATTATACCATTCACCCATTGAGGGGGAGTGGTATTGATCTCACCTAAATTTAGGTGAGTAAATAACATGTCTAGGAATGGTTGTTTTGCTTATTTTTTAAAATCCTAGAGCATGTTGTTTTTCTTTGCTTTGCATTTTTTTTTTGCTTTCTAGTTTATCCATTGCAATTTTTTATGTTGTTACGCCTTTTGTGTGAAGCGTGTATACATGTTTGTTTTGAGATTCTTGTTATGAAGCATATTCATAAAGGACTTTTCAAGAAATTCATATGTTATGATCTTTGAATGGCTTATAGGTGAGATGTTGTGTGCGGATCACCAAGATTTTTGTCTACTTGCTAATCAAGTGTTCATGAATGTGTAATGCCTTGTGAAGACCTAGAAGTAGTTATTAAACCAAATCATTATTTTGTAGTGGGACCTATAAGATGTGATGAAAGTTTAATGCTAAAGAACATTCATGAATTGCATGTTGTAATCTCAATTCAAACATGTTGTTTTTCTTTGCTGCCCTTCTTTGCGGTTTATTTGTGTTAATAAATTTTTAAGAAAGGAATTGGTGTTGCAAAGATGTTTGAAAAGTTAAGATGGATATATGCTTTAAATGCTTTTTAATTGCTTAATTGGAAATCCTCTTAATTTATGTACCTATGGAATACACTTATCATGCTTGAGTTGATTATCTTTATAATGAACTATCATTGATCCATTCAAGTATGTGTTATTGTGGTACATTTCATTTATGCTATCTCTATGCACTTAAGCTTCAAGAAGGAATGTCAATCCATGACAAATTTGTTATGTTGAACAAACCATATGCATAGGATGAATTTTTTTTTGTGGGTTAAAATTGACCAAATGCTGGTTGAACCTAGAACCTATAAATTCCAGTTCAAACCCTTATGTCTTGTACTTTAATTTTTATGAAAGACACGTTCTCAAAGACAAAATCTAAAGTGAATTGTGCAAAATGCCAAAATATTCCAAAAAGGGAATTTTCACTGTGTCAATTTTTTGTGCTTGGCTCATCCATAATTAAAATTTTGGATGTAGTTCTGAACCTTGTGATAAGACTAAGGGGGAGAATATTGGATGAGGGTGACTTGGCCCTAGTAAGGTTTGACTTCTAACCTAACAAGATATGAATTTCTTTCATATGATTTGGAAGTTTTAATGTGCCTTCTTTGTCAATATATGTTTGTCCATTGCTTGACTCTTGACTGTGGCTTATCACACACAACACATATAGCATAAATAGTGCTGGTACATAATGGCATGACATGAGTTGCTACAATGATTTTGTTTATTCATCTTTTGATACTCTTGCATGCTTTGAGTATTTTTTTTGGCACATTCAACAAGAGTTTCTCCTAATCTGCAATTTTTGATCATTTATTGGATATACTCTTTTTACGAATATTCTTGCTTGAAACATTTTTCCCTTGTTGATATTGAGCCACAAATTGAGGGGGAGTTTTTACTGATGTTTCTTCATGATCTTGCATTACTTCATGCATGTTCTGTTGTCTGTGATCATGAGTTTTATTTCTGTATTCCTATTCCACATATGCCTTGATGTATTTTGTGAAGTGTTTCAAGAAACATGAAGACCTTTTGTCATTTTGTGACAAAAAGGGGGAGTAAATGAGATGATGGGATTGGCTCAGCATTTTGGTTTTGTCACCGAATTGCCAAAGGGAGAGTTTGTTAGTTCTTGTGTTGGCTTAATTCAGTTCAAAAATGCAGAGGCTACTGTTCATAGGCTCAAACACTAATATAGAATGCTCAGAATCCAATCTCCACCATTCATAATGTAGATTCATGTATCATGAATGTCCCTGCAAAATTTCAGTTCAATCAGACTACAAACGCCCATTGGTCGGAGCTGTTGATCAAGGCTGGACAGCATTTTCAAAATGTTGTTTTCTCCCCACTGCAGGCCATGTCCGGATACGGAGCTAGGCTGTCCGGACAGGCTTTCCAAAAACCCTATTTTTGCTCCGCAAGGCCCTGTCCGGACAACCCATTAACCTGTCCGGACACCCCGTACCTATTATGCCCAAAAACGTGTTTTTAGTGGGCCTAGGTTTAAGGTTTGATGTACTGATATATACACTTCATTATAAAAGAGAGAGGCATGAATTTTCGCCCCTAGAGAGCTCGTCGGAGGCTGTGCTAAGAAAGATCATATGTGGTATACGTTAAATTGAATCTCTTAGAGTTTTAGTTATTCCTTTGATAAATCTACAGTTGAGAAGTCTATCGGAATGGCCCGGTAAAGGAGAATCATGTTAAAGAAGATTGTGAGCAAGGAGACGAGTTGTATGCTTATCAATCTTACATAGCCAAGGTCTTGCAAAGGGTTGTAAGTATTCCTAGTGTCTGTAATCTCTGGATAATCTTTTGATAATGATTTCTTGGGTTTGGTCACCACGGAGAGGTTTTACTTTTAGATCGGTTTCTAAAAGGTTTCCTTTTTGTAAACAAAATATCTGTGTCTGCCTCTTTATTGCTTTATATATTTTCGGTGATTGAATTGTTTATTGCTTCATAATATTAATTCCACATAAATTGTGATAAATAAGTTTTTGGAGTCGGTATAGCGTTTTTCAGGTTCTCAATGAACTTGATGCAGCATGACGTTGTCGGATGGCAAAGATAAACAACAAGTAGAAGGGATAAATAGTAATTAGACCTTGAGTCTATCAAAGATCTAAGAAATCTTCTCAAAATGCTAAAGTCTATCTAGGGTTTGAAGGAAAATAATGAAGAAACTCAACTCTAAGGCTTCTTATTGATAAAAACTCAAATATAATCAGAAGCTACGTTCTGAAGGTTATAAGCATGTATTTATAGGCCACCAAAATCCTAACCCTAATAGTAATACAAAATAAGTCGGTTTTAAGAAATTTGAGCTAGCCGTTCGGATGGCAATAAAACAACTAAAAAACATGATTTTTATTCTCTATTTGTAGCACTATTCGAATGGCTAGCTAGTAGAGGCTCTTTTTACCTAGTAAACATCAGAATTAGCATACTCTATGGAAACATGGCTTTTTAGATCTTTGAGTTATCATTCCAACGCCACAAACCTTGCTCCAACTCGAGGTATAAAACTCTAGATATGACTTTTCTAATAAAACTCGTCAGGTGCGAATCTCTCACTACATCATCCTTCCCAGGTTGGAGAGAATTCGACCTCGAATTCACATCGTCATCATATGAGCTAGTGGTGAACGAAACTCGAGCAATGACCCATGTCATAATGCTTGTAGGGAGTAAGTTCCACCCTACATCATTCTCCCACTGTTGGAGAGAATTCATCCTTGAATTCTAATGGTCCTTGCCACAATCCTTTGGATGCCCAATAAATCCACTCCATTCTTTTGATTTCAAAATCAAAACTAGGTAGCATCCCACTATAAATGTGATGCTCATAATCACCAAAAGATCTTGATGATTGTCTTGAAGGCCCCACACACCACCTTGCAACACGTCAAGTTTGTTGTGCTCTACTTGTACCTTTTCCCTTCCACATGCCATGAAAATACTCAAGAATTGGACAATCGTTGTTTTCCTTGTGAACATATAATTCTCCTCAACCACATAAAACTCATCACAATCATTGTTAGGATGATTTAACACAATATCGTCTATACCAAGGAAATCAACATAACCAACTTCTTCTTCATTAAAATTAGGCATTTTATCTGGAGGATCTTCATTAGTCTCATGAGGTTTGGAAACCGCATCAAATTTGCAATACAATCTGCGTGTTCTACCTCTCCCAATGGCTCATGTTCTTCAAGGTAAAGGCCATAAAGCTTGATAGTAATAAAATCTACTTCATACTCTTCTTCTTGATCGGATGGCAAGGGACTTTCCATAGGATCTTCACCGTCCTTGTTGGGATCACATGTTGGTAGGGAATCCCAATCCACGAATCATTGTGAAGGCTCTTCAACATCTTCTCATTGCTTGAACTTTTGATCAACGAATTCATCTTCTTGGAATTCCTCTCCAACCCATTCATCTTCCTCTTCCACATAAGATGGATTTGATAGATGGATTTGAGGCTGTTAAAAAACAGCCAAGGTGTCGCACTGCGGACCCCGGTCGTCTAGTTGGGCCTCCTCCTGTTGAGATATCACTTCACCATAGGAAACCACGTCATCCTCATCCACTTCCGGTACTACCCTCTTGATGACCCTTTCTATGTCAGTCAGCTTTGGCCTTGCTACTAGTGGTTGACAATCCCGTTGTGAAGGTTTTGGCCCCACATCTTGGTTAGGTAGCAACATCAACTTCACTTTGTCAACCATGAAGCTGTATGTGTTCTTTGTTTCATCATGGATAGCAGCCTTTTTATATTTTCACGGCTTTCCCAACAATAGGTGACACGTATCCATGTTGACCACATCACACCACACATGTAGTGACCTAAATAATTAACTAGGCTAAGGTAGCTTGGTTAGAGGGTTAATTGGACTTTTGGGTCACTAAGAACAGTTGGAGGATCATTTTGGGAATTCTGGACTTTCTGGATGAACGCTCATGTGGGGACCATGCGAGCCCTCGCCTGTAAACAGTACACGAATGCTCTTGGGGGGACCAAATCAAGTGTACATTGACTTTTGGTTGACCACTAGACATTGCTTGAGCGTACAAGTGCAACCCTAAAACCGTTGGGTAAACAGTATGTGAACGCATGACAATGTAGTACCGAGCGCTCGCTACACTACAGGCCTGTTCCTACAGTGCTCTCAGCTTTTCTACCCTATAAATACCCCCCTCACACGCCCTTACCAACCCATTCTACCCTTTGAGCCCTAAAGAAACCCTTGTTAAGTGTTGTTGTGAACCTTTGAGTGATTTCCAAACCCCAAAATAACCCCTACAACTTATTTGTCCCTAGGCCCACATAAACTAATTACACCCAATGGGCTAGTGGTAGAATATGAGCCACTTATTCCAACACTCTCCACCGTGGTGAGTATTCACCTCTTTGAAGATAATCCAGTATTGGGCCTGCACCTGGAACTAATAGGTTTGAGGATGCCGCCATATCTTCTTTCCTTTCTAGCACCTAGAGACATTTGTTAAGTTCAAGCATTGCCTGCGGTAACAGGCTTCGTCAACATGTCCACTGCATTCTTGGAAGTGTGAATTTTCTAAAGTAACAATTCACCTGTAGTAACCAATTCCATGATCTTGTGAAACCTCACATCAATATATTTGGTTCTCACATGATACACTTGGTTCTTTGCCAAGTAAATGGCACTCTGACTGTCATAATACAATTGAACTCCACTTTGTTGAATACCCAGCTCCTAACAAACCCTGTAAGACATAAAGCTTCCTTTACAGCCTTAGCCGCCGCCATGTACTCTGCCTCAGTCGTGTACATCGCAATCGTGGACTGGATCAAAGACCTCCAACATATGGGTCCTCCTGCAAGAATGAACACATAACCTGTGGTCGTGTCATCCAAATCCCCTGCATAATCCGCATCTACATACCGGACGACTAACAAATCATTTTTCTGTCTAACAAAAGTGATGCCATACTCTGTAGTACCTTTCAAGTATAAAAAATCCATTTAACTGCATCCCAGTGTTGTCTCCCCAGATTCGCCATGTACTTGCTCACCACACTGACTGCATGAGCCAAATCTGGCCTGGTACATACCATAGCATACATCAGACACTCCACTGCACTGGCATATAGGACCGTAGACATGTCTTTAGTTTCTTCAACTGCCTTTGGACACTGTGAGGTAGACAAATGGAAATGATTCGCCAAAGGTGTACTCATCGGTTTTGCATTCTCCATGCTAAACCTCTCCAACACCTTCTTCACATAGCTGGCCTGAGATAGCCACAATCACTTGGCATCCCTGTTGTTAAGTGCCAAAATATTCATATTTTAGCCCTTAAACTTATATGTGTTAATTCCTTAGTGTTGTTAATTTAAGCCATTTTATTCCTTTTCTATATTGTCTGTGTCTTTGTATGCATTTGGAAGAAAAGGTAGAAAACCTGGTAGTATTGAGCTTAAAAAGCAAATTAGGGAAAAGCTGGAGGCTCTCGTAGTGCGATAGATCGTAAGGGAGCTGTGATTGAGCGCACTACAAGGAAAAGGACCAAACGAGTGCAAGGCGTGCGTTCTTGCACACACAAGGAGACTCGATCGCAAACGTGCAACCAAGGGAACATGGGCTCTGATCAATAGCACCCGTGCACTAGAGAACAGTGAGCTGCGGCCAGAATGCCCTTTTCTTCCATATTAGGGTATTCCAAGTCCCACTAGTAATAGGATTAAACCGTACGAATTTTCTAGGTTTACTAGTGTTTCAAGGACATCTAGAGGCCTATAAATAGACCTCTTAGCTTCTAGGAAAAAGTGTGGAGAAAGAGGCACAAGCTCTAGAAAGGAACTAAAGGCTAAATCAAGAGGAGTTTGGGTTTTTCTTCTCTTCCACCTTTTATTTTTGTTATGTAGTTTATATTTTATTTAGGGCTAGATTGAAGCCCTAGTCATGACTATTTATGAGTTCAATATTGGCGCCTTTGCTACAATTATATTTTGGTGTATTTAACTTGATTAATTCCTGTTATCTTGAATTCCTCATATGTGTTTGCCTGATCAACATATGCATGTGGTATGGACTAGTTAATTAAATCAATTTGGATGACCGAGTCCTGGGTTTAATAAAAGTAACGAAAGAATTCCACTTCGGGTTCTTGGGTTAATCAACATGGGGAACCGGGAGTATACACCCATGCCTTAAGCCTCATGTGTTTGTCGATTTCCACAGATTTATGCTTTCTTAAATAACAACTTAGTATTCCCCCATGCTAAATCCTTTAAGAAAGAAAAGAGCTAGAGTATACACCTATGCCTAACTCATTGGTTAGGGAAATCTATAGCTTAAGAAGTATACACCCATGCCCATAGGTTGGCAAACATTAAATATACCGGTATGATTGGCGCATTGGTATATTGTTATCTTAATTAGTCTGATTAGTGGTGGATATCAAAACCCTAATCCTTTTTAGTTTTAGTTTATCTTTTATTTTATTCTTTATTTTAATTCAATCGTGACAATTGAATTTTATCTGTTTAATTAAATAGGAAATTACTTCTAAACATAATTTACCAATCCTCATGGGAATGATCTCGTATTTGCCTGCTATACTATCGTTTGATCTTGTGCACTTGCGAGTAAAACGTACCAAGTACTTGCCTATTAATTTAGGTGGGTATTTGGCACAACACCTGTCCTTGCGAATCTCCATCCCAAGAATCTTCTTGGCTGCGCCCAAATCCTTCATGTCAAATTCTCTACTCAACAAAACTTTCAGTTTGTTAAACTCCACTATTCTCTTAGCTGCAATAAGCATATCATCCACGTACAGTAATAGCAAAATAAATGAGTCATCATCAAGGTTCCTCACATACACACAACAGTCATACTCACATCTCCTGTAGCCAATTCAGATCATGTAGGAGTCAAACTGCTTATACCACTGCCTTGGAGACTGCTTCAGCCTAGTAAACCTCACAATTAGGTATGACGTGAATCCATTTAAGCACAAATAAATGTGTAATTTTAGTAAACATTTAGAAGAGGTGTTGTTTCGGTTAATACACCATAAAAGTATTGTTTGGTTTATAAAAGAGTGGTGTACTCCCAGCAGCAATCGCCTAAGTATTTTAATGTAGGAAAAACTAATGCTTTATAGGTCATAACTCTCATGTATGGTCTACCCGAGCTATTACCTCTACTTAGAAGGGTTGGCACTGTCCCGAGGGACGTGTAATACAATGCTAGGGCCCCGGCCATTGTATGCTACCGTCCATCACATTAGTGGCACAACCGAGTCCGACCTCTGGTGGCCTACACCACTAATGATGTCCATGCTATAGTGACCATCGATTAGGGAGTGGTTGTGCCTGGTCACGAAACCATTGGATCCAAAGCCCACACACACACACATTGACCATAGAATGAAGTCTATATAGTAAGCCCATGGCCGTTATACCGCACGTACCGGTGTACCATGTCATACAATGCATCTTATCAACCAGTTAATTAAGCAGTTACCAAGTAGTTAAAAAATGTAGACTTGCTCATATCATACTCGTGGTCAGTCAAATGACATATCCCACATTTTTAAGGAAATAGTTTGTAAGTGTTTACTTACCTTGTACGCTCGCTTGAATCCTCCAACATTGTTAAATCTTGCTATAACGAAATACGACACGTCATTATGCATAGTTCTAGAGGACCCTTACGAATAGAATACTGTGCCTTATCTAATAAAAGGATTGCTAGTTCCTAAAATACACATGAGTGGGGCTTAAGGGCCGGTGCCTAGCTTTTTGGCCGTACATCCGAGCTCGAGGGTGTAAGTCCGGTTAGTGAGTTAGGCAATCAGTCAAAAGCTCCAAACGGTGTTTTAAAGTTTCTACAAAATCTATAGGCTACTATATCCCTTCTAGCCTATTGAATAAACGTAAGAAAACTCAATCATCATGCAATACAAGGAATCAAGGAAGCTTTTGAAACTCTTTTGAAAACATTCTTGGTTCGTAAGGAAAGGAGTAAAAAGCTTGACATAGTGTCTTTTGAAAACTCACAACATTAATAAAGCAATAAGATCAATATTGAGAGTACAAAAACGGGCAAGGGTTTACCTTGGGAGGTGACAAGAACACCAAGCTTTCTTCCTTCTCTTTTTCAAATCAAAAACTCACAAATCACTCACACAGAGGTTTCTCAGAGAGTCTGGGGCATAAGAATGGGTTCAAAGGGGTGGTGGGGTTGGTATTTATAGGCCAAAAAAGCTGAGGGCGCTACCAACTATTCTGAAAAGTAGCAAACGTTCGGTACTATTGGGGCGTATGTCCGATACTGTTTATTCAACGGTCCAAAGGGTACATCGTACGTACAATCCTTAACCAATGGTCAACCTAACAGTAGTTTATGTCCAGTGTTCCCCTAGCATACATCTTATACTAGAGACAAGAGCGTACGTACTGTACTACTGGGCATATGTACGGTCAGAAAGGGGTGGGCTTGATTTTGCTTCAAGGCTTTATGGTTAAGTGTGAGGGCTTTAGGTTATGCTGAGATAGCTTAGGGTTTTCTGTCTAGGGCTGATTTAGAAGGCTATTAACTTGTTGAGTAAGGGTTAAAATTCCTTTTAAGACGATTTAAAAAGTCGGGGTATTACATTAGCAAGACCCAACAAAGGTACACAATTTGGAGACATCTTAGAGGTTTTTAAGCAAGTCCAAATCAATATTCCATTCCTTGATGCAATCCAACAAGTACCTGCTTATGCTAAGTTTTTGAAAGATATGGTTACAATAAAGAGGAAGAACAATGTCCCTAAAAAGAAATTTCTGACAGAGCACACTAGTTCAGTCATTTAGTGCAAATATCCCATCAAATACAAGGATCCTGGATGTCCAACAATTTCATGCCAGATAGGGGATCATGACATTGAGCGAGCTTTGCTAGATTTAGGGGCAAGTGTGAACCTAATACCATATTCAGTATATTTGCAGTTAGGTTTGGGGGAGTTGGAACCCACTCAGATGACACTTCAATTAGCTGATAGGTCAATGAAAATTCCCAGAGGTATTGTTGAGGATGTTCTAATTAAAGTTGATGCATTCTATTTTCCAGTGGATTCTTTAGTCCACGACACTGAACCTGAACACAATGGTAATGGGCAAATTTATGTCATTTTGGAGCGTCCTTTCTTAGCCACAGCCAATGCTTTGATCAATTTTTGAAATGGTATTATGAAGATTTCTTTTTGGAAACATGACAGTTGAACTTAATATCTTCAACATCAGCAAGCAAGCACCAAACAAGGAAGAGGTTGGTGAGGTTTACATGATTGATAGTCTGGTTCATAATACTTTCATACAATCAAGCTATGAGGACCCCTTAGAGGCGTGTTTAGCCCATTTTGAAGGTACTTTTGACATTGAAAAATCAATTGAGGAGGTCAACACATTGCTAGACTCTGTCCCTCTTTTAAGTGCTAACAAGTGGCAACCAAAAGTGGTTTCTCTTCCACTTTCTTCATCACCTCCACTTCTATCTACTGAAGAGCCACCAAAGTTGGATTTGAAACCCTTACCCGATACTCTCAAGTACGTGTTTTGGGGGTCCTCTAAAACATTACCGACCATTCAAGAACGGCAGTTGTTAAGGACACTTCAAACATAAGGAAGCTATAGGGTGGACAATTGCTGACATCAAGGGTATTAGAGATGTTTAAACCCCATCATGCAAGAGGTGGTTAGAAATGAAGTTTTAAAGCTTTTGGATGTGGGTGTCATTTACCCATTTTTGGACAGTAACTGGGTGAGCCCGGTTCAGATTGTACCAAAGAAGTTTGGCATAATGGTAGTCAAGAATGAAGCTGATGAGTTTGTTCCAACTCGCCTTCAAATGGGATGGATAGTATGCATTGATTACCGTACATTGAACTCCATGACAAGAAAAGATCAGTTTCCTCTTCCTTTTATAGACCAAATGTTGGAAAGGTTAGTTGATCATACTTATTACTGTTTTCTGAATGGTTATTCCGGTTATAACCAAATTCCTATTGCACCAGAGGATCAAGATAAGACTACATTCACCTGCCCCTTTGGGACATTTGCCCGCCGTCTCATGCCCTTTGGATTATTCAATGCTCCTCCTACTTTTTAGCGATGCATGATCAGTATTTTCTATAATATGGTGGGACGTTTTTTGGAGGTATTTATGGATGATTTTTCTGTTTTTGGGTCGACCTTTGAGGAATGTTTGCACCACCTGTCCTTAGTGTTAATTCGGTGTAAAGAGAAAAATGTTGTTCTTAATTGTGAAAAATGTAATTTCATGGTGAAAAGGGGAATGGTTTTTGGGCATGTCATCTCAGAGAATGGTATTGAGTTAGATAAGGCTAAAGTTCATTTAATTTCTAGCCTTCCACCTCCACGACCTATGAAGTAAATTAGGTCATTTTTGGGTTATGCATGATTCTATTGAAGGTTCATCGAAGACTTCAGTAAGATTTCTAGGCCTTTATGCAACTTGCTTCTAAAGATGCTCCATTTGTGTTCAACGATGATTGCCTTCATGCTTTCGAAAGACTCAAGACTGAGCTGACTTCATTACCTATCATTCGACCACCTGATTGGAGTATGCCTTTTAAGATTATGTGTGATGCCTCTGATTATGCGATTGGTGCTGTTTTGGGGCAACGCATTGGAAAACTTCGCCATGTGATTTATTATTCCAACAGAACTCTAAATGATGCTCAAATCAATTATTCCATGACGGAAAAAAGAATTGTTGGCAGTTGTTTTTGCATTGGATAAATTTAGATATTATTTATTAGGGTCTAAGGTTGTGGTGTATTTGGACCATGCTGCATTGAAGTACCTTTTCTCCAAAACGGATGCTAAACCTCATCTTATCCGATGGAATTTGTTGCTACAAGAATTTGATCTTGAGATTCGAGACAAGAAAGGTTTTGAAAATGTGGTAGCAGACCACTTGTCCAGATTGATTGTAAAGTGTGGTGATGACTCTTTACCAATTCTAGAATCCTTCCCTGATGAGCAGTTGATGCATATCTTAAAGTCACCTTGGTTTGTGGATATCATTAATTATTTTGTCACTAATCAAATGCCCTCACATTGGACCAAGCAAGATAAATCAAAATTTTTGGCTGAGGTTAAGTATTTCTTTTGGGACGATCCATATTTGTTCAAATATTGTCCTAATTAGATAAGAAGGAGATGTATTCCTGAGAGTGACCAACAAACTGTCATCTCCTTTCACCATGATCATGCATGTGGAGGCAGCTTTAGTTCAAAAAAGACTGCAGCAAAGATTTTACAATGTGGATTTTATTGGGCCTTATTTTCCATGATTCTCATGCTATTGTTTAGCGTGTGAGAGATGCCAAAAATTGGGTAGTATTGGAAGGAGAAATATGATGCCATTGAACCCAATTCTGATTGTTGAGATATTCAACATTTGGGGTATTGATTTCATGGGTCCTTTTCCAAACTCTTTTGGCCACCTTTACATTCTTATGACAGTTGATTATGTGTCAAAATGGGTAGAAGCCATTGTGTGTGGAACCAATGATCATAAGGTCGTAAATGAGTTTTTGAGAGAAAATGTGTTTGCACAATTTGGTGCTCCACGCGCTATTATTAGTGATGGTGGGAAGCACTTCTGCAATAGGGTTTTTGGGCAACTCATGAAGAAATATGGCATTACCCATAAAGTTGCAACTCTCTATCACCAACAAACAAGTGGTTAAGTCGAGATATCTAATAGGGAAATCAAGAGGATACTAGAGAAGACTGTCAACCCTAATCGGAAAGATTGGTCTCTAAGGTTAAATGATGCACTGTGGGCATACCGTATAGCATTTAGGACTCCCATTGGAATGTCTCTGTACAAAATCGTGTTTGGAAAAGGTATGACATCTCCGTGTTGAGTTAGAACATAGAGCTTATTGGGCTATCAAGAAATTAAATTTTGATCTTGACAAGTCTGAGACTCATAAGAAACTCCAAATCAATGAGTTGGAGGAGATTAGGAATGATGCATATAATTCTTCCAAAGTGTATAAGGACCGAATGAATAAGGCCCATGACCAAAACATCTTGAGAAAATCCTTTGAACCTGGTCAGAAAGTCCTTCTTTATAATTCTAGTCTGCATTTATTTCTCGGTAAGCTTAAATCTCGATGGTATGGACCCTTCATAGTTCGTATTGTTTCTACCCGTGGGGCCATTGAGATTGAGGACCCCACAAATGGAAATGTGTTCAAGGTGAATGGCCGACATTTGAAACCATTCTTGGAGTTGAGAAGCACAGAAAATTGAAGAGATACTTCTGGAGGATCCTGTCTATCAGGACTGATTGTCATCCATAGGTTTGTGTCTGGCTGAGGACGGTAAACTTAGCGCTTGTGGGAGGCAACCCATTCCATGTCATTTTCTTTCTTATTTTTTTAGTTTAATTTTTATTTTGTTCTTTTATGTTCTTTGTTCCATCTATATGATTATGGTATGTGTTCATGTGCTCCAATGCTTAATTCTTTGTTGATAGCAATCATGTGGTACAAGCTCAATCAGGTACTATCTTTCTTATTTTTACACCTTGTACTTGTTATCAACATAATTTTCATCCTTTTGAGGTATGAATCAACACATTGAGGACAATGTTTGATTTAGTTTTGGGTGGAACATATTTGTGTTATGCTTAGATTTTTTTTTTTTAGTCCAAAAAAAAAAAAAATGTTTTGCTTCTTTAGAATGAATTTTATGTTTTAAGTTCATTATGCTACTTTTGTTGAAGAATTCCATTGCCTTCATGCTCAATTTATTGCACATGCACATAGCCACATAAACATGACTCTTTGTTAAGGATAGAAGTGACTTAGAATATCTTGAGGATAACAAATGTGGAGATTTTTAACCCTTGTGAGTTTTGAGCCAATCACTCTTTGTAGAGGGTAAATTTTCATGAGATCATATTTCATTTGGAAGCGCAAAAATAAATTTGTTTTGTTAGTCTCATTACTCTTCTATTTGGCCTAATGCAAAAATCATATATTTTATGCCACACTTGAATCTTTAGAATTCATGAATATTAAAGAACTAGGCAAATCCTTGAGAGATGAAATTAGGCCATTTTTTTTTATTTTGAGTCTCAACATTCTTCGGATGATACCCTGTCACTAGTCACCCCATTGAGCCATATAATTAGCTTGTATTTCGAAAACCCTTTCTCAAGTGTTTCAAGAATGAATTTTATCAAATTATCTCAGTGGTGTGGATTAGTGATTCAAAAGAAGATGAATATATATATATATATATATATATATATATTGAAAAAAAAAAAAAGGGACCAAAAGAAAAGATTGAAAGAGAAGAAGAAGAAGAAGAAGAAAAAAAGTTGACGTTCAAGGGTGGAAGGTATACTATGGAAAAGAAGTAAGTGCTTTATTGAAGGAAAATTAGAGAGAGAAATTCATTGAACATACAAAAGAGGCTGAAGCTCCAATTATCTTGAAACACTTCTCACTTTTAAAATCACCTTTTTGTTATCTATTTCCCTTTTCTTTAGCCCTATGTTACGTCACAATAAAAGCCCTTATTTGATATTGAGGAGTGGATGGTTCATACATGTTCATGACAAATCAATGAGTGTGGTGTAAATTATTTTTGGCATCATTTCATGAGACTACTTGTTCTTTATTGATTAAGCGTTCTTCGTATGATTTATATGTGAGATATTTGACTTTGCTTACATCATTCCACTCACATATTCTTGAGAGTGTTGCATCTATTATAAGTGATTTCAATTGTTGAGTGTTAACACTGGTAAGGCATGAATCAAAACATACTTTCTGATAGAAATTCGATGTCATGTTTATCTCGAAACTGAGAGAGTGTTTGCGTTAGCTAAAATTTTCACTCACATTGAAGTTTTGAGGGCATGTGGAATTTCTTTGGTAGTTATTAGTGCTTTGATCTTTAATTCTTGTTGAAAAATAAAATTCTTTTTCTTTCCTTAAGTCTTTATTCTTATGATAGCAATATGTTTACAGTAGCTTAGTTGTTAGAATCTAGAAATATAAGCCTTAATCTCGCTTTAAGCATTTCCTTTCCGTTCGACTTGTTCTTATTACATGAAGATGTTGTTTCAGGATAGGAAGTGTTAGAGGACCTTTTATAGCCTTAGAACCTGTCTAGAACTATTTAGGGGATCGTTGGACAAAATGAGGTTCTACCTGAACTCTCTGGTCGAACGCTCGCCTAGGGTACGATCGCTCGCCTAGAACTTCAGGGGAACGCCGTCCCTGTTTTCTGTTCTAGGATCGTTTTAGCCTGGACGTAGGACTAATATTAGGTTTCCCACAGATTTGGAGAACTTGGACCATTTGGAGGAATTCTCGCAGGACTCATACGTCCTGGACGAGTATGTACTCAAATGATACTAGCCATTTCTTTTCCTGCATTACACGACTATTTTGTATACCAAACATGCATTTTACAACTCTTATAAAATACATTTTGTTGCGTTATGAACTCTACCATTTGTGAAAATGTGCTACTTAATATGATAATGAGACACTGAGATTTGTAATAGCATGCATATAAAATATGGACAAGACTAATTGCATCGTATGACATAGTACACGGTACGTGCGAGATAACAGCCAAGGGCTTACTATACATGTTAACTCTATGGTGAAACTGTGTATGGATGCATTATAAAGGCCTTATATCCAATGGTTATTTCGTGACCGGTGCAGCCTTAACAGGCGAGTCACTATAGGACGTATATCATTAGTAGCGTGGGCCACCCGAAGTCAGACTCGGTAGAGTTGCTAGTGTTATGGAAGGTAGCGTACAATGGTCGGGGCACCGACATTGTATTACAAGTCTCTCGGGACAGCGCCAACCCTACTGAGAAGTGGTAATATTTCGGGTAGACTATATAGTTGAACTATCATTGATTCACATGATTATTGCATGTGCTATATCTATTCTACATTCATGGATAACTGTCATGCCTAAAATGTTGCATACTTTATCAAACGGTGTTCATCACTAATTGGCATGGTACTATGTGTATTTTTACTCACTAAGTCTTTAGACTTACCCCTTTATTTTTCCCCCTCCATTATGTATAATTGCATGGTTTATCTAGCCTAGGGGAAGATGCATACAGACACCCAGTTGATGGTGGCCAAGGACCTGATTCAGGTCATTTTTGAGGACATGGACCTGGTTTGGCTCAAGTCCATGTGGGACGATAGAGGAACCCCACAGGCAGAGATGATAGAGATTGTGATCATGCTAGCACTACTTAAACTTAGGCGTTGATCATGTTATCTTATTTTGAAACAATTATCTTGGGTTGTTGATAATCTATTTTTTTCTATTAAAATAAGTTTTATCATACTTTATTTTATACCAATTTCAGCATTTTATATTTAATTGTGAAATAATGTTTAATTATTAAATGTGTTTTTAAAATGATATTATAATGCAAGTTATTGATTTTTGTCGGAAAATAAAGGAATAAAAAAAATAGAAAGGAAGAGAATGTGCCATGCGTGGGACCAGCCAAAGAAAAAAAAAAAAAAAATCAAAATGAGGCTTCACGTGAGATTCACAATTGACAATTGAATTAAGAAAGAAAGAAGCAAAAGACGAAGCATCGAAGCAAGAAAAGGAGAAGTACTGCATTACCTACGAGTGGGCCCAAAATAAAAGCTAGCCAATTACCAAATGAAGAAGCCAAGCGTGGAATGCTTTCAATTAGGAAGTCTGGCGCCGCAAGGAAATATGAAAAGAAAAGAAAGGGGAAAGAAAAAAAAAAAAAACAAAAAAAAGCCTAAGTCGGTGGGGCACTTGAAAACAAAGAAAAATACAAATTCAACTAGGTTTTGTTTTGACCTTGATATATATAGAACAAGTAGCCGCACAAAAGAGATATCCTAAGCTGAGAATAAGGACACTGCCGCAGAATGGAAGAGAGAGATAGAGAAGCTTTTATGCAAAGGATTTCTCCCTAAAATTCAAGTTCTTTCTTTTCCATGTCTTTTTTATTTATACATTGTTAAGTATTTTAATATTACGAGTAGCTAAAAAAGCTTAATATTTTTATTATGTATTATTGAGACAATTGTTGTTCTTTAGAGATTAATGACTGAATTTTGGGGATGCTTTTTAATTTTAAAATAATTTTATGTGACAAGTTTATTTTGCCTCATTATGATTTTTGTTGATATGAAATGCTTACTTTGTTTGATTTGTTATGATTCGAAAATATATTGAGTGCTTAATTTGTTGTCATATTGTTATTAAAAGTTAAATTCTCAAGAAACCCATGTTCAGTCTATTTTATATTCGATTGATGCTTAATTCTTTTATCTTCCGATTAGGGGAATTAATTTTCTACCTAGTTGAGTTAAAAAATATATGTCTCAAGAATACGTAATATAATGATAGGTGGATCCCCAAAGCCTTAGTGTTCTTCCCATTAATTTTATCAAATCCCACTTTTATTAATTTAGTTTAGTTGATTTAATTTAATTTGTAGTTTGCTTTGGTTATTTTTATCTTAATAGTTTACTGCTTCATTTATTCTGTTTAGTTTAATTGCATTGTTTACTTTTTATTTCTCAACAACTACATCTTTATTGAACTAGATTAGGATTTACTTAGTTTTCCTACAATTATACAAGTCCCTGTGGGCTCTACTTCACACTTTCAAAACCTATATTTCAAAACGATTCATGCACTTGCGAATACATTTAAAATTTCACAACAGCTGTAATATATTTGATGATCGGTCTTTGACCAGCACAATTTGAGGATCTAGTTATGCTATGATGTTTTATCTTTACTCTTCTTATCTTAATTATGGTATTTAGTTATTGTTTTCTTATTCTTGTAGTTGAAAGTCTTCCAATGTATTCTCTCGATTAGGAGAGGTATACAATCCCTGGGTCTTGTTCTATGAGAGACAAGGCTGGGAGGTGAACTATGGAGTCAATTACCAGTTAATTGATTTTCACGGGGCATTACAACACATGATCCACATATTTAGCACCAATAGAAAAGGACACTTGGCAATGTTTAAATATCCTTACCTCGTTTCCTTTCGTGAGCCACTCCAATCGATAGGGAGTAGGATGCCTCTTGGTCTCGAGCCCCAGCTTTCGAACCGCTTCCTCCAAGACTACATTCGTACAACTCCTTGGATCGATGAGAAGCTTGGCCACCTTGCCTCCCATGGTGCATGTAGTCTGAAATTGTCGGCATGTGCTTTTAATGTATCAGGACACCGATTGATACTTGATCTTTGCTACCTCCCTAGGCACCTTCTTTTAGTAGGACTTTCACAGATATAATCCTTTATCTCCTATTCTGTGACTTTTGACACATGGTATAACTATGGGGCAAGAAAGCAACTCGCATGTATTTCAATGGTTTCTCCCAAGTATTGATCTTCTCTTTGCCTTGCTGCAACCTAGTTTGCTTCAATTATTGCCACCACACAGCAACTCTTCCCCGAAACGTGTTTACCACCAAGGAGACTCGTCATTCATTGGGCACTCCATTGAAGTCGAGAACCTCTTCAACTGTAACCACCCAATCAAGGAATTCTTCGGGTTGCAAGCAACCTTGGAATTCCGAGATGTCGAGCTTAAAGCCTACTTCCCATGGAATAGCATGAGCTTGTGTCATAGGTAATTTCCTCCACACTCTGTGCCCCGGCAAAGGATTGACACTCTCAACAATAAACTCGCCTTCTCACTCCAGACTTCTTCTGGTAGTCCATGGCTCAAGGAAATGGAAGCTTCCCTATTTATCAGGTATGCAGCACTGCTCGCTCCATCAACCTAGAAAGTCTTTGGTAACCTAGCACGCTCATTGAGAGTTCTGTTCATCCACTTAGCCATGCCATTCTGTTGCGGCATTCCCGGGATGATTTTCTCTATTCTGATCCCATTCACTATACAAAACTGTTTAAACCTCTCATCTTCGTATTCTCCTCCATTGTCTAATCTCAAACACTTGAGCTTCAAGCCCGTTTCAATCTCAACCATGGCCTTCCATTTCTTAAAAGTCTCAAAAACATCAAATTTACTTTTCAAGAAATAAACCCGTACCTTCCTACTTGAGTCATCAATAAATGTGATGTAATATCGTGAGCCTCCAAGAGATGCCACTGGTACGGGACCCCAGAAATCCTTGTGTACCAGCTCCAACTTTCCAAGTTTAGGTTCTTTGTCAACTTTCACGAAACGCACCTTCTTCTGCTTCCCTAGGATGCAGCCTTCACACAAATCAGACTCAACTGACTTCAACTCCGTTAGTTTTCCCTTTGACATAAGTACCTTCATCCCTTTCTCGCTCATGTGCCCAAGCCTTAGGTGCCATAGTTTTGAGTCAGCACCCATACCTGCAACAGCAACTGCATCCTTGCTGTTCGTGGTTGTATAGGGAGTACCCATCTTATGACCACGAGCCAAAATCCTGGCTCCCTTGCTGACCTTCCACTTTCCACCGTGAAAATGAATTGAAAGCCCTTCCATATCAAGTTGTCCCACTGAAATTAGCTTCTTCTTCAGCTCCGGAACATGCCTAACCTTCTGTAGCTTCAATACCGAGTCACTGTGAACTCTAATGTCAACATTGCCTAGGCCCATAACATCCAGCGCCGTTCCATCTGCCAAATACACCTTCCTAAAATCTATAGCCACATAATTTTCAAGAACTTCATGGATCGGTGTGGTATGAAAAGAAGCTTTTGAGTCCAAGACCCAAGAATCAAGAGGACTCTCAATAGATAGAAGTAGGGCATTGTGCACTTCTTCTGTTACCACGACATTTGCGGTGTCGTTGTTAGTCTTCTTCCTTAGCTTTCTATAGTTCTTCTTGAAGTGGGTTGTCTTGCCACAGTTCCAACACTTAGGTTGTTGTCTGAATCTAGATTTGCTTCTCCCTTTTATGGAATTTGATTTGCCTTGACCATAGTTTCTGTCTTGTTCTCAACCCCGAGTCTCGAGATTTAAAGCAGCACCAGAATGAGAGGCTTCACCCGCATCTCTTCTGGGAACCTCTTCACTGAGAATCAAATCCCTGACGTCTTCATAGCTCAGTTTACTCTTCCCTACAAAGTTACTCACATCCATCCTCACGGCTTCCCAGCTATTTCGCAAAGACGCCAAGACGATCAACGCGCGGACCTCATCATCAAAATCAATTCTCACCGAGGACAATTGATTTGTGATAATGTTGAACTCATGAGATGTTGTGCCACCGAAGCCCCTTCCGCCATCTTTAGGTTGAACAATTTCTTCATCAAATGCACCTTGTTGTTAGCCAACGGTTTTTCATACATACTTGATAAAGCCACCATTAGACCTGCTGTGGTGTTCTCCTTTACAACGTTGTGTGCAACTGATTTTGACAATGATAACCTGATAACTGCCAGGGCTTTATGATCAAGAAGAGCCCACTCGCTATCATACATGCCGTAGGGTTGTTCTCCCGAAATAGGTTGAAAGAGGTCCTTCCCATAAAGGATATCTTCAATCTACACCTTCTAGTACCCAAAATCTGTGCTGTTGAATTTTTCGATTCCTATCTTTCCTTCTTCTACTACCATCACTCCCACTCAAACCAAAAGCTTCGATACCAATTGTTAGGAAATTAATCCTATTTCCCAAGGCCCGTGAGATGCAAAAAATAAGAAGAATGCGGAATGATGAGTGCCAAATGTTGTATATTTGGACCCCTTAATTTACATTAGTTAATCCTTTAGCTGTGTCGTTATACGAAAAAAAAAAAAAAATTAGTTTCAATTTTATGTAAGTTTTTATTATTCCGATTTTATGCGAAAAATTTGAAAAATTAGTTTAGATATAAATTTACTTTTCAAAAACAGAATTCTCTGTGGGATTGACCTCGCACTTGCCATCCATTAAACTACAAATGATTCGTACACTTGCGAGTTAAATGAATTTGCACAATAAGTTTTTTTTGCAACGGCGCCACAATAAGTAAATCTAGAATAGGGTTAACTATTCTAGATTTACTTCATTTTTTTCCAAAAGCCTACAAAAGCATGGAAAACACATAAATGAACTAAAATAGCATAAATTAACTAAAATAAAAGGATTAAAACATATAAATTAAGGGCTACAAATATGAATATTTTAGCACTTAACACTCCCCCAAACTTACATATTGCTAGTCCCTTAGCAATACAAAACTAAAAGCAGAATGAAAAACAGAAAACAAAAAGATAAATCCATCTTTCGTGGGATGTACGATTGCATTTAGCGTATGCAACAAGCCTTTTAAACCCCTAAGAATTCCCTAGTAGACGAGTGAAGTCTCGTGAGGGTTTTCTAGAAATGCTACCCACAAATATTATGCAAGAGTCCATGTTATCCAAAAATTAAGGTATCACTCAAAACCATGATTCTCATTCATTAGCAAGCTTAAAAAGATAAACTCCATCTTCACAATGAATTGGAATCTCAAAGTTTAATTACTTACAAAAGACATGCTAAGGCATTGCAAGTTTGAAAACAGTGTAAAGTGAACTAGCACTTAAATATGAAGCTCCCAATTACTTCCAATGTGCAATGTCTCAATATTTCAAAGTTCACTGAAATCCCTATTAGAATGAACAACAATGACATATTTTTCTTTTCTTTTCTTTTTTTTTTTTATTTTCTTTTTTCTTTTTTGGTCAAGTTATGCAATGTTTGGTTCCCTTAAGCTTTTTAATTGACCCATGTAACGAGTGTTAAGTCAATGACTCCTAAACCAGATGGTTTTAGGGCATTAGGTATAAAGCACCCCTAAGGACTTACTAACTCGAGTCAAAAAGGCTACGAAACCAAACTAACGATGACATTAATCAAATCAAAATTCTTTACCTTTTGACGTGAACACTCAATGCTTTGAGGCAAGAGGTCCAGTTACTCAGTGAAAAGCTTATCAATGATTATATTTATATATATTTTTTTTCTTTTTATCACATACATATATGCCAAAGTATCCATCTAATAAATCATTCAGTTTTTCCCAAGGCATAGAAAACCACACATCAGACTTCATGCCATACCTCACAAATTATGTGCTAATGTGCTTGTGTAGATCAGATCAAACATGTGAATTCTCAACTGCCGAAAGCAAGTAACCAACTGAAAAATCCTATCATCAGATCATGTGTTCAAAATTTTAAGCTCACCAATGAAATCAAATCACAATTCTTAAGATCAACCAAAATTTTAAGGCAAACATGAACATGCATATTTTTTTTTCTTTTTCACAAACAACAAAAATAAAATAAAACTGGGACAATTTTTTTTTTTTGTTTTTTTTTTTCTTTTCATAAACAATAAAAATAAAAATAAAAATAAAACTGGGACAAAGTGTGTGTAAAGTGTCTCCCATACCCCCAAACTTAAATTACACATTGTCCCCAATGTGTCTATAACATGGAAAGAATTTACTCGGGAAATGGACGAACTGTTTGGAATAGTATGGCCCATAGTACACCCCCAAACTTGAATTGAAGCACACTTGTCCCTGCAAAACACTAAAGTAACAAAGGAAAACAAAAAATAAAAATAAAATAAAAACAAATAAACAAGGAAATAAAAATGATATACAATGGGGTGCTTCCCATAAGCACTAAGTTTAATGTCTTCAGCCAGACTGTTGTCTCCTTTTAAACTTGAAACACCAATCTTTTCTTCTCTTGCACCAAAGAGAATGAATTTTTCCTATTTTAGGGTGATTCCAACTGTGTATAGATCGGGGTAGACCATTCTGAGTCTTCTCAAACAGTTTCTCATCCGGAAGGGAATCATGAACTTGAATAAAATAAGAAGAAAACTCAGGGAGCTTTTCTATCTTGATGTCCTCAATTTGCTCATCACATAACCCCAGCAGACTTCCCTTTTGGACTCTTGGTAATTCAAGAATTGAAACTAATGTTGATGAAGTCTCAGTGCTCTCTTCCTTTTCCCGATGTCGTTCCTCTAGAACCTTAGTTTGCTCCTCCTTCCTCTCTTCCACCTTGTTGTTCTCAGGAGTGGAATCCAATAAAGCCTCAGCTTGCTCACGTATCATGTCAAGGTCCAGATTAAATTCAAATTGAGCAAAGTATTCTGCCAATGGATCCTCCAGACTTGGCTCACTACACATCTTAGCTTGCTTGAGGAATTTGTCAAGATTCAGGTCACATCCAATTTGATCAAAACGCTCTCCGACCGGATCCTCAAGACTTGGCTCATTAGAAGTTTTAGCATACTCAAGTAGCTTGTCCAGGTCTAGGTCACCTCCAAATTCATCAAAGTGCTCTCCCAAAAGGCCCTCAAGACTTGGCTCATTAGAAGTTTCAGCATACTCAAGTAGCTTGTCCAGGTCTAGGTCACCTCCAAATTCATCAAAGTGCTCTCCTAAAGGGTCTCAAAGACTTGGCTCACAAAAAATTTCCTCAACAATTTCTTCATTCCCAGGTGAGGTGATTGTTTGCTCATGATAATAAGTGCACTCGTCCTTCATGTATTGTCCATGAGGAGTGGTCACCGATTGACTTTGGCACTCTTCTTCGTGGTATTGTTGAGGCCAATTGACAGGAGGTGGCTCCTTTTCATGAGCTTCTATCTTGGTAGCGTATTCCAATAGTTGCATATTGGCTTCATTGTGGCTAAGAAAGAAGTATGATTGACCATGGAACTGCGGAGATGGCTCCTCTTTATGATAATGTTGGGACAACTTGAAGAGATGACTCTTGATCTACAATTGAAAACATGGGTTAAGTCTTAGTGGTGTGGTCAATATGGGAACATATGGCACATACCTTGACTTTGTGTAACTTGTTGAACAGGAGCACTGCTATGATTAGTCATAGCTTTCATGAACATGTCCAGCTTTTTCTCTATGGTAGCCATTTGAGCCTGAATTCCTCCATTGGTGCTCTCTTCATATATGCCATTTCCTTTGAGTCCTTGTCTCCCTTTAGATGGGAATTGTTGGGAGTTCTCACTTTAGGTCTCAAAGAGTTCTATGGCTTCCTCGCCATTTTTCTCCATCAACATGTAACCACAAGCTAAATCTACAAGACTCTTGTTAGGATCATTTAAACCCTTATAGAATGCCAATACCTAATCATCTTGAGATATATTGTGATGAGGGCGTCTGAGAAGTAGCTCATTAAAGTGTTCCCATGCCTCGAAGAAAAGGCCTCCATCTCTTTGCTAGAAAGTCATAATTTCCCTTCTCAATTGCCTTGTCTTGTGGGTTGGGAAAAATTTCTTTAAGAACTTTGTGGCCATCTCATCCCAAGTCTGAAAAGAACTTGTGGCCAAAGAATTGTACCATCTCTTAGCATTATCTTTTAAAGAAAAAGGGAAGAGGATTAACCTGATTTCTTCTAGAGTTAAACCCTGAATATTTTGAGTCCTGCAGAGATCATAGAATTCTCAAATATCCCAATATGGGTTCTCTGTAGGTGTGCCTTTATAATGTGGACTCATATTGAGCAACGGAGATAAATCGTAACTGCTCTGCACAATGGGCTGAAAATTAATGCATGATGGCTGGTCGAGGATCTTGGGATTGAATGAACTTTTCATAGGTCTTCGCATCAGAGGTGTATTGTTTCTCAACATGATTAAACAAAAAGAAAATTAAATAACAAATATAAAAGAAATAAATTAGATCTGTAATTAGTGCAGTAACTTTGCTGCTCTTTGGATGTGCGCTCGATCGCACTGGTGCGCTCGAGCGCACCTCCAGAGGCAAAACAGGAACTGCAGAAAAAAACTAGAAAACCAGAAAAAATTAAAACAAAAATAAATTAAAGGAAAAAAAAATTTAAAACAAAATCAAACAATCCCCGGCAACGGCTCCAAAAACTTGTTGTGCCAAATACTACCTAAATTAATAGATAATATTTAGTATGTTTTAACTCGCAAGTGCACAAGATCAAAACAATAGTATAGTGCAGCAAGTGCGAGATTGATCCCACGGAGATTGTCGATTTTATTTAGAATTAATTAAAAATATCAACTTGTCACTGAATTGATATTGTGAAAAAGAAATAAAAAGATAAATGAAAAGGGTAAAGGCAGGGCTTTGATATCCACCACAAATCATACTTAGATAATATAACAATATGCCAATACTTTGATCATGTTATGCATATTTAATGTTTGTCAACCTAAGGGTATGGGTGTCTACTCCTTAAGCTATTGATTTCCCTAAGCAACGAATTAGGTATGAGTGTCTACTCTAATTCTTTTCTTTCTTAAAGGATTTAGCATAGGTGTCTACTAAGTTGTTTTTCAAGAAAGCATAAATCTGTGAAAATTGACAAACACATGAGGCCTAGGGCATGAGTGTCTACTCCCGGTTCCCCATGTTGATTAACCCAAGAACCCGGTGTGGATTACTTTTGTTACTTTTGTTAAACCCAGGACTCGGTCATCCAAATTGGTTTAACTAACTAGTCCATACCACATGCATATAATGGCCAATCATATACATGATCATCACAAAGGCGTCAATATTGAAATATTAAATAAGCATAATTAAGGCTTCAATCTAGCCCTCCTAAAGAGTTAGTTACACATAATTAAAATAAAAGACAAAAGAAAAGGGAAAGAAAGAACCAAAAATTGCTCCTAGAAGTAGCCTCCAATTCCTCTCCCCAAAGTTGTGCCTCTTCCAAGCATGATTATTCTTAAGGTTTAGAAGTCTATTTATAGGGCTTTAGAAGTCCTTGTTACACTAGTAAACCTAAAAAATTCGTAGGGTTTTAGTCCTATTACAAGTGGGACTTGGAAAACCCTAATATGGAAAGAAATGGAGTTTGTCCACAGCTTCTAGAATTCTCCAGCGCACAGGTGTGATCGATCGCAACCCGTGTGCGATCGATCACAAGTCTCCTGCGATCGATCACACTACCAGAAACTCCAACTTTTCCAAAATTCTCTCTTTGAGCCCAAATCTTTCAGATTTACTTCATTTTCTTCCAAAAGCCTACAAAAGCATGGAAAACACATAAAGGAACTAAAATAGCATAAATTAACTAAAATTAAAGGATTAAAACATGTAAGTTAAGGGCTAAAAATATGGATATTTTAGCACTTAACAAAAGCGCACCTTCCCCAAGCAAATGGGGTTGGCTAGCCACCCCCATTTGGCTTTCGGCTACCCTTTTTCGAAAGAAAAGTTTTTTCTTTTTTTTTAGTTTTAATTTAATTTAATTTTTAATGTTTTTAATTTAAATTTTTTTTTTTTTTTATTTTTAATTTTGTATATGGATACATGTCAAGATTTTAAGGGCACTGACGTGAATTTCAGTCAATTTTTGGACGAAAGTTTGACGGAGGTACCATCTCCGTCTTTATTTAAACTCGAAGTAACTCCCGTGATAAAAACTAAACCCTAGGAGACAAAAAAATAAAGTTATTAAACCACATGAGACAAAAATGTATTTAACCCTTCTTTTTATTAGCAAACCAAATTCGAAAGTTACGCCTAATTGTTTGATTCTCTCTTCCTTATTAGGCCTACAAAATTGATTGTAGAGAGACTACAGTGTTAAGTGCCAAAATATTCATATTTTTAGCTCTTAACTTACATGTTTTAATCCTTTAGTTTTAGTTAATTCATGCTATTTTACTTCCTTTTTGTATTTTCTTTGTTTTATAGGTTTTTGGAAGAAAAGAAAGCGTTTCTAGAAAAATTACAAGCTTAAAGGGCAAATTGGGAAGACCTAGAAGATATGGTTAAGCTTAGCCAATCATGGTTAAGTTTAATGAAATAAATGAAAGGATTAATTCGGAATTTCTCACATTGAAGTCAAATCGGATTGGATGAAAAATTGGATTCTGAACATGTCTCGGTATTTTGATCATAACTTTCAGCTCAAATATCCGATTGAGGTGATTCAAGCGGAATTGGAAATATAACTCAAAATGATACAAATAATTTTGAAATAGCATTTCCCCAATTCAGAGAGCCGCAAGGCCAAAATCACGTCGCAAGACAGGACCGCAATTCTGGGCGAATCCTATTCCGATTTGGACTTATGTTTTCTTTATCCTAGTTGGACTAGGACTTAAAACTCCGAAATTCCTTAGATTACTAGGGCTTCTAGGAATCTCCTAAGCTCTATAAATAGACCTCTAAGCCTCACAATTTAAATCATCCTAAAATCCTTAAATCCTTGGAACATCCTTAGAAGAGGCACAACTTGGGGAGAGGAATTTGGAGGCTACTTCTAGGAGTGGTTTTCGGTTCTTTCTTTCCCCTTTCTTTTCTTTTTATTTTAATTATGTGTAACTAACTCTTAAGGAGGGCTGGATTGAAGCCCTAATTATGTTTATTTAATATTTCAATATTGGCACCTAATTATGTGTTTGTCGATTTCCACATAATATATGCTTCCCAAAAGAAAAACTTAGTATACACCCATGCAAAATCATTTAGGAAAGAAAAGAGTTAAGAGTATACACCCATGCCTAACTCGTTGCTTAGGAAAATCTATAGCTTAAGGAGTATACACCCATGCCCTTAAGTTGACAAACATTAGATATACATAACATGATCAAAACATTGGCATATTGACATATTATCTAAATATAATTAGTGGTGGCCATCAAAGCCCTGCCTTTACCTTTACTTTATCTTTATATCTTTTTATTTTTCTTAATATCAAATCTGTGACAATTTGATATTTTAATTAATTCTAAACAAATCACAATCTTCGTGGGTTCGACCTCGTACTAGCTGCATTATACTATTTATTGATCTTGTGCACTTGCGAGTTAAAACGTACTAAATATTATCTATTAATTTAGGTAGTATTTAGCACAACATACAGCCATTCCAACTGTACATTGAGATAAGCAAATTCAAGGTTGCATCTTGTCATTTACAAGTCAGGTTAAGGATTTAGATAGTACATTGAGATAAGCATAGGTACATCTGTATGACAAAAAGTTAATTGACGCTTGTTGAAACGATGGCATCCCCGCTCCCAGTATGGTTCACAGAACAAATTCCTTATTGTCAACATCGAACGCTTCAGATGATGATAGAAAAGGATCCTGCACTCCACCAAAAATCCAAATGCATTAAGAAACACTACTTAATTAATAAACAAATTATATAAATTGTTTTTTGTTTTGATAAAATATGAAATGCATTTATTGTTTATCATATATATAATGACATGGTAAAAAGCTCAGCTGCGCTTGTTGCTGGTAGGAATAATATGACACTTGACGACAACGCATGTGGTACAATATAATACATAGAATGTTATAATATTCATTAAGTAAATTATTAAATTTATCTTTTTCTGTGACCTTAAATTTTTGAGATTAGTGGTGATTCGAGCCTTTTCGACTCGAGTTAGTAAGTCCTAGGGGTGTCTCTACACCTAATGCCCTAAAACCATCTAGTTTGGGAGTCATTGACTTAACACTCGTTACATGGGTCAATTAGAAAGCTAAAGGGAATCAAACATTGCACAACTTGACGAAGAAGAAAAAAAAAAAAAGAAAAAAAAATGTCATTGTTTTTCATTCTAATAAGGATTTCAGTGAACTTTGAGATATTGAGACATTGCACATTGAAAATAATTGGAAGCTTCATATTTATGTGCTAATTCACTTTACACTGTTTCGAACTTATGATGCCATAGCATGTCTTTTGTAAGTAATTAAATTTTAAAATTCCAATTCATTGTGAAGATGAAGTTTATTTTTTTAAAGCTTGATAAGGAATGAGAATCATAGTTTTGAGTGATATCTTAGTTGTTTTGGATAACATGAACTCTTGCATGATGTTTGTGGGTAACACTCCTGGAAAACCTAATGAGAGTTCACTCGTCCTCTAGGGAATTCCTAGGCATTTAAAAGGCATGTTACATATGCTAAATGCAATCGTACATCCCACGAAAGATGGATTTATCTTTTTGTTTTCTATTTTTCATTTTGTTTTTAGTTTTGTATTGCTAAGGGACTAGCGATATGTAAGTTCGAGGGTGTATTAAGTGCCAAAATATCCATATTTTAGCCCTTAAACTTATGAATGTTAATTCCTTAAGTGTTGTTAATTTGTGCTATTTTAGTTCTTTTATGTGTTTTTCATGCTTTTGTAGGCTTTTGGAAGAGAAGGAAGTAAATCCGGAAGATTTGGGCTCAAAGAGAGAAATTGGGAAAAGTTGGAGCTCCTGACAGTGCGATCGAGCGCAGAGAACCTGCGACCGAGCACATTACCAGAGAAGATAAGCAGCGAGTGCAGCCATGTGCGATCTTGTGCACAACAGAGGAGTCTCCATCGCAGACGTGCGATCGAGCGCACACAGGTTGCAATCGATCGCACCCATGCGCTGGTGACACATTAGAGGTGGCCAGACTATTGTTCTTTCCATATTTGTGTTTTTCAAGTCCCATTTGTGATAGGAATAAAACCCTATGAATTTTCTAGTTTACTAGTATGTCAAGGACTTCTAAAAGCCTATAATTAGACCTCTTAGCTTCTAGGAATAGGTGTGGAGAAAGAGGCATAAGCTCTGGAAAGGAACTGAAAGTTAGATCAAGAGGAGTTTGTGTTTTTCTCTCTTCCACCTTTTATTTTCATTATGTAGTTTATATTTTAATTAGGGCCAGATTGAAGCCCTAATCATGTCTATTTATGATTTCAATATTTGCGCCTTTGCTACAATTATATTTTTGTGTATTTAACTTGATTAATTCTTGTTATCTTGAATTCCTCATATGTATGTGATTGGCTATTATATGCATGTGGTATGGACTAGTTAATTAAATCAATTTTGATGGTCGAGTCCTGGGTTTAATAACAGTAACAAAAGAAATTCACGCCAGGTTCTTGGGTTAATCAACATGGGAAATCGGGAGTAGACACCCATGCCCTAGGCCTCATGTGTTTGTCAATTTACACAGATTTATGCTTTCTGAAATAACAACTTAATAGACACCCATGCTAAATCCTTTAAGAAAGAAAAGAATTAGAGTAGACACCTATGCCTAATTCGTTGTTTAGGGAGATCAATAGCTTAAGGAGTAGACACCCATACCCTTAGGTTGGCAAACATTAAATATACCGGTATAATTGGTGCATTGGCATATTGTATCTTAATTAGTCTGATTAGTGGTGGATATCAAAACCCTAATCCTTTTTAGTTTTAGTTTATCTTTTATTTTATTTCTTTATATTTAATTCAATCGTGACAATTGAATTTTATATGTTTAATTAAATAGGAAATTACTTCTAAACATAATTTACCAATCCTCGTGGGAATGATCTCGTATTTGCCTGCTATACTATTGTTTGATCTTGTGCACTTGCGAGTAAAACGTACCAAGCATTTACCTATTAATTTAGGTGGGTATTTGGCACAACATTAATCTCATTTCGAGTGCACCAAATATTATAAGGAACAGAGCCTAAAGCTAGTCTGCAGAGCATAGCTTTGAGAGACTTGCAGCCCCAATCATTCAATCCCAATTGCAAAATATCCTCCCCTATTATGGGTACATTAGCCACTCTGCACCTAAACATATAGAACTTCCAAAGTCTATAGTTGAAACTGCATTAAAAAAAAAAAAAAAAACAATGATCACGGCTTTCCAAATGGTTCCTGCAAAAAACGCAATTGACATCTCCTTTGTAACCCCAAGTAAACAACCTATCACCTGTAACCATTCTTCCTTTCATAGCAAGCCAGAAAATGAAGGCTTGCATAGGAATAGCAAAGGGAAACCAGACCAACTTCCACCAAGTAATCTGCTCTTTTTTCTCCCTAAGAGCCTCCCAAGTATCTAAACTAGCAAAAATACCTTTCCTTGAAGCAGTCTAGATTGGATTATCAACAAGCCCCAAACTGATTTCCGAGAGTCTAGCTTGGATGTCCACTAAAACATCATATCTAGCAGGCCTCCAAAACCTGTCTCCATTGTGTATAACAAAAGAAAGTTTGGCCTCCACCCTACTTTGAGCATCATAAACAGCTCTATAGCCATATTTCTCAAATAAGATTCTAGCAAGATGCCAAAGGTCCAACCAAAGGTGAATATTCTCCCCATTGCCAACCTCAAACCTCAAAAACGTTTTGGCAATATCCCTTAAATTGAGTAGCTTTCTCCAGCACCAGGAACAATTTTAAGGGATGCCAACACTCCAAAAACTCTTTTGCTATAGAAAATTATTTTTAACCCATGCCACCTATAGAGAGCCAGATCTAGCAAAAATACTCCATATGTGCCTAAGCATAGAAGTCTGGTTCCATACTTCAAGCCTTTTCAAACCCAAACCACCCTCCATTTCAGGGAAACGAACTTTAGACAAAGCCACTTTAGCCTTTGCAGCCTCAACATCTTTCCCATTCCATGAAAATCTATTAAACTTCTACTCAATAGACTTTATAATATGCTTAGGGGGAATAAAAATACCTGTCCAATAAACTTGCAGACTATACAAAACAGAAGAGAGCAATTGAAGTCTTCCTGCATAAGAGAGATTTCTAGATAACCAAGAGTCAATGGGACCAGTAATTCTATCCAAAAGCACTCCACAATCTGCAGAAGAAAGTCTAGATGAAATCAGGGGCACACTAAGGTATCTCACAGGAAGATTTCCCTCCTTCATCTGCAAATCAGTCAATAAAGTGTGCTTGATCCTATCTAAAATTCCAGAGCAATAGAAGGAACTCTCAGAAGGGTTTGCCTTCAAGCCAGACAACTCAAACTCAACTAAAGTAGCTTTAATAACCTTTATGGAACTCACACTAGATTCAGAGAAAATAAGCAAATCATCTGCAAAACACAGATGAGTAAGCTTCATCTTCAAACAATTATGATGGAACTTGAAACCTGACTCAATACCAACATAGTCAGCCATGATCCTAGAAAAAACTTCCATAGCTAATACAAACAAATAAGGAGACAGAGGATCTCCCTACCTTAGCCCCTTCTTCCCTCCAAAATACCCAACCAACGTACAATTAGACAAACAGAAAATCTAGCGCTGGTGATACACTCCTTGATCCAACTTAGAAATTTCATAGGAAAATCAAAACAATGAAGACAATGGATCAAAAACTCCCAATTTGCTGAGTCATAAGCTTTCATATGGTCAACTTTTGGAGCACATCTAGGCTTTCCTACATCCTTATGATAGTTCCTAACATTTTCTTTAGCAAGAAGGGCATTTTCATAGATGCTTCTATTAGGACTAAAAGCTAACTGATTTATACTCACCAAATCTCCTAGCAGAGGCAGCATCCTATTAGCAATGATCTTAGTGATGCACTTGTAAATGACATTGCAACAAGCTCTTGGTCTAAAATCTCCCATAGCAGAAGGATTAATCTTCTTAGGAACTTGAAGTAAGAATAGTGGTGATAAACGCTAAATGTTGGACATTCAAGCCCCTTAATTCGCATATGTTAATTCCTTAGCGTTTTTATTTGTTTTTATTTGTTTTGTTTTTGTGTTTCGGGTTTTATTTGGCAAATGCAAGAATTCCATTGAAAATCGGGCTTAAAAGACCACTTGGATGCATTCTGGCACCAAGGATCGAGCGCAGCAGAATTTGAGATCGAGCATCAATGCGCTCGAGCGCATTCCAACCTAAGATCGAGCATAGAAGCGCTCGCGCACAGATTCAGCTAAGCTCGAGCACTTATGTTCTCAAGCACGTATCTTCTTGTATCGAGCGTAAGTGCGATCGAGCACACTCAGGCGTGCAGAATACGGCAGGAGTCCTTTTACAGCTTGGAATAGAATTTTAGTCTCCCATTTGGACTGGGAGACTAACCTATGATTTTTCTAGAGTTTCTAGGTTTTTCCTAATTCCTATAAATAGGCCTCTAAACTTCATAAAAACACAGGCCGCTTCCTAGAGCAAAAATTCATTAGAGCTTAGCAGAGTCATGAGTGGCTAAACCCCTTCGTGGGGTGTTGATGTAACCCTATCCAAGCACAATGGTTTGATTGTATTTAATTTCTAGATTTTCAGTTTATGCATGTTGAATGTATAACTATGAGAATTGCTACATTTTGATTCTGTTCTTAATTATTAAATGCAATTGTTCTTAAATTCCAAAATCAATATTTGTGAAATTCTTCACTTGTCTTAGAAAGTCTTGTACTTTTATTGAACTCAAATCATTCTTCTTTTCTGTGATCATGAGGATGATGGTTATACAATGGTTTTCTTTGATATATAATCAATAGGATTTGATAGGTCATGCCTAGAGAAGACGGATTGTACTACACCCTAGTTTAGTGAAATTTAGGTAGAGAGTCCATGCCAACAGAGGATGGGTTACACTTATTCATTGATTTTATGTATCCTGTTAAAGAATTTGATAATTTATAGGGGAAACTTCACTGAGGACCCCCAAACTTCCACCCGTTTTGAAATACCCCCCCTAAACTTCAAAACCTCTCAATTTAGTCCCCTGAACTTTCAATTGCTTTCAATTTGGGCCCCTCCGTCAGATTTTAAACTTCACATGACGTTTATACCCCTGACTTTTGTAAAAAATTCCAACTTCTAAAACATTTTTTTATTTAAAAAAAAAAACAAAAATCAGGGATATTTTGGTCTTTTTTTGGAATTTTTAACGGCTAAAATTAACGAAAGGGTCCAAAGTGAGAGCAATTTAACAGATCTAAGCTTCACATACAATTTATACATTTTGACCCCATCAACTTGAATATTCCAACCTTCCTTAACCCAATCTAAAAAACCTTTATGCTCTATCCAATAAGAGTAGAATCTGAAAGGCTTGAGACGAAAACTCTGCAGAAAACCTGCTGAGATAATGGCAAAAGAATGATCAGAAATACCACTAGTCTTAAAATCTACAATAGTCCTACCAAAAACACTCATCCAATACTCATTTGCCAAAACTCAGTCAAGCTTTCTAGCCTGAAACCTAGGCTTTTCACTCTTATTAGTCCAGGTGTAAAAACAGCCACTGAAATTAAGGTCAAGAACCTCAAGATCATTCAAGCACTGTCCAAACTCCACTTCAGAAGAATACAGTTTATCCAAGCCCCACTTCTCAGCCAAGGACTTCACAACATTAAAGTCACCACAAATCATCCAAGGATTAGCAGCCACCCTTCCTTTCATAGAAGCTAAAGTAGTCCAAAGCAACTTCCTATCCACCCCTTTGTTAGCCCAATAAACAAAAGAATGAAACCAACAAAGATTATGCTTAAGGGATTTAATGAAACATTGAATACTCTGCTCACACTTATCAATCATAGAACTTCATAATCTGATTTCTTCCAGCAAACCCAAATCAGCCCCAAAAAATGCTTATCATAATTGAAAGCAAAATCCCAATTTGAAACGATAGCAGACGTAATCCTATCTGCTTTATTCTCCTTTACCCTTGCCTCAATCAAAGAAATTAAACCAATCCTATGAAGTTTAATCATACTCTCTACCTCCTGCTATTTTGAGGGATGATTCAAACCCCTCACATTCCATACCATGAAATTCATGTAGTAGGCGAAAACCCTCTCACCTCCTCCTCCTCTTCCATTATGCTTTTCCCTTTGTCCTTTAAGCGATTAACACTTTCCTCATTCAAATCATGCTTAATAACTTTCTTGATAGATTGAGGAATGTGATTTGAGCCTCTCACCTCACCTGACTCAAATCTACCATCAGCTCTAGCAAGCAAATGAAAAGAGTTAGACCAATGCCTTTGACTATCCTTAGCAGAAAGTTTAGAGGCAGGAGAATTCCTTGTAGATATAACAACTTTCCATTGCTCCTGATTCACAACATTAGGCATAGCCCCAGACTTAATCTCAGTAACTTTTTTACCCCAAGACCAACCTGATTTGAAGGAACAGGATCTGTCCTCTTAGGGATCCAAATCTATTTCTCAACTTTTGTACAAGTGTGAGCCAAATGACCAAAGGACTTGCACTTCTTGCATTTCAAAGGTAACCAAGGGTGTTCAATGCCTACTGCAACCCTGCTTCCATCGGCACCAACAATCTCAATTTCCTTAGGAAATTCTGAGTCAATATTCACTTCAACCAACACCCTAGCAAAACTCAATCTAAGCTGCTCTTCTGTAACAGGGTTAGCACAGAGGGGTTTTCCAACACCACTAGCCCCATAACTCAAGCAAGTAGCATTCCAGAACTCAATAGGAAGATTATGCAACTTAATCCAAACAGGAACAGTAGATAGTGAAAGCTTTAGGAGCTGCATACCTGGAGTCCACTTTCTCAATATTAGAGGCTTGTTCGCCATATGCCATAGCTTAGCCTCTATAACCTCATCTCTAGTCTTCTCATCCGCAAATCTGAACAAATACAGGCCATTCTCCAATAGAATGACCTCAACCTTGCCATACTGTGCCCAAAGATTATCTACAGCTCTCTTGACAATATAATAAGGCAGAGGCTTATCAAGAAACTGGCCAATCAGAGAAGGTGACCATTTCAAGATGCTTCCTCAATTGCTTCCTTCAAAGGGTTCACAACAACTTTACCATCCTCACACGAAGGAGCAAAATATTGCAACTAGCCAAGAGACTTCTCAGATCGAGACAGCTACCTCTTGTTTAGAGCTAGATTCTTCTGTTCAAATTTAGCTTCACCTTCTGATATTCCCTTCTTAATGCCAAAAACTCCCAAATTTTGTACAACCTCCACCTTAGGGATAGCAAAACTAACCTCAACCTCAGGTAGAAAAGAACAAACCTCAACCTCAGGGAGATTAGATACAGCAAGTGCATCCACTTCCAAACCATTTCCCAATTGAGTTCCACATTCTACAAACTCACCATTCACCTCTTCCTCACACAATTCCGCATCGCCATCAACAGATCGCGAAGCAACATCCATAGCAACCTTCAAATCCTGCAAAATCAACTTTGAATTCTTTTTCCTACCACGACCACAGTTAGCTCGCCTAGCCATAGTTCACCAATTCGCTCTCCACCACCTATGGTTTGCAAGTACTAGGAATTTTTGGCACATCTCCACCGGAATCACAGTCGTCAGAAAGATGACGCACCCTCACGCGTAGAACTAGAACAAAGTGCATAGCTCCAAACACAGAAATCTTAACAAACTTCTAATAGCTCTAGGAGACCTGTACCACGTCAGCAAGTTCCCAAATCTCCCCCTAGCCCATTATCGAGGGAGTTTGAACTTACATGTGAGAGAAAGTGAAAGTGCTAGAATGTAAATTAAATTGATCTCTTCATATCCACTTTTTGGGATATTAAAATAAGGAAATTAAAACTCACAAAAGTAAAAAATGAAAAAGAATTTTTAACTATATATATGCGAAAAACCAATTCCATTTCTTAATAAAAAAAATGAGATCCAGAAGTCACGAGTTTGAGCCTTGACTCCACAATTTAACTTATATTTCAATTTAATATTTTACGCGTTAGCTTTCTCTTATTATGATATGGTTTGAGTTCATATGTGAAGAAAAATGTTAGAATATAAATTAAATAATTAAATTTATCTATTCGTATTCGCTTAATGTCACAAAAATAAAGAAAGAATTTTGAACAATAAGAGGAAAACCAACCTGAATTATTCGGTAATGAAACAATTTCTGTAATAACTTGGAGTTGAGGCACCATCCACTGTAATAAGAGGAAAACCAACCTGAATTAATCTGCTCGAGGGTTTCATGGATTGTATCCAATAGACTTCCATATGTCAATTTTTTATTTTTGTCAAGCGTTTGGATCAAAGCAGAGGTCATTGCACCAGCCATTGCCTCTCCAGTGAAATACTGCATGAATTTGTTTGTGGTTAATATAATGAATAAGAATTTCCTCAGGTACAAAACTAATTTTGTTACGGCTCACAAAACGGGTTTACAAGTCGGATTCCTATCAACCCGGTTAACTTGTTAACTTGTTTATGTTGACCCTGCTAATGACATTTTTTCGAGGAGTAACATGGCATGATATCTGAGGAGTTGTTAGGCTGCAAAAGATAACAAACAATAGGATAAATGCTGCCCAGGTGCGCCGGCGGGGGATAGCTCTGATGCCTAAGTCAGTAATTGATTTGAGAGGGAGAGAATAATAAGCAATGAGAGCTTGTGAAAGAATTCAAATTAAAAAATAATGAATTGGAGTTTCCCTTTTTATAGGCATCAAGTAGTAGTTGTCTCCTTGGAATAATCGGCCCCATGTTCCCGAGGATCCACATCTGCCATGTTGGTGAAGTGGATCGTGGGTTGTGGTTTACCCACGATCATGAGATTGTGGAGTGTGTTAGTGGGTGGCTCGGCCTCACTTGTGTCGGACATGAGTGCCTAAGTAATCCTCAAGTGCACCTGTCTAGATTTGGCACTGACAGCCATGCCACGTTCTGGAGAATGTGGGTGCTGTTTTTGGGCCCTAGGTGAATCCCACATTTGGGTAATGAACGTGGGTTTTCTCTAATAACTGAATGACACCCACGGTAAAAGACTGTTATGCCCTTGGTCGGCAGACCATGCATCGGTTGGGCCGATTAAGTCTCAGCCTGAGCCTGGTCTTAGTGGGCTTGTACAATAGACTGGACCTAGAGGCCTATTGGGCCTTATGTGGCCGATCCATGACCCAACAGTTACCCACCAATTTTCTTGTCCGAGTGACTATGGAAATTTCATGTTCTTCAGAATGGGTCGGCCTCCATAATCCCGACCTATCCTCGATGAGAGGATTTTCTTGGATCAATCTTCGGACATTTGAAATTTTTGAATTTCAAATTTTTGGAGGGAATTTGTCATTTGAACTTCCTATGCCAATAACTTTTTAAGATTGTTGGCATTCCCAAGCAATGGTCGACAGCTTGCCCGTTCATCATCATTTTCAACTACAATGCCACATGTCACTATCTGTGTGGTTCAAGAATACGGCGACCACGTGTCGACGTATGTGTAGCTTGGTGAGGTGCGCCTTTAGAGGGTATTTAAGGCCTGTGCATGTTTTTGAGGGGAATCCTAGGGCGCATGCCATTGCTTCATAGCACTTGTGTGCTTCATCCTTCTCAATCCTATATAAGAGTTTTCACATTTTTTCTTTCCCCATTTTTCATGCTTTCTTGCACCAGAACTCCATTTTCATCTTCTTTGAGCTCTACAATTCCTTTCTTTCTCTGTTGGCTTGCCTTCATTCTATCCATTTCTCAGTACTATTCTTAAGAGTGGTATATCTTAGGGTTTCGGTTGAGTCTATGCCTTCTGCCGAACCCTTCGTTGGCCCACACAGTCTTGTTCTTCAATATCTCCAATTCCTTCTTCCCCTCATTGAACCCGCGGTTGACCATCTCCAATTGAGTGTAACCCATCTACTGATTCAAGGAAGCTAGCCATGCATTCCTCGGTTGTTAGTCCCGAGTCTTCTATACCTGATGGGTCAAAACGATGGGTTGGACTTTGATGGTCTGGATAACTTGTATCCTGTCTTCTGGAAGGAAGAACTGACAAGGATTGATGAACCTCGGATTAGACAGTGCTGCTTCATCCCTTGAATAGTCAACCTGCGCTTCGACGATGAGCAGAAGGGTGCATCAAAAAGAACGAGGTTTGCCTCTACGAGGCCATGTTCCGGGCAGGCTTCAGGCTACCCTTCCCAAGGATCATTCGAGAGCTGCTGAGTCACTTCAACTTGGCTCCTCATCAGATAGTGCCAAACGGCTAAAGAGTTTTCTACGCCTGCATAGTTTTGTGGCCAAAGATCCTTGGTGATGCGCATTCCCTCACTATTCAAGAGTTCTTGAAGGTGTATAGGCTCACAAAGAACCCTAACTCCAACGTACTTCACCTTCTATGTCCGACAGAGGGTGAAGTTCATACAGTTGGGAATGACCTTCTCCAACAACAAAAAGTGGAAGAACAAGTTCTTTTTTTGCCTCGGGTCGCTAGGAATTTGCGCCCTTGGAGGTGGTAGAAGGCTCGAGGGTGCCTTTGGAAACTAGCATTCTTTCGGTGAAAGGTGACTGCTTTTCTTCATTTTTTTTTAATAAAAATCCTTTGCAGGCCAAGAGGAACCCATGTTGTCCGAGGAAGAGGAGGATCGGGTTGACAGGATCTTGGCCTTCGCTAGGGCAAAGAAGCATGTAAAATTAATGGACTTCAATGCCCTGGCCACCGTGGCCAATCTCGAGAAGTACCTGGGGTACCCCCTAGCTGGTGGATTAGGAGGTGCCGCTCAACTAAGGAAGAGGTATGCTCCCTAGGCTTCAAGGAAGCCAAATGCTAGGGCCTCAAAGAAGACTGCTGCCGACAAAGGCAAAGATAAAGCTGGTGAGCGTTCTGAGAAATCAATCGCAGACATGGGCAAAAGGAAGGTGACCGAGCCTTTAATGGTCAAAGAGCAAGCCTTTGCTGCTAACCCATTGAGGCTAGTAGACGAGCCTTATGATCTTGAGGTTCTACCTTTGAAGAGGAGGAAGTTCGAGAAGTCTGGGGATGGTTTGGGGGCGCTGAAGCCTGCCACCTTCATCAATGCTTTCGCCCAAGTCATGGGCACCTCCAAGAAGACTTTCACGTTGAAGTCGACGATCCGCTCGGTGAAGGACTTTGAGGCTGTCCTCGGAGCTAGACCTTCGAGGCCATTGGCGGGAAGGACGTTCACAATTTAGCCTATTACGGCCATGCCTGTCTCTATGGTTCCTATGGAGTCCGCGTCTCCATTAGCTTCTAGATATGGCGAGGGGTCCCTAGTGGATGTTGAACACCTCCAAAGGGAAGTAGCCGCTCATTTGCCCAGGAGTTTAGGAGAGGTTTCGACTGAGGAGCTAGTAATGGGTGGCGCAGCCGAGATGCTTCTAAAAAGGAATAAGTCTGGAAACAACCCAATGACTCCCGAGGCTCATGGCACCGATGCTGCCGAAGAATCTTCAGCTCAACCCCAACCTATGGACACAGAGCCTTCTTCTGACCCGATTCAAGGAGCTAAGGAGATCACAGAGGATCTTCTACCACCTGAGGCTGTCTCAGCTGAAGGTGTTTCTCATTCTGCAGAGGAGCATACTAATGTTCCAGCGGGTGCTTCGGGAGACGCTATCAAGGATCAGGCTAGTGCCTCGGCACCATGTCAACCCACCATACTTCAACCAGTGGGCGTTAAGTGGTTGGTTGGCGAGCCCCTTGCTAGGATAGGCAAAGGATTACTGGGGAATCCATTTAATGCCTTGATGAGTTTAATTCCCTAGCCATTTTTGTTGGGCGCCGGCGAAGCGAGCCTTAGTGAAGTGATGGAAAAAATGCTATTTTACCAGCTTGTGGTAAGTGTTTTCCGCTATACTTTCTTGGTTTCATTTTGGAGTTATCCCGTTAACCAAATGTGTTCCTTGCAGTGTATCATGAAGTCCATCTTCCTCTACTATGACTTCAGAAACTACCTTTAGAGATCGGCTTCGCAAACTGAGGATTTGCAAATTGAGCTTTAAAGGTTTGAGGCGGAGAATGCTCGGTTACAGGAGGTTTTGGCTCCACAGGACAATTAGCTACTTCTCTTAGCTCAACGGTTATCACTCATGAAGAGTCGAGCTGAAGAGGCCAATTCTCAGATTGCTAAGGCTGACTCTTGGATCTGAGATCTAAAAGCGGAGCTTAGGGCTTTCGAGGCAAGATCTGAGAAGCTTTAAGAAGATCATTCAATCCTCAAGGAAGAGCTTAGGCAAGTCGAAGAAAAGTGCACCGAGGTTGTGCTACAACGCAATGCGTTCATGGACAAGATAACTTTTGTTTCTTCGAAACTTGAGGAAGCACAGCGGGAAGCCTTGGTGCAGCATTCGAGAGCCGAGGCTTCTGAATCGAGGGCATCGATCTTCAAGGGAAAGTTCAACTGCGTGAAGCAGCAGGTGCGCCATTACAAGGCGAAAGCTCAAGATTTCTTCAAGAAGCTATCTTTCGCCTCTTGGACCCGAGACCAAGGCTGGGCCCAAGGCTATACTATGGGTTTCAAGACCTTCTGAGGCTTGGCATATGACCCTTCCTACTTCCTCGATCTTGACACCGTCAATCTCGAAGCATATCCACCCACAGTTGAAAAGCCATTAAGGAGCTTGTCAGCCTCGGTCAAGAGCATATGCTGGATGCTCGGGGAATTAGGGAGTTTGGGCGTGCCCCTCTTACTGTAACCTCAGGGAGTGTTGATGCTCTTGAGTCAAAGGATTTGTCAGATAATGCCGACATTCTTGAGGCTAAGGATCTCAAGACCCCTGAATCTCAAGATTTGTAAATGTTTATGATTTCCTAATTAGAAAGGATCTTTTACTCAACTTAATTGTTTCGCTTGTTTTCCTTTTCATTACTCGCTATCTTAAAAATAAACTTAAGTTTAATTTTTGTGAATGCTTGGCCGGATGCTTGGTCGGCCGAATGCTCGGCCTAATGCTTGGCCTCGGAAAAGTACCTTTACGGTTGTATTTTGCCGAGGTAGTTTAGCCTTCGAGTTTGCCTTCTTTTGAGGCTTTTCATTCTTCAAATGGGCTAAGTTCAAAAAGTACCTTTACGGCTATTTTTCTTACGCGTTCCTTGGGAAACTGCCTTCGAACAATCCTTCTTCAAAGGCTTTATGTTCTCGGCTATATTTCTCCAAGGTAGTTTAACCTTTGAACAATCCTTCTTCAGAGGCTTTATATTCTTAATGGGTTAAGTTCGGAAAGCACCTTTACGGAAATATTTCACGAACGTTATCCTCAAGAAAGCACCTTTACGGCTATGCTTCACCGAGGTGTTTTAGCCTTGGAATTAACCTACATCCGAGGTTTTCAATTATTTAATTGGGCTAAGTTTGGAAAGCGCCTTTACGGCTATATCTTGCAAACGTTATCCTCGGAAAAGCACCATTGCTGCTATATTTCTCGAGAATTTGCTTTTACAGTAAAGTGCCTTGTCGGGTATATTTGCTGAGACTTTGTTAGATACTATAATTTCGGAAGATTGTTTATTGATGAAATGCTGTTACAATGAAAATCATAAAAGTTAAAGTGAATCTTCTTGACGAAATTACAATAACTTAAATAAAGTACTTCTTGAGGTGTTCGGCACTCCAAGGCCTCGGAAGTGCTTTCCCCTCGGAATTCTCAAGGTGGTATGCTCCCGCTCTTCGGCATCCAACTACCATGTATGGTCCTTTCCAATTTGGAGCTAGCTTCCCCTCGGCTAGGTCCTTGGTGGCGATAGTGACTTTTCACAGAACCAAGTCCCCGATCTTGAAGCTTCAGTGATTGACCTTTTGGTTGAAATACCGACCTACCTTCTCTTGGTATACTGCCATTGTTACTTGGGCCCAGTCCCGTTTCTCCTGTAGTATGCCAAGATGCAGCCTGATGCCTTCATCATCGGATTCTGGCTGAAAGGTCTCCAAGCGGAAGCTTCCCGATCCAACCTCGATTGGGATGACTGCTTCGGTCCCAAAGGCTAGAGCGTAGGGGGTCTCTTTGGTTGGAGTTTTCTTCATGGTTCGGTATGCCCACAAGACTTCAGGAAGATCCTCGGCCCAATCTCCTTTGCGCTCACCAAGCTCCTTCTTCAATATCATTAAGATGGTCATGTTCGTGGCTTCTACTTGCCCATTCGCTTGGGGATGTCCCGGGGATGAGAAGTAGTTTCTAATGTGGAGCTTGGCACATCATTCTCGGAATGAATCGTAGTGAAATTGCTTTCCATTGTCCGTGACAAATGTGTGTGGAATGCCATATTGACAAATGACATTATTCCAAAGTAACCGCTCCACGCTTTTGGGTGTGATGTTCACTAAGGCCTCCACTTCTGCCCATTTGGTGAAGTAATCAACAGCTACTACTACGAACTGAACACCCCCTTTTCTCGGGGCAACAGTCCTACTATATCAACCACCCATTGCGACAAAGGCCAAGTTGAGTAAATTGAACTCAGCTCCACGAGGGGTTGTTTGGGAATATTAGCAAAGTGCTGGCTATTGTCGCAACTTCTGACCATTTTTGTCAAGTCCCGACTCATGTTCGGCTAGTAGAACCCTGCTCTGACCGCTTTGTGTGCCAGTACTCATACTTTTGAATGACTGCCGCAGATTCCTTCATGAATCTCACGGAGGTTGTAATCACCTTCCTCCTTGGAGACACACTAGAGAAGGGGTAGCATGAAACCCAGTTTGTAAAGGGTTCCATTTTCCATGGTAAATCGAGCAGCCTTAGTCCTTAGTTGGACTACCTTCTTCTTGTTGACCGGAAGAGTGCCCTTCTCCAAGTACTCTACTAGCTCTTATGCCCACTTGGACATCACCTCTATCGCTAAAACCGTTATCTCCTTGGTTATAGCTGACTGTAGTAGAATTTGTACTGGTTCTTTGGTTTCTACCGCGCTATCCTCCATTGCTGAACCCATCAGAGCCAAATGATCTGCTCTTTTGTTTTCTTCCCTCGGAATTTTGATGATATGAAATTTTTTGAAACAATTTTGCATTTTTTGTACTTTTGCCAAGTACAGCTTCATCTTTTCCCCTTTGGCTACGAACTCTCCTCGGATGTGTTCGACAATTACTTGAGAGTTGCTTCGTACTTCTACGAATTTTGCTCCCATCTCCCGAGCCAAGTTGAGTCTCGCCAAGGCCGCTTCGCACTTGGCTTCGTTGTTGGTAGTCTTGAACTCCAATCTCAAAGAACTACACAACTCTTCTCCATCTAGTGTGATCAACACCACTCCGGCTCCACCATTTTTATTTGTGGATGACCCATTTACATAGATCACCCATACTTCTTCCCTCAGCCACTCTTTTGTTTCTGGTAGATTGGTGAATTCTGCCAAAAAATCTACAAGTGCTTGGCCCTTGATGGCATTCCGAGGAACAAACTCAATATTAAACTCCTCAAGTTTGATTGCCCAGTTCGCTAATCTGCCAGACATATCTAGCTTTTGTAGCACCTTCTTTAGAGGGTACTCGGTTAGTACTTTGATTATATGAGCCTTGAAGTATGGACGAAGCTTCCTTGATGCAATGGTCAAGGCAAAGGCAAGCTTCTCCATTTGCACATACCTTTCCTCGGCTCCTCTCGATGCTCGGCTAATGAAGTACACTAGCTTTTGTATGCCATCTTCTTCTCGAATTAAAGCTACACTAATTGCAATTAGAGATACGACGAGATATAGATACAACGTTTCTTCGGGAATTGTTCGGCTTAGCAGCGGTGGGCTAGCTAGATACTTCTTCAGCTGTTCGAAGGCTTGCTCACACTCCTTGGACCACTCAAATGCCTTTCTTAAGATTTTGAAGAAAGGGAGGCATTTGTCGGTTGACCGAGAAATGAACCTATTCAGCACGGCAATCCTTCCCATCAATTGTTGAAGCTGCTTTATGTTCTTTAGGGATTACATCTCTAGGACTACTTGGATCTTTTCAGGGTTGGCTTCAATTCCTCGGTTAGAGACCATATAACTGAGGAATTTCCCTGAGGAGACTCCAAAAGTGTGCTTCATGGGATTCAGCTTCATCCCATATTGCTTCAACGTCTTGAACGTTTCTTGCAAGTCATGGGTGTGGTCTAGTGGTAACACACTCTTGACGAGCATGTCATCTATGTAGACTTCCATGCCTTTTTTGATATGCCCTCTGAACATCTTGTTCACCAGCCTAATAGGTGGCCTCTGCATTCTTCAGACCGAACAGTATGACCTTGTAGCAGTACAAACCTCGGTCCATGATGAATGCAGTCTTCTCTCGATCGGTTGCATGCATGTAAATCTGGTTGTAACTAGAAAATGCATCCATGAAGCTGAGTAGCCCATACCCAGCCGTTGAATCCACCAGCGCATCAATCCGCTCGGTAATGGAAAGCTATCCTTTGAGCATGCCTTGTTTATGAGTAGCCCATATCCAGCCGTTCAATCCACCAGCGCATCAATCCGCTCGGTAGTGGAAAGCTATCCTTTGAGCATGCCTTGTTTAAGTCGGTGAAGTCTACACACATCCTTCATTTCCCATTGGAGTTCTTGACCAATACTACATTGGCCAACCATTCAGGATAGTAGACCTCTTCGATGAATCAAGCCTTGAGCAGCTTCTCCACCTCTTCGACAATGGCCATATTTCGCTCGGGAGCGAACTTCCTTCTCTTCTGCTTCCCTGGATCCACATTCAGCTGGTGGACAATTTCCTTGAGGCTGATTCTTAGCATGTCCTCGTGTGTCCATGCAAACACCTCCACATTCTCCCGAAGAAAGCTGACAAGGCCTTCTCAGACTTCTGGGGTTAGTTGTGAGCCAATCTTCACAACCTTGTCTTCCCCCACAGCTACATCTACCAGCTCCTTAGCTGGTTCACCCTTTGGCTCACCCTCTTTTCTGCTGCCCATTTTACTGATTGTTAAGGGCGCAGATCCCAAGGGATTCTTCAGGAAAGTGTTATAACACTTCCTTCCTGCAACTTGATCTCCCTTGACTTCCCCAACTCCCTCATCTATAAGGAACTTCATTTTCAGGTGGTAAGTTGAAGTTGTAGCTTTCAACTTATTCACCTATGGACAACCGATGATTACGTTGTAGGCAGATGGTTTGTCAACGACTAGAAAGTCCACCATGGCTGTCAATTGCTTGGGGGTTGTTCCCGCTGTAATAGGAAGGGAGATTAGTCTCATGGGTTGGACTTGCTCTCCTATAAAACCAACCAGTGGTGAACCAAATGGTTTGATCGTCTACTAATCAATGCCCAATCGCTTGAAAACTGGTCAATATAATATTTCAGCTGAGCTTCAATTGTCCACTAGAATCCGATGGATGGCATGGTTTGCCACAGTCACCATTACTACTAATGCGTCATCGTAGGGCATTGATACCTGCTCTGCATCTTCTTCTGAGAATGATGGAATTAGCGGATCCTTCTTTTGGGCCTTGGAGGACCTTTCAAGAAGGATAACCTCTTCTATGTTTACTCTCCTTGCGTGAGCCTTCCTTGTTGAGTTGGACTCTCCTCCACCAGCTAAACCCTCAGAAATCGTATGGATTTCTCATATCACATCTTGATTTTGAGGATGTTGGTGATCGTCTTGATCTCTTCTTGACTCGGCATCCTGTCTTCTCCTCACATCCCGTCCTCTTTCGAGGCCATCATGGTTGACTTCCAGCCGTAGAGGCTCCTAAGGGTTTCTACCTCTATCCGTCTCGTAGGCAATGAACCTCACCAACTTGTCGTTCTTGATGAAGTTCTCGATCTCATGATGCAGAGATATGCAATCCTCGGTCAAATGACCGTGGTCATTATGGTACTCACACAATTTTTGGCTGTTGTGTCATTGCGGAGGAGTCCTCATCCTTGTCGGCCATCTAATGTTAAGATCCCTCTTGATTTCCATGAATCGATAACGCTAGTATTTAATGGAGTCCATCTTTGGCCCTGCTGGTGCTATGGCTCCACCTTCTTTCCCGAACTCTTCATGTATTTCTCCTCCTTCCTCTTCTTCCCAGAGCTCTCCGGTACTATTTTGCTACTGCTGACCTCACCTTGGCCACCCTCTGCTTTGGACTTCATTAGAGCTCCAATGGTTTCTTCCTAGTTGATAAACTCCTCGACTTTGTTCATAAACTGCCGAAAAGTTACCAACGTTGGTCTCTGAGCTAGCTTGGCCATTAGCAGCCCTTCGGTTTTGATCCCATTCATCAAAGCTGAAAGCACCATTTCTTTATTCCAGCTTTCTACAGTTAGCTTCTCCGGGTTGAACCTCAGCATGTAGTCCTTCAAGGACTCATTCTTCCCCTGCACAGGGGACAGCAGATAGGCAGGGTTCTTCTTCCTCTTCTAGATCGCCAGAAATTGGCTCAAGAACTGGCATCCAAGGGAATCGAAGCTATCCACAGACTTGGGAACCATCTTCCCAAACCACTCCTTGGCAACTCCTTCAAAGTCAAAGGGAAGGCTCAGCACACAATCTCGTCGGGGGGGTCATGGAGAAATTGGCTCACGAACTGGCGCTCGAGGGAATCGAAGCTATCCATAGACTTGGGAGCCATCTTCTCGAACCACTCCTTGGCAACTCCCTTCAAAGTCAAAGGGAAGGCTCGGCACACGATCTCGTCGGGGATGTCATGGAGGATTAGGTGAGCTCGGAAGCTCTCCATATGGTCGGTAGGATCTCTGCTTCCATCATACTTGTCCACTCGAGGAACTTTGAACTTGTCAAGGAGAGAATACCTCATTACCCGATATGTGAAGGGTAGATTGGTATTCTGCATCAGATCCTAGGCTATCGAGCAATCCTCTCCATTCTTCATCAAAAGAGCCATCTTTGCGTACTTCTCCTTCAAATCCTTGACCTCCTTGTCAATGCTGGTCTCCTGATGCCTCTCATGAAGAGACGTCTCGTGATAAGATCTGCTACAATGAGATCTTTCGTGACGAGATTCTTCATGGTGCAATCTCTTATGGCGGGATTCTTCATGACGAGATCCTCCTTGCACTGTCGTATCATCGCTGCCATGAACAGAGCTCTTGTTATCCTCGTGATGTACGGGTCATTTCTCTCTACCTCTCTTTTCACGCCTCTCTTCACACTCTCGGTCATCTCGGTTCTCTCTAACAGGGAGTCGGGAAACGAGGTCTTCGTTCTGCTTCTTCATGGCTTCCATGGACTCTGTCATACACCTCATGAAATCTTCCATGGTGACGATTCGAGCATTGGGATCGTTGGAGGTTCCAGGAGCTCCAGCTTGAATATTGCTATTAGGATTTGAGTGTGTAGTCACCATATTGGATTGTGAATGATAGGAACTCATGAAAATTGATTTCCCACAGACGGTGCCAAACTGTTGATGAAAGTTTTCCAAGGAGTGACGTGGCACGATATCTGAGGAGTGGCACGGTGTCCGAGGAGTGGTCGTTGCAAAAGATAACAAACAATAGGATAAAAGCTGCTGGGGTGTGCCAACAGGGGATAGCTCTAATGCCTAAGTCAGTAATTGATTTGAGAGGGAGAGAGTAATAAGCAATGAGAGTTTGTGAGAGAATTTAGATTACCAAATAATGAATTTGAGTTTCTCTTTTATAGGCATCAGGTAACAGTTGTCTCCCCAAAATAATTGGCCCCATGTTCCCGAGGATCCACGTGTGCCATGTTGGCGAAGTGGATCGTGGGTTATGGGTTGCTCCACGATCATGAAATCGTGGAGTGTGTTAGTGGGTGACTCGGCCACACTTGTGTCAGACGTGGGTACCTGTGTAATCCTCGGGTGAACGTGTCTTGATTAGGCGCTAACATTTGTGCCACGTTCTGGCGAACGTGGGTGCTGTGTTTGGGTGCTGGGTGAATCCCACGTTTGAGTAGTGAACGTGGGTTTTCTCTAATAGCTTAATGACCATTGTACCCACGGTAAAAGACTGTTATGCCCTTAGTGGGCTGACCATGCATCGGCTAGGCCGATTAAGTCTCGGCCTGGGCCTGGTCTTAGTGGGTTTGTAGTGTAGACTAGACCTAGAGGCCTATTGGGCCTTATGTGGCCGATCTATGACCCAACAACCCTAAACATGACATGTCTATTAAACGGGTCAGAAACGATCCGAACCCATTTAACCCAAATTTTAACTCTAAAACTAAGTGTCGAGTTTGTGAGTTGCGGGTTAAATTGCCAGCCCTATTCGTACATATCAACTTAAACAAATAATAATAACAAAAATAAAATATACAAGACAAATTCAAAAGAAAAGTGTTACAAGATATTCAAAGGGGCATAATCTCGTATAGGAGATTTTGGCTGAAAGATTTTATTTGAAGAAATTAATTAAGAAAATTTCTTACAGAGGCAGCCATTTGATCATCTTCACAAGCGCTTAAAAAAATTGCAATTCCACCGCTTGTACTTATTTGAGCTTTTGAAGGAGCGCTGTTATCATCCCATTTACTTCTGCAAGTCTCAAGGAAAAAATTATTTAATATTAACAAACAATGTAATGGGTCATCATTGCCTTCCCTTAGATTCCATATCTATATAAAAACCAACCCAAAAAAAAAAAAAAAAAAAAAAAAAAAATCAAAATCAAAATCAAAATCAAAATTCCTTATGTCATAGAATTTCAATTTTAATTAGCATGAACATAAAAAAATAGGGCTATATTAATGAAACAAGTTGGTCTTTAAGTTTTGTCAAAATTAAAATTTAGTTCTCAGGGCATCAGTTTCAACAATTAGCTCCTCAATTAAATTTTCCCTATATTTCAAATCGATCCTTCTTGCCATTCAACGCCTACGCACCCTCTTAGTTTTTCTTTTTCTTTTTATTTTTTTTATTTTTTTGGTGCATGACATGACATGGTAAATTGTTCACATGACAAACAAACTGTCTATATTATTTGGACGGAAAGTTGATAGAATGATCCATTAATTAATTGAAGCATGGTAAAACTTAAAGAGTTCATTGTCAAAATTAGAAACCTGGGAACAAAATTGAAATCACCAGAAAACTTATTTAGGGACTAATCTTGATTTTTTCCTAAACCTTAAGCATTTGGGGTATCAATTGATTCTCATGATAAATTTAGAGGCTTATTAGTGTACGTTATTATTATTAGAGACTAGAAATATTAAATATAAATTAAATACCCACGTTTTAGGGTTGTATATGTACTCTAGATCAAGAATGGTTCCACTATGACAAGCATCGAAAATTGCATGGAGGGTGACACCTTTCTTGAGCGGCCGAACAATGGTGAAATTTATGTCCTTGTCGAGGATTAAGCCTTCTTGAAAGAAATCGACCGGACAAATAGCTTTGTCGTACGCATCTCGCTCATCGTTGTCGAACTCAAGTTGTCGTAGGCCATGGCCGGAAAAGTAGAACACCAAATAGTCTCCGGATTCTGAGCCCTCCACAAGCCATTTCAAGGTTTCTTGTATGTTCTTCTTGGTCGGGTAGAAAGCAGGTTCTTCTTCTGCATTATGGTATTAATCTTTTGCGCAAATCACAAATTATGTGTTCCAAGTATGAGTAAATGTATGTTGAAACAAAAATAATTCTGAATTTGAACATCCAAAGACTAATTATTGATCCATTGGAGCCACATTTGACCAATAGAAGCATGCTGCCCATTTGTTGCTAAATGAGCAATATATAATGGAACGAACTAGCACAACTTTTTACGTTTTTTTTCCAAATCCTTTTGAGTCAAACAGGTCTAAAAACCAATCATGAGCTTTGTACATAATTAGAGTTGGTTAAATACAAATCACTTTAGAGCTTTATATTCAAACAAAACAAAAAATATATTCCTCACTATGCTTGCCATCGACAACCTTTCCAGATTTTTATAGGCACCATATTTTTGTATCTCAATTGTATGAAATCCTTTTCAAGCTTAATTTGGTTAACCAAGCAAGGAACCATGTAGTAATTTTTATTTTTTATGCAGACCACTCGCAAGTAGATTAGGATCTCCCGAAATTTCTTGCAGATTTTGTTAGTAGGGAAGTCTAACTGGTTGTTATATCTCACATCTTGAAATATATCATCTGTCCAAGTTATATCTTATCGAGGCAGCCAAGTTCTCTACCAAAACCTTTTTGTTTAGAACTCGTTCTTCATAAAAAAAAAAAAAAAAAAACCAAACCGAAGCTTGAGATCTAATTTTTTTTTTTTTTTTTCATAACAATCTCTTCATTCATTTGCTTCACTTTTTTCTGGTATTGGTAGGCCTGTGTGTTGGCAGCTTCCAGCCTGATTTGGTTTGGTTTTTGTTTTTTTTTTTATTTATTTATTTATTTTTTTAAGAGGAAAGAGTTTTGAAGTAGGATTTGGGAAAGAAACCTTTTTGGCTGCCTTGATAAGATACGTAGTGGCAACATATTCAGCTTCACATGTTGAAAGTGTCACAGTTGGTTGCATTTTAGAATTCCAAGTAAATGCCGAACTACCCAAATAGAAAACAAATCCGGTGGTACTCTTTCTACCTTCCACATCTCCACCCCAATTGCTATCACTATAATCCACAAGTTTGAATTCATTAGAAGATGGAAAGTAGACCAAAATCAATTGTACCTTTGACATAATGAATAATTCTTTTAGCCGCCTTGAAATGAGTTATGGTAGGTGATTCCATATAGTGACTAACAAGCCCAACTCCATAGAAAATATCTTGGCATGTGCATGTCAAGTTTTTTAAACTTCCAACTAAACTCCTAAAGCTTGTTGAATCCACTCTTTCTCCATCTTCATGCTTTGACAATTTAATTCCACTTTCTACCGGAATGTTAATAAGGTTGCAATTATTCATCTTGAACTTTTTGATAATTTTTCTTGCGAAACTTCCTTGAGAAATAAAAAATCCTCTTGAGTCATTGTTTTCTTGATATGTTGGAACATACTTGGATTGTTGCCTATAAAAATTAAATCATCTACATACAAAATACCTCCATTTTCACACACCTTGGCATAAAGAACATATTCATGAGAGCATTTGATGAAGCTATTCATTTGAAAGTAGTTATCAATTCTACTGTTTCACGCCCTTGGTGCTTATCTTAAGCTATAGAATGCCTTTTTCAATTACAAAACTTTCTCCTCATCCCCTTTGATGGCATAGCTCATTGGTTGTTCAACATAAATTTCTTCTTCAATAAGTCCATTCAAGAAAGTGGATTTTATATCCATTTGATAAATCTTCCATTTATTTTGAGCTGTAAGAGAAATTACCAACCTTATGGTTTCCAAACGTGAAAAAGGAGGAAAAACGTCACCATAATCAATGCCCGGTCACTGACTATATCCCTTGGCAACCAATCTTACTTTGTATCTCTCGATTTCTCCTATAGCATTCTTCTTTGCCTTGAACACCCACTTTACTCCAATGGGTTTTTGATCTTTTGGAATGGTCGCCAACTCCCATGTGTTCTTCCTTTCAATTGCTTAATCCGCCAAAGTTTACATGTCCAGATCTCAAATGCCAAAGCCAAGATGAATCTTTCAAGCTAGTTTTGAGACACTTAGCCACATTTGAGTATTTAATAAAAACATTATATTGCTTGTTATTGGAGCTTTGGCTATCAAATTCTTCTTGTCATCTCTTAGAAAAAGACTACAATTTTTCATATGAACTTCATAGTCTTTTTCCAAGAGTTATCACAAGCTCAAAATATTACTTTTTCAAGTGAATTAAAATTATACATTTTCCTTTTATTGGAACTTTAGACAGTCTCCAAATGTAACATCCCACTCACGGATTCATCAAGCTCCACAAACTTTTTTTGGTCTCCACACATATTGTTGTTTGCCGCATTGTCAAGATACCACAAGTTCTTCTCTCTTCTTTCTTCTCCTTTACAAGCTAGCAACAAAGTGGGCTCTGTTTCCTCGTTTTCAACATAATTGGCTTTCTCTTCAACATTATTATTACGACTTCTACACTCCCATACATAATGACCATATTTTTAGCAATTATAACATTAACTTGAAATTTATCATACTTTCTTCTATATTACTTCGAATTATTTTTCTTTGTCATCCTCTTTGTAATTGTTCAAAATACGTTCGCCTCTTCCTCTTCCTCTACCACGGCCATAAAGCATCCTCATCCTTGTCCTCTTTGGCTCTTTTCTTGCTTTTCTTCCTTATATTTGAAATAAAGCTTTGTAGCAAGAACTTACTCCAATGGCTCTTCCTTCTTCTTGTTGAGCCTTCATGGGCTTGTAGAGAACCCATGTGTTGATCAATACTCATGGTTTCAATAGCTACAATGATATAGTCGAATTTTTGTTGCAAGGAACGGAGAATCTTTTCCAATTTTGTCATATCTCTTTATTTGATTTACTATGGCCAACACCCTTAAAAAATAATTTGCAATCGACTTAGATTCTTTTATTCGCAAAACTTCAAAGTCGCCTCTGAATGTTTGAATGCGAACTTTCTTCACTTTATCAACTCCTTAATAGGAGTTTAGGAGAATTTCTCATGTTTGCTTGGAGGTGGTTGCGTTCACCACTCTTGAACATAGTAGCGTCTAAACATTGATGAAAAAGTGAGAGAGCTTGTCGATCCTCCTTCGAAGTTTTTGAAAAGCCTATCTTCGATTAGGACTCAAAGGAGCTTCGTCACTAGCCTCATTAGCCTTTTTCTACAATCTCCAAAGCATCTAGCGACCGAAACAACTCCTTCATATGAACACACTAATGATCAAAATTGTGTTTGAAAATGTGAGGAAATTGAAATGGAAAGGTTGAATTGGCTATTTCTCTAAGAACAAGAAATTGCTGAAAATTGGAGACTAAGCACACTAAGAGAGAACACAAAAAAGGAAGAGAAACACTGAATTAATAGAGGACTTTGTGTTCTTTTATTCAACTTGATAAAATAACTTGTTTACATGGGTATTTATAGGATACAAATGACCCTTCTAACTCCTTCAGATTAACTTCATTCATTTACATCTCATATAACTCTCACGTAACGCTTATGTAAATAATTCTTAAAGAAAACAAAAGACAACATCTTCAAGTCACTTAGTAACATACGAGAATATGAAATGAAAATACTCAAATAGATGTCATTAAAATTAAGTTTCTTATTTCGAGATTTTTCTAATAACAGAATCCGCAGTTTCCTCAAAATTGTAAGGATCCTGATCATCCACAGGTAAACAAAACTAAAGAATTCTATATTTAGGCTCTGCATTGAGCTCATGGTAACAAAAGCGAAACAGATTACCAGTTTCATGGAAATAGAAGCGAACTAACTAAATTAAAGTCTTACAGACAATTAAACTTTTTCTTTTTTTTTCTTCCTATGTCTTCTTGCAATAGATGATGTATGGTATAGAGACAGGCCTCCAATTAATATGTGCAGGATCAGTGATGAAATGTTTTAGAATATATTCTGATATTCACCGTATTTGCTAATTGATCTAAATTTCCCCATATATTTATATTAATTTGATTCTGTAATATTGTTCATTATCTCTTGATTGTATTTCTTATTTTATCTGGCCTTATTCAACTATAAATAGGCCCCTTTGTATACAGTACAATACACACAGAAATACAATATTTAGTTCATACATATACTCTTTAGTTATTTTAACTTGGTATAAAGCTAGGTTTATAGTATCTTGCCTAGAGAATTTTTTTCTTGGAACCACCACCGTACGGTCTCTGTCAAAATTCGGAGGCTTTTCAACCTTGTTTTGGTATAAAAATTATACCAACAAGATCTAAATGTTCCGATCTACACCATGACGGTCTAAATTCTCTGTTCCAACAACTCACGCACTCTCACGCCCCGCTAGTGTATTTCTGTCAGTCAAGCACGCGCTCCACGCACCGTAATTGTCCTCCATGTGCCATCGTCCTCAGCCACTTATGAAAAAAGGATACCAGATCCTTGATCAGAGGCTATCGCTCTGCCTACCCGTGGCCACCACGTGTCCAAACGAAGTCCCACGCACCCTCAAGCACTGCTCTAGTTTGCCTCCTCCTTGACCCGCTACTGCCAGCCGTCATGTGCTATCGCCCTCAACCGCTCGCAAAACATGAATCCTAGATTCTGGATTAGAGGCAATCGATCAACCGACCCACCAAAGGCACGCACATCGAGGAGCCTCCATGCGCCACCATCCGTTCGTATGTCCAATTAAGCTCATCTCTCTAAAATAGTTCCTACTGCATCTGATTACTTTCTGCCAAACCAAGCTCATATCCCATATCATACCCCACACCTGATCCCCACCTCTAGCCAGACTCACAGAACCTACCCTACACCCAGCCTCACTAGATTATACCCAAAATAAAAAATAAATAAAAAAGAGAGAGAAAGAAAGAAAGATGGCCTTACCTCCTACTACACCACTCTCCCGAACACCAAAGATATTACCCAACCTATCCCCATCATTCTTGATGGCACCAATTACCTTGCTTGGTCTTAGAATATGAGTAGGTCGCTCAAGGGACATTTTATTTGGGAATATGTTTTTGGTGAAGAACCTAAGCATGTTGCTAAAAATGAGGAACTCGTTGTTGCCTGCTCTACTCACCTACGAACATGGTGAAGTATCCATTACAGGATTATCTCATGGTTTTCCAACACTTGTGTCGCCTCCATCAGTATGACCTTCGGCACTTTTGACAATGCCAAGGTTGTTTGGGACATATTAACCCAACACTACAACACTACCAATCTTGCTCAACGTTTTTAGATTGTGACCAAGCTCAATCACATGCGCTAGGAACCAGGTCAGAGTATTACTGATTTTTATTTACAAACAACTTCTCTTTGGAATCAATTAGCTTTATGTGAGCCAGAATGGACGAATCACGTTGATGCCTCTCAGTAGATCGCTCTTTGCGATAGCATGCGCCTTGTGGAGTTTCTTACAGCAATTTGAGATGAGTTTGAGAATACTCAGGCTTCTCTTCTTTACCGTTCACCATTGCCATCCTTAGAAAGTGCCCTTAGTGAACTCATTTCAAAAGAGACCCGATACTCTGCTATGAAGCTACATGATAAGCGCCAAATGTTGCACATTCAAACCCCTTTATTTGCATATGTTAATTCCTTAGCGTTGTTATTTGTTTGATTTTATTTTGTTTTTGTGCTTTCAGGTGTTTAATAAAGATACAAGAAAATCATTGATTTTGGGCTCAAAATGCAATTAAAGTACTGTAGCAAAAATACTGTAGCATGGGTTACTGTAGCGGGGTTACTGTAGCAAAGTACTGTAGTACATACAGTAGCTACAGTGCACTCGAGCGCACATGGGCGCCAGAGGCAAAAAGACACCGCTTTTTAGAGTAAAAATTCAATAAATTGTCTTTGGAGCTTAGAAGATCATGAGCGGCTAAAACCCTTCGTGGGGTGTTGACGTAACCCTATTCAAGCACAATGGTTTGATTGTATTTAATTTCTAGATTTTCAATTTATGCATGTTGATTGTATAACTATGAGGATTGCTACAATTGATTTATGTTCTTCATATTAAATGCAATTGTTCTTAAATTCCAAAATCAATATTTGTAAAATTCTTCTATTGTCTTAGAAAGTATTTTACTTTTATTGATCTCAAATCATTCTTGTTTTCTGTGATTATGAGGATGATAGTTATACAATGGGTTTAATTGACATATCATCAACAGGATTTGATAGGCCATGTCTAGGGAAGACGGATTGTACTACACCCTAGTTTAGTATAATTTAGGTAGACAATCCGTGCCAACCAAAGATGGGTTACACTTATTCATTGATTATATGTATCCTGTTAAAAAAATTGATAATTTATACCTAGGGAAGACGGGTCGTACCGCATCTTAGTGGTTAGGTGGACGATCCGTGCCAACCGAAGATAGATTATGCTTATTCTTTAATAAGGTAGTTTCTTGTTTATTTATAACATGCATAGAATGAATTTCTGGGATTAATTATGATTAACCATTGTTGTGCGGATAGAGGTGAAGTCAATACCTTACACTCTCTCTCTTATTTTAAATCTCTTTTATTTTCATGCACTTTAGTTTTAAAGAAAATCAAATCAAATATCTTTTTAATTAAGTTAATTTTAATCTTTCGAATTTAATAATAAAACCCCTGCAGTCCTTGAGGTTCGACACCCTCTCTATAGCCGTATCCTACAAAGATTCGTCCTATTGCGAGTGGTTATTTTTATAATTGATATTTTTGGTCACAAAAATACCACATCACTACACACCTCTAAGATGGTCATGGCCACTGCTTCACACAACATGTGTGCCCCTGGTCCAATTCTGACCGGCTCCTCCTCGTCTAATCGAAATATCTAGTGCCATTACTGTCATAAATTTGGCCACAAGTAAAATGATTGCAGAAAAAAGACTATGGTGGGAATCATCGAGCTCCTAGTCATAAGGCTGCTGCTGTCACTCATGCTGATACATTAGATATGTCTTCCACCGATATTGCACCCCAACCCAATACTCTTTCCCTGGCAGAAATTTAGGCTCTTCATCGTCAAGTTTTATCTAAGTCAAATCTTAATACCGCCATGTCCACCACAACAAGTAATTCTTCTTGGTATAGTTATTATGCTTGATGTAATCCCATGACACCAGACTCTTCCATATTTTCTTCAAAATTTGTTTTACCTAGTCCTACCACCAGTTACAATACTAATGGTTCACATCTTGATGTTAGTCATATCGGGTCTGTCTCTACTCGTCAACTATCTATGTCTGATACATATTTCGTGCCTAATCTTTCATTAAATCTTTTATTCATTGGCCAACTTTGTGAACTTAGCTTAGAATTACATTTTTCTAAATGAGGTTGTGATGTGCCGGTTCCACAAACGGGACAGTTAATTGGGACCGCCCGTAGGATTGGATGTCAATTTGAGCTTTCATCTTTCCATCTTCGTCCTTTTGTGTGTGCTACCACTTCCTCTCAATCACCACCTACCACCCTCAATTTATGGCATTTTCTTTTAGGACATGCATCTGTTTCTCATATTCGTTCTTTAGCTACAAGTGGTCAATTAGGGTCTGTTGAGTTTGAGTTATTTGATTGTGTTGCGTGCGAACTTGGAAAACAAAGTGCTTTACCTTTTAATGATAGTGACTCGATTTCTTTTACTCCTTTAAATTTGGTGCATTTTGATGTATGGGGCCCTACGCCTATTCCCACTATGGGGGGATCTAGCTATTTTTTGATTTTTGTGGATGATTATTCTCAATACACATGGCTTTATCTTTTACAAAATTGGTCTAAACTTCCAAAAATTTATTATGAATTTCAAAGGATGGTTCAAACCCAACTGTCCCAAAACATAAAAATTGTTCATTCTGATAATGCCATGGAGTATCATGAATCTACCTTCCTTACTACTCTTAAACAAAATGACACTCTTCCCCATCATTCATGTCTGATTACTTCTTAGCAAAATGGTCGTGTTGAACGCAATCACATACATATCTTAGACACAATTAGGGCTTTACTCCTTTCTGCATCTATCCTTGAACACTTTTGGGGAGAAGCCGCTCTTACTGCTATTTACACCATTAATAGGGTTCTGTCTCCCACTACTTTAAATAGGTCCCCCTATGAACTCCTTTATGGTTCTCCTCCCGATTACCAATCCCTCCGCGTCTTTGGTTGCGTATGTTTTATGCATCTTCCACCTCATGAACGCACTAAATTAGAACCTCGTTCTCGCCTATGTTGTTTTCTTCGTTACGGCATTGAACATAAAGGGTATCGTTGCTATGATCCAATTGCCAAACGTCTCCGCATCACGCGTCATGTCACTTTTTGGGAACATAGGTTCTTTAGTGGTATTAACACTTTTGGGGAGAAGCCGCTCTTACTGCTGTTTACACCATTAATAAGGTCTCGTCTCCCGTTACTTTAAATATGTCCCCCTATGAACTCCTTTATGGTTCTCCTCTTGATTACCAATCCCTCGGCGTCTTTGGTTGCGCATGTTTTGTGCTTCTTCCACCTCATGAATGCACTGAATTAGAACCTCGTTCTCGACTATGTTGTTTTCTTGGTTATGGCATTGAACATAAAGGGTATCGTGGTTATGATCCTATTGCCAAACGTCTCCGCATCTCGAGTCATGTCACTTTTTGGGAACATAGGTTCTTTAGTGGTATAGAGTCTTTTCCTCCTTGTCCCTCTAGTTTTTCTCCTGTCTTCACTAATCTCTCTTTTGATTTGTTGCCCGAAATTACTAATCATACAGGGATGACGAGCTCTCCATATGACATTCCGACGGCCAGCCCCAATGCCCATGTCCCGCTTGTTGATCCATCTACTCTCGAACCTGATCAATTTGTCCCTCGTCGTTCTACTTGGGTAAAAGTTATTCCTTCCCATCTTTATGATTATCATTGTTATTCTGCTCTTGCTACTTTACATGAACCTCACTCTTTCCGCGAGGCTTGTACTAACCCTCTGCGGCAGAATGCTATGTCTGAAGAACTTAATGCTTTTACCAAAACACACACATGGGACTTAGTTAATTTACCTTCAAGCAAAACTACGGTTGGGTGCGAGTGGGTATACAAGATTAAGACAAAATCCGATGGGTCTGTTGAGCGATACACGGCACATCTTGTGGCTAAGGGGTTCAATTAGGAGTATGGCATTGATTATGAGGAGACTTTTGCACCGGTGGCTTGCCTTACTTCTGTCTGATCCCTCCTTTCTGTGGCTTCTGTACGTCGTTGGGATCTTTTTCAAATGGATGTGAAACACGCGTTTCTCAATGGTGATCTTAGTGAAGAAGTTTATATGTAGCCTCCTCCTGGATACGATCATCCACCACACAAGGTTTGCCGACTTCGTCGGGCATTGTATGGTCTGAAACAAGCTCTACGGGCTTGGTTTGCCAAATTCAGTTCCGCTATTGCATAAATTGGGTTTGTTTCTAGCTCCTATGACTCTGCTCTTTTTATCCGATGATCAGGTGCTGGTCTCATTCTTCTCTTATGATTTGTAGATGATATGATTATTACTAGCGATGATACTGTCGATACTTGTAACCTTCAACAATTTTTGATTCAACAATTTGAGATGAAGGATTTGGCTTTTCTCAGCTACTTTCTTGGATTGGAAGTGTCTTCTGAGTCAGATGGTTACTATCTCTCTCAAGCAAAATATGCTTCAGATCTTCTCTCAGGAGCTGGCTTTAGTGATTGTAAAATTGTTGATAGCCTTCTAGAGACAAATGTCAAGCCTCGAGCCACTAATGGTGAGTTACTTTCCGATGCCACTCTCTATCGACAGTTAGTTGGAAGTCTCATCTATCTTACTATGACACGACCAGATCTTGCCTATGCGGTTCATCTTGTTAGTCAGTTTATGAACGCACCACGCTCAGTTCATTATGCCGCTGTTCTTCGCACCCTTGACTACATGAATGGCACTTTGTTTTATGGTTTGCATTTCTCTTCTCACTCATCATTACACTTACATGTATATTCAGATGCTGATTGGGCAGGTGATCCCACTGATCATCGTTCTGCCATGGGTTATTGTTTCTTACTTGGTGATTCTCTCATCTCTTAGCGTAGCCAGAAACAGTCTGTTGTTGCCTGCTCTAGCACTAAAGTTGAGTATCGTCCTCTTGCTGACACCACCTCTAAGCTCATTTGGCTCCGTTGGCTCCTACATGATATGGGTGTTTCTCAGACCTCTAGTTCTCCTATCTTTTGTGACAATCGGAGTGCGATTCAAATTGTGCATAAGGATATATTTCATGAATGTACTAAACACATTGAGATTGACTATCATTTTGAGCGTCATCATCTTTTGTAGGGAACTCTCTGTCTCTGTCCTATTGCTTCTACTATTCAGTTGGCCGATGTGTTCACCAAAGCACATCTACCTAGATGGTTTCATGATCTTGTTTCCAAACTCAAGTTGGCATCTACATTACCACCTTGAGTTTGAGGGGGATGCTAGAATATATTTTGATAATCATTATATTTGCTAATTGATCTATATTTCCCTGTATATTTATATTGATTTGATTCTGTAATATTTTTCATTAACTCTTAATTGTATTTTTTATTTTATCTCGCCTCATTTAACTACGAATTGTTGGGTGGTCTTGGGCCTCTCTCGCCCTCAAAAGCTAGCTCAAAAGGTGAGGCTTTCCCTCACACTTATAAGGTGACCACCAACCCCTTCCACAACCGATGTGTGATAAACCCAACAATTTTCCCCTTACACATTGGGCCTAGGTTGGAGGGGCGACAACCTGTTTCTCCCGTGGACTGTTGGGCCGAGACTTGTTGGTAAACCTAGGCTCTGATACCAGTTGTTAGGAAATTAATCATATTCCCAAGACCCGTGAAATGTGAAAAATAAAAAGAATGCGGAATAAACACGACGCAATGGTCTATACTAGACCGGATATTGCACATGCAGTTGGAGTTGTGAGCAAGTACATGAGTAATCCAGGGAAACAGCATTGGGAGGCAGTCAAGTGGATTTTGTGATATCTGAGAGGAACTTCAGATATGTCCCTTTGCTTCACAAGTGCAGAATTAAAGCTGCAGGGTTACGTGGATGCTGATCTAACGGGTGATGTTGATAGCAGGAAAAGTACTACAGGGTTTGTATATACTCTAGGAGGTACTGCTGTGTGTTGGACCTCAAGATTACAGAAAATTGTAGCCCTTTCCACTATAGAGGCGGAGTATGTGGCCATGATAGAAGCTGGAAAGGAGATGGTTTGGCTACAAGGTTTCTTGGATGAGTTGGGAAAGAAGAATGAGAAGGGCGTTCTACACAGCGATAGTCAGAGTGCCATTTTTCTTGCAAAAAACCCGGCGTATCATTCAAGAACAAAGCATATACAATTGAGGTATCACTTTATTCGGTCTCTTCTTGAAAGTGGACAATAGTTACTTGAGAAGATTCATGGAACTGAGAATCCAGCAGACATGTTGACAAAAGGTGTGACTATTGAGAAACTGAAGCTGTGCGCAGCTTCAGTTGGTCTTCGAGCTTGAAGAGGTGGAGGAGACATCCGAAGGAGATCCACTTTGTTGCAACTTGATGGGATTCAAGTCAAGTGGGAGATTGTTGGCGTTTTGTGACTTTCACCATAAAGTTGGTGGGACCCAGAATCATTAAAAGAGGATCCTTTTGGCTCACGTTTTGTATTCCTAGTTGCTCTTGGAATTGGTTTTCCTTTTAGAGCATGACTTGGACTTGAAGTCCTTCTACAATTTGGAATTGGAGGGAGCCTTGCTTAGCCAACTTTTATGTCCTATAAAAAGGGGTGTCCACAGCACATAAACGTAGAAAGAAAAACAAAGCAATTGTTTTGGTGTGCCAACAATTGAGAGAAAAAGAGAGAGCAAGAAAGAGAGTGTTTTTCTCCTTTTTGTTATTATTCTCCTTTGGGCAAAGAGAGAATTGGGTGTATTTGGGGCTTTGGGTTTGAGTAGTTTTCTCGCCCTGTTACTCTCTTGTACTCATCTTTTGATAGTGAATTTTCTCCGGGTCGTCTCCGCCAGTGAATGTAGGCTTGTTAAGCCGAACTATTTAAATCTTTGTGTCGTGTGTGATTGTTTATCTTTGTTATTCTGCATTCTTCTTATTTTTCGCATCTCACGGGTCTTGAGAATAGGATTAATTTCCTAACATAAATAGGCCCCTTTGTATACAGTTCAATATATACAGAAATACAATATCCAGTTTATACATATATTATTCTCGAGTTATTTTAACAAAATGAACAAAGGAGACCTCTTAGCTTTCTCCTACATTATATCTAAAGATTCAAAACAGGAAAATAAAGGAAAAAAATAGAGAAATTGTCTCACATATATGTAATAGAAATTCAGAACATGTGGATAGCTAAAAAAAAAAAAAAAAAATTGTGTATGATTGTATCATTGCGTATATGATGCACCATTTAGGAAAATTACCTGTAAGGACGCGAATGCAGTCCTTGGAATAACCAAAGCGATTAATCAGCAAATCCCTCATGCTCTTCACATCATTAACGGTTCCCTTGAGCCTGAATTTACAGTTCCGGTAAGTAACCCCACATAAAACAGCGCGCTTCCTTGGGTGCATCTCCGGGCAACGTCTACCAGTTGCCAAAGGACGATTCAAAAGATTTGGCCTTGGACGGCGTAAATTCTTGCTCTTGAAATCGTTATCAAAATCGCTGACTCTTTCAAGAGCTTTCAATGGTGACAACAGTCTCTGCAGTCCACGGTCTCGATTTGAAGAGCGATCTGTGCACTCAATTATTGACCCGGACGACAATGCTCTTGGCACGGATTTTGCCACTTTACCCGGTTTGTTGCTCCCACTGGATGTACCTTTTGATTCCATTTTTGTCTATATATAGCACACAGAAATATTGAGCCTTCATTGAATTTGCATCAAATTAAGCAACGGCGCCGGAAAGAGGTGACCTTTGGCAGGGGCTTTTGCCTTTGCTAAACTCATATTCTCAGAGCCCTACTCGGTTTGACGATGTAGCTTGTAAATGTGGTGACCATTTGCGAGCTTTTCTTATATTTCTTTCCATACATCCCTTAATAAAATATTATAACCTTGCCGAAGGTGCTTTTGCGTTCAATCGAATTTTCACTTTATTCTCTCACAACTTCACATATAAATAAAGCAGGAACTTGATGCCCTCACCTTTTTATCCCGTGGCTAAAAACGGATCAGCTTATCTACTTTTTCTTTACTTTGGTCTCTGTGATTCTCATTTCTCATTCAAGCATTGGCTAAACCAAAAATAATAATAGTGAACCTTCAATAGATCACCAAATATATATATATATATATATATATATATATATATATATAGATCTTCTTTATTTTTTATATTTTTGGTGCGCAACTAATTTTCTATAGTATTGTTTTAATAGATTATATTCTTGATTTGAGTGTCCTCTGTGCCTCAATAGAATAAATTCTGGATTGTGTTTGAGGGGTTTTACTTTCCCGAATATTTTAGAAACACATCAAGAACTCAAACAATAAATATTTAAATTGCTTTAAAAAAAAATTCCTTTCAACCATGTTATGTTAGGCAAAACAGTTGAGGGATGAGGTTGACACTCACAAAAAAAAAAAAAAAAAAAAAAAAAGTGATTTTTTAACGTGTCTATAGTAGCCAACTTTTTGCCACGTCAATATTTCCTGACGTTTTAATTTCTGCCACGTCAATAAAGGCTTTGTTGACGTGTTAAATCTAACACGTCAGAAATTATTGACGTGCTAAACTCCACACGTCAATAAATATTAACGTGGTATATGAACACGTCAATAATTATTGATGTGACATTTTAATACGTCAATAAATATTGACGTGGCATTTCACCACGTCAATAATTACTAATGTGTTAAAATACCACGTCAATAATTATTGACGTGTCTAAATACCACGTCAATAAATATTGACATGTTGAAATGCCACGTCAATATTTATTGACGTGTTAAAATGTCACGTCAATAATTATTGAAGTGTTAAAATGCTACGTTAATAATTTATTGACGTGTTAAAATGCCACATCAATATTTATTCACGTGTGGAGTTTAGCACGTCAATAATTCAGTAAAAATTGTAATTATTAATTAATAAGATTAATATTTATTATGTGTTCTAAACAAAAAAATTATTAGGTACTTAAGAATAATTGATATACCATATATATATATATATATATATTGTTGTAGTTTAGGGTTTTTTAAAATCACCGTTGAATTTGAGATGTGATTTATTTTTTTTCTCCCTCTCTAATGAGAACAACAAATGTCATATATTTTTTTACAAAGTTATAACTTAAATTCAATACAAACTTATTAAACCAAAATCCTACTTATTAATTTAGACCTTTCATATAGCTAGCTTGGGTTATGAAATATATATATATATATATATATATATATATATATATATAACTACAAATAAACACATATATGCATCCTCTAATAATTAATACACATCTCTATATTAATGTCTATCGTTTTGCAAATTCACCCACCTGTATATCGAGAAAATGTGACTATCATTTTTTTCCCAACATGTCATAATTATATAGTTTGATTAATAGGTTTCATATTTTTTGCTTTACTTTTCATCTTATTCTTATAGCTAATGTCTACAGCACTAATATATATTTATTGGATCAATCATTAATATTATATATTAAAAAAAATACTGAAATATTAGGTGTTCTTCTAGTCTTAATTAAGTACCTTAAATAATTAATTTTAGGTCAAAAACAAGTGAGCAAAATAGAACCCATTTATTTTTGTTTTTATTAATTAAATATTTAAATTCAACATTATTGACGTGCCACATGTGGCACGTCAACCCTTTTCTGACGTGCTACATCTGGCACGTCAATAAATTATTGATGTGTCACATGTGGCACGTCAATAAATTATTGACATGTTAATGGCAAGTCAATAATTTCTGACGTACCATATGTGGCACGTCAATAATTTCAGACGCGCCACATGTAGACACGTCAAAAATTTTCCTTGGTAACGCGCGCCTGCAGCTAGCCCTCTTCTTCCTTCTCCTTTCTTTCTTCCTTCCCCCTCCTTCTCTTTTCTCCCCCCATGCACAGACCCTTCCTCCTTCCCATTTTTTTCTTCAGCCGCTGGCAACCTCTCTCTCACCGTCACAGCTTCCTCTCTCTCACAGCTCTCCTTCCGCCGGAGACTTCTCCTGTTTTTTCTTCTCCCTCAGGCGAAACTCCAACGGCACGCTCTCCACAACCGACGGTAGTCTGGCCTCTCTCCGTCCAGCTCCTCTCCTCCGGCCCCTCTCCGTCCACTCCGTCCTCTCTCCGTCCACTCCATCCGGCAAGCTGCAGGTATATATATATATATATATATAGTGTATTTGTTTGTGGGATATGAATTATTAATTGTGAATTTGTTTGATTTATTTGTTATATGATTTTATTAATTTATTTGTTTGACATTATGATTATTATTTCTGAATTTGTTTGTCTGTACGTGGGATTGTTATATAAATGAGCATGCATGCATGCAAAATTAGGTTACGAAATATTATGTACGCTACTTAAAAAAAAGAAACATGAAACGATGTAATTAATTTTGTTTCGGTACATTTAGCAAATTTAGATTATGTATGTTTACTAAAAATAAAAAGAAAAAAGAAAAATTAAACGATGTAAAGAAATACACTAAGAAAAAAGAACTAACTAATTAAGATATCCGAAAACGACTCAATCTAAAATATGTAGTGAGTTGGTGGCAGCCAACCCCATCCACACATAACAGTGACCACATAGTTTGTCCAAGTATTTTACCTTCATTTTTATTAGCAAATATCAATACCACATCTACATTTCAAAATTAATGGGAAAAAATGAGATATGTGCAAGAATTATATGCACAAGAGATATGCCCATATACCATTCTTTTGCATATGAACCTGATAAGCGCCGAATGTTGCACATTCAAGCCCCTTAATTTGCATATGTTAATTCCTTAGCGTTGTTATTTGTTTGATTTTGTTTTGTTTTTGTGTTTTTAGGTTATAAATAAAGATGCAATTAATTCCATTCATTTTGGGCTTAAAAGCACACTTTGAGAAGACCTAGAAGATATGATTAAGCTTAACCAATCATGGTTAAGTTTAATCAAATAAAGGAAGAGATTAATTCGGAATTTCTCAAATTGGAGTCAAAATCGGATTGGATTCAATTTTGGATTTTGCATATGTCTCGGTATTTTGGCCATAACTTTCAGCTCAAATATCCGATTGAGGTGATTCAAGCGGCACTGGAAAGCTAACTCAAATTTATACAAATCATTGTGAAATAGCATTTTCCTAATTCGGAGCGCCGCATTGCCAAAATCGCCCCGCAAGATAGGAACGCAATTCTGGGCGAATCCTATTCCGATTTGGACTTAGGTTTTCTTTATCCTAATTGGACTTGGACTTAAATCTCCGAAATTTATAGGATTCCTAGGGCTCCTAGGACTCTCCTAAGCCCTATAAATAGGCCTCTAAGCATTGAGAAAAGACACACCGCTTCTAGAGCAAAATTCAGTAAATTGTCTTTGGAGCTTAGGAGATCATGAGCGGCTAAACCCCTTCGTGGGGTGTTGATGTAACCCTATCCAAGCATAATGGTTTGATTGTATTTAATTTCTAGATTTTTAATTTATGCATGTTGATTGTATAACTATGAGGATTGCTACAATTGATTTATGTTCTTCATATTAAATGCAATTGTTCTTTAATTTCAATATCAATATTTGTGAAATTCTTCTCTTGTCTTAGAAAGTATTTTACTTTTATTGAAATCAAATCATTCTTGTTTTCTGTGATTATGAGGATGATGGTTATACAATGAGTTTAATTGACATATGATCAATAGGATTTGATAGGCCATGCCTAGGGAAGACGGATTGTACTACACCCTAGTTTAGTGTAATTTAGGTAGACAGTCCGTGCCAACCAAAGATGGGTTACACTTATTCATTGATTGTATGTATCCTATTAAAGAATTTGATAATTTATACCTAGGAAAGACGGGTCGTACCGCATCTTAGTGGTTAGGTGGACGATCCGTGCCAACCGAAGATAGATTATGCTTATTCTTTAATAAGGTAGTTTCTTATTTATTTATAACATGCATAAAATGAATTTCTGGGATTAATTATGATTAACCATTGTTGTGCGGATAGAGGTGAAGTCAATACCCTACACTCTCTCTCTTATTTTTAATCTCTTTAATTTTCATGCACTTTAGTTTTTAAAGAAAATCAAATCAATTCTCCGTTTTAATTAAGTTAATTTTGATCTTTTGAATTTTGATAATAAAACCCCTGCAGTCCTTGAGGTTCGACACCCTCTCTATAGCCGTATCCTACAAAGATTCGTCCTATTGCGAGTGGTTATTTTTATAATTGATATTTTTGGTCACAAAAATACCACATCAATTTTTGGCGCCGTTGCCGGGGACTGCTTAACGGTTGTGTTGTCACAATTTAAGGATTGATTTTAGCTTAATAATTTATTTTTCTGCTAATTTTAATTCTGTTTGTGTTTTGTTTTTGTTTTATTTTAGAATTTGCAAACAGGTCCGTAGCTGCCTTCACTGTGACTGCGATCGAGCGCAAGTCGCGTGCGATCGAGCGCACGTACGCACTCCACCTTTTGCGCTCGATCCCTCCACTCCTGTGCTCACACCTATCTGCGGCAGTAGGCTCGAGCGTACTCTGCCATGCGATCGAGCGCATTAGCAGTAGTCGGCTTCCAAATTTCCAGGGCACCTAAAGGCCGTTTGTGAGTTTTTATTTTTATTTTTCTGTTGTTATTTTATGTTAATTATATTAGTTAGTTCATGTGGGGAGGCATTCCAACACCCCATGAACCATGTTCATACTGCTATTGTCCTTATCATCATGTTAGAGATTGTCCTACAGCAGGACAATTTTCTAAGTATTCTTATGAGCATATGAACAGACCGTTCTCTAGACCAGGGAATGACCTTTATTCTGATCCCTATAACCCAGCGTGGAGCAACCAGTCTAATCTCTCGTGGCAAGCTCAAGCTCCTGGGAATTATGCTCCACAACATCATGAACTGTACCATCAGGCATATCCGCAATTCAATGATCAATCCTATTCTCCTCAATATCAAGCAACTCCACAACAGATATACCAGGCCGCACCACCTCCCTTAGATTCTAATTTTGAGGATCGGATACTAAAAATGATAAGTGAGCTAACGGGTGAGATAAAGCAGACGGTGAAATCTCAACAGGAACTTTATACTCCTCAATTCTTCGCCGAGATAGACGCCAGGATGGAAGCTCATGTTGAACAAATCATCAACCACCTCAATAGGATGGAAGAAGAAGAGTTTCAAAGTCAGCCGGTGGCCAATCCTGATGGACACTACATGGAGGAAGAAAGTACTTCTTGGCATGAGCAAGCTATCCCCACACTGAGGAGTGGAGTGGTGGTCAAAAACCACGTGGAAGAAAGGAAGGAGGAGCCAAAAGAGGAGCAAATTGAGGTCCCACAGGATCTACATCGGGAAAAAAGCAAGGAAGCGAGCACTAAGGCTTCTTCACCATCACCTCCTATTCCCGAGATGCCATATGAGCCCCAAGCCCCTATTCCAGGTAATCTGAAATCTTCATTTTTAGGGACAGATGACACTATCCCGGTCATTATTTCTTATGACTTACCAAGAGGCCATGAGGGTAGTTTATTAGGGCTGTTAGACAAGCAAAAAGAGACCACCGAGGTAGAAAAACTCCCCAAATATTCTCCCCATTTTATTCCAATTCATGATTCCTTTTCGGATGAGAAATTGTTTGGGAATACTCAGAAGGATCTACCTCGATATGCTGACATTTGGAATTACCCATTTGTGGGTAAAATTTATTCTCTTTGGTCCAAGAGAAGAAAAGATTGGTGCTTCAAATTTAAACTTAAGGGTCAGAGAACACTGTGCGCATCAAGGATATGGATTCCGCTGACTTGGCAGATTCCATATATTTTGACTAGATGAGTCAGTTTCATAAGATCGAGTGCAGGCCCTGTGCGCTCGACTCCTCATTCCACCAGGGCATATGATCTCCATCCAGGTTTATTTTATCCATTGTTGCTTCATTCTTTGTTTATCTTTTTACAACAATGTGTGCACTTGATTGGTATTTGGTTGGAGTATCACTTTGTTTTTCAGGACATGTGTTTTTGCATACAAGTTTGGGGGTATGATATGCCCACATCTGCTCATTCAGGTATTTCTGTACTCTTGATCTTATTCTTTAGTTCTATATATACATTGGGGACAATGTATGATTCAAGTTTGGGGGTATGGAAAAACAAAACACGGTCCATTTTTGTTGTTATGTCATTCTTAAGCATATGGTTGAGCTTTGATTTTGGTTTAAGTTTCATTGATAGGCTTAAAGTTATGAACACATGATCATATGACTTAGGGATTTTAAGTCTTGTTACTTACTTTTGGCAACATGAGATGCTTCTTGTTTCAATTTAAATCTATCTTGAGCACACTAGCACATGTCTGTGAGGTATGAATTTTGAGACCAATTATGTTTGTTTTCAATGTCTTGAATTCTGTTGGGTGACATATTGGATGAATAACTTTGGCATGCTATATATGTATAAAAAAAATAAAAAAAAATCAAGTTTGAATTTTTCGCTGAGTAACCGGACCTCTTGCCTCATTAAGCAGTGAGTGTTCGCGTCAAAAAGTGAAATTTTTGGGTTGATTAATAAAATGGCTAGCTTAGCTTCGTAGCCTTTTTGACTCGAGTTAGTAAGTCCTTAGGGGTGTCTTTACACCTAGTGCCCTAAAGCCATTTGGTTTGGGAGACATTGGCCTAACACTCGATACATGGGTCAACTAGAAAGCTTAAGGGAGCTACGCATTGCAAAGCCTACAACAAGAAAAAAAAAAAAAAAAAAAAAAAAATGTATGCCTTGGTTGTTTCATTTGATATGAAGTCCAATAAATTCTGAGATGTTGATTCATTCATACTGGAATTATTTTGAAGCCCCATGATTATGTGTTAGTTCACTTTGCACTAATTGAAATTTATGTATCTCAATCTGCCATTTGTAAGTGATTTGACTTGTAAATTCCTGGGAATTTTGAAAATGAAGTTTATAATTTTAATCCTGCTAATGAATGAGAACCATTATTTTTGTGATGCTTTATCCTTTTGAATAACATAATGATGACAATGTTTGTGGGTATCATTCTTGGAAAACCCTCACGAGACTTCACTCGTCCTCTAGGGAATGCCTAGGGGTTTAAAAGGCTTGTTGCATATGCTAAATGCAATCGTACATCCCACGAAAGATGGACTTATCTTTTTATTTTTCAGTTTATTTTCTGTCTTGTATTGCTAAGGGACTAGCAATATGTAAGTTTGGGGGTGTGATAAGCGCCGAATGTTGCACATTCAAGCCCCTTAATTTGCATATGTTAATTCCTTAGCGTTGTTATTTGTTTGATTTTGTTTTGTTTTTGTGTTTTCAGGTTATAAATAAAGATGCAATTAATTCCATTCATTTTGGGCTTAAAAGCACACTTTGAGAAGACCTAGAAGATATGATTAAGCTTAACCAATCATGGTTAAGTTTAATCAAATAAAGGAAGAGATTAATTCGGAATTTCTCAAATTGGAGTCAAAATCGGATTGGATTCAATTTTGGATTTTGCATATGTCTCGGTATTTTGGCCATAACTTTCAGCTCAAATATCCGATTGAGGTAATTCAAGCGGCACTGGAAAGCTAACTCAAATTTATACAAATCATTGTGAAATAGCATTTTCCTAATTCGGAGCGCCGCATTGCCAAAATCGCCCCGCAAGATAGGAACGCAATTCTGGGCGAATCCTATTCCGATTTGGACTTAGGTTTTCTTTATCCTAATTGGACTTGGACTTAAATCTCCGAAATTTATAGGATTCCTAGGGCTCCTAGGACTCTCCTAAGCCCTATAAATAGGCCTCTAAGCATTGAGAAAAGACACACCGCTTCTAGAGCAAAATTCAGTAAATTGTCTTTGGAGCTTAGGAGATCATGAGCGGCTAAACCCCTTCGTGGGGTGTTGATGTAACCCTATCCAAGCATAATGGTTTGATTGTATTTAATTTCTAGATTTTTAATTTATGCATGTTGATTGTATAACTATGAGGATTGCTACAATTGATTTATGTTCTTCATATTAAATGCAATTGTTCTTTAATTTCAATATCAATATTTGTGAAATTCTTCTCTTGTCTTAGAAAGTATTTTACTTTTATTGAAATCAAATCATTCTTGTTTTCTGTGATTATGAGGATGATGGTTATACAATGAGTTTAATTGACATATGATCAATAGGATTTGATAGGCCATGCCTAGGGAAGACGGATTGTACTACACCCTAGTTTAGTGTAATTTAGGTAGACAGTCCGTGCCAACCAAAGATGGGTTACACTTATTCATTGATTGTATGTATCCTATTAAAGAATTTGATAATTTATACCTAAGAAAGACGGGTCGTACCGCATCTTAGTGGTTAGGTGGACGATCCGTGCCAACCGAAGATAGATTATGCTTATTCTTTAATAAGGTAGTTTCTTGTTTATTTATAACATGCATAAAATGAATTTCTGGGATTAATTATGATTAGCCATTGTTGTGCGGATAGAGGTGAAGTCAATACCCTACACTCTCTCTCTTATTTTTAATCTCTTTAATTTTCATGCACTTTAGTTTTTAAAGAAAATCAAATCAATTCTCCGTTTTAATTAAGTTAATTTTGATCTTTTGAATTTTGATAATAAAACCCCTACAGTCCTTGAGGTTCGACACCCTCTCTATAGCCGAATCCTACAAAGATTCGTCCTATTGCGAGTGGTTATTTTTATAATTGATATTTTTGGTCACAAAAATACCACATCAGAACCCAAGAATCATTTTCAAGCTAAACTATATGCAAGTCAAGCCACTGATATATATATATATATATACACATGGGTTACAGCGGATTTTCAGCCCCTAACCCCAAGTAGGCGGATACTCCAAGTAGCAAATTTAGATTATGTATGTTTACTAAAAAAAAAAAAAACAAAATTAAACGATGTAAAGAAATACACTAAAAAAAAAGAAGAACTAACTAATTAATCTAGGGTTATTTTATTTAGGGTCCCCATATATGAGCAATTTCGAATATCAATTTCACCTTTAATTTTGTTAGCAAATTTAGATTATGTATGTTTACTAAAACAAAAAACAAAAAACAAAAAAATAAAACAAAATTAAACAATGTAAAGAAATACACTAAAAAAAAAAAGAAAAAAGAACTAACTAATTAACCTAGAGTTATTTTATTTAGGGTCCCCATATATGAGCAATTTTGCATATCAATTTCGCCTTTAATTTTGTTACCAAATTTAGATTATGTATGTTTACTTAAAAAAAAAAAAAAAAAATTAAACGATGTAAAGAAATACACTAAAAAAAAAAAAAAGAACTAATTAATCTAGGGTTATTTTATTTAGGGTCCCCATATATGAGCAATTTTGCATATCAATTTCGCCTTTAATTTTGTTTAGGTATGTAGTAACGCTATGGACAAGAGTTGGATGACAACGTCTAGAGGTACAAGGGAATACAGAGACAGGTGTAGATCATTCATGGACTTCGTAGTTAGGAACTGTACAATTCCTGATGAAAAATTCATTGCCCCTGTAAGGCGTGTCGAAATAACCAACGCCACCCGCCGGGTTTCGTATTTGACCACTTGACAAGGGGTAAAGAAATAATGACTACATACAAGAACTGGTACTATCACGGTGAAAAGTCTATACGGTCTCCTATTGCAGTCTCTAATTCGACTACGACGAGCACAGATGAGGGTAGAAGCACAGAACAGGGTGGAAACATGTACGCAATGTTGCGTGATCTATTCAGCATGCATGATGTCAAGGAATACAATTGTGAGCCTCAAGTCATGGTGCAGGGGGATGAAAAAGCTACTAAAGGTGACGTACTAAAGTACTACAACTTGCTTAAAAAGACAGAGAAGCCACTTCATCATGGGATCACACATAGCAAACTGAGTCTTACTGTACATCTGTACAACTTAAAGTGTGTTGGTGGACTTAGTAACGCGATATTCTCTTCTTTCCTTGAGTTCATCAATCAGTTGCTGCCTGCGAGTGATGAAACTTTGCCAGTTAATACATATGAGGCGAAAAAGTTCCTAAGGGATATGAGACTCGGGTATGAGAAGATTCCGGCGTGTCATAATGACTGTATGTTATTCTGGAAGAGCAATAAGGATTTAGATTTGTGTACCGTCTGTGGAGTATCTAAATGGAAAGATAAAATTCATTTAGACGAGGATGGTCAACCCATATTGGCGAGTAAGAAACACCCGGTGAAGGTGTTGGGGTGGTTTCCATTCATACCACGAATACAGAGGCTGTTTATGTCAGAGTACACTGCCCCTATATGAGGTGGCATGCAGATGGCTGCACTAAGGACCGTGTATTAAGGCATCCGGCCGACGGTTAAGCATGGAGGTCATTCGACAATTTACATCTAGAATTTCAGTGGATAGCATGAACGTAAGGCTTGGACTAACCTCGGATGGATTTAATCCATTTGAGAACATGAGCATATCCCACAGCACTTGGCCTGTAATGCTTCTACCGTACAACTTGCCTCCTTGGATATACGTAAACCAAACATCTTTCATACTATCCCTGATTATCCAGGGCCCAGGGTCACCTAGAATGGATATAGATGTCTACCTTCAACCCTTAATTGAGGAATTACAAGAACTATGGAATGTAGGGGTACGCACATTTGACGTCTCAAAGAAAAATAACTTTGTGTTGCGAGTGCAGTTGATGTGGATCATTAATGACTTCTCGGCATACGCAGATTTGTCTGGGTGGCCTAACAGGGGTGAGAAGGCATATCCTTGCTATATGCACTCGACATGGTCTAGAAGGTTAAAACACAACAGGAAATCTTGTTATATGGGGCATAGGCGATACTTGCCCATGGATCATCCGTGGAGGCAGAACAAAATAATATTTGACAACAACCAAGAACTAGAATATGCCTCCAATGTGCCAAGTGGAGATGAAATCCTGTGACAATTACAAGGGATGGTATTTGGGGATGAGAATACCAGTAGGGCAAAGCCGGATGATAAAGGAAAGAAGCGAAAGAAAAGTACTGATAATGTAGTGTGGAAGAAGAAAAGTATTTTCTTTAGGTTGCCTTACTGGAAACATAATTTATTGCGGCACAACCTTGATGTCATGCACATAGAGAAGAATGTGATGGACAACATATTTGGCACAATATTGGACATTCCAGGGAAAACGAAGGACAACCTCCAAGCCTGCATAGACTTGCAAGAAATGGGTTTGAAACATACACTTCATCCTTACACAAGCGAGGATGGTAAAATCTATATGCCCCCAGCTTGCCACACGATATCTAAGGACGATAAAACACGATGTCTGGGTCCATAATCTTCTGTTTGCATTGTGAGGATGTTTCCCTCATTATATGCGGGATGAGGTTTATTTTCTCTACAAACAATTTGCTTGTGCTTGTAGCGAATTACACACTTTCGCAAGTTGTGTCCAGCATTGTACAATTGGCCTTTTCTACTTCCCTTTAGGATGATCCTCCCCAGGATGTAGGAGAGACTGCTTGAGTTCCTCCATGTCCTTTAAGACAAAAAAAAGTAGAATTGGACAAATGTTTTGGACCCCTGCTAAAGAGTGTTACCCATGTTAAGGGGAGTTGACTACTATGTACTCATGTAGAAGCTTCCACCTTGTTCATTTGTGCTTTGATGTTCTCTATACATATCTCATGCACTCAATGACTTTGGTTTTATGAGATGCATTATGAAATCTCCTTGTGGATTTAATTATTGATATTGCATATCTTGGTTGACACTCATCTTTGCTTAGTCACGAGTGCTTTTGGTTCATTGCATTCTTAGGCTTTGAGTCTTGCTTGGAAGGAGGTTCCAAGATTGTTGGATTGTGTTAGTTTTTATGATTGGCTCATTCGATGTCCAAAACATGTTTTTATGTTTATGGGATTGGAGCAAACTTGTACTCAAGTCTACAGTTGAAGACATTAAAGAACTGCTGTTTAAAAACAAGTACAAGAGAAGATGTTCGAACATCAAGGATAGATGTTCGAACACCAGCTGTTCCAAAGAAGCCGAGAATCGCTGTCTGCTGAGAAGTTCGGACATTGAAGCACTATCTTTTAGATGTCCAGAAACTGGCTCTTTTTGCAAGAAGTCTAAACATGAAAATGGATGTCCATGTAAGAAATTCCATTTAAGGTAATTCCCTTATGTCACATATATTATTATGATTATAAAATATAAATAATTACGGTGTTCAGTGATTTATTCCAATTAAAGCTAATTCTGTGAAATCAAATATTCTGAATTAAATTGTTGATTTAATTCTTGTGAAAACAAATATTTGAATTCATTATTGATTTTATTTTGGGGAATCAAATAATCTGTATTGATTATTTATTTGATTTTTATTCCTTGATGGGAGGAATAATTAAAGTAACAATTCTAATTGAGGGTCCATGACCTACCTATAAATAAGGCACATGTATTTCATCAATTGGCACTCACTAGTAGGCATAGGTTAGAAGAACCTCTCAATATTTTTTAGTTTTCCAAATTTTGTTGCTGAGGAGTCTTCTTCTTCATTTTACTTGAGTAAAGCAATGGCCGGAGGTACTTGTATAATTAAATTACTTCTGCTGCTAATTTATATTGATTAGCATTTACTTATATATTGAATTCTTACATGTGGTATCAAAGCCTGCTTTAAATTTTTATTTTTGTTTCAATAATATTCATTTTGTTTATTTAATTATTGAAACAAAATATGGTGAGCAGCATGAAACCCACAAAATATGCGTGTTTAGTTTTGGTCCATTTGGATACGCTGATTTGTTTATTTTTTGAGACTTGACCATATTGCCCTTGTGCTGGAGAACCATTTGTATACACCATCGTGAACCTGAGCCGTGGAAGCAAGAGCAGTTGGTGGTGGCCAATTCTCTGGCCACCGGCGCAGAGGACATCGGGGAAGCCACTAGGCACATGTTCCCTGGCCATAAAGGTGACGGCAATGAAACCGGTTTGGATGACGCCACGGCTTCCTACCGGCCGGCGTCGTCTGGGGCTGATGTGCTTGTTTGGGCAGTTGTGCTCGACTGTCGCGTAAGGATCTGCTCTTTGGCTATGAACGGGCGGGACAGCTAATACCCTTACTCAGGTTTCAGACGGTTTGCCACGTACAGTGAGGAGCGGTCCATCACGGACCGCCCATAAGGATTAACGGCAGCGGCCGAACGGCTGATGTGGGAGGATCTGCGGCGAAGTGCACCGCTTTAGGTCCGGCATTAGGACGCCGCTGCAGGGTGAGAACAACAGTGGAATCGCCTCGATCTCCACCGTTTGCTCGCGTAAGGATGTGCCGGGATGGCGGCTCTTCGCCGAAGGTCGCCTATAAAGGTTGACAGCGGCAACCCTACACAGGCAGCCCGTCATCTGGCTGGAGCACTGGCCCTTGGTGGCCGACGCATGAGGAAGGCAGCGGCGGTAGGCATGACGAAGAAGGAAAATTGGGTGGCGGCTAGGGTTATGGTATTTCCGGGTTGGGGAGTTAAGGATCCGAGTAGGGTTTTTAACCCATAAGGAAACCAGGTCTAGTGTTTTTTGGGCCACTGGGTATGGGTTTATTTTAACCCAAGCCCGATAGAGTTAAAAAAAAAAAAAAAAAAAAAAAAAAAAAAAAAAAAAGGGTAATTAAGTGGGCTGACCCGTAACCCAATAAAGTGGCCCAACCTGATAAAGAAAGCAGACCCAAGCCCATGCGGATTCAAAAAAAAAAACAAAAAAAACATTTGGGCCTTGTGCTCTTGTGTGATTAGAACTTGGGCTCTCAAGGTAAAGGGGCCTAAGACACTAGGCCATGCATTTTCATATGCTTTTGTATTGCAATTTAATATCTGTTATTATTTAAATTGTTTAGCATAGAAATTGTTATTTCTTTAATGCATGGACTTAAGATTAAATATATTCTTTTTATATTGTTTAAATATAAATTGCTTGATGCCTGGACTTAAGAATAATTAAGTAAGCCAATATGTTGTGAATGTTTATGGTACTATCCAAAGATTGCAATCGAAAAGCTCTGGCAAGGAAAGTCTTAGGATTTAAGTGTGCCATTGTGTGCCCTCTCACTTTTTTGGGACACTATCCGATTGTACTTTGAAAAAAACCTGTTTACCCACTAACATGTTGATTTTGTCTTTTATTCTTGGGAACTTTATTTTGGCATCTATACAGTTGTTGGATGTTAATGAACTCGTGATTATCATAATAATTTTGGGAGAGCCACAACATCCTGATTTTATAACGATAATTGCATCAAGATTATATATGTGAACTTCATAAAGAAAATTAACATCGTGTTGTAATTAACTCATAAATTTAATTACTAATCCACACAGGGACGTTATTATTTTTATGACTTAATTAGAATAAGATAGTAAATTTAACTCTAAAAATAAAATTTCCCTTAGGCCCACAAGTACGGAGAATTTTATTTATTAATGTTAAATTTATTAGTCCTATTAATAAAGAGTAAATTTCATGTGTGATGCAACCTTTGCCCACAGGTAGGTTGAAATTTACTATTAAATTAGCATTGGCTAATTTAAATAAATTAGATATTAATGAAGTCATAATTATCATAATAATTTTGGGAGAGCTATAGCATACCGATTTTATAATGATAATTGCATCAATATTATATATGTGAACTTCATAAAGAAAATTAACATCATGTTGTAATTAATTCATAAATTTAGTTTTCCAATCCCCACAAGGACGTTTTTATTTTTATTACTTAATTAGAATAAGGTAGTAAATTTAACATTGAAAATAAAATTTCTCTTAGGCCCACAGGTACGGAAAATTTTATTTATTAATGCAAAATTTATTAGTCTTATTAATAAAGAGTAAATTTCATACGTGATGCACCTTTGCCCACAGGTAGGTTGAAATTTACTATTAAATTAACATTGGTTAATTTAAATAAAGTTATTTCATAACATTAAAGTATATTATTTTTTTTGGTTATTGGATGTATTCCTACTGCTTTAATTTAATTATTAGTATTTTATGTTCCAATAATTCCTAGTGGTAATTTTTCCTAACTGAAAAGAAAATGTGCTTTTCACTTTGGGGCATTTGGAGATTGAATTGGCGTTTCATGTGGATGAAATCAAGTATGCCACATGAGATTATTAAACATGAACGATTGTAGTGATTTAAATTGCTTAAGTTTCAACGTTCATAAAATCTCATATCAAGGAAAGCATTAGGGTTTTATTCCTTAATGTTTTAGGGCCAAAGAAAGGTCATTGAGGAACATTTAGTGAGTTCCAATAAGGCTTTGCCCAGCACCCTAATAGAAAAGCTTTAAAGTAAAACCTTTTACAGTTTCAAAATGTGCCTGAGCACATTATGGAAATGAAAGACATAACAGCTCATTATAAAGTCCCTAAAGGTTGAGTTTTTGAGTCATTTTGGTCAATTTAATTTTAAATTCTCTCATCTAAATATGGTATTTTTTCAAATATCTTGTGGTATACAGAAGGATAACTGATCAATGAAGGAATTTCTGATCACATGTGTTCAAGAAGATGAGAGATTAAGACATGAGAATCCAAAGAGTTACTCATGTTAAGGGAACAACCTTGATAGGCAATCATGTCCAATAGTTAATGAATGAGAACAAGGTGCCAACAAAGTGCTTTGGTAATTAAGATACTTGTTTCTCTTATAATAAGGAAAATTATCGGCATATGAAGAATGATTGCATAAAGTATCATGAATGACTTGAAATAAATGTAATCTCATACATCTACTATATATGTCATGAATCTCTTTTATTGACTCTCTTAAATACTGTGTGGATTGAATTTGGTTTAGCGGTCTGCGTTGTCAACATAATGCAGGGTTTTCTAAATAATACTTGTTTACAATTGGAGGTTGTTGGGATCTATAGATTAATTTTTAAAAATTCAGTTATGTTATTTTGACCTTAATTAATAATGTTTTTATATATTCCACAATTCTTTTAGAAATTTAGTTTCTATTTTAGTTTATTAAATCAAGTTTGAACATTATTGAAATTTTTTGCGGTGGAATATTAAATTGATAGTCTATTTAAAATTGATCTAGATCCCAATTTTTGAAAATTAATCCCTACATATAAATGTTGACATAAAGCAGAGTCTTATGAATGAGGAAATCCTCTATGTTATGGTATTAGAGATCGGAATATATCTCTATGAAGAATAAAAGTCGATAAATGATAGAGTTTTTTTTTCTTTAAAAAAAAAAAAATCTTAAATTTTACTATCTTTGGTATTTATGTGGACTGCATTAAGGAAAAGCAGACCAACTATACCACTAAAGGTGCCAACAAAAGGGTTTTTGAGATTCTTTCTTTACTTTTTGCTTAAATGGTTAGAGATATCCTATCTCTTTCAGTAATAACCATATAAAGTTTATGTATCTCTATCTTCTAAATCATAAGGTTGGGGCATTAAATGCTTTCAGTACTTATAAGGTAGAAGTAGAGAAACAAAACAAAAGGATGTCAAGATTGTAAGATCTGATAGAGGCAGATAGTATTATGGTAAGTACAAGAAAAGGAGACATGAAAGGTAATACTAATATTCTATTCTCCTAATGGAGTGAAGCCTTGAAAACCGCTGTGTATACATTTAACTGGGTTCCATTCAAAATTGTCCCTAAGAAACCTAAATTAAGGAATGAATGGAACCAAGTTCAAATTGTTTACACATATGGGCTTGTCATGCTAAAGTGGGGATTTATAATCCACACCTAAGGAAATTAGATTCAAGAACAACCAGTGGAATTTTATAAGCTATGCAGTAAACTCCAAGGAGTTTAGTTTTTATTGTCCTTCATTCAATCTTAGAATTGTTGAGTCTATAATAAGGTGACCAACAATCCCTTGTAATTATGTTGTATACTTCCAAGAGTCTAGTTTTATGTCGGACGTAAGGACGATCCAAAAATTGTTTTCACATCTTTTTTGGGTGGAGATAACTTCACATTGGGTTTCAATGCCATGAAGGAGGAGACGAAATCCTTGGCTAAAATTTAGGTCTGCAATGTTGTTGACTTACCAAAGGGATTGTAGCCATAGGCTTGGGTTTACAAAACCTAAAAGGATGCTTCGAGGTAATGTTGAGCGATATAAAGCTAGACTTGTAGCCAATGATCTTACTCAAAAGGAATACATTGATTATCATAGTATGAGGAGCTCATTTTGGTTTAGAGCTATATCAAAAGGATGTAAAAAACAATTTTCCTAAATGAGGATCTTAAAGAGGAGATGTACATAAGACAACTTAAGGGTTTTTATTGATAACATTCAGAAAGCTTGCAAATTAAGGATATCTATTAATGGGCTAAGATAGGTCTCTCACTAGTGGTATATAATATTTTACAAGGTTATTGCCTCACATGGTTTTATTGAAAACCTTGTTAATCATTGTATATACCTTAAGGTCAGTAGGAGTAAAGTTACTTTTAATCCTATATATAGATAATATTTTTCTTGCAAGCAACAATTTAGGTTTGCTACATAAAGTTCTTCTTACTAAACTTTGAAAATGAAGGATTTAGGTGAAACCTCTTATGTCATTGACATAGAGATTCACAGAGACAGAAATTAAAGAATATTAAGACTGTCTCTAAAGACCTACATTGAAAAAGTTTTGGGAAAGATTCGGAATGAAAAACTATGAATCTTCGGTAGCACCTATTATTAAAGAGGATAAATTCAGTATAGATCAATGTCCCAAAATGTATTGGAATAAGAGCATATGAAGTATATTCTATATGTATGCACAAGTCTACATTAGACTTGACATTGAAATAGTAATTGGACTATTGGGTCAATATAGTATTATGGAATATGCAAGGAACCAAGAACTACAGTTTAACTTAAAGATACACATACCATTTGGTAGTGTTTATTCAGGTTTGATTTTTGCTAAATGTGTAGATAGTAGATAATCAACTTCAATATATATATTTTCTTATTGTTAAAAGGCTATATACTGAAGATGCAGTAAGCAGATTACAGTTGTCGCATCTACCATGAAAGTAAAAGTCATTACATGCTATGAATTTTTTACATAGGCATTATAGTTGAGACATTTTTTAAAGCTCTCAAGATTGTCGATTTTGAAGTTAGACCCATAAAGATCTTCTGAGTTAATTCTACTACAATTATCTTTTCTAAGAATAAACTAAGTAGAAGCAGAAGTATGTATACCGACATAAAATATCTCAAAGAGAACATTAAGTGACATGAAGTGTCTATTGAGCGTATAAGTATTGAATTAATGATTGTGGATTCCCTGACTAAAGGTTTACCGGTAAAGAAAGTATAAAGTCATATAGAATATATGAGATTCATTAATTCATTTGCGCTTAGTTTCTCTTTAATTGGTATATAGACATAAAGGTAATGTTATAAAGATATTTGTGCGTATATATATTATTCTTATCTGTGAGGATAAAATTAAAGTTGGACCAGAATGACTTATAGGAAGTTCATACATAAAGTAAATTATCCATAAAATACTCATTTAAGGAGGTATTGCACATTGTCATATATGGAAGGGACGGCTTATCATATAAAAGCTTTACCGCCATGATTCGTGTTTAGTATTCCTTGAGTGAATGGGAGGATTCCATGAATGGTTGAAATAAATAAAGTAATGGTCATATCATAAAACTGAACACCATAAGGAATTTATGTGTCATAAGGACCAAGTGGGAGAATGTAAAAAATTTTATTTAAGGTATGTCCCTTATGTCACGTATATTATTATGATTATATATATATATATATATATATATATATATATATAATTACGGTGTTCAGTAATTTATTCCAATTAAAGCTTATTCTGTGAAATCAAATCTTCTGAATTAAATTGTTGATTTAATTCTTGTGGAAACAAATATTTGAATTCATTATTGATTTTATTTTGTGGAATCAAATAATCTGTATTGATTATTTACTTGATTTTTATTTTTTGATAGGAGGAATAATTAAGGTAACAACTCTAATTGAGGGTCTTGACCTACCTATAAACAAGGCATGTGTATTCCATCAATTGGCACTCACTAGTAGGCATAGATGAGAAGAATCTCTCAATATTTTTTAGTTTTCCAAATTTTGTTGCTGAGGAGTCTTATTCATTTTACTTGAGTAAAACAATGGCCAAAAGTACTTATATAATTAAATTATTTCCACTGCTAATTTAGATTGATTAGCATTTAACTATATATTGAATTCTTATAGTCCAGACACCAATAGTTCAGGAAGTTTTATTCTTCCCTGAACTGTCCGAATAGGACCGCGAATGCAAACTTTCTGCTTGGCCAAATGTATATACACAGAATACATGTCCACACATAAGAGGCGGCTAGGATTACTAAACTTGTGAAACCCTAGTTGTGTCCAGACACTATAAGACAATGGCCGAACGCCACCACCATATGATAGCTTGTTGCTATTGAACGACTGCTTTGCTTTTGTCTTTAGTACTTCACTTTGACACACGAATTTGATAGGCTGCATAGAGAATTAATGTGAGAGACAAGTAGTCCAAGAACTTGATATAAGTTCTTGTATATGTGACGAAAGTTTGTTTGTGATGAAACTCTTATGTAGAAGATTCAAGCCAACAGATCAACGCGTTGTGACTGCACAACTAAAGCTTACCGGTGGGAATTGGTAAGGATTCGCTTCTCGCACCCTCAAATTAAAATTTCCTTTTTTTTTTTTCCACTTTGTAAGCAGAGGGTCAAAACTCAAAAGGAGGTAAATGACCCTCTTCACCTCAAAAAATTTTCTTACAAGTAAAATTTTATTGGTCACCCTGGTTACCCATCCTCAGCCACCCATAAGAGGTGTAGATATTACTGGTAGGAGCAAGCGGCAGTCGGCATTTTACAGTTTGGAGTTCAGACTTTTACTGTTTTAGTTTCAAAGCTTTAGAAAATTAGGTTAAGAAATATGCTAGACTCACGAGTCACGAAGAAGATAATCGAAACGATGCGTTTGAGCTTTAAGTGTCGAATTATTATTCTTTAATGCTCCGTTTCACTAAATAGCTTGAGAATCACACGTTGAGCGCTTGGATTTTAATTTTCAGCGTAAGACTATGAGAGTATTGTGGATTCGTGAGGGAGTGAGACGTACATGATTTTGCCTTTTTCAACCTTTCCTCTTTTTGTCTTCAGCATTTGTTGTCTTCAATGTCCTAAGAGTTTACATATACATTTTAGAAAAACATGAAATAAATAATTATGTGAAAAAGACATAGGTACAGTTCCTAATTAAAAAAATAAAAAAATAAAATCATAAAGCAGAAACGAAGTATAAGTAAAGCTTTTATACTTTAAAAAAAAATTAAAAAAATAAAGAAGGGCCTTATACTTTTTACATCATATCAATTATTTTTTATTATCATTCAAATAATAAGATTACTACAAAATAAATTTTTTACACCCTTCTATACTAATGTTTTCTTTTTTTATTAATCAAACCTGCTAAGGTCACAAGAGACTACCTTCTTTGAGGCCAATGCCAATGACAAAGATAGCCTATCAGTCTAAAAAAAAGCTATGGATAATACGTACGTTTTGACTATGAGTTTGCGGACATTATTACAAAATATTAAAGTACAAATTGTTTGTTATAAATGTCAAACTTCTCTGATGATGACAACTGAGGTTCCTGCAAATCAAGAAGTAAATATAATATCACTTTTTGAACCATGAGAGAGAGAGAGAGGAGAAAATTATTTTGTACGTACAAACTTATTTGTGGGAAATCTATTCTGAAATTAGATCTTCAAATCAAAATTCTCATATATAGTCTAATTTTATCTTTTTTTAATACTCCATTCACTTACTAAAACTATAAATTATAGAAAAAAATAGTAATAAATGTCTTTTTCTATTTGTTTCACTAATTATTCAATTTTGTCCTTAGAAAACTATATTGTATGTATCACTTCTAACTAATACAAAAACAAAATTCTTTTCTAGCAAAGTAAACAACAGATGTTTTGACTCTTGAGTCTAGACAATTATTATAGAACATCCAAAAAAAAAAGGGGGAACTATTTGTATAGGGCGGAAGGAATACACAACTTAAAAGGAACAACGTTGAACTATTTGTACAAGGACCGAAGAAAAATAAACATATTTTATTGGTATTTTTCTGACAACGATATTATTTCCTAATAACCACATTGGCTTTTAGAGGGCTTTAATTAGTTGTTTACTAAAATAGTAATTTTAGAAATTACATTTTTATTTCACAACTATATCACAACGTTTATCTAGTAATTTTAACTAACCCTTGAATTTATTTTTATTTTTTTAAAATAAATAAATAATCCAAAGGTTGGGATTACAACGTCAACAGTACTATAAAATAATTGTAAGATAAAAATGTAATTTCTAGCATTACTCTTACTAAGAAATTTGGGCAGTACTGTACTAATTCCAGGCTAGCATTCGGTTAAGAATTAATTAGTGTAGAAACTAAAATAACAACAAAAGGATAGTGTAATGCCATTATATTTAGGAATCTAAATATAAAAAGGGTGGCTATGTAAAGCACCAACCTGGCCTTATTGGCGCCACCCCCACCGACGCAGTCCTCATGAAATTTGAAAAATGCTTACAATGCAAACCAAATAGTGAAATATTTTTAGGAAAACTTTTTCTGGGTAAGAGCTAAAGATTTTTTTGAAAAATACTGAAAAGATTTTTTTGAAAAATATTTTCAGTTAAAAACGTTTTACATATATATATATATATATATATATATATATATATATATGTTTTACCTCGAAAGAAAAGAGCTTAGCATGCATTTATCCCTTGTCATCAATATACATATAGAATAAAAACTCTTCGAAGCCCTTATACATATGGTAAGTAAAGAGTACCTGTGATAACTCCATGCATAATAATCTATTAACAAGAGATGCAATTGGGCCATTTAGACGTATTCCAGTTTTGGCCTCACGAATTGCATGGCGCATGCTATTCAACAAGCGACCATATGTTAATCCAGGTTCATTTTGCACTGCTTGGATGAAGCTATAAGTCAAGGCACCTGTTGAGTCTTTACCTGTAAAAGCCTGCACATAGAAGTTGGATACCAAACAAAAGTGATTTTAGGAATAAAAGTGTATATCTTTCGATAGGTTGTATGTTTGCTTTCAATATGTCAGTGAATCATACCGTTCAATAATAATAAAAGCTGTAAATTATTGCTGAAAAAGAATACACGAACAAAAACCGATCAAAATAACACTAGGATCACAACTCACTACTTGAAATTATGTGATATAACCACTCCCAAAGGAAAAAATAAAAAATAAAAAATACACTCACCACTTGAAAGAAATTGAGGCAAGGGATACAGAGTTAAAAACGCTCACCGATCACGGAAAATCACTATGAGATATAGAGCAGTCACACAACATACCATTCAATGCAGAAATACCTAGAGATTAAAACCCACTAAAAACAGGCATGCAGTAGCTGATGTTAGTAAATTGAGCAAGTTTCTCAATCATAATGTGACCTTGAATTGCCAATTCTCTTAGGGTTTTGAATGATACATCACCTAAGTCTGATTTATAGTAATACCTAGGACTGTTTCACAATTAATTTGTTGAAACTACTGGGAGAAATATTGAAGGTATATGCAATTCCGAGCAAGATGTATATACAATTACACAAACTCTAATCTTATTACAATTAATAAACATGCATAGGCTTTCCGTCGTAGACAAAACTAATGGGGGGCCGGCATAGGCCAAGGCTTACCTCCATTTGTATGATTTTTTTTTTTTTTTTTTTTTTACATGGGCTACATAATTTATAGGGAATTTAGATATAAACTCCTTAGCTCAACGCGCTTTCATTCAAAACTCCCTAGGTATTTTTTTTCGGAAATTTAGTCACTGTGTCAATCGAAACTACAAGAAACTCTCTACCGTCGAAAATTTTTAACACCCATTAGGGCCACTCAAAACTCCCTGTTTTACCTGATTAAAATATTAATTATTTATTAAATTAATTTTAAAAGTTAAATCTAAAAAAAGAAATTAAAGGGTGGCTATAAGCCACCCCGGGGGTGGCTCGAGCCACCCCTTGGGTGGTTTGTGGTGGCTCGCGGACACCCCTTTCCACCCATGGGGTGGCCCGCCAAACCACCCAAGGGGTGGCTCGAGCCACCCCAGGTGTGGCTTAGGGTAGCCTGCAGGCCACCCCAAACCTTGTGGCCACCCCTTGGGTGGTTTGGGGTGGCTCGCGGCAACCCCTAACCATCCATGGGGTGGCTCGCGGCACCCCATTGGGGGTTTGGGGTGGCTCGCGGCCACCCCCTTGGGGGTTTAGGGTGGCCCGCAAGCCACCCCTCCATTCATGAGGTGGCTTGCGGGCTACCCCAAACCACCTGGGGGTGGCCGCAAGCCACCCTAGGGGTGGGCAAACCACCCCTAGGGTGGCTTACGACCACCCTTCAAATTTTTTTTTTTTTTTTTTTTTTTTTTTTTTTTAGATTTAACTTTTAAAATTAATTTAATACAAAATTAATATTTTAATCAGGTAAAACGAGGAGTTTTGAGTGGCCCTAACGGGTGTTAAATATTTTTGACGGTAGGGAGTTTCTCTTGTAGTTTCGATTGACCTAGGAACTAAATTTTCGAAAAAAAAATACCTATATTGTTTTTAATGAAAGCGCGTTGACCTAAGGAGTTTATATCTAAATTCCCTAATTTATATTCATGTGGCGCTATGGCCCCTATACACATAACAACAACTCATAGAAGACAAAACCATTCAAACTATTCATCATTGCAACAAAATTTTGAACATAGAATAGATGCAAAACCACAATTATATATTCCGAGTGGTGGACGCAGGTGTCTAACACCGAACCACCCGTAAAGTTATTTGTGTTATTTTCTATATTGCTTTCGCTATTATTTTCACATCAATATCATTATTTCAACATGGTATCAAAGTCAAAGGTCCTAGAATCAAACCTTGACTCCGTCGAATCACTTCTATTTAAATTAAATATTCCACGTGTTGGGTCTCACCTATTAAAAGATAATTGAGCCCACACGTGAAGGGTAGTGTTAAAAATTAAATTTACCTATTCCTATACGTTTAAACTTTTGGGCTAACTGGTGATTTAACATGGCATCAGAGCCACTTCTTATGGCTTTTTACGTCATTGACGTCTTCTAGTGATCTTTTTATTCTGATCGTCCAAGCGTCGTCATGCTCTCCATCTAAGTTGCCAGTCTCTTCTGTGCCTTCATCGCAGCAAAAAAATAAAAATAAAATAAAAATCTCAATCAAGCTTGCGAGGTACAGATCTACTAATTTGTGGAAGACCCATTACCATCGGCAGCCGCACGCGCCTCCACGAGCCGCTCAAAGGTCACTGGCATTTTGCCACGCGCCGCCGCCTTCTTCCGATCAGCATGGTTGCCGAACCACTCCATAGATCTGCCGCTATTTGTCTTATATTCGCCCAAAACGCTGCCATAGCGTCCTTGACGCGCCTCCACGCGCCGCCCAAAGTCATTGTCGTTTTGCCATTGCCGCTTCCGCCACAGGCTACCACCGTCGTCAAATCTCATCAGCCGGACCTCTGTTCGACAGCTCTTCCTCCAGCGACTCCAAATCTGCCACGAACACTACTGTTCGGGTCCTCACTAGCCTCTCAGCCATTGGCGCGTGATTCCTACACTCCCAGCGCAGCCGCATCTGCCGCACGTGCACTATACATGCCAAGCCCTCTACTGCTCTTTCATGCAACTTCTTGCATGCCACACTGGATCCCAGCTTGCACTTTCACCTGCAAGTATGCCACACTAGATTGAAGCCCTGGAGTCCATAGTTCTTACCCTACGCGCATAACACAAGATTACTACCTGCGCAAGTGCACTTGCCCTCCCATACACTTGCCCACAACAGATTAGAAGCCAAATCAGCAAAGCTAGGCCTATAGTAGAGCTGCCTATACCAGATTCAAATCTATGAAAAAAAATAAATAAATAAAATAAGAAAAAGCACATCACGCACGCCATGCATGAGCCAGGTTCGGTGCGCCAACTTGATAACCACTCAAGTGGGTTCTTTTTTTTTTTTGCCCGTTGTCGGTGTTTCAGCCCATAGTCGGCCCTTTTGAAGTTTGGCTCATTGTTAGCCGTGGCCCGTTGTCGGCTCCTTTTTTATTTTGGCCCATCGTCTGCCCTTTTTGAAGTTTTGGCTCATTGTTAGCCCTGGCCCGTTGTGGGCCCCTTTTGGCGTTTGGTCCGTTGTCAACCCTTTTAAATCTCACCAACCGCCACCTATCGCTGTCGCTGGTCACCTTCGTCAGTCACCACCATCTACAGCCCATTCCTGACCTCCGCCACTACTGTCATCATTGTTTTTTATTTCAAATTCAAGGTTCCAAAAATATTCCACCTTGAGTTGGAGGGAGATGTTAGAATATACAGAAAATATTATATATTTTCCATATATTCTATACTTACATTGATATCAAATATTCTCTATTTATGGGCCGATTGTAATCAAATATTGGGATTGTAATCATGTAATACCCTGATAAAACAATCGTCTTTACTAAAAGGTTTTCCACAAAGAGCGATGAAAAGATTACATATAGAACAAGGTTTAATAACAAATAGACCTAAGCCCATACACATAACCAAGATTCCTGGAAGTTTTGAGGCAAAAACCAAGCCCACCCATTTCTGACTATACGTACACCTAGTAGTACATCATATACGCTCTTGTCTCTACTACCGAACGTATGCCAAGGGACCACCGGAAGTACACTACTTTTGAGTTGACCACTGGTTAATGACTTTACATACGATGCACCCTTTGGACCGTTGAATAAACAGTACCGAACGTACTCCCCAATAGAACCAGACGTCTGCCCCAATAGAATCGGACGTCTGCTACTTTTCAGAATAGTTGGTAGCACCCTCAGCTTTTCTGCCTATAAATACCAACCACCACCACCCCTTGAATCCATTCTTACGCCCCAAACTCTCTGAGAAACCTCTATGTGAGTGATTTGTCAATTTTCAATTTAAGAGAGAGAAGGAAGAAAGTTTGGTGTTCTTGCCACCTCTCGAGGTAAACCCATGCCCGTTTTTATACTCTCAATATTGTTTTTATTGCATTTCCTGATATTATGAATTTTCAAAAGACGTTATGTCAAGCTTTTACTCATTTCCTTACAAATTAAGAAATGTTTCCAAAATAGTTTTAAAAGCTTTTTGATTCCTTGTATTGCATGTTGATGTTTTTTCTTTATAATGCATGTGTTTATTTAGTAGCTTAGAAGAAGTTATAGTAGCTTATAGACTTTATAGAAACCTTAAAACACAGTTTGGAGCTTTTTGCCGAATTGCCTAACTCACTGACTGGACGTACGCCCTCGAGCCCGTACGTATGGCCAGGAAACCAGGCATCTGCCCTTAAGCCTCACTCTCGTGTATTTTAAAGTCCAACAACCCTTTTTGTTAGATAAGGCTTAGTACCATACTCGTAGAGATCCTCTAGTACTGCGCATAACGATGTGCTGTATTTCGTTATAGCAGGATTTAGCAATGTCGGAGGATTCAAGCAAGCGTATGAGGTAAGTAAACACTTACGAACTCTTTCCTCAAAAACGTGGGATATGTCAATTGACTGACCACGGGTATGATATGAGCATATCTACATTTTGTAACTACTTGGTAACTGCTTTATTAACTGGATGTTAAGATGCATTGTATGACATGGTACACAAGTACGTGCGGTATAATGGCCATGAGCTTACTATATAGACTTCATTTTATGGTCAAATGCATGCGTTGTTATATGGGCTTTGGATCCAATGGTTTTGTGACCGGCGCAGCCATTCCCTAATGGCCGATCACTACAGGACGTATATCATTAGTGGTGTGGGCTACCCGAGGTCGGACTCGATCGTGCTACTAGTGTTATGAATGGTAGTGTACAATGGCTGGGATACCGGCATTGTATTATAGGTCCCTCGGGACAGTGCCTACCCTACTGAAAAGGAGTAATATTTTGGATAAACCATACATAAGAGTTATGACATATAAAGCACTAGTTTTTTTTTTGCATTAAAATATTTAGGCGATTGCCGCTGGGAGTACACTTTTTTATTAACCAAATAGTCCTTTTATGGTATATTAACGGAGACAACACCTCTTTTTAAATGGTTACTAAAACAGCACGTCTATTTCTGCTTAAATGGGCTCATGTCATATCTAATTGTGAGGTTTACTTACTAAGTCGTTAGACTTATGCTGTTATTATCCTTTTAGGAAGTTTGACACTAGAACCCAGAAGTGGCACAATTGCCACTACGGACTTGGCTTAGAATCTTCATGCTGTTATCAAGTTTGTTTTAAATTATTACTAGTTGCTCCATATCTTTAATTTCGAGGAACATGCTTGTCCATTTGATGATTTAATATTTTTTCAGATTTATTTCACCTTCCTATGCATTAACTCTGAAAATGCTTAGATGAGCGATTTTCCATTTAGCCACAAGTTGGTTTAACATGGATAATTGCTAGTAACCCTGCCAGGTTAGCCAAGACTAATTTTGGGGGCGTTACAAATCAAATCAAGGGGATTTGATTACTATACTTGTATTTAAACATTACCATATAAATATGGACCTTTGTATTGTAGACAAATCAAGTTAATGAGCACAATATAGCCCTTAGGGGTATTCCGAGTGGTGGACGCAGGTGTCTAATGCCAAACCACCTGTAAAGTTATTTGTGTTATTTTCTATATTGCTTCCACTATTATTTCTGCATCATCATTACTTTAACAACCACAACGCAGGTTACACTTTTTGAGGTTAGTTTATGATTATTGAATATTGATACTGTTATAATTATATTTCTATGTTTGAAAATTAATTTCATTTATAGTTAATTTTGTAAATTATTTTTCTGTAATTAAATGTGTTTACAAGACTATAAGAAATTATAGTTATTTTAGTGTAGACTATAATGTTTTCTAATTGTTATTTGATAATTATAATTTAGAGTAGTTTTTAGTTCATAAGAAATAACCAAAGTTAAAAAATTAAGAAAAAAAAAACACTAACTAAGAAAAACAATTAGTAGTTAACAAATTGTGTGATTTAACATATAAAAGCTATTATATATTAATTCAATATTTAATTTTAATATATTTTTCATTCAAGCTTTGGTTTCATCCAATACGAAGCTTTGGAGTGATGATACACAATACATTGGCGTGCATGAATAGCCATGATACACAGCACGCGGCGCGCACACCGCGTGCTCTTTTGTTTCACCCGAGTTTCTGTATCGTGTGTGATAAGCCTAAATGACTAAAGAATTGAACACAAAAGGTAATCATTAACGGGAAAGTAACAGCACAAGAAGTTGAGCAATTTCAAAAAGTTTGGTATAGCTAGATGCTTGCCGGCCATACAATTCAAACGATTTTTGAAAAATTCCTTTCACGAGGAATGCAATCACAATCCCCTAATATATAGCAATTAAAACGATGCAGAATATGAGCATTTTCTGGCCTAAAAACTACACTTCCCTCTTGATTCGTAGGCTCCTTTCTGATTCTAGACATTCAGATTATATATATATGCAAAAAATAATGTTCAAGTAGTAATTACTCACCGTTGTGTCCGCAGACGTCTGGTGATCATCACAGGCACTGAAAGAGATTGCTAGTCCACCTCTTGTTCCTTTATAAACACCTGACATACATCTTTGATCTTCCCATGTGTAGTATCCTTCCCTACTCCATCACAAGGATGGACTTCTAATTTTAGAGTGTGTTTGGTATTGTGATTTTGCAGATTAAGAATGTGATTTTAAATCAAATTGCAGAAATGTATATTTTGAAACTGCATATTTCAAAATTTGCGATTAGAATCTACTTTTTAAAAAAACGCATGATTTTATGGTTAAACTGTGATTTAAAGTCAAAATTGAGATTTTAAACGCCAAACTACGTTTTTAAAAATCACTTTTTCAAATCGTTATTTTTAAATCATACTTTTTGAAATCACAATCCTAATCATATAATTGGTTTAAGTGGAAGTTCACATAAAAGAAAAATAATAATAATAAAATAAAAAATAAAAATAAAAATAAAGGAAACTTCAATATTTACTCACTGTGATGTGTCATGCGTTTTGCAATGTTAACCTCGAATTATCAAAAGTTGCAATGTAAATATTTGGGGTAATTTCACTTTATACCTCTCAACTAGGACTCGATTTGATATACCCCCAAACTTTGAAACCTCTTAATTTGGACCCCTGAACTTTCAATTGCAGCCAATTTACCACTTCTGTCAATTTTTGCCGTTAAAACCTCTAAGAAGACAAAATTACCCTTTAATTTTCTTTTTATTAAAAAAAAAATAAAAAAAATGGGTCACAAGGTGGCCCAACTGTGGGTCACATTGTGATTTTATATATATATATATATATATATATATATATTTTAATTTTTAATTTGAAATTAAGGGTAAATTTAGAATTTTATAAAAAAGTCAAGAGTATAAACGTCATTGTCTTACTTTTAACGTTTAAAATCTAATGGAGTGGTTCAATTGACTGCAATTGAAAGTTCAGAGGTCCAAATTAAAAAAGTTTCAAAGTTCGGGGATATGTCAAATCGCGTGCTAGTTCAGGGTTCTAAAGTAAAGTTATTCCTAAATATTTCATTTTTCAGCCACTTTTAATTCGTCTCTACCATTAGGGTTTTGTTTTAAATCAACATCAAATCGGAAAATGTATCTTATACCCTTATAAAATTTATGAAAATACAAATTTACCCTTAATTAAAAAAGTTCTAAGAAATCAAAATCCACCCCTTATAAAATTTATGAAAATACAAATTCACCCTTAATTAAAAAAATTCTAAGAAATCAAAATCCACAGTTAGCTCGTGGGTCAGCAATGTTTAGTATTTTTTTTTTTTTTAAAAGAAAAAAATTTAGAAACACGAGTAATTTTGATTATTTTGGCCTTCTCGAAAAATCTTAACGAATGTGTATAATTAAAATGAGCTGAAAATTGGAATACCCACTTTATAATTTTGATAATTCTAAGTCAATATTGCAAAACCCGTAACACATCGAACTATGTAAGTAAAATTTCTCAAAAAAAAAAAAAAAAAAAAATTTGTCACCATAAAGCATCACACCTGTTCATCCTGCACACAAATGGCAGATCAAGCACGGTTCCACTGTAGCAGGCATCCACGATGGCATGAAGCTTGGCACCATGGGGTAGTGGGCGAACAATGGTGGCATTAATTTCATCATCAACTATCATCCCCTCCGTCGCGTAATCAACAGGGCACAGTGTTTCGTCGTAGCCGTCAATCTCATCCATGTTGTGGTCGCGCTGCCTTGAGCCATGGCCGGAGAAGTGGAAGACCAACGAGTCACCTGACTGAACCCCCTGGACTAGCCATCTCATGGCCATTCGGATGTTATGTTTCGTCGGAATCCTAAATGAATCTGTCTCCTCCTCTGTATGTTGCCTCCAAAATTTAGCATCAACGAAATTAATTAAATAATAAGTTCAGAAGTTTTTGTTAATTTGTCAATGGATTAAAATTTCAATTGTAGAAATGTTATTTCTAGACTACATTACAATTGCAATGTACCCCCTACTTACAAAAATAAAAATAAAAGGTATTCATGAACTTTTGTCTTTATTTTATATTTATTTAATTGAAATTTTTACACTTGTGTTTTTTTTTTTTTTTTTTTTTTTTAAGTACACTTTTGAAATTTCACCCGATTTGTAACTTTGCCATCAATGTTTAAAAATTGGCAATATGTATCCCAACAAAATATCAAAAATTCTCAATGAGACCCATCCATTAATAATTTCCATTTTCTCTTATATAAATTATAGAAAAGATATAATTGTCCCTATACATATATTTTTTAAAAAGTTGTCGGTGGCTGGCCACCTCATTCGGCCATGGGCCAGGCCAGGCCACCCTCATTTGGTTGGACCACCCATGAAGGGTTCGGAACGACTCATAATGTAGCCAAATGGGTGTAGTTGGCCACCCCCAAATGGCCAAAGGGGGTGGCCCCAATTTTTTTTTTTTTTTTTTCCTTTAATTGGGGGCATTTTTGGAACTCTTCCAAAAAAATCTGGGGCAATTTTGAGAAGTGTGGACCAAAAAGCGCACTTGCTACGCACTTGAGCCATTTTCTATCAAGTTAGATGAAAATGACTAATAGAGTGGCTAAATTGCAAATTTTTTATGCTTTGTTAGAATACATTGTTAATTTTTAAACATTTAAAGCTAAATTGTAAATTGGGTAAAACTTTTATGGGAATAAAGTGTACTTTTCCCAATTTTTTGTCTTTTTTCTAGTTGTTTCTAAGCTTTTTACGAAGGGGACATTGGAAACCAAAAAATAATTTGGGGGTTGGGACATTGCTCCTAATATTGAATGTTTGAAGGGGACATATGAATTACTTAAATCTTATTAGGGATTGCATTAAGGAGCTTAAAAATGTAATTTTTTTTTACTAAAAATACATTTTTAGTACTTAAGTTGTGTCAAACAAAAAGTCTGTCTATTTTAAAAATCAAAAATCAAAAATATTTCTTTGACATTTTATTTACTGAAAATGACTAAAATGTACTTTCAAACATGCTCTTAGTATTTAGAAAGATTGCGACGTGTATTGAAAAATCTAAACATGTGAGAATGAGTATTAGAATATAATCTACTTAAAATTTTAAAATAAGAGTTGACAAATTAACAAATACCAGTTAGGATGAGTATGGAATCATTGGGGAAACCCAACTTTTCCACCAGAAAGTATCTCATGCACCTAACATCATTCACACTTCCTTTGAGCTTGTTCCCACGTCCATAATAGCTCACTCCACATAGAAGCGCTCGCTTCCTCCCATGGGAGTTAGGCGGAATCAATGGCAGCGTTGGTCCCGGTGGCCGAGGATAGTAGTAACCATTAACTGGCGTGTTCGATGCCGGATAGCTGTTGAGAGAAGCAGTGGCCACCGCCGAGTTCACAAGGCTTTTAAACCGATTTGCTGCATTGTAAATTGAGTCGTGGACTTGAACCCAAGGGTCATTTGGTCGAACTGGGGTGACGGCTTGGCATGCAGCACACTGAATGGTTTGAGCCTCCGGCGGCACCAGTAGCTGCAACCCACACCAACTGCACCTTTCTCTTCTGCCTGCCATTGCTTTAATTTCTGTATGCAAAAGCAGTGGTTTTGGAGGGTGGCATCGTTTTTGTAGGATCTTGGAAAAATTGTGTCACTTGCGGCGATGGTGGAGAATCAGATTCCATCTTTCCTTTAATGGATAAAGTTTGTATAAAGAACAGCTGGGGTTTTGAACAGAGACCATGAAGGCATCAAACCGACCTATTTGATTTTGAAGAATATGGACTCAGATTCGATTTGAGAGGTGCACAAATCGAATCGAATAGGGTTTGGGGTAGCTCGGGCCAATTCTCAAGTTATCTAAGATGTTTTGGAAAGGTGGAGAAATAGGATTGGATTCTGTCTACATGGGTCAAGTTATCAGAAACTGTCTGAAGGGAACCATTGGCTTTAATCTTTAGCATCTTCCATTGAAATCGTTGAGGGTCCAACATGTCTCAGCTTTCAAGGACTTGCAACAAATGGAAGTGTGAATATTACTGTAATGTATCCTTGAAGTTAATAGTCTCCATTCCCTTTTAACAAGGGGAAGCTCACTTAAATCTGAAACATTTCTATGAAATGAGTGCAATGAAACATACCCTTGCTTCTGTTATACATGCTATGAGGCCAACTGATGCAGATGACAATGATGGCTACACCCAACATCAACAAAGAGCTGCATTACCTGAACGAGGATGATGTAGACTATGACGATGAATATGAGGTGGACCTAGAGGGGAATAAAGAGAACCGAGTGTACCGGAATTCTTTATCTTTGTGCACTTTAAGAAGGACCAATCCATTGACATTTTATTTGAACTCCGAGATGTTATGTTATGTTGGGGCATTTTGCTTGTCAAAAGGTATAGGATCCGTGGTGTATACGGTGTCATGTCATATGAGGTGGTTGAAGAACATGGCATGATGTTTTTATTTTGAGAAGAGAAATAAAAAAGAGAAGGAAACAGTTTATCAAACAAATTCGAACTCTAGGACCTAGTTCTCTAGAACCAGCCCACCATCAACAGAAAACAATTTAGGTAAGAAGGCATAACCATTGAGATTAAAATTCATTTAATCTTCTGATTTGTGTGTCAAATTGATCAATGATACATAGGCTAAAATTCACAAAAACATGTCAACAAGGATGAAATAAAACATGAATGCACAATACCCAGCATGGCAGATGAACCATACCTATATAGAGGTAAGTTGCACTGTTCCATGCCCAAATGGTCTCCAACCAATTCCAGAAGTAACCAACACTAATACCACCAAAACCTTCAAATACTCCTTTCAACACAAAAAAAGCAGCTGGTGGAAACCCAATAAACCCCAAAGCCAGATTACAAGCCACCCTTGAAAAATTCCTCAATCTTCTAGCTTTCACATCAAGCTTCAAAGGTTGAGCCATCAAACACATTGGGACTAATAGTAAAGCCCCAATTTCAGCTGTCGAAAAGTTAATGACTGACATGAGGCATAAACCAATAAAGGCAGCTGAGATAGTCACTGATTTCAAGAGAGCCCAATCTCTGTTTTGAGATTGAGATGATGCATTGACATAGGAAAATGGAAAACCCAAAATCAAGTACAAGATTAGGAGGCTGAGGATGGAGAGCGAAACCCAGACTACAAAGCTGATTGTTGGAGTGCAACTGGGTATTTGGCAGACAAAATATGGGAGTAATGAAACAACAGCACCCCACAAGTGAACTACAAAAACTTTTTTTGCTGCATTCAGCCATTTGCATGATCTGAAAGTGATGCCAAATTTCTCAGCAGCACTGGCTGGAGGAGTGGATTTGTCATTTTCATAACTAGGATCCAATTTATGAGCATCAATATAGAGAGAAGCTGCAACCATTGGGAGTGGTGCAACAAGGAGTGCAAATGCGATCATGTAGACTCCAACTGACACAAACTTACTAGGTGATGTTAAAAGGTATAGAAAGAATGACTGGTGAAACTTCTCAAGGAGGTTGTTTACTGAACGTATAACTCCTTCAATTAACCTGCATCAACCAACAAGAAAACCTTCAGCCAAAATGACACAACAATAGTGAAACTTTTGAATTTTAATGTACGATCATGGGTACAATAAACCACCAATTATTGACTAAACAATGAGTAATTAAAGAGAGATTTCACCAAATAATACTACTTACGCATTACTAGCAATTTTAAAACTAGAGGATATTCTAGAAACAAGAACAATGAAAGGTTTAAACATTAAGCAAGAACTAATACATGCTTGGAGAGAACTTTCCATCGTTTACGTGCTTGCAAAAAGTATTTTCTTGCCCCCAACAATTAAATACAAGTTTGAATTTGAGTATGACATGAATTTCCACCCCCAAATGGACCGAACACCATGAGCAACAAGCGAGGCTGAACCTCATCAACATTTTCTATAATTTTATTATGAGGTTAGGGTACTTTACCGCAGTTCAGTACAAAACCATTCTTTTCCAGTTAAATATGCAATGTTTCCAGATAAATTCTAACAAAGTAAGCAAAAATAGTAATAAAGATACCACAAGCATGTAGGAGAGGGCCACGGCAATACACAGACAATCCAATAGGTACAACACCTATTAATGGAATCTTTTCCAAGTATTGATATATGATACCTACCCGCAAAGAACAAAAAGGAAAAAAAAAATGGTAATTTGAGAAGTATTCAACTCAAGACAACAAAGTCTTCTCCCAGCAGACTAGAGTTTTGGTATCCAAAACATAGTCCTAATAATGGCAAGCTACTCATCCAAGTCCCTTGCCTACATGTCGAGTAAATTGGAAAGACAAGTTATAAATGTTACTCCAGAAAGATGTAAATGAGGACTGACCGGCCACCTCGCAGAAGGAAGTCATTTTGCTTAACCTTGTCATTCGAAAATACCCCAGAAGAAATTTCCAGAGTAATTGCATCTACCTGGTAATCACGGAAAGCACCATGGGGACCTGTGGGAACACCTAAAGCCTAATGGGATGGAAAATGTGTAAGTATGAAAAATGACCATGGGGATCAAAGATAAGTGAGAAGACATAAACACTTTAATATTTCTTACCATTCAATTTGAAACAATAAATAGCAATAGATTCCACCATTTCCCCCAAAAAAGGAGAAAATACATAGAATAAAGGAACAGACAGCAGAGTAAAATACCTGGTAATACAATGAACTTGCAAGTGTAGCAATGCCCTCAGCATAATCTGCTGCTGGGATACCAAACTTCCACTGTGGGTTTAAGCTTCTAGCCACATGTCCTAGTGACTCAAGTATTTCACCCAAAATCTTCAGCCATTTGCAGTTAAGTAAAGACCACATCTTCTCCACCTTTGTCTGCAAACCCTGCCTATGAACAGCTAAAAAGTTTACAATATTGATAAGGTCTAGATTCGGCATCTGCCCATTGGATGCCTCAGCATAGATGCTAAGACTGTTCTCAAATTGTTCACTTCTATCTGCAACCTTAATGACAAGGGCTGCAGCCATAGTCCCAGCACGTCTAAAACCATCACATATTTTTCTTTCGGTGAAAGAGTCGTCTTTCAGTTCATTAAGAATATTGCTTCCATGACACATTTCAGCATTTAGAGCCCCTAACCCATTAAATACAGGCATGTGATAGTCGCTTAGCCAAGCATCAACTGCAGCATATTCTCCATATTTTGAATCCGCAGCAAGCCATATAATATCCTTGGCCAGCCAAGTAACTCGGCTCAACAAGGAAAACACCGAGTATGCAATGCCCAGAGATAAAGCCTCACCCGGACCAATCTTTACAGAATTGTAAGGCGTCACCAAGACAATAGCTTCTTTCCCATCACCACGTGGTGCTCTTATTATTCCAACTGTGTTGAGACCATGCAATGAACAACTGACGTTCTCCCGAATTGTCCCAGATTCAGGGTAAGAAAGAAAGTGCAGCGGATGGAACTGATTCGACTGAGGGTAAAACCTGTGATAACTAACTTCCGCACCCAAGTCAGACATATATTCTGCTATTAGTCTTTGACTTTCTCTGCATTTATGTACAGAGAACAGCAATGAGTCCCACAGCAGGGATTGGGTTGCACGAGAAAGGTTCAGAATTATGAACTTGAGATATGGAGAGGATAAAATATCAAACGGTAGGTGAAAACAGAAAGAAGATGCAGAAATTTATAAATATATAAATTACTTTTGATAAAAAAAAAATAAAAAAAAATAAAAACTTCAAATTTAATCAGCTCTATGGTGCAAAGAGCATACAGTTATCAAAATAGAACAAATATAAAAGGGATTATGCAAGGTGACCATATAGCATAATAATACACAAATTCCCATGTTTCATATGCAAATAAAAAGGTGTTTATAGGTGCCAAGTCCTAAGTTGAATCCTTAATTAGATGGAACTGGCGATTCTAGAGCTTAAGCATTTAGATTGAAATGGCCTTTATCTTTCCAACAATCGAATTCATCACGACCCCGCTTGGCTTACTTAGAACATCCTACTAATCTAAATATCTAATCTACTCAGTTCAGCAAAATCTTTTTGAGGCGTTTCGTCGTGAGGGTCTAAATAATATATTTCAAAATTGGTTGTAACATTGAAATTCACATTAAATAAATAACTAAGCTACAATTTGAAGTAAGCACGTACATGCCACCGGCCACAGGTTTCAAATCCAGACTGGTTAAATCCTTCACCAATCTATTTGCCTCCGAGACTTCCTGACCAGAGAGCATGGAATTCGCAGAACCTGTGGAAAATGAAAGTGAAAATTCTTAGCTAAAATTTAGTTAATGAAAGAAAAAAGAACAAAAAGAACAAAAAAAAAAAACAAAAAAAAAGGACCTGGCATGAGGGCATTCTCGGAAATGTAGGTGTTCTTGGCGAGAACTGGCAGTAGCAGAAGAGTCAAAATCCCTGCTGTGCAGCAAACCACACTGAAACAATTGAATGGAGAAAGCGATTGATTGATTCAACTCAATGATAAGCGAGTGAATGAATCAAATTAGTGAGTGATTAAGAGAATTACCTTAAGAGGAGGCTGTGTGCGATGAGGAAAATCCCAAGGCGCACGATTGGCCGTGGCCTCGGTTTGGGGGCCTCCGCCTCGGCCTCGGCCTCCGCCATTACTGAATTCGGAGGTTGTGTTAATGGAAGTTGGAAGTTAGAAACCCTTTTGTTATGTCAAAGCATCAGCGGATTGAATCGTGTTGAAAGACGCTGAATACCACGGAAATGAATTAATTAATTATGGGCCTACGATTAACTTGTTCATGGGCCGGAGTAGGTTCCGACTCATTGTTATCGTTAACTTTCTTTTCTTACTTTAAATATTCAAAGGATATTTCTATGGTTTATTTAAATATGATAATCTTTCGAGCAATCTGCAAACTTAACTTGAATACAATACAAAATTAGTGAATTAAGATTTTAGTATATTAAAATTTTAGTCAAATCCAGTCAATCTGATTAGAAGCAATTATAAATGTGTCACGGTTTAACCCGCATAATTAATATATAAATGTAAATTACATTTCAACTCCATCTATTTTACATTTTGTTAATAATTAATATTGATGCTTAATGAGAAGGCTTTATCATCTTATTTGTTGGAATGTAATTTTATTTTTCTTTATTGCTATATGTTTGTTTATGTAGATGAACATTAACGGAATGCAATCTTTTCCTTCTCTCTCTAAAATCTCTTTTCCCTTTAGGATTATGATTATTGGAGCATGGGTGGAGTTTGGGGCGAGAAAGATGTGATATTTATAGAGGGAGAGACATGCTTAAAGCTGAAGATGTGGATAATGAGTTAAAATTATTTTCAGACTATTGATCACCCAACATTCGGTACTATGCTCAAACGTTTGGTGTACTATTATTACAAAATGGTTCTAGAATTGTAAGTTAAATGTTTGATCAATACCCAATCGGTTACAATTTGGTCAACGAATGTTCGGAGTGGTCCATTGGCGAACGTTCGCACTAAAGGTTAGGTTCGAATGTTCTGTGGTCCCTCAACAAACGTTCGGCCAAAAGCTGAAATTGGGTTTTTGAGCTATTTTTTAAATAAAGGTTTTCTCCAAAAAGAGTAGGACTTTTATGGTTATATAAAATTAATGGAGCATTATTGATTTAAAACAAGCATTTGTTTTTAATAAATTCTCTTTTCAGGATTTTGATATTTTGGGGTATCACAACTAGCTTCCACATATGGAGCTCATGTGGCTTTTGTCTCTCTTGGCTGATATTGGTGTTCCTCAACCTTAGTGCTCCGTTCTTTGGTGGGACAACATTGGCACTTTCTACCTCTTGACAAATCTAGTTTATCATGCACGTACTAAACACAGAAATTGACTTTTATTTTGTTCGTGAAAAGGTTGCATCTTGTCATTTACAAGTCAGGTTAAGGATTTAGATAGTGAGTTAAATAAGGTCTTTATGTTGTATTCTTGTATATGTCGAAGTCTTGTATATCTGATTTCATAAATACATGTGAAATCAGATAAGAACATGGGATCGCTAGATTTTACTATGGAAACAATGAATTTGGCATTTCTTTTCATAAACAAATTAACCAAATTCAAAAGTTAAGCCTTATTTGATTCTCTCTTCCTTATTCCAACTGTACATTGAGATAAGCAGAGGTACATTATTATGACGGAAAGTTAATTGACGCTCGTTGAAATGATGGCATCCTCCCAGTCCGATTCACAGAATAAATTCCTTCTTGTCAACATCGAACGCTTCAGATGATGATAGCAGAGGATCCTGCACTCCGCCATAAATCGAAATGCATTAAGAAACTCTGCTTAATTAATAAACAAATTATATAAATTGTTTTTTGTTTTGAGAAATTTTTTTTTTTTTTTTTTTTGAGAAAATATTAAATGCATTTATTGTTCAGCATTTGCTCTTTTTCGGGAATTAAGATCCTCTTCATTTCATTTGAACTAGATATATAATATCCAGTTAGTTATATTGGAGTGATATTTTTGTAGCCTAAAAAGGTGAAAAGACAAAAATACCCCTATAATATAACTAACTGGATAATATCTAGTTCAAATGAACTGGAGAGGATCTTGTTCTCTTTTCTAGTAAGAATAAATATGACACTTAAAAACAGAAATGGAACATTTTCATTTCAATTGAAATGAAGAGGTGTTTATTGTTTTTAGGGGTAAAATTGTCATTCTACTTTTTGTAAACAATTTTACCCCTCAAATATAAAGGACTAGCTCCCGTTTTCATTCAAGACAATGCATGTGGTACAATATAATACATAGGATATTATAATATCAACTAAATGATTAAATTCATTTCTTTCTATTAACTTATCAACTAAAGCTTTTGGGATTTTCAAAGGGTAGCTCAATCGACTAGGGATTACACTTCATGAAGCGGAAGTTACTAATTTGAATCCCCTCCCGCATTTCTCTCCCCTTGGACGTATCAAAAAAAAAAAACACAATAATAATTAAAGCTTTTAGAAAAAGTCATGTTTTAATGTGATATTAGATACATAGGTCATAAGTTTGAACATTGTCTCCACAATTCAACCTTCTTTCAATTCAATATTTCACGTGCTAAAAAACTTCACTTACGTGGAAGTGTGCACGTGATTACTTTCAAGTTTTCTCTCTAGGCTCTAAACCCTAGAGGAAAAGTAAAAGGTTTTCAAGTCTTATCTCCGACTGTGAAGGTATTCCAGTGAAGGTTTTTGCTGCTTTCTTTGTGCTATGGCAGATGAACTAACGTCTATGTGGAAGAATTTTTCATTGTCAGCTAAGGAGGATGTGGACGTTGAGATTCATGCGCAGGTTATGACAAGGATGGTGAATAGAGGACCAACATGTCTGATTGGAAAGCTAATTGTGGAGAGGATGGTTAGTAAAGAGTTCATCAAGTTGACCTTGATTAGGGGTTGGAAGCCTACGAGATCAACTTCCTTTAAGGTTTTGGGAACCAATCTTTTTTCTGAATGAATTTGAGCATTGTTGGGATAGAATACGAGTCTTGGAAGGGAGACCATAGATTTTTTAGGGTAACTTGTTTTTGGTAGAGGAGTTTGACGGGATGACACAACCTGCAATGATTGACTTTGAGAAAGCATCTTTTTGGATACGTATGTTCAACCTCCATTTGGGGTGTATGAACCAGCAGGTGGGGGCCCAAATAGGAGCAACAATGGGTCAGGTGGAAGCGGTTGAAACGGATGAACAAGGAACTGGATGGGGGGAATTTTTGAGAGTAAGGGTTAACATGGATTTGTCAAAGCCGATCACTAGGGGAAGGAAGCTGAAAATTGAAGGACAAACGATCTGGGTGAAGTTCCAATATGAACGTTTACTGAGATTCTGTTTTCATTGTGGAGTGATTTGTCATGAAAGAGAGGGGTGTAAAAACAAGAGAGTTCAGACCCTAGGGTTGGAACCCCAATTTGGTCCGTGGTTGAGGGTACCACCGCCAAATCAGAGAAGGCTGGGAGGGCATGGCCGTGGTGTACCCTACTACAAACAGGAGGGGTCTGACTAATTGTCATCTGATAGAGAGAGAATGTCATTCAAGCGAAATTCTTGTTCTTGGGAGCAGCGGCGCATGGAGACAGGAGGGCTGAAGAGGTCCTTCGGCATGACGGCGAGTTCAGAAAAGGAAACTCTATTTAATCAAGAATTTCCTACTCACGAAGATACACTGGTTACAAATTTGGGAGTTAATAAGGAAGACAGGGTTACGGAAACAGCTGGAGGATTTTGCGTCGTGAACCATGCTGTAGGTATGGAAAAGAAAATAAATACTATGTGTTTAAGGAAGGAAGATTCTGTGGAGAAAGGGAGTGTAACAGAAAGAGAAATGGAGGAGGATTTGAATGGTGTTGAATCTGTAAAAGGAAGTGGGTCAACCATGCAGTTACCCCTTTTGGGGATGGAGCTGTTACTAAAGGGGTTTCACACGTTGGGCCAGGCCCAACCTTTTCTGAGGAGGATAGGGCCTCAGTACAGAAGAAGGGGGAGTGGTTCCTGACAGCCAAACCCAAAAGGAGCAAACGCCAAATACGAACTCTATTCATTATTCTCAAGGGACCGGGGGGGGTGCAACGAACTGCAGGGATATCTTGGAAAAGAAGTGCAAGGGCTAACCAAGTGTTTCCTTATCAGGAAACTCTGAAACAGACAGGGAAGAGGACTATGGCAGAGGGGGGGATAAAACAAGATGGTACAGAATCACGTAAGGCAATGGATAAAGAATCCTATTATGAGTGCAATAGTGGAGGGGGCAGCAGACAAAAATTTTCTGGGATCGGGAGTGGCGAGGGTTGATTCACAGCCCCGCCGACCGACATGAAACTTGTTAGTTAGAACTGCTGGGGGCTTGGGAACCCCCAAACAGTTCGCGAACTCCTTCGGTTGGTGAAGGAGAAGAAACCCGTAGTGGTCTTTTTATTAGAGACCAAGATGAATAATAGGAAGCTTGAGTCTGTTCGTATAAGGATCGGTTTCAAGAAAGCATTTGGGGTTGAGAGTGTGGGTAAAAGTGGTGGTTAGTGATGTTATGGCAGGATGAAGTTGACCTTACCATCCAAAATTATAGCCGAAGACACATCCAAGCAACTGTCTCTTTGGCGGATGGTGTACTTTGGAAATTGACGGGTTTCTATGGTCATCCTGTGGCTCACAAAAGGGAGGAGCTTGGAGTTTCCTGCACAACCTTAGTACTATGCAACCAGTTAATTGGATGGTGATGGAGGACTACAATGAAATAGCAGACTTGTCGGAAAAACAAGGAGGGGATGGCAAACCACGAGAGCAAATGGAGGCCTTTCAAAAAGTACTTATGGATTGTGAACATTCAGATTTGGGCTTTCGCGGACCTAAGTATACTTGAAGCAGTTATAGAGAAGATGGTACTTTTATTCAAGAGAGGTTGGACAGAGTGGTTGCCAACCAAGAATGGTGTGCTATCTTCCCTTTTGCAAATGTATCCATAGAAGCAGCAGTATGTTTGGATCATAACCCAATATTTATCAATCTTGATAATTAAGAGATGAGAAGATACCGAAAGAGAGGATTTATTTATGACGCCACATGGGGTAAAGAAGACGCCTGCAAGGGTATTATAAAAAAAGTGTGGAGGAAAAAAGGAATCCTTCCTGATACTTGGCAGTCATGCAGTGCCAAATTGGACTATCATGGTGGCAGAAAGAGAATAGGGGTATAGTGGAGTGCCGCATTGTCGAAAACACCAAACTCTTACATGAGGTCCAAGGGAGGGAGGAGGAAATGGATGTGGGACAAATGAAGATTCTCCAAGAGGAGCTGTCGTCTCTAATGGACTAGGAGGAATATACTTGGGGTCAGAAATTAAAGGAGCTTTGGTTGAAAGAAGGGGACAAAAATACTAATTTTTTTTTTCATGCAAGTGTGAAGAAACAACGAAGTACCAACCTGAGATGGGAAATTCTTGATGAGCAAGGACAGAGGTGGGACTCCCAGGAGGGTATTGGAGGGGCGTTTATAGACTACTATAGCAGATTATTCACATATGAAGGTTCAAGCAGTTTGTAGAGATACTTGAGGGCCTTGTCTCGGAAAGTGACAGACGAAATGAATAGTATCCTCCTTGCTGACTTCACTGCAGAGGAGGTTTGTTCCGCAATTAATCAAATGCTACCTCACAAAAGTCCATGTCCAGATGGGTTTACGGCAAGTTTCTTCCAACAGAATTGGACTGCTGTGGGAGTGGAGGTTTGCAATTCTGTACTTGTTATTTTAAATTCTAGAATAATGGATGCTGATTTAAATTTTACCTATATTGCTCTTATTCCCAGGAAAACAAACTCACGGTGTGGAATTGAATTCTGGCCCATTAGCCTATGCAATGTTGTCTATAAAATTGTGACGAAGGTTTTGGCCAATAGGTTGAAGTTTATTTTACCGGATATCATCTCGCCGACGCAGAGTGCACTCATACCGGCCGCTTGATAACCAACAACATTCTAGCAGCTTATGAGACCCTACATACAATGCAATCCTGTATGTGGGGTCGGGAGGAGTACATGGCGGTTAAACTGGACATGAACAAAGCCTATGATCGAATAGAATGGAGTTTTTTGGAGAGCGTGATGAAACGGTTGGGTTTTGCAGAGCGGTGGATTGCTCTTATTATGATGTGTGTTAGGTCTGTCAATTATGCAATATTGGTGAATGGCAGTCCAACGAGACTGATAATTCCCACACGAGGCATTAGGCAAGGTGATCCTATTTCGCCTTATCTCTTCCTCTTGTGTTATGAAGTTCTTAGTTTTCTTTTAGCTCGAGTTGACCGTAAAGGATATCTTAAAGGTGTGCCAACCTCTAAGAAAGAACTCTGGATAAAGCACCTATTTTTTTGCGAATGACAGCTTATTGTTTTGCAAAGTGGATATCAGCCAATGGACGCAGCTGTCTAAGATTCTTGACATCTATGAAAAAGACATCGGGCAAAAATTGAATAAGGCTAAAACTTTAATATTCTTTAGCATAAACACCAATGTAGAGTGCCGGACACAACTTTTGGTAACTCCCAATATCCCAAAGATACGATACGTACTTAGGGTTGCTTGCCTTGGTTGGCAAGTCTTGCATAAAGGCCTTTGCAAGCATTAAAGATAGAGTCTGGAAGGTGCTTCAGGATTGGAAGCTCAAATTCCTCTCACAGGCCGGAAAATAAATTTTAATCAAAGCAATAATTCAATCCATATCAACATACAGTATGAGTGTTTTTCTCCTCCCAAAAGGCTTGTGTATGGAGATTAATTTTTTTATACAAAAGTTTTAGTGGGGGGCATAAGGAAAATGATAAAAGGATCCACTGGATGAGTTGGGAGAGGATGGGACTTTCTAAGGCGGATGGGGGTATGGGGTTTAGGGGTTTAGTATGCTTTAATAGAGCACTCCTAGCCAAACAATATTGGAGATTATGGAAGCAACCGGATAGTTTGGCGGGAAAAATATTGAAAGCAAAATATTTCCCACATTGCTGACTTTTGGAATGCCAATTAGGTTTGAAGCCTTTATTTGCATGGAGAAGTATATTTGGAGTGGGAGATTTGGTTAAAAATGGGCTGATCTGGAGGATTGGGGATGGCAACAGTGTTACTATCTGGAGGGATCAGTGGGTTCCTCTACCGTCATTGTAGAAGGTATTCTCACCGCCATCTATATTATCGGAAGAAGCAAGAGTGCAACAGCTCATGAACCAAGAGACCAAGTGGTGGGATATGACTCTTCTCAATAATATGTTCAGTCCCGAAGAGGTGCGTGCCATTAGTTCATTGCCTGTGAGTCTAACTAATCAATTACACCAACAGGTATGGAAAGGAACTGCACATGCTCTGCGAAGTGCGTACTACCTTGCAAAAGAAGTAGGGAATTTACAGAAAGCGGAAGAATCAAGAAGACAATCCCAGAGTAATATGTGGCGCATTTTGTGGAAGATGACGATCCCCAACGCAGAAAAGACATTCATGTGGCGTGCGTGTCATAACTTACTCGCAACAAAGGATAATGTCCTGAAAAGGAAGGTTTCCTCTGATCCGTTTTGTCCCATATGTGAAACGAATGAGGAAACGGTTTATCATATTCTTTGGTCTTGCCCTTCAGCAATGGATGTGTGGGGTGCGAGTGACAGGACCTTTCAAAAAACAGTGGTGAAAGGTTTGGATTTTTCCCAAGTAGCAGAAATGTTTTTTGAGAAATGTAGGGGACGCGCTACTCTTCTTAATGAGAATGGCCCGTAAGATCTGGCTTTGGAGGAATGAGTATGTTTTCAACGGGAGGTTCACACACCCAGACGTCTTAATCCGGGAGGTTCGAAGCTCTATGGAAATGTTCGCCAATTTGAACGGGGAAGCACAAGGGGAGCAACAGCGAAGTAGTACCACTGTACAGGAAAAATGGATAGCATCTAAGGTGGGATGGCATAAAGCCAACTGGGATACTGCTCTAGACTCATCCAAAGGACATCTGGGGATTGGGTATTGTGATTCGTGCCTAGTTGGGAGGAGTGTTGGCAGCAAAGTGTATGCACCTGCAAGGACACCTGGAGGCCCAAGCTGCTGAGGCTACGGCAGCTTATCATGCAGTCAAGCTCAGTAAGGATGTTGGTGTAACAAATCTCGTACTGGAAGGGGACGCAAAAAATGTGGTGGTTGCTGTTAATGCCAATGTACTCCTAACATCTCGATATGGCCATTTGGTGGGAGATATTAAGAGTGCTTTAAGTGAGTTTCCCTTCTGGGAATGTTGTTATGTCGGCCGTAATTTCAATAAGGCTGCACATGGCTTGGCCCAAGCTTGTAAACTATTCCTAGAAAAGACCTAGAATTCTACAATTCCAGAGACTATCCATGATATTGTTTTGATGGAACAAGTTGTACCCATCTATTTGATCATTTTTTCATCAATGAGAATTCATCTATTTATATATAATATATATATATATATATATATATATATATATATATTTCACGCGCTAGATCTCACTTATTAAGAGAGAATTTGAGTTACATGTGATGAAAAGTGTTAGAATATAAATTAAATAATTAAATTCATTTCTTCCTATTGGTTTAATGTTACAAAAATAAAGAAAGAATTAATTTGAAGTATAAGAGGAAATTAAACCAACCTGAATTATTCGGTGATGAAACAATTTGTGTAATAACTTGGATTTGAGGCAGCTTCCACTGTTAACCTGCTCGAGGGTTTCATGGATTATATTCAGTAGACTTTGATATGTCAATTTTTTATTTCTGTCAAGCGTTTGGATCAAAGCATACGTCATTGCGCCAGCCATTTCCTGTCCGGTGAAATACTGCTTGCATTTGTTTGTGGTAATATAAAGGGTGATGAGAATTTCCTTCAGGACAAAACTAATATTTGTACATATACCAAATTAAACAAATAAAAAAGAAAAGGAAAAAAAGAAAGATATACAAGACAAATTCAAAAGAAAATTGTTACAAGACTTTCAAAGAGACGTAATCTCGTATTAGAGATTTTGCCTGAAGGATTTTATTTGAAGAAATTAGGAGAAATTTCAGAAAATTCTCTTAAATTTCTACTTGTTTTGTCACTATCTTCAAATATTAGGGTTTATTTGGGTGTGCGTTTAAAGGGTCTAAAAGTGCATTTAATACTCAAAAAGTTGGTTTGAAGAAAAAGTACTCATTTGGTAAAAAAAATTGAAATCGGTCCAAAAAGCAAAAAAATAGCCAAAACGTACTTTTGACTCAAACTTAAACTGAAACTTTTGCAAAAAGAAAAAACGTTTTTTAACTTAAAAGCTCTATTTCTCAAACACAATCCTAAACATGCTCTAAAAACTTTTAATTAAAGGTATTGAACTTTCAATTTCTCTCAATTTACTCATTTTCGTTAGGATTTATTGCTAAGAGTTTTTTTTTTAAAAAAAAAAAAAAAAAAAACTCAAAATACCCTTGTATTTTATTTTTATTAAAAAAAAATTGCAAAGATGTTCTTTTATAAAAAATAAAAAACTAAACGCCTGAATCTTTAAAACTTGATTTTATTGTTTTTATACTGTATTTTAGGAATTTTGACAATATTTAGAGAAAATTTTTAACAAATAAGGTAATTGAAAGAAATTGAAAATTCTATACTCTTAATTGAGAGTTTTTAAACTTCGAATGTACATTCAAAGCACGTGAAAGTTGAGAAAAATTTTGTGAAAGTTTTTCCAAAAGTTAAGAAAATTTCTTACAGAGGTATCGGCAGCCATTTGATCATCTTCACAAGCGCTTATAGAAATTGCAATTCCACCGCTTGTACTTTTTTGAGCTTTTGAAGGAGCGCTGTTATCATCCCATTTACTTCTGCAACTCTCAAGGAAAAAATTATTTAATATTAACAAACATTGTAATGAGTCATCATTCCCTTCCCTTAGATTCCACATCTATAGAAAAACGAACCCAAAAAATAATAAATAAATAAATAAAAATTCCTTACGTTATAGAATTTCAATTTTAGTATGAACATAAAAAATTAGAGGGCTACAAATGAAAAATCAAAATTGAGTAGAAATTTGTAATATAAATTAAATACTCACGTTTTTGGGTTGTATATGTACTCTAGATCAAGAATGGTTCCACTATGACAAGCATCGACAATTGCATGGAGGGTGACACCTTGCTTGAGCGGCCGAACAATGGTGGAATTTATGTCGTTGTCGAGGATCATGCCTTCCTGCACGAAATCGACCGGACAAATAGTTTCGTCGAATCCATCTCGCTCGTCGTTGTTGAAATCAGGTTGTCGGAGGCCATGGCCGGAAAAGTAGAACACCAATGAGTCTCCGGACTCTGAGCCCTCCACAAGCCATTTCAAGGCTTCTTGTATGTTCTTCTTCGTCGGGTAGAAACCAGGTTCTTCTTCTTCTTCTGCATTATGGTATGAATTAATGATGTTTTGAGCAAATTAATCACAAAGTATGAGTAAATATATGTTGAAACCGAAATGGTTTCTGAATTTCAACATTTAATTAAGACCGGGTGGCTCCCTCTCCTCCCCCAAGGGCCGGGGTGGCTGATGTTGACGTATCATACAAACGGAATTCGTCAAGTTGGGATTTATGTTAACCATAGGAACTGATTTTGCATTTATCTCAAAAATACATTAGGGAAGTTTTTGAATTTTATGTGAGCAGAACCTTGATCTACCTAAAAGCATTATAGGAAGAGTTGAATTATATTATTTAATTTAAATTCTAACAGAGAGCCCCATGCTTAGACATGGGGCTCTCGGACAAATTGTTTGGTCTTCTTGAGGTACGTCTAAAATTGTTTTAAGCAATGGTAGACTTTGTTGGATCAAGACTCCTTACAATTAAGATGTCCAAAGTACCCTTGGCTTAAATAGCTTAAGGTGTGGAACCCATTTACTCAAAATAGATAGGCTCCGCAACCCTCATGGTGGGTATATATGTCCGAATTGCAAGCAATTACAGAATCCGTCTCATTTTATTGTGTTGGCTTATGGCTTTAAGGTTCAAGGACTACAAGTCTACAAGCGTATACTAAAACATATATGCTTTAGCTATCTACTTTTTTATTTTAGTTATCTGCTTTTTTAAAGCAGTTACATTGGACTCAACATTTTAGTTATAAACTTTCACTTTTTTATTTAAAATATTATTTATTGACTGACTTTTCCTTTTCCTAAAATAGAGAGAGAACAATATTAGAGTTTTTATTATTATTATTATTATTATTGTTAAGCTACAGTCTTCAACAACTTTGTTGAACACAATAGCTAGTCAACAAACACTTCGTTATTTTGTTGAGCCAATGTAGAGGTTTCTAACAACATAACTCAACAAAATAGGTAAAAACTTATTTCATTGAGCCCGATGTGAGTCCTCTTGGTGGTAAATTATGTTGTAGACATGGTGCTAGCTGTAATGGAACATTCAAAAGCCAAGCCATGTTATCATAGATGCCATACTACGCTAGGGAGGAGATATAATGAATACAAATTTATCAAGGGGCCAGGACCGAGAGATTCTTTTTTTTTTTCTCGAGATATTCTGTTAAGTCTAATGAAAGACAAACTGAAATTTGAAAAAAATAATGATATTTAGTAAGTTACTACATGACTGTTAGCATAAATGAATTTTGTATGATTGTATCATTAGGTATTTGCATCATTTAGGATGATAAATTATGCTCAATTTGTTTAGGGGTAAAATATTTTTTATATTTTTCAGTATTTAGTGCAACTGAAAATATATTTTCAGTTTAACCTAAAAAAGCTTTTTTAATTTTGTAAATGGTTTTCACTTTTAAACTATTTTTTGAGCTTAAATTTCTCATATCCAAATGCCGGACCTCTAAAAGAGGTTGCCGAAAATTACCAATCATTTTCGGCCGTCATCTATTTTTTGCACTAATCAAACACTAAAAAATATTCTACCTCGAAACAAAACCTAAAAAAAATAATAATTACCTGTGAGGACGCGAATACACTCCTGGGAATAATCAAAGCGCTTAATCAGCAAATCCCTCATGTTCTTCACATCGTTAACCGTTCCCTTGAGCTTGAATTTACGGTTCTGGTAAGTAACCCCACATAGAACAGCGCGCTTCCTTGGGTGATTCTCCGGGCATTGTCTACCAGTTGCCGTAACATTCATCGACGGCGAAACATTTGGGCTTCGACTAGTGCTTGAGTGCTTCTTAAACGCGTTCTTCACTTCGTTACCCAAATCTCTGATTTTTTTTTGAAGAGGTTTCGATCCCGTACCCGGTTTGTTGCTCCTACTGCATTTACCTCTTGAATCCATTTTTGTCTGTAATATTTCCAGGCCAGGATGCTTATACATACGTTAAGGACACCGAACTATTGAGCCGTCATTCATTGAATTTGCATCAAGCCAATTAACGGCAGAAAAGAGGTGACTTATGACTTTTGCTTGAGGATTATTTGTCAATCTAGAGCATTTGCCTTTGATGAGCTTGTAGGGATGGCGGCCATGCCTTTCCAGCCGCTAGCTAGTCTCCATTGAAGAATTTACCGTTGGGTATGATCAGCACACATTCTCTCATATTTAAATAACCTGAAAAGTGTTAGGTGTAAAGAAAAAAAGTAAAAGGTGGAGCAATTGTTTATCCAAGTGGTCAAAGAAAATTACATTTTCTTGCAATGTTTGGATGAACAGTAGAAGAGAGAATTAGACCCAAGAAAAAAAAATTTAGTAGAAGAGAGAATGCCAATGAATGCCTTGTAGTTAAAGAAACAATAAAATGCCAATGAAAAGAGTAAACCTAAAACTACATTTTTATCCTACAACTATCTCAAAATGCTCATATATATAATAGTTTTAATTAACTAATTATTGGATTAAAAAAAAAAAAAAAAAATCAAAAGGCTGGTGTAGAGTCTAGAGACTGCCACATTAGTATTGTACGTGTGATGGTTGTCGAATAAAAATATAGTTTCTAGCATTTCTCTAATTAAAAAGTATTATTAACTTTTAGGGCCGGTCTCCTTAGGGGAAAATTTAAATGCATTTGCGAGTTTTTCTTTTATTTCTTTGATTAAGGTTAAAAACTATAATTTTATTTCACTATTATCTTACAATGCTAAAGTAACAATTCTAATCGACGTGTATATATATATTGGTTGAGACTGCTGCATGTTAAAGAGTGGTGGACTCTGGGATAAAATATGGTTTAGGGCATTTCTCAATTTCTTTACATCCCTTAGTAAAATGTTATAACCTTAATTCCCTCGTGAAAAGTTAACTTTGCAGAAGGTGCAATCCTTAGCGTTCAATCAAACTTTATGGCACTTTTTTTTCACTTTATTCTCTCATCACTTCATATATAAAGCAAGAACTTGATGCCACCTTTTTTTCAGTGGCTAAAAACGGATCAGCTTATCTACTTTTTCTTTATTTTGGTGTTTGTGATTCTCATTCAACCATTGGCTAAACTAAAAGTTCCTACAAAATTAACTAAAATTTTTTAAAATTATTGGGAAAACTTCACTTCATCCCTATGAACTTTTATGATTTTTGCAATTACCCCTTTGAAGTTCAAAAACTCTCAACTTAGTATATTGAACTTTTAATTTTTTGTAATGTCATCTTTTCATTAGGATTTTCCGTTAAATCCTTTTAAAATTTCTAAAATACTCATATTTTTTTTTTATTATAAAAAATAAAATAAAAATTTGTAAAGATTTAGGCGTTCGTCAGGATTTAACGAAATTTGCAAAAATACCTATACCTGAATATTTCAATTTATTTATTTTTAATAAAAAATAAGTATTTTAGGAATTTTGACAAGATTTAACCGAAAATGCTAACGGATGGGAGACATTGCAAAAAATTAAAAATTCGATACCCTGAATTGAGAGTTTTTGAACTTTAAAGGAGTGATTTCAAAACACATGAAAGTTCTAAGAGTTTTGTGAAGTTTTTCCAAAATTATTTTTGTCTCTCAATGCATTTGAATTTTTTTGCTCTCTATCATATTCCTTATTCGTGATTTTGTAGTTGATTTGGCGGACTTTCATATTCTCAACTTTTGGTTACATTAATATAATTAAGCATCATTTTATTTTTTAACCATACAATATGAAAGATACAATTTGGAAGCTCCACAACCCAAACACTATTTATGACACATACAATAGTCTCTCAAGCTATTATAAGATAATATCTTTAAATATCACCGTCCCTATCAATTTCAGATTTGCAGCAAATTCTGACAAATTATGTCTCTAGTCGCTGCCCAGTAATTGATTTTCTGGCTTTTTCATCTTCACTACAAGTGCATTTCCAAATACAATCCCCTTTACTTCCTCTACTACAATGACAATTCTTCTATATGCCTAAAAACTCATCTGCATTGGTCAATGATTTACTCCAAAAAAAGAAAATCAAAACAAAACAAAGGACAAATTAGAAACCCAATACCGTTACTCTTAAGGATTTGTATAAATAAAACCTTAGAAAACGACAGAACATTTACCCCATAGATTGCTACTGAAATCAAAATCTAGAAAAACGACATCCAAACCCAAAAACGAAACACAAATAAACAGAAAAATACATGAGAAATAAACTAGAAACAAAACCCAAAGAACATAAAACATCGGCGGACGGCAGGGCTGGAGGTCGCCAGTAGGGAGGCGTGTGTCATGTTGGGTCTAGCGTAGGAAAGTAGATCTATCTTTAAACAATTTCAAGCTGAGAATCGAACCTTGAGAGACACAATAGAGATGGTTGAAAATCGGTTTTGATTGTAGTGAGGGATTTGACATGCGAGATATGGCCTCAAAAAATGCTTTTGATGAAGCAAAGTAGAGCCTCAAAGAGGCGGATAGAAAGACCTCCGAAGAGGCAAGAAGGGGAGGGGGAGGGGGAGGGGGGACGAGGAGAGAGCTTTCCATGTCATCTCACATCTCACTCCTTTTTTTGGCGGCTAGAGAAAAAAAACCGTAACAAATATTTGATTTTCTATTTTGTTTTGTTTTGTTTTGTTTTTTTGTTCTAATCGCTTTAATCTTTACAATGAGTTTCTATATATTTTTTCTACCATGGGCCAAGGCCCTAAACTTTAATTTAGATAGTATGATAGTTTAAAATATTTTTACCTCTTCATTAATATCTATGTGGCAGCACGTGGTTGCTTGTTGAGGAATGCTACGTTTAATCTCATTTCTTTATACAATTTTTTCATACTCACACGTGGCTTTTAAAACCACAGTTAGATCAAAATCTAATCACGATCCATCTCATATTCAATGGTGGCTATAAAAGCCACCTCTGAGTGTAGAAAAATTGTGTAAAGAACTGGAGTAAATGTAGCATTATTCTTTCCCTTTTTCCTTTCCATTTGAATAAAAATAATAATAATAGATAATCCATTTTATCAGGTAAAAACACCAACTACAATAGAGATAAAAATATTCTATCTTTAATTCGAATAAATCTTATAGAATTTTTCATTCATTCTAACCCAACGCCCACCATTGAACCTCACACCCACCTCCAAGTCCTTGATACCAGAGTCACCAAAACCAACCAATACGGTGACTCTGGTGATTTTGTCAATGGGTATTTTGTCACTGAGGTATTTTGTCAAGATAAAAAAAAAAAAAAATTATTTGGTGTGAAGAGTTATATTATTTTTTTTTTATATTTCAAGCTTAAATATCTGCTTTCTATTCGAATGTGCAAAGCACCATGGTTACACCACAACCTGATAAAAGTTATTCTCATAATAATAATAATAATAATCAACCTTCAATGCAACACACACACACACACACACACACACACATATATATATATATATATATATATATATATATATATTGGGTGGACAACTAATTTTGTATATTATTGTTTTAAGAGATTATATTCTTGATCTGATCTTGGAAATGGGTTTTCTTCAATTCGTCCCTCCATAGAATAAATTCTGGAATAACTTGGAAATGGGTTTTCTTTCCCGAATCTCGTAGAAACACATTTTACACATGTAGAACTCAAACAATAAATATATAAATAATCAACAAATGCTTAAAGGAAAGAATGTTTTTCTCCGATATGCATGTTATTTAAAGCAAAACAGTACTGGAGGGTGAGGTTCACAATCCGGCCTATTACGGGAGGTTAGTAGGGGTAGGTATTGGTTATAATGGTATCGGTAACTTTATTTTCGATAATTAATCGAAATTATCGGTTAATTCGGTTATTTAACCAATAACATTTCGATAAGAACTTATTCCGAAATTTCGGTTAAAATGGTAATCGGTTAATAACGGTTCGGATAATCGGTTATCGTTAGGCCAGCATCGTCAGACTAGCACTGCGCAACCCACGAACACGAGGCTCTGACGCTGCACCACCAACAACTAGAGTCAAACCACGCCGTCACGGACTCACGACAGAAGAGGAACACGACGACAGCAGAGCCAGAGAGAGACGGCTGGGAGCTGAGAGTGATGAGAGGGACGTCCTATGAGAGAGCTGAGATTGAGACTGAGAGGGGCATGCAAGAGCCAAAGAGTGAGAGCGAGAGCACTACGAGAGTCGAGAGAGCAGAGGGGGGGTGTCAAAAGATTTAATTTAGGGTTAGAGGAAAGAAAGAAAGAGATGTATATATAGCATACCAAAAATATGTAGCTTTGATTTCAATAAATTGTATATTACAAAAGATTAAAAATTGAAAATTAAAAATGAAACCACGTCCTTTTATACCCCCACTATCGGTTCCTTATTGGTTCGGTATAGAAACCGATAAGAAAAATGTTTTACCGATTACTGAACCGAACCGAAAATCGGTATAAAAATCTTAACCGATTACCGACCAACTTCTGTCAGTTGGCGGTTAATGTCGGTTCAGTCATAGTTAGTAGACGGTTAGTAATCGGTACTTGGTTAATCTGCCTATCCCTTGTGTTAGAGGAAAGAATTTTCAAAATGTTCATTTAACTTTTATAGAAAGAATAGCAATTTTTTTTTTTTTTGATTAATAATAATACCAATAAATATTAGGAGTAGCTAGATGGGCGAGTCCCAAAACCCTCTTTTTTATTTATTTATTTATTATTTTTTATTCGGGAAGACATACGCTACTACCTAGCTTCAATAACATGTCAGCATATCCATTTAGTCCAAATAATTGAATCAAATGCAAGGTTATTAATTTAACTAAAACATCGTTAACATAACTTACCATAGCGCGTGGAAGCATAAATATCAAGTGTCTCGTTTTAAGACCACTCATCAAATCAAATATAAAATATTATAGATCAAGTCTAAAACTCATGACAATTACATGCTAAGTCTAGACAATATTGAAAGCAAAAGATAACTGAGGCTTTCGCTCTAGCAAAGAGGAGCAACATAGAGGTAATAACTCAAAAGAAACCCCAAAAACATATCATGAAGGGAGTTATCAAAATCATGCTACAAGTCTCCACTCAAGAAAAGGTTTAACTCCTCGAATATAATCCATTGTAAAACACGAATGTTTTACAGGTAAAAAATAAATCAAAGCGTAAGTCCACAACTTAGTAAATTAGTACATTTGAAACATGTCATTATGTAGTGAACTTAGACAATTTTATAACAAGATTAGTAAGTCACTTGTAGTATTATGCAACAGTGTTCTCATCAGAAAATCATGTTGATGCAATCTAATTATTATATGTGATATTTCATCTGAACATGTCATAGTCAAACTCTATATGGTCTTTTCGAACCCTTAACCCTTTCTCGATAAGGTTGCGCATCTTGGAGGGCCTCTGGTACATCACTAGTGCCTCGACGAAGCACAGTAGAAAGCCATCGTTAGTTGCCCAACCGGGTCTAGCCTGGAGTGATCTACTTCACTAACAATGCTGCAAGGCGTGACCACTACCCGTACATCTTTGCGCCGGTCGGTAACAGCTATTGGATCCAAAGACAAATAACATAAAAATAATAAATTCTGGATCATAGAGTTATTCCCATATAATGGTAAGCCGATGGCTACATCCCTATACAGCATACCATGTCATGCGATGCAATTTCATCATTGTCTTTACATGTATATATTTATAAAACTCACACAATGCAACACTCAATTTCCAAACACTCTAGTTACACAATAAGTAGAGTTCACAATATTTATAAAGCATTTCATCTCAATATAAAGCATGCATGTTTGATACATATAGAATAAGTATGACATAAAAGACTGACAACAAGTATCTGTATGAGCTTAATTCACCTTGATCATAAAAGTCTCCTTCGTAATCGTCCTCCTAAACACCAACTTCATAGTCTGCGAAAGATTCTATCATTAATTTCATGTCAAGACAAAATACATCTAAACCCCTTTAGACTTTCTGTCAAAGGCTCAATCGATACATTGATCGATCGTTGTCAAACAAATCAATAAGTACTTGGCACTAGAAATATTAATGATCAATCATGTCATTAATTTTTCATATTTTTATGTTACAATACTAGAGCAAACTAAGAAAAATTATAACATAAAAATAGTCAACAAGTGTCTCAGTCTAAGACCGGTCACCAAGTCAAATACTAAAACAATACAGGCCAAGTATGAAACTGGCAACCATCAACTAAAGATAAACAAATTTACTGTTCCATCAAAGGATTATAATGAAACTGATAATACTCTCAAATAATTCCCAAAAAAGTATCATACAAAGGATTCTCAAAATCAAGGTACAATTCAGCACTTAAGAGTAGGTCTAATTCGTCCAAAATTAGCTTAGAGAGGCGGTCCAAAGCTGATCTTCTGTCTCGATTCTCAACATTCATTATCTAGAGGTTCAACAGTTATAAAACACGAATGTTTTACAAGTGAAAAAAATAAAGTATAAGTCCACGACTTAGTAAGTAAGGATGCACAAAGGAATCATGTTATCATGTTTGTGAACTCAGTTTTATATATAAAAAGACTAATAAAACAACATGCAATAGTTTTTCTTGGTCAACTGAAAATATTTTTAGATTGACCAATATTTTACGCCAAGTCAAATACTTAAAAATAAAAAATAAAAATAAAAAAATCCAAAAAATAAAGTTGTCCCCTATCACTATGGATGTTTAATCAAGGATACAAGGGAGAATAATGGCATCACAGCCTTGGTAGAAGCAATTGCTTCGTAATGAAAGGATCATAGAGATGTGCCCAGCTTTTGTCTCATGAATGTGACCTGTGTAGATTTATGTAGAATGATCTTCAGGAAGGATTTCTCCCGTTAGGGTGGAAATCCAATGGAAACTAAGAGAATATGAGAAACAAACATACAATGTGAATCGATACATAAAAGTGTTCTCATGGGACCCTATTTATAGAGTCTCAATCACAACTCTTGATCAAGAGTTGTGTCTCTTATCATATTATCCATCTGGAAATTAATTATTACCTTCCTATAGGATTAATAAGTTGTGGGGATGACCATGATCACCTTATACACCATTATCTCCCACTTGATCATACTATTATATTTGGTAATAAATCCTCATTGTACATGATTATCTTTTGGTATCCCAAAACATGTCAACTATTTATCTGCTAGTGCTTGCAGATAGTGATTAGATCATAACATTATTTGATGTGTGCACACTTATGTTGTTTCATCTGATCGCACCTCTTTACCATATGTTTCTAATTGACGACATACTAGTGGTGCCTTTATTTGCTTATGTAACTTAAGCAAATAACATTAATTATCATAGTTGGGAATATAGTCCACACCCATTCTACAATTAATGATTTTTACATAATAACCATATGTAAACCTGTATTGAATCTTTCATTCAATTTCTTTCTCCAAGGTTATCCCTATTTGAGATTTATATTGACACTTATTTCTGATGTTTTTATTACAATATTGGTATACAGATACTATACCAAACTCAACATAATGCCTTTGAGTGGACTTTACATTTATGTCAGTTTATAATGTTTGTTAATTACAAGTGTCATTCGCCCAAAAAATATTTATTTAATTTAATGTGACGAAAAAACGCATACCATCATTTATTTAGGCGTCCCTGAATCCTTCTGATTATGCCTTGAACCATGTAACTTTATTTTAAGTGTTCCTTAATCCCATTTTTGCTACATGCTCTCTAAATTTATCTTGAGATAACCCTTTGGTCATGGGATCAACTAGCATCTCTATTGAGGGAATAAATTCAACTTCTATTTCACCTCTCTCTACTATATCTTGGATATAGTGATAGCTTATGTCAATGTGTTTGCCTTTGGAACTTTGAGCTCCACTTTTTATTAAAGAGATGGAAAACTTATTATCACAAAATACATTAACAGGCTTATCTAGCATTTCAAAGTTTAGACTTTTAATGAAATGCTTAATCCAAACAGCATTGCTTACCACTATGCTGCATGATATATACTCAGCTTTTATTGTAGATTTTGCAACACAATTTTGTTTCTTACTTAACCAAAAAACAGATGTTCCCCCAAATAAGAATACACAGCCACTGGTAGATTTTCTATCATCTATATCTCCTGCAAAATCTGCGTCAATGTATCCAGCAATGTTTAGATCTTCTAATCCAAAACATAAACCCATATTTTTAGTACCTTGCAGATATCTAAATATTCTTTTTACTACTTGCCAATGCTCATTTCCTGGATTGGATTGATATCTACTAACCAATCCTACAACATGACAAATGTCCGGTCTTGTGCTTGTCAAGGCATAAATAAGACTGACCACAACTTGGGCATAGGGGACAATTTCCATTTCAAGAATTTCTATTTCATTTTGAGAACAAATTGTTTTGCTCAAATGTTGACCCTTTGAAACGGGTGTGCTTAGAAGTTTACATTTGTCCATATTAAACCTTCTAAGTACTTTCTCTATATACTTCTCTTGATCTAAGTATAACAATTTCGAGGTCCTATCCCTTAAAATTTTTATTCCAAGACATAGGTTGCTTCACCCATGTCTTTCATTTTAAACTTAGATGCTAAGAAATTCTTTGTTCTCTACATCATTTATGAGAAATTTTCAGAGAATAGTATGTCGTCTACATATAAAGATAATATAGTTAACTTATCATTATTGTTATATATGTAAACACAATGATCTAGTGGACTTACCCCAAAAATGATCTCTATGATAACCTTGTGAAATTTTAAGTACCATTGTCTTGAGGATTGCTTTAGCCCGTACAGTGACCTCTTCAATTTATAAACCTTTGTCATCATGTCCATTCACATGGAATCCTTCATGTTGAATCATATAGATGTCTTCTTTCAATTCTCCATTCAGAAATACTGTTTTTACATCTAATTGATGCAACTCTAAATCCATTTTGGCTACTATGGGCATGATTATTCTTACCGAGGTGAATTTTACTATGCGGGAATAAGTGTCAAATAAGTCCACACCTGGTTGTTGGGTGAATCCTTTGGTTACTAACCTAGCCTTGTATTTATCAAGACTTCCGTCCGCTTTAAATTTCTTCTTTATTACCCATTTACATCCAATCGCTTTTTCTTTGGTGCAGTAAATCTGTGAGCTCCCAGACATCATTTCTGTTAATTGAGTCTAATTCGTCATTCATTGCATCAATCCATTTGTCTGCATCATCACCTTTTACAACTCCTTTGAAACTAGTAGGATCATTGTGTAGGTTTATATCATCCATACTTAGTACATAATGATCTTCAAGTATAACTAATGGTCGTCTTTTTCTTTCAACCCTCCCATTATTTTCATGATTAGGATCATTCAAATTCAATCTTCTTTTACTCCCACTGTCCTGGAGAATTCTAATGTTTTCATCTTCAAATGAGCTTTTTATGGGTATTGTTTGTGTAGATTCTTCAACTTCTGGTGCTTGTGTAGGTTCTTCAACTTCTGGTTGTGTATCTTTTAATAGCCTGATATCTTCCATAGGAGTAATTTGATCTGAATTTTCAAGAAGAACATCATCTCTACTTTCTATTAATCCCCAGTCAGAATGATAGAATTGATATCCACTATCATTCTCAACATATCCTATGAACCTGCATTCCCATGTTTTATCTTTTAGTTTATCCTTTAAAGGTTTTTGGGATAAGTAAATGAGCTTTGCATCCCCATACTTTAAGATTTTCTATGTTGGGTTTTAGATCTGTCCAGATCTTATAAGGAGTTAAAGGTTTGGATTTTGTCTTAACTCTGTTGAGTATATAAGCTGATGTGGATAAAGCTTCTCCCCAAAAATGGAGGTAAGTCAGCAAATGCCATCATAGATCTTGTCATTTCCATTAAAGTTCTATTTCTTCTTTCTGCAATACCATTTTGTTGGGGCTTATATGGCATCGTATACAAATGTTTTATCCTATTTTCTTTGTAGGAATTATCCATAGCTTCATATTCTCTTCCCCTACCATTATTCAAGGTTTTAATAGATCTACCTAACAATTTTCCTACCTCCAATTTGAATTTTTTGAATTTATCAATAGCTTCAAATTTATTTTTGATCAGGTAGATGTATCCACATCTTCAATAATTATCGATGAAGGTAATAAAGAATTTCATTCCTTTATGTGTTTTAGTTCTGAATGGTCCACAGATAAATGAGTGAATTACTTTTAATAATTCTAATGATTTGCAGTGTTTTGAAAAAGACTTACTAGTCATTTTTCCTTCAATACATGATTCACATATATTAAAATCTTCAGAATTAATTTGTGGTAGTAATCCATCCTTGCTCGTTCTTATCAATTTATTTTTATTAATATGGCATAGTCTTAAATTCTATAGATAAGAACTATTGTCAAACACACGTGAGTAATGTGAAATGAAAACTTTATTATCAACTTTTATTAAATACATATTATCTACTTTAATACCCTTTACAGAAGTATTCCCTTTCCGAATGTAGACCTTCCCAGATTTGAATTTGATCTTGTATCATTTGTTATCTAATACAGGATCTGATATCAAATTTCTTTGGATACTGGGAACATACAAAACATCATGCAAAACAATAACTAAACCTTTGACAGAAATCTTACACTTTCCTTCTCCTAACACGTCATTATAGGTGTTATTGCCCATGTACACTTTATGTTCTCCAGCTGCTTTCTCTTAGAAGTCCACAAAGAATTCTCTGCCCCTTGTGATGTGTCTTGTTGCTGCTGAATCTATCCACCATCAGCTTGAAGTTGGTTATGCCATCATTACTTCAGTGATTATCATTGTTATTTCCTTTTTGCATTTTATTGCCATTGATTTTTGGACAATTTGCTTTGAAATGTCCAACTTTTCCACATTTGAAGCATGCTCCTTTAGTTTTGACTTTACCTTTTGGCTTACCCTTACATTTTCTTTTGAACTTTTTGGGCTTGCCTCTAAATGTAGGAGCTCGAACGGTCTGAGTTGTGTTTTGAGCCATCATCAAATTGCTTGTTGTTCCTTCTCGCCTTCTTCTTTTCATCATCTCTTCTTCAAGTACGAGGAACACTGGTAGGGAAACCATGGACACCTCTTTTCCACTAAGTGTTAAAGAAGCCACCACATGTTCCCATGATAAGGGGAGGCCATTAAGTATGGTGGTCACCTACATTTTATCTTATACAGGATGACTAGCATTTGCAAGCTCTTTTGCAATTAATTCCATTTGATTTACAAATTCACCTACATGGTCATTTTCACTTATACATGCACAATTGTATTTATCTAATAGCAACTGTATGTGTGTGTCAGACCTTGTCCCATACTTTGCCTCTAATGCTTCCATCATTTCTTTTGTAGTCCCGTGACTCTCGAACAAAAGAATAATTTTGTCCTTCATGTTATGAAGAAGTGTGGCTCTTGCCATTAAATCATCTTCCATCCATTTTTCAAGCTTCTTTTTGGCTTCTCCATTATTTAGGTCATCTATATTAGACTTTTATGCTGTATAGGTGTACGGTGTTTTTTCATGTGTTAAGACATAAGAAATGTGTTGTTTCCACATTCTAAAATTCATCTCATTGAGACTTTTGATTCTAGAGGAATCAAGCTACGTTTAATGGCCATTTTTAGAAAGTAGATGCAACAATCAAATATCATACGTACTCACAACAATATAATAATAATAATAATAATAATAATAATAATAAGAACAGCTATAAATCAATTGTCACCAGGATAAGTCAGTCGGGCCTGATATTTGTTCAGGTAACCCCTATAATATGCCAAATCAGGATCTGGTGGACTGACCCATTCACCCGTGCTCGAGAGAGTGTAGCAGAGTATGCCAGTAGGCCACGGTTCCCTCAGGCTTTGTACGGCGGTCCTAACAATCTTTAAAGGATGTGGACCCCTCAGGCATCTGTTAGATGAGATCTCCGTCCTTGCCAAAATCTGGAATAGTGAACTCAACCTCCTTATGTTGCCTTGGGGACAACCAACAAGGTCAAATAAACCTTTGGTTCATGCCCCGAAGACTTTAATTAGAAGACTCTCCTCTTTCCCAATGACTTCTCTGATTTTTCTGTTAAAAATTATTACCTCTAAAGCCTGTAATGTTTTTCCCCTTGAAATCAACTTTCCAATGGTTTTTGAATGGTCCAATTCGGGGTTGGAATGAGCCAAAACAAGCAAAATTCCCAAAACCTCCTTGAAGCGGCCAGTTCAGGTGAACTGAACAGTCTGAGTAGCTCGGACCGGCTTGAAAAGAACCGGCACCTGCAGATGGCACCTCGGCACGCCACGTGGCTCAGTTTCTCGGTTGGGCTATGTGGAGTGGGTTATACTCCTTGTCGGGTCACTAATTTGGGTGTGTTAGGGGGTCACGGTTCGGGTTTGGGCAATTCCAAGAATTGGGCCGAGAACCTTCAATTTGTTGGGCCTGGGCTTTCTTTTTCTTGGCTTGGGCTCTCAGGGTTGACTTATGGGCTGTATACTTCCACTTTTGATCGGATCGAAAGGGTTGTCGGGCCGAGTTGCAGTGGGGCTTCTGAACGACGTCGTGTCGTTTTTTGTGGGCTTGCTCCAGGATTTGTGGGCCAGTATCGCTTTGCACCAAAACGGTGTCGTTTGTATCGGTTTGGAGTAGACACGCTCGAGCAGTGAAACGACGTCATCCCATTTGACTGGGACAACGTCGTTTCCAGCAATGCTTGAATGTGCCTTAGCTGGGGAGCTCGAAATGGTGTCGTTCCAATTGGATGGGACGAATCCATTTCGCACGGGGCTGTACTCCTTGGCTGCCTGGCTATTCAAAACGGCGTCGCACAGGGATGTTGGGAATTTCTCTTCAGTTTCTTCTCTTGCAGACCTTCTTCTTCCTCTGAAATTTTTTCTTCTTCATCTGGATCTTCTTCTTCCCATAGAGCATGGTCTGAATTAAAATCGTCAGATGAAGACTTTGAGTTTTCTTCTTCTTCCTCACACGTTCCTGAAGCAAGATTTGCATATTGAGATGCAATTTTAGATTCATCCAAAATGGGTTTTTGTGGAATTTTTTTTTTTTTCAGATTCATCTAGAGGCAGACTGAGAAATTTTCTCCAATACTTTTGTTCCACCAGGTATGTTTTCCTCAATGCATCTACGTTGCCTGTATATCTCAGACCACCCACAGTAATTACAAGTGGTTTTTCCTTTAGCTTTTCCAAAATTGATGCAAATTGTAGAAAGCCACAGTAGAAGCCAAACCAATTACTTGTCTGCGAATAATTTAATAAATATCATACAAATGTATTTGAGGATCTTCAATTGATTCTTGTTGTTTTTCAATCTTCTCTTGTTCATCCATAACTCTATGCTCTGATACTATTGTAGATTTCTGTAGAATGATCTTTAGGAAGGATTTCTCCCGTTAGGGTGGAAATCCAATAGAAACTAAAAGAATATGAGAAATAAACGTACAATGTGAATTGATACATAAAAGTGTTCTCATGGGACTCTATTTATAGAGTCCTAATCACAACTCTTGGTCAAGATTTGTGTCTTTTATCATGTTATGCATCTGGAAATTAATTATTACCTTTCTATAGGATTAATAAGGTGTGGGGATGAGTGGCTCGGACTGGTGTAAAAGAACCAGTACCTGCAGATGGCACCTCGTCAGTCCACGTAGCTCGACTTCTCGACTGGGCTATGTGGCGCAGGTTATACTCCGGGTCGGGTCGCGGATTTGGGCACGTCAGTGGGTGATGGTTTGGGTTTGGGCAATTCGAGGAATTAGGCCGAGAAACTTCAATTTGTTGGGCTTGGGCTTTCTCTTTCTAGACTTAGGCTCTCAGGGTTGACTTACGGGTTGTATGCTTACACTTTAGACCAAATCGGAAGGGTTGTTGAGGCAGGTTGCAGTGGGTCTCCAAAATGATGTTGTGTCATTTTTTACAAGCTTGCTCTAGGATCTGTGGGCCGGTATCACTTTGTACCGAAACGGCGTCGTCTGGATCAGGTTTGGAGTAGACCCGCTGTAGTAGTGAAATGACATCGTCCATTTTGACTAGGACAACATCGTTTCCAGCAGTGCTGGAGCGTGCCTTGGCTAGGGTGCTAGAAATGGTGTCATTCCAGTTGGATGGGATGACACTGTTTCACACGGGGCTGTACTCTTTGGTCGCCTAGCGGTTTAAATTGGTATCGCACGGGGCTGTTGGGAATTTCTCTTGAATTTCTTCTCCTACAGACCATTTTCTTCCTTTGAAATTTTTTCTTCTTCCTATAGATCTTTTTTGTGACGTCCCACATTCCTTGGGCATGGAAAAGATGATGTGTTTATATGGAATATACTCTCTCTAAATGGTATGAGGCCTTTTGGGGGTAAACCCAATAATAAAACCGTGCGGGCTTAGCCCAAAGCGGACAATATCATACAACTTAAAGCAGGGATGTTACATATGGTATCAGAGCCATAGTCGAGCCTGAGATGGGGGGAGCATGCACAAGCCCCATAAGGTTCGCCAGCGAGGACGCTGAGTCCTAAGAGGGGGTGAATGTGACGTCCCACATTGCCTGGGCATGGAAAAGATGATGTGTTTATATGGAATATACTCTCTCTAAATGGTATGAGGCCTTTTAGGGGTAAACCCAATAATAAAACCGTGCGGGCTTGGCCCAAAGCGGATAATATCATACCACTTAAAGCAGGGGTGTTACATTCTTTCCCCCATAGAGCATGGTCTGAATTAAAATTGTCAGATGAAGACTTAGAGTTTTCTACTTCTTCCTCACACGTTCTTGAAGCAAGATTTGCATCTTTAGAAGCAATTTCAGATTCGTCCAAACTGGGTTTTTGTGGAAAAATTTTCTCACATTCATTTAGAGGCAGACTCAAAATCTTTCTCCAATACTTTTGTTCCAACAAGTACATTCTCCTCAATGAATCTACGTTTCCTGTATATCTCAGACCACCCACAGTAATTACAAGTGGTTTTTCCTCTGGCTTTTCCAAATATTGATGCAAATTGTAGAAAGCCACAGTACAGGCCAAACCAATTACTTGTCTGTGAATAGTTTGATAAATATCAGACAAAAGTATTTGAGGATCTTCAATTGATTCTTGTTATTCTTCAATCTTCTCTTGTTCATCCATAACTCTATGCTTTGATACCCCTGTAGATTTCTGCAGAATGATCTTTAGGAAGGATTTTTCTCTGTTTTGAAAAATGTAATTACTCGCAAGTGCACGAATCGTTTGCAGTAAAAGGGTTGCAAGTGTAAGGTCGATCGCCTTGGGAATTGTGTTATTGAAGAACAAATTATATCTAAACTAATTTAATCCTAACCTAGTTCTAAAAGAGGGTTGAATTTTGGTTTTTGAAAATAAAAGCAAACATAAACTAAATAAGATAAAAATAATCAAAAGATAAAGTACTAAGGTTGTGGAATCCACACTCACTAAATCATAGCAACATACTCCATGTTCATTGATATTAATTCAAAGTTCTCACAAATGAAATCATATGTATGTTTTACTTTGCTTCAAAAAGTTAATCAAAACCATCCCATGTATCCATTATTTGCACAAATCAAAAAAGAAATCTAATTTTAATCAAATCATCAAATGTATTAGTAAATCACGAAATATATCCAATTTCAATCAAAATAATTAAATGTGTCCGTAGAACAAATCACAATGGATATCCAATAATCATTCCACACATTGAAAATGAGTAAAACAATTGAAACATTAAACCCATAAAATCGAACAATATTGACTTACATGAAAGTATTGATGTTCTTCATTGGTGAGGCTTCATCCTCAACCTTAGTTGAGAATTTAGTTCCACATGACTATCAAAAATAAAACCTAAACCTAAAGAAAAGCTAAACTAAAAACAGAGAAAAGCTGTGGATCAAATTGTGTATTTTTCTTAAAGGCTTAGAGGTCTATTTTTACAGCTTAGGAGAGTCCTAGAAGCCCTAGCAATCCTAGGCAATTCGGAGGTTTGTCTCCCATTCCAAATAGAAGATTGAAAACCCAATTTGGCTTGAGACAGGAGTCTGGCCGCAAGCTGTCAGCCGAGTGCGCTCGATCGCAGTCGCGCATGCGATGTTCCTCCTGTGGTGTAGCGCTCGCGCGCTGATGGTTCTTCAATGGGCACAGGTGCGCTCAAGCACAGGGTTGTGCTCTCGAACCTTCTTCCTTAGATGGCTCTTTTTCTAGCTTTCTTCCAAACTTTGCATTTTTCCCTTTGAAGACGCAGTTTTCCTTCAACAACCTACAAAACACTAAAAACACAGAACTAGCCCAAAACATTAGATTAAGACACAGCTAAAGGATTAACAAATGTAAATTATGGGGTTCAAATATGCAATATTTGGTACTCATCAAACACCCACAAACTTACATTTTGTTAGTCCCTTAGCAAAACAAAATGAAAAATAAAAAGAAAGCGTGAAACATAAGTCCTCTTTCGTGGGAGAGACAATTGCATTTAGCATATGCAACAAGCCTTTTAAACCCCTAGGCATCCCTAGTGGATGAGTGAAGTTTCATAAGGGTTTAACAAGAATGATACCCACAAACATTATAGCACTATGTTGTTAACAAGAATGAAGTTTCACACAAACCATGGTTCTTATTCATGAGCAAGCTCAAAAAGACAAACATCATCATCAGAATCAAAAGGGAATCCAAAATCAAATCACTCATAAATGGACAATTGACACATCATAAGTTATGATAAGTGCAAAGTGAAATTAGCATATAATCACGAAGCTTCAATTTAATCTCAAAAACAAGTTCCTCAAAATTTATAAGAATCCCTACCATATGAAAAAACCAAGGCAAGATATGTTTTTTTTTATTATTTTTTAAAATTTTTTTTTTTTAAAATTTTTTTATAGGCTATGCAATGCTTAGCTCCCTTAAGCTTCTAATTGATCCATGTGACGAGTGTTAGGCCAATGACTCCAAGCCAAATAGCTTTAGGGCACTACATGAAGAAACATCCTTAAGGGCTTATTAACTCAAGTCAAAAAGGCTACGAAGCCAAGCTAGCCATGCCATCAATCAACCTGAACTTCACGCCTTTTTGCACGAACACTTAATGTTTAATGGGGCAAGAGGTCCGGTTACTCAATGAAAAACTCAAAATGATCTTTTTTTTTAAAAAAAAAAAAAAAAAAAAAAAAAATCTTGCAATCCAAGGTTATTCATCAATAGGATCATCCAACAAATCTAAAAAAGGAACATGATTAAGCTCAAATATCATACCTCACAGAATACATGCTAATGTGCTCATTAAAATTCAACTCAAAACAAGTGAAGTCACTTTTACCCAAAAATCAACCAAATGACTCAGATTCCTATTGATATGATGATGTGTTCAACACTTTAGGCAAACCAATGAAATGCAAACCACAATTACAGTTTAACTCAAACTTGACAACAACATAGCACAAAATTTTTTTATTTTTTTATTTTACTTGTTGTGAAAAATTTAATTACTCGCAAGTGCATGAATCATTTGCAGTAAAAGGGTTGCAAGACCGAGGTTGATCCCACAAGGAATTGTGTTATTGAAGAACAAATTATATCTAAACTAATTTAATCCTAACCTAGTTTCAAAAGACGTTAGAATTTTGGTTTTTGAAAATAAAAGAAAACATAAACTAAATAAGATAAATATAATCAAAAGATAAAGTACTAAGGTTGTGGAATCCACACTCACCAAATCATAGCAACATACTCCATGTTCATCAATATTAATCTGAAGTTCTCACAAATAAAATCCTATGTATGTTTTACTATGCTTCAAAAAGTTAATCAAAACCATCTCATGTATCCATTCTTTGCACAAATCACAAAAGAAATCCGATTTCAATCAAATCATCAGATGTATTCGTAAATTACAAAAAATATCCAATTTTAATCAAAACATCAAATGTATCCATAGAACAAATCACAAAGGATATCCAACAATCATTCCACACATTGAAAAGAAGTAAAACAATTGAAACATTAAACCCATAAAATCGGACAATATTGACTTATATGAAAGTATTAATGTTCTTCATTGGTGAGACTTCATCCTCAACTTTAGGTGAGAATCTAGCTCCACATGACTATGAAAAAATAAAACCTAAACCTAAAGAAAAACTAAACTAAAAATAGAGAAAAGCTGTAGATCAAATTATGTATTTTTCTTGAAGGCTTAGAGCTCTATTTATAGGGATTATGAGAGTCCTAAAAGCGCTAGCAATCCTAGGCAATTCAAATGTCTATCTCCCATTCCAAATAAAAGACGAAAAACCCATTCTGGCTTGAAAAAGGAGTCTGGTTGCAAACTGTCAGCCGAGTGTGCTCGATCACATGGCCAATGCACTCGATTGCACTCATGCATGCAATGTTCCTCCTGTGGCGTCACACTCGTGCGCTGATGGTTCTTCAATGGGCACGGGTGCGCTCGAGCGCAACCCTGCTGGGCTTGAGCACAAATGCGCTCGAGCACAAGGTTGTGCACCCGATCCTCCTTCCTCATATGGCTCTTTTTCAGCTTTCTTCCAAACTTTGCATTTTTTCCTTTAAAGATGCAGTTTTCCTTCAACAACCTATAAAACACTAAAAACACAGAACTAACCCAAAACATTAGATTAAGACACAGCCAAAGGATTAACAAATATAAATTCAGGGGATCAAATATGCAATATTTGACACTCATCACTCTCGTTATGGTGGAAATCCAATGGAAACTAAGAGAATAAGAGAAACAAATGTACATTGTGAATTGATACGTAAAAGTGTTCTCATGGGACACTATTTATAGAGTCCCAATCACAACTCTTGATCAAGATGTGACATAGTGTTTAGTGACATGTACACAGTATCAAGAATTTTAAAACTTCACCTTTTAGTGATGTGTCACTATGTAATGCGTCACTAAAAAAAGTTTGTGACGTGTTACTTTCAACACGCCACCAATTAGTGATGTGTCACTGCTCACACATCACTAATTGGTGACGTGTCGAGGAGTAACACGTCACAATAAAAAAATAATACAAAAATTCAAAAATAAAATAAACCACTTAATGACGTGTTAATGTTCACACGTCACCAATTGGTGACGTGTGAACAAACCAATTGGTGACGTGTTAATGTTCACACGTCACCAATTGGTGACGTGTGAACTTTAACAAGTCACTTTATCAAAAATAAAATATATGTTTTATTTTGGACAAAGAAAAGGCTAATTTAATGACGTGTTTGTGTAACACGTCACCCATATGGTGATGTGTCAAATTACCACGTCACCATTTGGTGGCGTGTTACTTTGGCACGTCACCATGTGGCGACATGTTACATTAACACGTCAACCAATTAGGGATGTGTTAATGTAACACGTCACCACATGGTGACGTGCCAAAGTAACACATCACCAAATGGTGATGTGGTAATTTGACTTGTCACAATATGGTGACGTGGTATTTTAACATGTCACCATATGGTGACGTGGTGAAGTGTTACTGTGATACGTCACCCATTGGGGGTGATGTGTTATGTGCACAGGTCACCCCTTGGTTGGGTTAGGGTGTGAAAATCCACACGTCACCCTAGTGGTGACGTGTGAACGTTGCCACACGTCACCACTGTGCATTAAGAATGAGTGCGCGCAGGCCAGAAGCTAGCTTTCTCCTTTTTTCTTCTTTGTTCTTCTCCTTTTTTCTCTTCTCCTCTTTTTTTCTCCTCAGCATTTCCTCATATCACCATTTCTCCTTTGCATCTCCATTTCTCCGTCAGTCTTTCAGTCTTTCCCTGCAATTTCCGGCGAGCCTAGCTTCGGCCGTCAATCTCACACTTGCTCTCCGTCACTCTCTCTCCCTCCGACAGTCCAGCCATCTCTCTCTCAGACGAGTATAATCTTTTTTTATTTGTTTTACTTACAATATATAAATTTAGTTATATATATATATATATATATATATGTTTGTGAATTTATTTATTTAGTTATTTGTTTTTATTCAGTATCATATATTTGTTTGAAATTTGATTTTTAGTTTCAATTTTTTGTATGGTAGGTAGGATTGGTATATATGAAGATGCATGCAAAATATATATATAATGCTAGGTAATTTGTTTTTTTTTAAAAAAAATAACCTGGATTTATTTTATTTAGGGTCCCCATAACAAATGCATTTAAATTTGGACACTATTTATTGGTTCGAATTTAGACAAAATAAATTTATTTATTTGATTAAATTTATTTATTCAATTGTTTTTTTTAATTATTATATATGTATTTCAAATTTAATTTTTGTTTCAAATATAATGCTAGGCTAGGCTATTTTATTTATGAACATGAAGTGTTTAATTTTTGTAAAGTATCATATTTAATGCTAGGCTATTGGCATAACTCTGGAGTATTATAGGATACAAAAAAAAAGAAAAAAAAAAGTATGAATCTAAATTTATTGCGTTTTAGAAATATTAGAAATGCCCCCTAGCTAGTTTATTTATTTATTCATAAATGATAATGTTACGTTTAAATATAGCTTGATGTATTCCTACGTTCCTAATGTAGTCACGCTATAAACAAGAATTGGATGACAAAGTTTAGGGGTTCGAAGGAATAGGGATGGCTGTAAGTCATTCGTGGACTTTGTAGTTAGGAACTATAGAAGCCTTGATAATTTAATTCATTACCCTTGTAAGACGTGTCGCCTTAACAGGCGACACCGGCCGAGTTTTGTATACGACCACTTGACAGGGGAGAAAGGAATAGTGACCTCATACATAGACTGGTTTTATCATAGTAAGAAGCCTATACGGGTTCCTGCTAAAAGCTCTAATTCGAATCGTCCTGCTGCTGATGCGGGCAAGCATAGAACATGGTGGAAATATGTACGCCATGTTGCATGATGTATTCGGCATGCACGAGGTTAAGGAAGACAATAGTGAGCCTCAGGTCGTGGTGCAAGGGGATGAAGAAATTGTGCATGAAGAAGCCGATGAGGTGAGTGCATGAAAGTACTACGACTTGATTATAAAAGCAGACAAGCCACTTCATGATAAGACCAAACATAGCAAACTGAGTGCTATCGTACATCTATACACCTTGAAGTGTGTGAGTGGACTTAGTAACACGATATTTTTGTCTTTGCTTGAGTTCATCAATCATTTGCTACTGATGGATGATAAAGTTTTGCTAGATAATACATATAAAGCCAAATGGTTTCTAAGGGACATGGGCATTTGATATGAGAAGATTCCAGCTTGTTGTAATGACTGTATGTTATTCTGGAAGGGCGATGCAGAGTTATAATCCTGTACAATCTAAGTGGAAGGATAAAATTAATATAGACGAGGATGGTCAACCCATATCGTCTAAGAGACGTTTGGTGAAGGTGTTACAGTGGTTTCCACTCATGCCACGACTGTAGAGGTTGTTTATGTCACAGCATACCGCGCCCCATATGATGTGGCATTTAGATGGCCGCACAAAGGACGGCGTATTGAGGCATCCAGCCGACGATTAAGCATGGAAGTCATTCGATAATTTACTTCCGGAATTTTCATAACACAACAAAAACGTAAGGCTTGGTCTAGCCTTAGATGGATTTAATCATTTTGGGAACATGAGCACATTTCACAGTACTTGGACTCTAATGCCTATTCTATACAACTTGCCTCCTTGGATGTGCAAGAAACAATCGTATTTCATATTATCCCCGATTATCCTAGGCCCAAGTTCACCTGAAATTAATATAGATGCCTACCTTGAACCCTTAATATTGGAATTACATGACTTATGGAATGTAGGGGTATTTACATTTGATGTGTCCATGAAAAAATCTTTTGTGTTGCAAGAGCAATTGATGTGGAGAATTAATGACTTCCCAGCATACGCAGATTTGTCTGGATGGCCTACCAAGAGTGGAATGGCATGTATTTTCTATATGCATTCAACAAGGTCTACATAGTTAAAACACAACCATAAATATTGTTATATGGGCATAGGCGATGGTTTGCGTATGGATCATAAGTGGAGGCTAAATAGAAGAACATTTGACGGTACCCAAGAACTAGAAGTATCCCCCAATGTGCCAAGTGGAGATGAAATTCTGAGACAGTTAGATGGGATGGTATTTGGGAATGAGAACGCTGGTAAGTCAAAGAACGACGGTAAGTCAAAGAATGCTGGTAAGTCAAATAATGATGGTAGGTCAAAGAAGTAGAAGACCACACCCGAGAAACAACAAACAGCAACTGATGATATGGTGTGGAAGAAGAAAACTATTTTCTTTAGGTTTCCATATTAGAAAGATAATTTATTACAGCACAACCTTGATGCCATGCACATAGAGAAAAATGTGATGGATAATATACTTGGCACAATATTGGACATTAAAGGGGAAAACGAAGGACAAGCTGGAAGCCCATAAAGACTTGTGTGAAATGGGTTTGACACCTAAACTTCATCCACTCACGGGCAAGAATGGGAAAACATATATGCCCGTAGCTTGCCACACGATGTCTCATGTGGATAAAACTAATTTCTTGAAAATGCTTCAAGATGTAAGGTTACCCGACGGATATGCCTCGAACATTTCCCGATGTGCAAGACTTAAGGGACGTACGATTGTGGGTTTGAAGAGTCATGACAACCATGTACTAATGCAACAGCTTCTGCTTATTGCGTTGCATGGATCCCTGCTAGGTAACGTGGTTAGACCTCTGGTTGAGTTGTCTGCATTCGTCAGCAGCATATGTTCAAACATTGACACAAGAGGATATGAACCGACTTGAAGGTGACGTTTATATCACCTTGTGCAAGATGGAACAAGTATTCCCCCCCCCCCCCCCAAGTTTTTTCACCAGCATGGTTCATATTATCATGTATCTTGTCTATGAATCCTAACTCGGTGGTCCGATATAGTTTCAGTGGATCTATCCGACTGAGAGGTAAATTTTTACTTAAATCATTATTTCTTGCTCTCCATAAAAGAACATTGAAGAACTGCAATGATTGAGTGATTTTCATATGTAGGAGTCGTGGGGGGTTCAAATCTAATGTGCACAATAAAGCGGCTCCTAAAGGCTGCATTGCAGAGAGCTACATAAAAAAAATGAATTGGTGATGTTCTGTTCGATGTATTTAGATAACGCACCAACATTTCACAATAGGCCCCAAAGAAACCCGGTTGAGTCTAAAGGGGTAGTAACACGAGTTGACCTCGACCGACGCACATTGATATAGATTCACTGATATATTATGTTTAACTCAGACGAGTTCATTCAATTGCAGGAGTGAATCGTGTTACTAGATACTTTATTTTATAAAATACGTTTCGACCATAAAATATAATACTCTGTCAATAATTTCTCATTTTTCAACTTATGCAGAAGCACTTCTACATCCCGCCGGAGTACAATCTCGAGGCCATCAAAAGGGATAGGTTCAAAGACATGGGCGTTAAGCTGAAGAATCACAAATACAAGGTAAAAAAATCCCTTCACATTTAGCTGGGCGATACAGCTGCGACCGTGATGGCGTCGACGCAAAACATCGACGAGTATGACCCCATGGACTTCAAATGCACATTGGGGAAACAATGTTCTTGCGAGGATCAAGTATGTCATGACTTTTATTAAATTTGTGTAGTTTTATTAATTACGATCGTGTTAAGGCTCACATATTAATAATGTAAATTGTGTAGGAAATGTAATACCCCGATACAAACAATAGTTTTTATTATTAAAAGATTTTCTATAAGGAATGGTTAAATAATTTATGAAAGACCCAGTTTTATAACAAAGGACCTAAGCCCATACCTATTACCTAAAACTCCTTAGACGTTTTGAAGCACAAACCCGAGCGTACGCTACTGTTTTTAGTAGAGGGCATACACAGGGGGACCACCATACATACGCCTACAAAAAGTACAACGACGTACGCCTGGGAACCTAGGCTACTTTTTGAAAAACCACTAGATAATACATGTACATACGATGCACCCTTTGGACCGTTGAATAAATAGTATCGGACGTAGGCCCCAATAGTATTGGACATCCGCTACTTTCCAGAGTAGTTGGTAGCACCCTTAGCTTTTCTACCTTATAAATACCCAACCTCCCATCGCCCTTCAAACATATTTCTCGCCTCCAGACCCTCTAAAACCCCTTGAGTGAATATCTTTGTGAGTTTTGTGATTTGAAAAGGAAGGAAGCATTTGTGTGCGTTCTTGCCAATTTCCAAGGTAATCCCTTGCCTGTTATATGCTTTCACTATTGTTTTTATTGCTTTCTTTAAGTGTTGTGAGTTTCAAAAGATGTTATGTTAAGCTCTTTACTCTTCTCCTTACAAAACAAGAGATGTTTTCAAAATAGTTTCGAAAGCTTCTTTGATTCCTTGTAGTGCATGATGTTGAGTTTTCTTGCATTAAATGTGTTTATCCCTTAGCCTAGAAGGAGATATAGTAGCCTATAGATTTTATAGAAGCCTTAAAAAACACAGTTTGGAGATCGAGGACATACGTCCTCGAGCCCGAACGTACGGTCAAAAACCAGGCACCAGCCCTTAAGCCCCACTCATGTGTATTTTAGAACCTAACAATCATTTTGTTAGATAAGGCTTAATATTTTACTTGCAAGGGTCCTCTAGAACTACGCATAACGATGTGTCATATTGCATTATAGCAGGATTTAGCAATGTTTGAGGATTCAAGCGAGCGTACGAGGTAAGTAAACACTTATGAACTCTTTCCTTAAAAACGTTGGATATGTCAGTTGACTGACCACGAGTTTGATATGAGCATCTCTACTTTTCATAATAACTTGGTAACTGCTTTATCAACTAATTAATAAGATGCATCATATGACATGGTACACCGGTATGTGCTGTATAATAGCCATGGGCTTATTATATAGACTTCATTTTATGGTCAAATGTGTGTGTTGTTATATGGGCCTTGGATCCAATGGTTGTTTCATGACCAACGCAGCCTTAACGGGCGATCACTATAGGACGGACATCATTGGCGGTGTGGGCCACCCGAGGTCGGACTCGGTCGTGCAGCTAGTGTTATGCAAGGTAGAGTACAATGGCTGGTGCAGCAGCATTGTATTACAGGTCGCTTGGGGTAGCGCCAACCTGCTGAGAATGGATAATATCTCGGGTAGACCATACATGAGAGTTATGACCTACAAAAGCATTATTCTTCCTGCATTAAAAAACTTAGGCGATTGTCGCGGGTAGTACACCACACTTTTGAAAACCAAAATGCTATTTTGTGGTGTATTAACGGAGACAACACCTCCTTTCAAATGTTTACTAAACTGTACGTTTATTATACTTAACTGGACTCATATTTTACCTAATTGTGAGGTTTACTTACTAACTCATTAGACTTACGTTGTTATTACCCCTTTTAGGATGTTTGTCACTAGAACGGCCCGGCTGCCACTTAGAACCTTGCTTAGAACCTGCTTGTGGTCAACAGGTTTGTATATTATTGTTATTAGTTGCTCCATGCCTTAATTTTGAGGAATATGCTTGTCCATTTTATGATTAGATAGTACAGTCAGATTTATATCACTTTCCTATGGATTAACTCTAGTAATGCTTAGAGGGGTGATTCCTCATTTAGTCACAAGTTGGCTTAACTAGGGTAATTGCCAGTAACCCTGCTAGATTAGTCAAGGGTAATTTTGGGGGCGTTATAGTATGGAATCAGAGCATACGGTCTTGTTGACCGGAACTGCTAATTTGAGAATAGGATGTAACACCTTAGGGATGATCTTAAAGAATAGATCACAAGATGGACCCAAAGTCTTTGATTGTTGTTTGATTCATGGTGCGGGCTATAGTAATAGCCTTCCAGATTGCTTAGTTTGGACTTGAACGGGATCACCTGTTCCGTGTTACAGGCACTTGATCTTGCTTCACACTCAGATGCGCGATGGGTGTCGACGCTAGGCGACTGTTCGAGAATGGCCAGCTGAGTTCATGCTTTATGCACGTGGATACAAGCCTCGCCATACCGAGCGCAAGGTTTCCACTTGACCCTTTCGAAGGCCAAAGTCTCCATCACGAAAGAAGATTCAAGAGGAACGAGCGCAAGTAGATTTCAAGGATAGCCCAGCTACAACAAAATGGAAACGACGCAGTGTGTCGGTTGAACAAGATTTCCCACCTATTCTCGAAAGATACAACCCCTACCTTAACATGGAGAAGAAAGTGGAAATGCACGCACTACTAACTGAGATTGCGGACGAGTATGCACAAATGAATCTAGAGGAGATCCGACTACTGAAGGTTGGAGCACTGCCCAAGGGGTCTGTAACATCCTAATATTTCTCTTCTTTTATCTTGTAAATGAATCGAGTGTTACACTGAAATAATCTTACACAGCAAAAAATCTGAAATTTATCAATACAAAACAATACTCTTAAAATACTTTTTTTATACAAAATACCCACAATTATGCCGAACAAGACATTTATACAAATCTATCTGACTATATAAACTCTAGACAAACTTCACCAACTTAGAATCTCTGTACATCTCAAATATGAAGCTCTAATCACAATTGCATAATTACCATGACTTTCCATTCCTGCAAGCACTACAAAAACTGTAAAGTAATGAGTCAATTGATTCAGGATAATATAAATTATTGTTGAAACAATTATATCAAAAGGCTAGACATTTAATAAAACTATAAAGATCTGTATTATTGAATATCAATATCACTCTCAGTAAGTAAGAATACTTACAGTGGATTACATGAATGGATCATCAAAGGTAATTACTTGTTGAAACTCATTTGCTTTGCATAGTCTCTTTCTTTCAATATCTCTCACTATCTCCAAAAACTCCCTCTCAATCTCTGATTCTCTGTCTCCATCTTTCTCTGAATTATCTTCGTCTCACTACCTCTCCCTCTAACTCTGCCTCTCACCATCTCTCTGCTAGCTCTCTCTCTCTCTCTCTCTCTCTCTCTCTCTCTCTCTCTCTCGTGTTCTTTCTTTCTTGCAGCGCTTTGTCTCACCCTTTCTCTCTCTACTGTGTAAACACTCTGAGAAAGAAAAAAGACCGAGTAAAAAGTAGGAGAAGGAAGAATATGTGGAAGAGAAGGGAGAGGAGTGGTGAAATTTGTGAAGGAGAAGCTCTATTTATACGAAAAAAAAAAAAAAAAAACCAAATACTATTCCGCCTTTCATATACAATTCTGCCCTCCATATACTATTTCACCTACCAAATACTATTATACCTATCATTTACTATTCTACCCTCCATCTACTATTCTACCTACCTTATACTATTCTACATTCCAAATACTATTCCACCTTCCATTTGCTATTATACAACTACCAATCTCCAATTACCATTCATACAATATCATAAATTCCTCAAGAATTAATATCATCGCCTAATATGAATATTAATATAATTCTAGTATCAAATTAATATCTATAAAATAAGACTTTTAAAATATGGGAGGCTACAAGGTCCGGTCGACAGAAAGTCGCTTTCCGCGCCAGCATCGATAAGGATTACGAGGCACTAGTCAAGGATGAAGAAGATCTGTCAGAAGAATCAGGCGGAGAGTGCTAGATCTAGGAGTCAGGTAGCCTTTGAACGTGTAGGGCACTAGAAGCGCGTTTTGTATTCCTGCGTTTTTTTTTTTTTTTTTTTTTAAAGGAGATTTCGAAAGAAAACGAATTTTCACTCAAACCTTGAGTTTTGTGAAATCAGTTTGCACACCGAAACCTACTTCACCCTTTTGTCTCTTTAAAAAAACAATAAATAAATAAATTTGGCCGTATGTACGCTCCCGTGACCGAACATACGCCCAAAAACCCCAATTCTTCAGATCTTTTTCTTTAAAAACGGCCTAACGTACCCTAAACCCTATTCATTTCAATTTGCTCTCATTTTCTCTCAAACCAAGCACTCCCAAGCTCATTTTCGGCCAAGTCTTCCAAGGATTTCAAAGGTTTCTACCCTTTTACAAAGATTAAAACAAGGTATGAAGTTTTTCCAAGCTCTTTTCGGAATTTTTGCAACTTTAGGGTTTTGATTTTTGATTTTTGATTTCTTACATTTCATAACATATAGCTGGCTGGTTGTGAACTAGGGTCATGATATGGGTCGTTGTGCTTGCATTTGTGCATCTTTGTCCCTTAAAATCCTACCCATTCGGATTTGGGGGTTTTTGCCCTAAATCCGAAATCCCTGTGATTTCTCAACCTCACCATGCAATTGATGCATGGGTTGTAACCCAAATTTGATCCATTTTGATCAACCTAAACCCTAACCTTTGAATTTATGACTTTTTGCCTAAATCCAAATTTGATTGATTTGTGACCTCCATTGGGTCTTATGGACCAATTGAAATCTAAAACTTACAATTGGGGACACGATCTACCTTTTTGACTGATTGGATTTGGAAGTTTTCACCCAAATCTAAAATTACCAAAATACCCCTACCATTGACACTAGATATTTTCGCCTAACTTGGAGACGACCCATTTCGGTTGAATGATTGAGCCTACCCATTGGACCCTTTTGATTTAAAAACCTAACTGCATGGGCTTAATGTTTTGATCAAACCCATGAAATGACCAAAATACCCTTCCTTCTTAAAATGAGCATTTTGTCCTAATGACCCAATTCTGTCAATGGGTCAGGCCCACTTGTCAAACTAAGCCATGAGTTTAATGGCCCACATTTGCACGCCTAGCTATTTTCAATCTCATCCATTTTCGATAGTAGCCTTGGACTTTACCGAAATCTCCCTAGTCCTGATACCTAAGGATTTCTTGTCCTAGTAAACTCGCATCGCCACTGTAAAGGGATTGACCTTACAGCAGCACCAAACATCTCAAGACATGAACCCTAACTCAAATGAACTTCGATGTTTTACCCGAGTTCGACAACTTACCAAAAATACCTTCGAATCCACACCCTGACGTCTGTAGCATATCAATTACCCCGTGTTCACAAAATCTTGAGGCCATTAATTACTTAAGGGCGTTCAAGTGATTAAAACAAATACTCCACCCCTTTCCGATGCATTCACCTAAATTGCCAAATCATCCAACCCACTAATCATGTTCAACCTCAGTTTGGAAATGATCCCTGAATCTCCACTAAACATGTCTTGCATTATCGCCTACATTTTTGCCATGCCAGGGTGAAGTTTCATTAGGATGCTTTTGCATATAGTTGGGGTAGGATATTACATGTCAGCATAGTATTGATAAAATTCTTTGTGCAGGACAATGGCACGAACAAAAGCCAGTGTGGCAGCCTCATCCTCTTCACGGCAGCGAACCCGCCGACTCCGGGCTACGATGCAGGACATCTAGGACCCCGAGTTCGATTCTTATTTTGAGATGGCAGATGTCATCCCTGACATCTCACCGGTCAGTAGTCTAGAGCCCGAGGGGCCAGTGAGGGAGATCAGTAGTGGTACTAATAGCGACAACGCCGACCATACCTACGATCGTACTCGCTTTAGAGTCGATAAGGCCCGGCGCTGGTACCAGGTTCTTTGCATGGGGCGAAAGATTATTGTCGAGAGAGGGATCGACGTGACTGATGTAGCCAACAAATCTCCAAGGGTACGAACGATACTAGATGCCTAGGGATGGACAAATATGGTGGCAAATCACTGTCCCGCAGTCAAGGAGCTAGTCCATGAGTTTTATGCCAATATCCTCATGAGGTGCAGCAACTCTTTTCATACATGGCTCAGAGGCAAGCCAATCATAGTGACCCGCACTCTCATCAACTGCCTCACAGAGGGACCACAAGTACACGACCCAAGGTACCCTTATCCAGTTGACGGCCTCCACACTTACGCTCAGTTGGTTGAGCATCTCGCCAATGGGCGTCCCCACCAGATGGAAATAGAGGGAGAAGGAAGTTTCCAGATGAGTGACCTCAAGGATGACGACGACCGATACATCTACCACATCATGGTTAGTTTGATATTTCCGTTAGTGAGCCTCACATCCATCACCATTGAGCGAGCTTGCTACCTGCATGCGCTTTTGACTAAAACCCCCATCGATTTAGGCTCCTTGGCTACGACGACGATGATGGGAGTATGGTTAGCGGATCAGATCACTGCCCTGCCGTATGGAGCCTTAGTCACCCAGATTGCCAAGTACGTCAGAGTATCTACTAGAGGTTTGAAGGAACAACTGCCATCCAAAGGAATTATAACCTTGCGATTCCTCAATGCAAGTAGCGCTCACCTCCAAGAAGCTAAGTAGGAGCATAGACCCCCACGACCTCTGAGAGCGGCCAGAGCTGATGTGGCACCCTCATCTGCAAGCCAAAACCAGCGTATAGACCATATAGAAAAGACACTCCGAGAGGTGCAGCAGTCTGTTTAGGAGATGTGCACAAGACAAGCAAAGGACCATGCTATTCTCGTGCAACTTCGAGACCACTTGATGGGATCCCTTGACGTTAGGGATTACGGCATCCACAGTCCAAGCATCAGTTGGGGGAGACAGATCCCGAGTGTGAGGGGCACACCTGATCGAGGATCTGTGGAGCTCAGTTCTAAGAGACGATCCCGCTCATAGAGCGTCTTTTGTTTGTGATGGTCACCTTCTTTTAGGATGTAAGTCCACCGCGGTGGTGGCAATTTTGTATGTCTTGGTTACATTATAAGTCCACCTTGGTGATGGCAATTTTGATGCACTATGTATGACTGTTTTACTATGTTTGTTTATGCCATTGAATCTCTCACTTCTGCGATTTAATCATGCATGCCGATCTTTCCAAAGACTATATGTTCATTTTAAACTTTTAATTGTTTTTAAAAACCCTCTCTACCAGGAGGATATTGTTTATAACTAAAACCAAATTTCGATGACGAAATTCTTATAACGAAGGGAGAGTGTAATACCCCGAGAAAAACAATAGTTTTTATTATTAAAAGACTTATGAAAGAACCAGTTTTATAACAAAGGACCTAACCCAAACCTATAACCTAAAACTCCTTAGACGTTTTGAAGCACAAACCCGAGCCAAACCCTTTCTAACCGAAAGGACGCTAGGGTTACGGGAGGTAGGCTACTATTTTTAGTAGAATATTAAGTGCCAAAATATTCATATTTTTAGCCCTTAACTTGCATGTTTTAATCCTTTGGTTTTAGTTAATTAGGTCATTTTAATTCCTTTTTGTATTTTCCATACTTTTGTAGGCTTTTGGAAGAAAATGAAGTAAATCTGGAAGATTTGGGCTCAAACTGAGAAGAAGGGAAAAATGGGAGCCCTTGACATTGCGATCGAGCACAATACCAGAGAAGACACAACACGAAATAGGCCAGGAGCGATCGAGCGCATAACAAAAGAGGATCGATCTCAGACCTGCGATCGAGCGCACACGAGCTGGGATCGATCGCACCTGTGTGCAGGAGACATATCAAGTGATGGCCAGAGTGTCTTTCTTTCCATATTAGGGTTTTCCAATTCCCAATTGTAATAGGTTTTGAAACCCTACGAAATCCCTAGGTTTACTAGTTTGTCAAGGACTTCTAAAGCCTATAAATAGACCCTTAAGTTTCTAGAATAGGGGGCTTTGGAAGGAGAAGAAGAGAAGCTCTTCAAGTTCAAGTCTTAGGTTTATTCTTTTCCTTTCTTTTCTTTTCTTTTATGAAGATGTTTAACATCAACTTTATGTGTAGCTAATTTATTTAGTAGGGCTAGATTGAAGCCCTAGTTATGTTTAGTTAATATTTCAATATTGGCGCCTTTGTAATGATCTTGTTGTGCTATTTAACTTGATTAATACCTGCTTACATGAATTCCTCATATGTGTCTGCCTGATCAACATATGCATGTGGCATGGACTAGTTCGTTAAATCAATTTGGATGGCCGAGTCCTGGGTTTAATAAAAGTAACAAAAGAATCCACACCTCAGTTCTTGGGTTAATCAACATGGGGAACCGGGAGTATACGCCCATGCCCTAGGCCTTATGTGTGTGTCCATTTCCATAGAGTATATGCTTTCCTAAGGAACAACTTAGTATACACCATGCTAAATCCCTTAGAAAAAAAAAAAGAGTTAGAGTATACGCCATGCCTAACTCGTTGCTTAGGAAAATCTATAACTTAAGGAGTATATGCCATGCCCTTAGGTTAACAAACATTAGATATGCATAACATGATCAAAGCATTGGCATATTGTTATATTAGCAGAATATAATTAGTGGTGGATATCAAAGCCCTACCTTTTATTATCATCACTTAAACAATCAATCTTTGTTTTACTTAAGGAATTTATTTTTAAGCAAAATTCAGCAATCCTCGTGGGAATGATCCTGAACTTGCACCATATACTACTATGTTGACCTTATGCACTTGCAGGTAAAACGTACCATTATTTACCTACTAATTCAGGTAGATATTTGGAGACAACACAGAGGATGTACTCAGGGGGACCACCATACGTATGCCTGCAAAAAGTACAAGGACGTACGCTTGGGGACCACCAGACGTATGCTACTTTTTGGAAAACCACTGGATAATACATGTACATATGATGCACCCTTTGGACCGTTGAGTAAATAGTATTGGACGTATGCCCTAATAGTATTGGACGTCCACTACTTTTCAGAGTAGTTGGTAGCACCCTCAGCTTTTCTGGCCTATAACTACCCAACCTCCCATAGCCCTTCAAACATATTTCTCACCTCCCGGCCCTCTAAAACCCCTTGAGTGAATATCTTTGTGAGTTTTGTGATTTGAGAAGGAAGGAAGCATTTGTCAATTTCCAAGGTAACCCCTTGCCCGTTATATGCTTTCACTACTATTTTTATTGCTTTCTTAAGTGTTGTGAGTTTCAAAATATGTTATGTTAAGCTCTTTACTCTTTTCCTATAAAACAAGAGATGTTTTCAAAATAGTTTCGAAAGCTTCTTTCATTCCTTGTATTGCATGATGTTGAGTTTTCTTGTATTGAATGTGTTTATCCCATAGCCTAGAAGTAGATATAATAGCCTATAGATTTTATAGAAGCCTCAAAAAACACAGTTTGGAGCTTTAGACGGATGACCTAACTCATTGACTAGACGTACGCCCTCGAGCTCGAACATATGGTCAGAAAGCTAGGCACCGGCCCTTAGGGCACCACTCATATGTATTTTAGAGCCTAACAATCCTTTTGTTAGATAGGGCTTATTATTCTACTTGTAAGGGTCCTCTAGAACTGGGCATAACGGCATGTCATATTGCGTTATAGCAGGATTTAGCAATGTTGGAGGATTCAAGCGATCTTACGAGGTAAGTAAACACTTACAAACTCTTTCCTTAAAAACATGCGATATGTCAGTTTACTGACCACGAGTATCATATGATCATGTCTACTTTTCATAATAACTTGGTAACTACTTTATCAATTGATTAATAAGATGCATCATATGACATGGTACACTGGTACGTGCGGTATAATGGCCATGGGCTTATTATATAGACTTCATTTTATGGTCAAATGTGTGTGTTGTTATATGGGCATTGGATCTTGTTTTGTAACTGGCGCAGTGTTAACGGGCGATCACTACAGGACGGACATCATTAGCGGTGTGGGCCACCCGAGGTTAGACTCGGTCGTGCCACTAGTGTTATGTATAGTGGCATACAATGGCTGGGGCACTGGCATTGTATTACAGGTCCCTTAGGACAGCGCCAACCCTGCTGAGAAGTGGTAATATCTCGAGTCTACCATAAATGAGAGTTATGACCTATAAAGGCAATATTCTTCCTGCATTAAAATACTTAGGCGATTGCTGCCGGTAGTACACCACACTTTTGAAAACCAAAATGCTATTTTATGGTGTATTAATGGAGACAACACCTCCTTTCGAATGTTTACTAAGCTGCACATTAATTTATGCTTAACTGGACTAATATTTTACCTAATTGTGAGGTTTACTTACTAAGTCATTAGACTTACGATGTTATTACCCCTTTTAGGATGTTTGTCACTAGAACCCAAGAGTGGCTCGGCTGCCACTACGGACATTGCTTAGAACCTACTTCCAGTCAATAGGCTTGTGTATTGTTGTTATTAGTTGTTCCATGTCTTAATTTTGAGGAATATGCTTGTCCACTTTATGATTAGATAGTACACTCAGATTTATATCACCTTCCTATGCATTAACTCTAATAATGCTTAGAAGGGCGATTCCTCATTTAGCCACAAGTTGGCTTAATTGGGGTAATTGCCAGTAACCCTGCCAGATTAGCCAAGGCTAATTTTGAGCACGTTATAGGATACTTTTTCTGTATCCTACAAGAGAGAATGAGGGAGCTAATGCCCATAAATAGTACAGCAAGCTCAAGCGTCACCCAGAGGACGATACGGTGGGCATCGGACCAGCGTTTGCCAAGGCAACGGAAAATAAGCTAGAATATGCTGGTCGGGTTCGAGGTGTTGGACCTAGGATTCTACCAGTTCGCAGCACCGCCCATTTATATTATAGAGCGTCTGGAGCATGCTCACAGAACCCTCAACACACAGAGGTTGAACAACTAATTGAAAAAACACTAGAAGTTGAAATGGAACAACATAGGGCACAAATGGCTGCACAGATAGCTGCACAGCAAGAGCAGATGGCTACACAAATGGAGGAATATGAGTCCCGTTTTTGTATGCTTGAGTCCTTGGTGCAAGTGAGCTGCGGGTTGATTCAACTTAAGGCTGTGTTAGACACCGAGTCCCCAGGCATTATAAGGTGAGATCCTCAGTTGGGAGTTGACCAGGTAACACTATATACTTTTTCCTTTTTTTTTTTTTATTACACTTTGTCCCCCATAAGTTTGGGGCGATTTTCAATTCAACCTCTAATGTTTCAATTTTTGCAATGCACCCCCCAAACTTCAAAATTTTTGCAATTCGACCAATCCGTCAGTCAAAGCCATTTTGACTGACAAAACAGTGACCATGTGACTCACACATGATCACTGTTGACATTTTGTTCCCCAAAATGCCCCCTAAAACCCTCTCTCTCTCTCTCTCTCTTCTCAATCTCTTCCACTCCATCTCCACTAGCTAACGCGTGAGCGAAGCAGAGAAATAGATACTGAGCCACAATTCCATTGATTTGTGAGGAAACATTCAATTTTTGTGGAAATTTGCGTGTAATTCTTTCTGGTTTGTGTTCGTTCTTTACTGGGTTTTGGTCTTTGTAGTTAGTAGTTCTCTCCGAAGAGCACAGATGGCTGCAATTCAGAAATGAGAGCTCAAAGAAGATGAGGCTAGAAGAAGTCTTGATCTCATAATCAAGGACGGGCAAGAAGCGGAACTGAGTAGCCGTCATAGCAAAGAGGGACCCGCCATAACCACTGAATCCATACCATCCCCACCAATGGAAGCGGCAGCAAATTTTGCACTGAAAGAAGAGCGGACCATGGAGGAAATATCACATGCGATGGTGGCAGTGCAAGTACCGGTGGGGATTCTGATGTGGATGGACGGAAAGGTGGTTGCGCTATCGAAGAGAATGCTGACGAAGGACCATCACACGAAAGTGGAGGGTCGCGAGTGGAGGATCCGAATGCCCACCACCTACGCAGATCAGATCTTCCAGTTGACCAGGGATCTAGGCCACAAGTTCAACAAGGAGACCATCTGGTGGCTGTTAGAGTATGCCGAGCCAGCCATCATCGCCGCCTTTGGCATGTCCCCGTCATCGCCATGTCTATCAATGGGACCCTCAAAATCCCCACCACGTCCGTTCCTGATAGTGTAATACCCTGACTTTTTAAATCATTTTAAAAATAGTTTTAACTCCAACTCCTTACTCATCAAGTTATTAGCCTTCTAAAGCAGCCCAAACAGTAAACCCTAGACCTTCCTTAATGGGCCTAAGCCCTTAGGGCCTTTTAGCAAGCAAAAGCCCAAGACCACCGTCACTGGAAGAGTGCTTGTCCAGGGGACGACAACAAGCGCTAGTTTGAATCCCACGCCACCCTTGTGAAATCGTACTCTGAACTCGTTTTACCTTTTATGAACAGTACACGAGCGCTCAACTGGGGACCACACGAGTGCTAGTTGACAATTTTTAAACCGTTGGTTTTTACCCGCGCGTGCCACCTGCAACTTTGACCTCCTCTGAGCTATAGTACAGGAGTGCTCGACACTATAGTACACACAAGCACTCGCCCCTTTTCAGAAGTTTTCCTATTTTACCCCCAGCTTCTTCCCCTGTAAATACCCCCCACTCCATTCGAGTTTTCTCACCTCAGAAGCCTAGAGAAACTCTGCGATATTAGTTTTGTGAGTATCCTTGGAGAAGGAGGAGGAATTCTTGGAAAGCTTGCTTGTTAAGGTAACCCCTACACCCTCTTTGTAGGTTGTTGCTAGCTTCTTGATTTTCAATAGCTTAGTTATTAATATCTAGAAGTTCTAAGCTTTTCGAAGTGTTATGACCATCCTCTTTAAAGTTTCAAGTTTTAAAATGCTATAACGAGTCTTTGTGCCTTTCTTCATGAAACAAGAATGATTTCGAAAAGGATTTCCAAACCACTTGTTTCCTTTTAAAGTTGCTTGATAATATGTTTTGCACTAGGATGTGCCTATTTCTTAAAAAGAAAGAGAAATGTTTTCAAAGGCTTTTAAACACCTCTTTGATCCCTTGTGTTGTGTTTTCTTGTGATGTGCATGTTTATTTTAGAGCCTAGGAAGAGAAGCACCAACCCATAGCTTTAGATTGAAGCCTAGGACCCATTTTAAAGGCTTCTGGCCAAACCCTAGCTCCCTGGATGAACACTCACCCTAGGGACAAGCGCTCACCCAGAGAGTAGGTCACACGCCCCCTTAGCCCAAAGTGTGGTCCAAAGGCTTTAGCAGGCCTTTTTAGTTAGATGGAACCTCTTAAAGTTCTCTAGTGCTACTTATAACGATGAACGGTGTTTTGTTATAGCAAGAACTCGTGATGTCAGAGGACCTAAGCAAGCGTACGAGGTAAGTAAACACTTACGAACACTTTCCTTAAAAACGTGGGATGTGTTACTTGACTGACCATGCGTATGATATGAGCATGTCTACATTTTTGTAATAACTTGGTAACTGCTTTAATAATTGGTTAATAAGATGCATCGTATGACATGGTACACCGGTACGTGCGGAATAATGGCCGTGGGCTTACTATATAGACTTCAATCTATGGTCAAATGTGTGTGTTGTTATATGGGCTTTGGATCCAATGATTTTCGTAACCGGTGCAGCGATTCCCTAATAGTTGGTCACTACAGGACGGACATCATTAGTGGTGTGGGCCACCCCAAGTTGGATGCGGTCGTGCCACGAGTATTATAGAATCATAGACGGCAACATACAATGGTCGGGGCACCGGCATTGTATTACAAGTCCCTCGAGATAGCGCCAACCTTGCTGAAAAGGGGTAATATCTCGAGTAGACCATATATGAGAGTTATGACCTATAAACCATTAACTTTTATTCATTAAAATACTTACCGAGAATACACCACCTTTTATCAAACCAAACGATATTTTCAAGGTTTATTAACGGAGACAACACCTCTTTTAAATGTTTACCAAAACTGCACGTTTATTTATACTTAGTAATGAGCTCCTAACTGTGAGATTTACTTACTAAGTTAATAGACTTACATTGTTATTACTCTTTTCCAGGAGTGGCATGATTGCCACTACAACTTTTATATTAAGATTCTTCATACAGTTATCAGGTTTTTTTTTTTTTTTTTTTTTTTATTATTTTTTACATGATCAGGTTTGCCTTTTATTATTGATTGGTTGCTCCATGTCTTTATTTGAGGAATATACTTGTACTGTAATTATTATAGTTTTCTTAGATTTATTTCACCTTCCTATGCATTAACTCTAATAATGCTTAGAGGGGCGATTTCTCATTTAACCACCAATTGGTCTAAGTGGGATAATTGCCAATAACCCTGCCAGGCTGTCCAAGGTCAGTTTTGGGGGCGTTACAGACAGCGACCCACCCGTTAAGAAGAAACGGAGTTGGAGTGGAAGAGATTGAGGAGAGAGAAAGGGAGGATTTTAGGGGGGCATTTTGGGGAACAAAATGCCAATAGTGATCACGTCCGAGTCACATGATCACTGTTCCATCAGTCAAAAGGGCTTTGACTGATGGATTAGTCGAATTTCAAAAATTTGGAAGTTTGGGGGGGTGCATTGCAAAAATTGAAACATTGGAGGTCGAATTGAAAATTGCACCAAACTTCGGAGAGGGGGGTAAAGTTTAATTTTCTCTTCTTTCTTTTTTTTCTTTCAATAACACGATCATCTTCCATGTCGATGATAAGTGCCGAATGTTGCACATTCAAGCCCCTTAATTTGCATATGTTAATTCCTTAGCGTTGTTATTTGTTTGATTTTGTTTTGTTTTTGTGTTTTCAGGTTATAAATAAAAGATGCAATTAATTCCATTGATTTTGGGCTTGAAAGCCCACTTTGAGATGATTAAGCTTAGCCAATCATAATAGAGGGCCTATATGTTGTGGTTAAGTTTAATCAAATAAAGGAAGGGATTAATTCGGAATTTCTTAAATTGGAGTCAAAATCGGATTGGATTCAAATTTGGATTCTGCATACGTCTCGGTATTTTGGCCATAACTTTCAGCTCGAATATCCGATTGAGGTGATTCAAGTGGCACTGGAAATCTAACTCAAATTTCTACAAATCATTGTGAAATAACATTTTTCTAATTCGGAGCGCCGCAATGCCAAAATCGCCTCTCAAGATAGAAACGCAATTCTGGGCGAATCCTATTCCGATTTGGACTTAGGTTTTCTTTATCCTAATTGGACTTGGACTTAAATCTCCGAAATTTCTAGGTTTCCTAGGGCTTCTAGGACTGGCTTGCTCCCTATAAATAGAACCTTAACCTTCAAGAGAAGGTGTGCTTAGTTTTAGATACAAAAATCTTCTTGGAGGCTTAACAAGTTGAAAGAGAAGATAATCCATGGCAGGAGGCCATCCTAGCACCCCTATGAGCGGCTAAACCCCTTTGTGGGGTATTGATGTAACCCTATCCAAGCACAATGGTCTGATTGTATTTAATTTCTAGATTTTCAATTTATGCATGTTGATTGTATAACTATGAGGATTGCTACAATTGATTTATGTTCTTCATATTAAATGCAATTGTTCTTAAATTCCAAAATCAATATTTGTGAAATTCTTCTCTTGTCTTAGAAAGTATTTTACTTTTATTGATCTCAAATCATTCTTGTTTTCTGTGATTATGAGGATGATGGTTATACAATGGGTTTAATTGATATATGATCAATAGGATTTGATAGGCCATGCCTAGGGAAGACGGATTGTACTACACCCTAGTTTAGTGTAATTTAGGTAGACAGTCCGTGCCAACCGAAGATGGGTTACACTTATTCATTGATTGTATGTATCCTATTAAAGAATTTGATAATTTATACCTAGGAAAGACGGGTCGTACCGCATCTTAGTGGTTAGGTGGACGATCCGTGCCAACCGAAGATAGATTATGCTTATTCTTTAATAAGGTAGTTTCTTGTTTATTTATAACATGCATAGAATGAATTTCTGGGATTAATTATGATTAGCCATTGTTGTGCGGATAGAGGTAAAGTCAATACCCTACACTCTCTCTCTTATTTTTAATCTCTTTTATTTTCATGCACTTGAGTTTTTAAAGAAAATCAAATCAATTCTCCTTTTTAATTAAGTTAATTTTGATCTTTTGAATTTTGATAATAAAACCCCTGCAGTCCTTGAGGTTCGACACCCTCTCTATAGCCGTATCCTACAAAGATTCGTCCTATTGCGAGTGGTTATTTTTATAATTGATATTTTTGGTCACAAAAATACCACATCAATTTTTGGCGCCGTTGCCGGGGACTGCTTAACGGTTTTATTGTCACAATTTAAGGATTGATTTTAGCTTAATAATTCATTTTTCTGCTAATTTTAATTCTGTTTGTGTTTTGTTTTTGTTTTATTTTAGAATTTGCAAACAGGTCCGTAGCTGCCTTCACTGTGACTGCGATCGAGCGCAAGTCGCGTGCGATCGAGCGCACGTACGAACTCCACCTTTTGCGCTCGATCCCTCCACTCCTGTGCTCACACCTCTCTGCGGCAGTAGGCTCAAGCGTACTCTGCCATGCGATCGAGCGCATTAGCAGTAGTCGGCTTCCAAATTTCCAGGGCACCTAAAGGCCGTTTGTGAGTTTTTATTTTTATTTTTCTGTTGTTATTGTATGTTAATTATATTAGTTTAGTTCATGTGGGGAGGCATTCCAACACCCCATGGACCATGTTCATATTGCTATAGTCCTTATCATCATATTAGAGATTGTCCTACAGCGGGACAATTTTCTAATTATTCTTATGAGCATATGAACAGACCGTTCTCTAGACCGGGGAATGGCCATTATTCTGATTCCTATAGCCCGGCGTGGAGCAACCAGTCTAATATCTCGTGGCAAACTCAAGCTCCTGGGAATTATGCTCCACAACGTCATGAACTGTACCATCAGGCATATCCGCAATTCAATGATCAATCCTATTCTCCTCAATATCAAGCAACTCCACAACAGATATACCAGGCTGCACCACCTCCCTCAGATTCTAATTTTGAGGATCGGATACTAAAAATGATAAGTGAGCTAACGGGTGAGATAAAGCAGACGGTGAAATCTCAACAGGAACTTTATACTCCTCAATTCTTCGCCGAGATAGATGCCAGGATGGAAGCTCATGTTGAACAAATCATCAACCACCTCAATAGGATGGAAGAAGAAGAGTCTCAAAGTCAGCCGGTGGCCAATCCTGATGGACACTACATGGAGGAAGAAAGTACTTCTTGTCATGAGCAAGCTATCCCCACACTGAGGAGTGGAGTGGTGGTCGAAAATGACGTGGAAGAAAAGAAGGAGGAGCCAAAGGAGGAGCAAATTGAGGTCCCACAGGATCTACATCGGGAAAAAAGCATGGAAGCGAGCACTAAGGCTTCTTCACCATCACCTCCTATTCCCGAGATGCCATATGAGCCCCAAGCCCCTATTCCAGGTAATATGAAATCTTCATTTTTAGGGACAGATGACACTATCCCGGTCATTATTTCTTATGACTTACCAAGAGGCCATGAGGGTAGTTTGTTAGGGCTGTTAGACGAGCAAAAAGAGACCATCGAGGTAGAAAAACTCCCCAAATATTCTCCCCATTTTATTCCAATTCATGATTCATTTTCGGATAAGAAATTGTTTGGGAATACTCAGATGGATCTACCTCGATATGCTGACATTTGGAATTACCCAATTGTGGGTAAAATTTATTCTCTTTGGTCCAAGAGAAGAAAAGATTGGTGCTTCAAATTTAAACTTAAGGGTCAGAGAACACTGCGCGCATCAAGGATGTGGATTCCGTTCCATATATTTTGACTGGATGAGTCAGTTTCATAAGATCGAGTGCAGGCCCTGTGCGCTTGACTCCTCACTTCACCAGGGTACATGATCTCCATCCAGGTTTACTTTATCCATTGTTGTTTCATTCTTTGTTTATATTTTTACAACAATGTGTGCACTTGATTGGTATTTGGTTGGAGTATCACATTTTTTTTAGGACATGTGTTTTTGCATTCAAGTTTGGGGGTATGATATGCCCACATCTGCTCATTCAGGTATTCCTATACTCTTGATCTTATTCTTTAGTTCTACACATACATTGGGGACAATGTATGATTCAAGTTTGGGGGTATGGAAAAACAAAACACGGTCCATTTTTGTTGTTATGTCATTCTTAAGCATATGGTTGAGCTTTGATTTTGGTTTGAAATTCATTGCTAGGCTTAAAGTTGTGAACACATGATCATATGACTTAGGGATTTTGAGTCTTATTACTTACTTTTGGCAACATGAGATGCTTCTTGTTTCAATTTAAATCTATCTTGAGCACACTAGCACATATCTGTGAGGTATGAATTTTGAGACCAATTATGTTTGTTTTCAATGTCTTGAATTCTGTTGGGTGACATATTAGATGAATAACTTTGGCATGCTATATATGTATGAAAAAAAAAAAAAAAAAAAAAAAAAAATTCAAGTTTGAATTTTTCACTGAGTAACCGGACCTCTTGCCTCATTAAGCAGTGAGTATTCGCGTCAAAAAGTGAAATTTTTGGATTGATTAATAAAATGGCTAGCTTAGCTTCGTAGCCTTTTTGACTCGAGTTAGTAAGTCCTTAGGGGTGTCTTTACACCTAGTGCCCTAAAGCCATTTGGTTTGGGAGACATTGGCCTAACACTCGATACATGGGTCAACTAGAAAGCTTAAGGGAGCTAAGCATTGCAAAAGCCTACCAAAAAAAAAAAAAAAAAAAAAAAGAGAAAAAAATGTATGCCTTGGTTGTTTCATTTGATATGAAGTCCAATAAATTCTGAGATGTTGATTCATTCATATTGGAATTATTTTGAAGCCTCATGATTATGTGTTAGTTCACTTTGCACTAATTGAAACTTGTTGTATCTCAATCTGCCATTGGTAAGTGATTTGACTTGTGAATTCCTTGAAATTTTGAATATGGAGTTTATAATTTTAAGCTTGCTAATGAATGTGAACCATTATTTTTGTGATACTTTATCCTTTTGAATGACATAATGATGACAATGTTTGTGGGTATCATTCCTAGAAAACCCTCACGAGACTTCACTCGTCCACTAGGGAATTCCTAGGGGTTTAAAAGGCTTGTTGCATACGCTAAATGCAATCGTATATCCCACGAAAGATGGATTTATCTTTTTGTTTTTCAGTTTATTTTCTGTTTTGTATTGCTAAGGGACTAGCAATATGTAAGTTTGGGGGTATGATAAGTGCCGAATGTTGCACATTCAAGCCCCTTAATTTGCATATGTTAATTCCTTAGCGTTGTTATTTGTTTGATTTTGTTTTGTTTTTGTGTTTTCAGGTTATAAATAAAAGATGCAATTAATTCCATTGATTTTGGGCTTGAAAGCCCACTTTGAGATGATTAAGCTTAGCCAATCATAATAGAGGGCCTATATGTTGTGGTTAAGTTTAATCAAATAAAGGAAGGGATTAATTCGGAATTTCTTAAATTGGAGTCAAAATCGGATTGGATTCAAATTTGGATTCTACATACGTCTCGGTATTTTGGTCATAACTTTCAGCTCGAATATCCGATTGAGGTGATTCAAGTGGCACTGGAAATCTAACTCAAATTTCTACAAATCATTGTGAAATAACATTTTTCTAATTCGGAGCGCCGCAATGCCAAAATCGCCTCTCAAGATAGAAACGCAATTCTGGGCGAATCCTATTCCGATTTGGACTTAGGTTTTCTTTATCCTAATTGGACTTGGACTTAAATCTCCGAAATTTCTAGGTTTCCTAGGGCTTCTAGGACTGGCTTGCTCCCTATAAATAGAACCTTAACCTTCAAGAGAAGGTGTGCTTAGTTTTAGATACAAAAATCTTCTTGGAGGCTTGACAAGTTGAAGAGAAGATAATCCATGGCAGGAGGCCATCCTAGCACCCCTATGAGCGGCTAAACCCCTTTGTGGGGTATTGATGTAACCCTATCCAAGCACAATGGTCTGATTGTATTTAATTTCTAGATTTTCAATTTATGCATGTTGATTGTATAACTATGAGGATTGCTACAATTGATTTATGTTCTTCATATTAAATGCAATTGTTCTTAAATTCCAAAATCAATATTTGTGAAATTCTTCTCTTGTCTTAGAAAGTATTTTACTTTTATTGATCTCAAATCATTCTTGTTTTCTGTGATTATGAGGATGATGGTTATACAATGGGTTTAATTGATATATGATCAATAGGATTTGATAGGCCATGCCTAGGGAAGACGGATTGTACTACACCCTAGTTTAGTGTAATTTAGGTAGACAGTCCGTGCCAACCGAAGATGGGTTACACTTATTCATTGATTGTATGTATCCTATTAAAGAATTTGATAATTTATACCTAGGAAAGACGGGTCGTACCGCATCTTAGTGGTTAGGTGGACGATCCGTGCCAACCGAAGATAGATTATGCTTATTCTTTAATAAGGTAGTTTCTTGTTTATTTATAACATGCATAGAATGAATTTCTGGGATTAATTATGATTAGCCATTGTTGTGCGGATAGAGGTAAAGTCAATACCCTACACTCTCTCTCTTATTTTTAATCTCTTTTATTTTCATGCACTTGAGTTTTTAAAGAAAATCAAATCAATTCTCCTTTTTAATTAAGTTAATTTTGATCTTTTGAATTTTGATAATAAAACCCCTGCAGTCCTTGAGGTTCGACACCCTCTCTATAGCCGTATCCTACAAAGATTCGTCCTATTGCGAGTGGTTATTTTTATAATTGATATTTTTGGTCACAAAAATACCACATCAGTCGATCATTTTAACAGTTAGTAATTGTTTGATAATCGCATATTGTGCATATCTTTCCACCAAATATGCATGTATATAACACATTTGCAATGTAATATGTGTAGAGGACATACTATTAGAAACTAAGGACGAAGATCACACTGTAACCGAACCCGTGATACAGGCTCCAAAACTGTCCCGTTGATCAACACATTTTTCCCATGGTTTAGCATAACTGTAAGTATATGTGTACCACTATATTTATGTAATCATATGACTACAACTGTAAATCTACATTTTCTAATGCGTCATGTTTGGTATGGTTACAGTTTTTTGAACTATATGTTATGTTTGGTATTATAACGCCCCCAAAACTAGCCTTGCCCAGCCTGGCAGGGTTACTGGCAATTACCCCAGTTAAACCAACTTGTGGTTAAATGAGGAGTCGCCCCTCTAAGCATTAGTAGAGTTAATACATAGAAAGGTGAAATAAATCTGAGAAACTATTAACCATTACCAGGACAAGTATATTCCTCGAAATTAAAGACATGAAGCAACTAATAATAATGCAAAGTATACCTGATAAGGCATGAGAATCCTAAGCAAAGTCCATAGTGGCAACCGCACCACTCTTGAGTTCTAAAAGCATGTTCCCTATAAGAGTAATAACTGTGTAAGTCTAATAACTTAGTAAGTAAACCTCACAATTAGGTATGACATGAGATCATTATTATTAAGCAGAAATGAACATGTAGTTTGATAAACTTCGAAAGGAGGTGTTGTCTCCATTAATACACCTTGAAAATGTCGTTTGGTTAAATAAAGGGTGGTGTACTCCCGGCGGCAATCGCCCAAGTATTTTAATGTAGAAAAACTAGTGCTTTATAAGTCATAACTCTCATGTATGGTCTACCCGAGATATAACTCCTTCTCAGCAAGGTTGGTGTTGTCCTGAGGGACTTGTAATACAACGTCTGTGCCCCGGCCATTGTACGCTACCATCCACCACTAGCAGCCCAACCGAGTCTAACCTCAAGTGGCCCACGCTACTAGTGATGTAAGTCCTATAATGACCAACAATTTGGCAATGGCTATGCCAATCACAAAAGCCATTGGATCCAAGGCCCACACACACACACATTGATCATACAATGAAATCTATATAGTAAGCCCATAGCCATTATTCCGCATATACCGGTGTACCATGTCATACGATGCATCTTATCAACTAGTTATTAAAGCCGTTACCAAGTTATTACAAAAAGTAGATATTCTCATATCATACGCGTGGTCAGTCAACTGACATATCTCACGTTTTTAAGGAGAGTGTTCGTAAGTGTTTACTTACCTCATCTGCTCGCTCGAGTCCTTCGACATTGCAAAAAACCCTGCTATAACGAAATACGACATATCGTTATGCGCAGCACTAAAGGACTTCTATGAGTACGGTACTAAGCCACATCTAACAAAAAGGTTGCTGGAACCTAAGTTGCACAAGTGGAGCTAAAGGGCAAACACCTGACCTCCTGGTTGTATGTACGGCCTTGAGAGCATACGTTGGGCCAATGAGTTAGGTATTCTAGGCAAAAGCTCCAAACTGTATTTTTAGGCTTCTATTCAATCCAAGGGCTGATATATCTCGTTCTAGGTTGTTAAGCAAACACATGCAAGGCAATTATCATGCTATCACGCAACTCAAAGCAATAAAAGAAGGATTTAAAACTCTTTCAAAACATACTTGGCTTTTGCAAAGAAATATGTGTGAAAGCTTTACCAAAACATCTTCAAAACATGAAATACTAGTATTGACAATAAAAGATCACGGAAAGGGGTAAGGGGATTACCTTGGAAGGTGGCAAGAACACAAAACTCTATTCCTTCTCCCTCTCTAACTCACAAAACTCACACAGACACTCATACAAGAGGTTTTCAGAGAGCCTGGGGGCGAGAATGGAGCATAAGGGTCGAGGGGAAGGGGGTATTTATAGGTGGGAAAAAGTTGTAAGCACTGCAGACTGTTCTGAAAAGCAACGTACGTACGGTACTAGGGATGTACGTACAGTACTATTACACATTGGGTAAAAGAGTTCAGGTGTACGTCCTGGTGTATTGCCCACTGAGTCAAAGACTAGTCAGCGTACGTATGGCTGTCCCCCGACGTACGTTCTCACTAAAGACAAGTGCTTACGTATGGGTGTTCTCTAGCATACGTCCTCACTAAAGACAGGTGCGTACGTACGGGTGATCACCAGGCGTACGTCCTCACTAAAGACAAGTGTGTACATACTGTACTATTGGGCGTACGTATGGTCAGAAAGGGGTGGGGTCTAGGTTTTACCTTAAAAGACTCAAGGAGTTGGGTTACTTACAAGGGTTTAGGTTTTTTGTTATAAAACCATGTTTTATGAAATCATTAACCACATTTTTAATCCTTTTTAAAACAGGTGTTTTTATGGGGTATTAAAGGTATGGTTACTTGTTATGTTATACATGTTGGTGGTGTAGATAGGTTAAAGTTGTGGTTTATGCACCGTTTATAAGCCTTGAAGTTGTTGATTACGATGACCTTCGTATACTTTAACATTGCTCAATGCATAGTGACCTAGACTTGATAAAATGTTATCATGTTTGCTCATTGTTGGTTTTATCATTTGCAGTTGTTGCGGAGAAGTCGGGCGGCCATGCTGGTGTTGTAGCTCAATTTTTAAGTGTTTTGATGTTTTATTAGTGAACTTGTATATTTTTTATATGTTGTTGATGGATAGTGACATTGTTGATGTATACTTGGATTTATTTGTGACAATGGATAGTTTTGAATGTTTGTTGTAATGATTTTTTTTTTTTTTTTTTTTTTTGTAATGGATTATTTGTGATAGTTGATGGATAATTGATAGTTGCATTTGATGGATCGATAGATAGATGGATAGTTAATGTAGTTGTAGTAGATGTGTAACTCATATATCAGGTGGCGCAACTCCAAAATTTGGGTAAAACGCCCTGAGAAATTCAAAAAATAAATATTGCGAGAAAAAAAAAATTTAGAAATTACACAATTTAGTGACATGTCAATTTGGTGACCTGTCAAATGCAGCACGTCACCTTCAGGAGGTGACATGCAAATTTAGACACGTCACCAATTAGTGACGTGTCAAAATTGACCTTGTGAGGGTGACGTGCTGCATTTGACACGTCACATTTTTTAGGTGACGTGGCAAGTACAACACGTCACCTTTTTTGGTGACATGCCAATCTTAACACGTCACCAATTGGTGATGTGTCATGATTGGCATGTCACCTTTAGATTGGTAATGTGTGGAATTCCACACGTCACCAATTGGTGATGTGTGGTCAATTAAAACGTCACTAATTCCCATTGTGGACTACATGATTTTTGACGTGCCATGTCACCCACACGTCACTAATTACTAGCAGTAACATTTTTTGGTCTAAAAACGTCACTACTGGTCAGTCTTTAAAAATGTTGGGAAAAATTACATTTTATCCCCCCAAAGTTTGGGGCGATTTGCAATTCAACTTTCAAAGTTTTAATTTTGGCAATCCACCCCTCCAAAGTTCCAAATTTTTGCAATTCTACCAATATTATCCCAAAATTTCCATATTGCCCCTAATTTTTATTTTTTATTAAAAAAAAAAAAAATTCGGGTGCAAAAATGGCCAGATGGCCAAAGAAGTTTTTTTAATTTTTTATAAAAAAAATAAAAAATTAAGGGTAATATGGAAAGTTTTGGTTATAATTGGTCTAATTGGAAGAAAAAAAATGGAACTTTGGAGAGTGGATTGCCAAAATTGAAATTTTTGAGATCGAATTGCAAATCACCCCAAACTTTGAGAGTAAAATATAATTTTCCCAAAATGTTGATTTTTGTAGTGTTACCTTTCTATAGGATTAATAAGGTGTGGAGATGACCACACTTAGAATAGTGTGATCCCCTATGCACCATTAACATGAACATAGGACTGTGCTTAGTGCGAAGAAGATCGAATTTTAATCCAGTGAGGGTGGGGTGGGGATAACAAGATATACATTGGTTAGTCAAAAGCATGAGTCTATTCCAATAAGTTGTACGTAGATTGCGCACAGAAAGAATGTTGGAGTCTTATTTTTTTTTATTTTTTTTTTTTTAAGTATAAGAACTAAACAATACAAAGGGCTGAGTCTTCCGATACAAAATGAGTGTATATTGAGTTCGAAAGTTCCTCGGTCTTAATCCCAAGGGGTTAGCCTAGTTGTGGATGCTTAAAGTTTCTAGAGATATTATCCTTTAAAGTCTCAAGTTCGAAGCTTCTCAGGTGCTACCTGCCCCTTGGGGCTAGCCACACGGGAGAAGCCTGCGACTCAATGTTCAATACTTTGAGTGGTGCAGAATATTGGACCAGAGAGTAGCCTGATGAATCTTGGTTGGGCCTCTACGCTTGGTTTGCAACGGACACGCAAAGTGGGGCAAATCTAAGATACTGCCTTAGCCTATAGGTAAAACCATAACACTCCAAAAAAACAAAATATATATATATATATATATATTAGGGCTGGGTGTTTTCTGACATGAAGTAGTAGATTGTGCTTGCAGGGGCCGGCGAATACTTATACGTACGTGGGCAACTAGGAATTTCAACTGGAAAGATGGGTGGCCTCAGGAATCAGGATCAATCACTTTTACCTTGTGCGTAGAGATGCAGGTGGCCGCCGACTTCCATCTCTTTCAAATGGAGACAGTAGTCACTGTATCCATTTGAAATTGCATTAAGAAGGTTAAATTTACTTTACCCCTAAACTTTTAAAACTTTTTCAATTCGAACTCTAATGTTTAAAAATTAGCAATGTACTCCCTAATGTTTTAAAAAATTTCAATTCAGACCCTCCGTTAATTTTCGTCTAATTATATGGAAATCATCTCATGTGAGTCTCACGTGAGATTTTGATGCCCTCTATTTCAATTTTGCCCTCATTAAAACTTATGAAATTATATAATTATCCTCAATTTTATAGGTTTTAATAAGGGTAATTACGTAATTTTATAAGTTTTAATGAGAATAAAATTGGAGTAGAGGGCATCAAAATCTCACGTGAAATGAACGTGAGATGATTTAGTAACGGAGGATCTGAATTGAAAATTTTTGAAACATTAAGGGGTACATTGCCAATTTTTAAACATTGGAGTTCGAATTGAAAAACTCCTGAAACTTCAAGAAATAAAAGTGAATTTTTCTCCATTAAGAAATTTACAATATATATATATACTTTTTTTAATAAAATAACCATCCTATCCTGCATTGCGAACATACCCCAATGTTCTGATGCGCTGATGCCCCAAAAAGAGAGTGGAAATGGAATCATGCAGATGGTTATTGTCAAATTAATGAAGTGATAATAACAGTAACATCTCCAGGGATGGTGAAATTGACAATGACGTAATTGCTTTTGCCCATGACGATTGAATAAGAGCTATGAAAATTGGATTCTAGTTCTGGAAGCTGAATTTGCAAAAGATCTTAGAACTTGGCGTTAGTGATTCGACATTAATATATATACAAGTTCTTGGGAATAACACTGATGGTTAGCAAGAGATTTTACAGCCTATAAGTTTTTTTTTTTTTTAGAGATGTTTGAGATTATATATCCGCTGACAGATGAACTAATAAGCTTGTCTTTTCTTTTTCAGTTTTTTCTCTACTTTTTACCTTAGCAACCCATAATGAAATGTTGGGATCCTATGGTGCAACAGTGGAAAGACGAATCCTAGGAACTTTTTTCTTTAAGATAAATATGGTTAGATTAAAATTAAACTACAAGTTTGTGTTACTTACATGATAATTCGGCATCTCCTAAGCATGGGGCATATGATTGTATAAATCTTGTTGAAAATCTTCTTCTAGGTTGAACACTGATTCCAACGTGATTTTTTGTTCGTGATGTTCATGAGAAATTAATTCATCCATTAGATATTCTTTTTTATGACTTAAAATGACTAGGTTATATTCAGCAAACCAAACTAATCCTTAGAAATTAAATTCTTAGGCCAATGTTTATAAAATAAAACAATTCAAATAAATAAATACATAATTGAGGCCCAAATAAATAGTCAATTTGTCCTCATGGGGTAGCTTAATCAACTAGGGACCACGTTTCATGAAGCGAATGTCACTAGTTCGAATCTCCCCTCTCCCCTCTTGTGTAAACATATTAAAAAAAAAAAAAAAAAAAAAAACAGGGGGTCAATTTACATCAGCTCAAAAATAGACCTAAAGGAAAATATACAGTTAGTTTCAATAGGCCCATGACCCTTGTCATCCCAGGTACGTCACACAACACTACTAATTACAATTAATTCTACTAAACAATTGTGATTGCACTCTAATTTGTATTTTCAATTTAAATAAATTAATCCCCTTGACGTACTTATTTATTACATATTACCCCTTTATAAAATTATTCCGTAGTTGAAGCAAAGTCCATATGTTGTCATTTTGTTCACTACCTCTTTTCGAGTAACTAATTTAATTACATGATTTTCCTTGAGGTGCCTCATAACTCAAGTTTTCCATTAAAAAAAAAAACAAAAATGACCTTGCAAACTAATGCAAGAAAATCGGTAAATCTGATTTATCATATTTTGAATTAATGGCGCTGAAATATTTAAATAGAGAAGATCAATGCAAGAATGGAAATAATTGATAATATTAGGCTTAATTGGGGTAGAGAAATGATGAGTACCAAATTTTTTTACCAAGGGATGGTACCAAAATGTTGTGAAGATTATTCATTGAGACCTGTAGCTTTTCTCCTGATTAATTATTTTGATTCTCTTCAATGAATAATCTCCAACTTATTTTAACACCCATTTCTTGGTAAAAGATTTGGTACCCTAACATTTCTCAATAAGATATTTTAGTATTTGAGGGATTTTCCTCATGCCAGATTATCAAAGGATACATACTATCTCAGATAATCAGTTAATCATGCTGAAGTTAGCATCAACAGTTGTAAAGCCAACGAAAGACTTCCACTGTATGTGCAATTTGGCAATTTAGGGGTGAAAATAAATCCATGGATTTCTCTTTAAAGTTGGAGTTTTCATCAATCTGCCAAACACCAACTTAATAGTTGAATTCCAAAGGTAAATTATAAGTTACCTAAAAACCCAGTTTCCTTTCAAATGTACTACTAGACAGTTTTCTTCTCATACTGGCTCAAGGTATATTACTTAATAGAAAGTGCCTTTTTTTGTTTTTAGGATTTCTCTTCATATTGCGACTGAGACTGATGACAATACACATGAGAGTACACACAACAAGTACAAGAAAAATTGCAGGTTTACTAATCAAATTCAAGCCAAACTACAAGTGTAAATTATATAGGTTACCTGAAAAACATAACCTGACAAGTACAACAACCAAGCAATATATGACAGAAACATCCCAAATACAAAGAGTCTATCCTACAAAAATGGAATTTATCCGATATCATGCAAAACTTATCCCCAGACAATTGAAAAAGACATAACTTTATCAAAGATGATGAGGATTCAATGGTAAACCACTGTCTAGTACATTAAGATGCCCGGAGATTTTTGCCTTGCAGGTTGGACACATAAAACCAACAGAATCCGGCTGTATTTCGGCATCAACAGCCTCATGGTTGAACTCTACTCCACACCATACACAAACAGTTGTAAGCTGATTTCCAGCAGCCATATTTAACATGACTTCTTCCGACTCAAACTGGACGGAGGAAGCATATGCCCCTTCCATCTCTGCATTGTATGTCAAATCCATGGGTACCTCTTGAATGGAAAGAGATTCTTGTGCACTCACAGAACCATACTTAAGAGGTTCTATTTCATCCAACCTAAGTTCCTCAAACCCAGTTACATTGTCGTGCCTTTGGGCAACACTGCCTAACTGTTCTTCTCCCTGAAAATAAAATAAGAGAATACTTAATTTTGTGATATAGAAGGGGAGCAACTAAAAATCATTATCACAAACTTTGGGCAGGTAAAATAAAAACTGCGCCATCAAAAATTTGCACTGTATCAGTCAATTCGGCACAAATAAAGATGTAGGCTTTCATTGAAATGTCAAACAAGTTCACATACAGAACATGAAAATCAGAATGAATCCTATGGCCTTATTTATGATATACCAATGTAGGTTAAGAAGTATATGCAACAAGCAATTTGGCAAACCACTTGTATTAAATGAAATCTTTGTATAGCCCATGTATTATTATTACTTTGCAATGACTTAAGAGTCCGCTTGGCCAACAATTTCGCTGTCAAAAATGTGTTTTTTAAAAATAATCGTGGTAAGTGCCCTGATTGGGAGTGTGTTTAAAAAACATGGAAAAATCCACATTTTCAAATCATGAGGAAGTGCATTTTTAAAAATGCTCGATTTTAAAAATCAAACTGCAACTTAAAAGACCTAACTGCGATTTTACAAAATGCCTAATGACATTTTTAAAAAACACGAAAAATCGTGTTTTTATTAACTGCATTTAAAATTTTTATTTTCTTTCAAGTCACATATTTTGAAACCACGAAACCAAACAGACCCTTAAAGAGGAATCATTGTCCTCTTTTTCTTGTTTTTTCTGGTTCAAGTGAATAACTTCTCACCATAAAACCATTCGAACACAGAGAAAGTGACTACAAAAAGAGATGTGTTTAGTGTCATTTTCCTATACATCTCTTGTCCATCTTTTTCTTAAATCCACCATTGAATCTGGTGGATGTGAAACCAAATATCTGTCTTACACAAAACAGTCTCACAGGCATCAGGCTAACAGTTCAAGGACAAACTAATTAATCAACAACAATCAAATACAAAGAACAATCTACTAACTTCCTGGGATTCCCCAAGACTCAACACATCTACTGCACAACTAGACGACTATGAGTCAACATCTTCAACAAGAAGCCCATAACAAATGTAAGGTAGAGTATACTTTTAAATTAATAGAAAAGGTGAAAGGAAGTTGGGCAAAACACAGAGGTAATAATCATTTTATTAGTTGCTGAAAAACTCTCAAGGCTTTCAATCAACTGTAAACCAGAAGGTAAGAAAATCGAACAACAATGCCTCCATACCTTATCTGAGGTTGCGCTGAATATTGGGAAATATTGCAAAGGTTGCTCTGGGGAGATTAAGGAATCAGAAACCCCACACTGGAGTAAATTTTCTTCAGAAGTTTTCTGTTCAGTTTCTGTCACAATATTATTGGCTGGCCCATCATTGCCACCATCAAAGCCAACTTTTAGCTCACTATTATCATTAACTTCACCAAGCTTGGGATGCTCTGAAGTGCTAGCGCAAACCAAATTTATATCATCCGTGACATCACACACCAAATTATTGCCAAATTGAGCAAGTAAATGACCTTCAGAAACTACCTCCTGCTGAACCCCAGATTTGCCTCTATCATCGACAAATGCCAAACCATCTTTTTCACAAAGAGCTTCAGATGTATTACCATTTTGCTCATTAGAAGGTAGAACAGTTGCAGCATCCAAACAAGAGTCTCTCTTAGAATCTAGCACTTCATTAGAATCATCAGTCTTCTCCATATTTTCATCAGTGATCATGTGCTCACCATCTTGCTGGCTTAAATCTTGATACAGAGTTATGTCAGTCATGCCATCATCCATTTCCTGTCCACTAAGGGGAGAACCAAGATTCATTTCATGATCAGAATTGGCAGCAGGCATTTCTTGAGTAGAAGGAACATTCAGTCCATCAGGAGTGGAATCACCATTGGGTTCATCATTAGTTCTAAGAGTAGAACTCTCTAAAATAGAATTCTGAGCAATTTCAATCAAAGCATCCATTTTAGATATCCTTAAAGGCACATCATCCCTCGTTGGAGACTCAATTCTCTTTTCAAGAGTTGTTGGACCAGGCAATTCTTCAACCCTCCTCACATAGTTCCTCACGTGTATCCCCACGTGACCATTGTAGCGGCGCCTTTCTAGAAATACCTTATGGCAAAACTGGCATTCATACTTTCCATCTTTAATTATCACTCCATCCCCTACAGAAGAACCCAGTCTATACCTCCTCGTAGTCCTCTGGTGAAAGGATAAGAGGTGCTGCAGATATGAATCCTTCTCATCAAACGTCATGCTGCACTTGTGACATTCAAATAGATCATGTATTTGGACATCTGCAAGATTTTCCATTCCCAACAAGGTTGTTTCCTTCCCCTGTTCACTAGATATAGGAATTGTAGGTGGGGTTGAACTCGAAATGACTTCTTGCCTGTCTCTGTACTTTGGGGTAAAGCCTGCAAGCTGTTGCACAGCCCATAAACCTTATTGAACACCATTAAAATATACCAAACAGCTGGCCATATATTTACTTACATTTTCAGAATTCAGTCTGTAGTCCTGTTGATTGTTTTCACCCTTCTGACTACTAGGGCATTGTGCATCACTAAGACCGAAAAAGGACAGCAAATATGAAGCAGCTTCCTTGCAGGATATAAACTGTAGTCCAGTAGGGCTGGAATTTATCAATTTGGAGAACATGTAAGGCCCAGCACAGTGAGAGAACAAACATACAAGTAAATAGAAGGATATAACAAGGTTAACAGTTAGAAATTCTTTTAAGGTTTTGAGTCTAAACACGCATGGCACAGGTGCGAAATCAACAATCGTTGCTGATTAATATGACTAAGTCATGATATATAGAGAGCATGCAAATCATTTCATTGCCAGAAAAGTGCAAGAATTCAAAACTAAAGTATCCTAACTTTTAGAATATATAGGGTGCTCATTATTTCAAACCATGATGTCTGCCGTCAGTGGGAAAACCTGTAATTGCAAAGAATAAGGACGTCCCAATAGCAGTAGTGCCAGATTAATGTATATTCACACAATTACAAATTCCCGTCTTAAAATATATTATAATAAATGATAGGATTCACAACATCAAAAAGTCCATGACGTATTGGAGCAATCGACAACAGACGGAAATACAATCACTTGAATTGAGATTATTCGCCAGAGATACGTATCACTAATCCATCATGTATTTATCTGATACTTGTTAGAAACAAAATATCTAGATTATTCCATGACATGTTCACAGTTTCATTGTCATGACTCACAAAAATAAGTAGCCAAATCTGCACTATACCCTAAAAGAATTATTCGAAGTTACAAATGGAACTTCCTAAAATCACTTATATAGTTCAATCACCTAACAAGAAATCAATGTGAAACTTAGCACTCATGCAACACCTTTATAATCCACCCACCTAATTTGGGACTAACTTTTTGAGGTGTCACAATGGTAGGAACCCACAATAAATTGAACAGAAATAGGTAGATATTTGATAGATAATGAACTTCACTTAAGAGTTGGAGACAAACCACAAAGACACAAGTCAGATTACAAATTCAATACCCCAACCAACCTCTCGACTCTTGTCTTATACTAGGCTTACAAACCACTAATCACGTAACACATCTAGTAACCACCAATAATACATACCAACCCATAACACATATACCCACTAACATAACATAACAACTAAATACTAACTACCCATGTAGTATTAACGTAAACAAGGATAATAACTACCCATGAGGCTACTACACCCCACGTCCTTGATGTTCTAGGAATTACTCCATGATTTTCACTATCATTTGCCCTCCCTTGAAGAGGAACATTGTCCACAAGGTTGTAAGTCGAAAAACTATTGTTGTTAGTTCAAGGAGATGAGCGGTTCTTCCTCGTTATGCCTCCCACCATTTCTGCATCACTTTCTTCGAAATCATGATGCATCTCATTCTTTGTACAAGCTTCAATGAAAAGCACTTGGGGTTTTTGGCACTGGTGTCCCGGCATAAACCTCTCATTACACCCGAAACACAAGCCTTTCTCTCTTCGTTTCTGCATCTCTTCCCATGAGAGCTTCTTAGCATCCCAGGGGAATACATTCGCGCAGCAGGTGCACTGGATGTCGGTTGTTGCATGGTGTCAGCTTATTATTGCTTTGTCCCTTCATCTCGTGCAACCCTCTGGTCTTTAGAGAGATTATCATCTCTCATCCATGCTAGCTCAATGGCATCATGGAGGGTCTTCAGCTTGAACATCCTAACGGCAAACACAATTTCCTGTTTTAACCCTCCAAGGAATGTTCCTACAAGTGCCTTTTGAGGCCACCCATCCACTCGGTTTGCCAAATGCTCAAATTCTTGTTGATATTCCCACAACGTCCCATCTTGTTGTATCCTAGAGAGTGTTTTATCATAATCCTCGACTTTGGTAGGACCAAATCAGATCAATAACTCTCATTCAAAAACCTCCCACGTAATGGCAACCATTCCTCCTTATACACCTTTTTCATCCATTGCCACCATTATTGGCTTCACTTTCTAAATTAAAGGCAGCCAACGACATCCTTTGATCCTCCAATGTCTGTTTGTAGTCAAAATATTGAACTACCTGGTTTAACCAAACTGTGGGATCATCTCTCGAATAATGGGGAAAACCCAGCTTAGCAAAACCACCCGACCCCTTGGATCCATTCGAATGCCCGGAAGAATTTTCCTTTGGTATCTGAATTGACCCCTTATCCTTTGTTGCAGATGACTCGTCCCTCTCGCGATACTAGAATAACTCTCTAAGCTCACGAAAATTAGACTGTGACTCTACACTCATCTTTTGCATTCCTTCTTTCAGCTCTTGCATTTCCAACTCTAATTTCTCGAGATGATCCTTGTTGGTGCCATGATCTAATACCAAGTTGGTAGGAACCCACAATAAATTGAACATAAATAGGTAGATAATTGATAGATAATGAACTCCACTTAAGGGTTGGAGATAAACCACAAAGACACAAGTCAAATTACAAATTCAATACCCCAACCAACCTCTCGACTCTTGTCTTATACTAGGCTTACAAACCACTACTCACGTAACACATCTAGTAACCACCGATAATACATATTGACCCATAACACATAACTACGCACTAACATAACATAACAACTAAATGCTAACTACCCATGTAGCACCACTGTAAACAAGGATAATAACTACCCACTAGGCTGCTACACCCCACATTCATGATGTTCTTCTAGGAATTACTCCATGATTTTCACTATCACACAATCTTCCCATTACAATTCCTAACATCCCTCATTAGGGCCCACATCACGCTGCAATACTCCAAGTCCACATGATGTTAATAACCTGGTTTTGATACCTTTTTTCACCACCTAATGAAAGCACTAGCCACATCGCCGTGATATCTAAAAGAAATAGTTGAAGATACAGTTGTAGTCCCTTAAAATCACTTATATAGCTTAGTCTCACCTAATAAAAAACCAATATAAGACTTGGTATCCATAAAACACCTTCACAATCCTTCCACTCAATGCGATACTAACTTTTTGGGGTGTCACATTCATGCTAATAAACCTCAACTTTTTTTGAAAGAGGAGCAAAAGAAAGTACAGTTTTGTCTATCTTATAGGTATGACGTACATTCTTAACATTCTTTATGGAACCCATCTTCGCAGAGCTTTGATATAGTAATCATCATAACACACTTCTGAAGAGTTACACAATTATATATTTTCTTGATAAGTAAATATAGTTTTACTTACAGACCCCAGCGGAATTATAACATTCTGTTCACTGAATCACAGGTCAACCACTGCAACTACATTCTGAAAGATTTACAAAAGAAAACGAAGAAGTTCCCTAATAGCTTCATCATCCAAAAGACACAGAACTTATACATTTCATTTTCTTCTACGAAAATGTATTCACATGCTCATCATCATGCAAACCATTCCAAATTTATCATGTAAAACATTTCAACATTGAACTAGAATAACAACCTCAACGTTCTAGACTTTCAGAACCATTGCCAAATAATTTTTGGAACACAGAGAACTAACTTAGAGCGCTCCATTTACCCAGGAATCAATCAAACAGACAGATAAACCAAAATTCAAAACAAAACCAGGGAAACCACCTTATATATCTGCGGCAGTAAATGGAGGCACGGCCATCTCGCCTCTTGATCCCCAGCAAGAGCTTCCATCCGACCGGAAAGGCACTCCCGAACACTCCCGCGTCCACAATCTTCCTCTTCTTCCTCCTACTCCCCCACTGCCCACCCAATTCCCTCATAAACCCCAGCAACTCCTCCTCACTCTCCATCCCAACAGTCCTCCTCCTCAATTCCTCCCCATACGGGTCTTCAGCAGTTGCCAATGCCGTAAGATCCACTGCCGCACCGTCCCTATTCACAATCTCCATTACACCCCTCCCATACCCCTCCTCCAAATGCAGAACCTTTACTCTCGGCTTCCTCCCTCTCTTCCTCTTCCTATCCACAGCAAAACTCACCGCATTCTCTCGCTCCGCCTCCTCGCGATTCGTGTCAACAAAGAGGGACGACAATGAGGGCAGGGTTAGGTCGAAGTGATCGAACCGGGGGTCCTTGTCGATGAAATTCTTGAGGTGGTCGATGATGAGGCGGTTCTCTACACGTTCGGGGTCGTCGGAGGGGACGGGAGGGGGCTTTGGGGTGGGGAGGAGGCCGGCGACGCGGCGGCGGTGGCCGGCGGATGGGTTGGAATTGGAGGGCCGGGAGTAGGTCTGTCGGCGAGAGCCAGCGGATTCGTTGAAGAGCGAGCGGTCGATTTTGGGGGCGAGGAGGTGGGAGTGGTGGAGATCAAAGGCAGAGGGCGAGCAGAGAGAGAGGGCTTGGAGCTCCGTCTGGGAGAGTGTAGACATGTCGATGTGACCGACGGAGTCAAGGCTTATTGCGCCTGCTGGTTGTGGCGGTGCCGTTGCAGACACTGTCGCCATTTCCGCCGGTGGTGAAAACTGTGCTTGTGCGTCTGTGCGAGAGTGTTGAAGATTAAAGAGCCAGGAAATGTGTCCACCCACTGTGGAGCCAGACTAATTGGAAAATTAGTTCGCATGGGGGGTGATGAACGAAAGGAAGAGGTGTCGGAGTTCTTTCCTTCGTATTTTTATTAGATTAAAAAATAATAAATAAAATAATAATAATAATAAAAAATTAAAAAAAAAAAACAGTAGAGGTGTGTGTACAAACAGGGCGGTTATAATCGCCCCGAAACCGCTAACCGTATAATCTAAAATTCAATAACAGCCTTAGACGATTGCGATTAGCAGTTTTAGTCCATAACCGCTAACCGCAACTACTTATATACCCAAAAAATGAGTATACCAAGTTTAATAAGTTTTTGGCAAGGAATTGGGTCTGTCATACATAATTCTAGAGGGGGATGCACAGGTTATTGTGAATGGAATAAATTCCCCCGAGAGGAATTGGAGCAAGTATAGACATATAATTGAAGATATCTGGAGGGTGCTATAGCCTTTACCTAGCTGGAGTTGTCATCACGTGAATTGTATGGCGAACATGGCAGCTCATATATTGGCTAAATTAGCAGCTGACACTTTCATAAATAGGACTTGGGTGGGTAATATCCCTAGCTGTATCTATGGTATTATTACTATTATTTTTTTTTTTTTTTGACATGTCCACACAAAAAGGGAGAGGAAGGATTCGAACTAGTGACATTTGCTTCACTTTAAGAAAGAACTATAATCCCCTCACTTTAATTTCTTCTTGAATGAGATTTCATTAAGTTTTCTTAAAAAAAAAAAAAAAAAATGTGGACATAAATGTTAACAATCCAAAAAGACAAACTCTAACAATTATTGTAACACTCAAATTTTCGCCCTAATATATTTGGATATTTTAAACTCGATGATAAGGAGGATTTTTGATATTTTTGTAAAATTCCTTTTAAGTTATTGCAATGGTTTACGGTAAAATTGGATAAATAAAGTACAATTTGAATAAGTGGGATTTATAATAATTTGAGAAATGAACGTTTGAGGATACCATCGAAAATGCAATTGAGTGAGTTTCTCCTTAAGTTTAGGAGGAATTATTTTTCAGTAAATGATTTACCATGGGGTGGTTAGGATTTGTAATTATGAGTAGCAATTTGTAATCGCATGTTAAATTCGGATCGTGTTGAGATATTTTATAAATTTAATTGAAGTTAGCCTAAGAGTAATTACAGTTAAGTAATATTATAAGTCTTCTTAGAGTTTTCTTAGATTCATCTCAAATGTGATGTGGCTTTTAAAATTAACAATAGATCAAAAGTCAATAAATCACACCTCAAATTCAACAGTAATTTTAAAAGTCACATCACATTTTGGATGATTCTAGGAAGACTTATAGCATTACTCATTAGAGTTTCTCAATAAACATTTAATTCTGTCTGTGTCTTGAAAGTACTAATAATTATTGTATTTATAATTGTATTGAATTTATCATCTGTACAAGATAGATACAATTATACAAAGGAATTAATTTAAACATAACTTTAATTGAAGCGAAGATTTGCTTCTTCTGTTTGGTTTAAACATTTCCAGCTAGGAGAACATCAGCAATCAACTTGTCCAAGTTCTGGTAAGAAGAACCACCAGGCTTGGCAGCCTCTTCTGCCTTCATCTTCCACTCCATTACCTTCCTCTTCATTTCTTTACCTTTATCACCCTCCATCAACTCCCTCACAAGCTTCTCAACATCATCTCTCTTAACATCATTATCTATCTCCATCCCAATGCCCCATTCGGTGCAAGAATACAGGCAGTTTATTTGTTGGTCGGCAAAGAAGGGCCAGGAGATGATTGGCACTCCACCACACACGCTTTCGAGCGTTGAATTCCACCCACTATGCGTCAAAAAGCCTCCAATCGAGGGGTGCTTGAGGATTTCTTCTTGAGGACACCAACTTGCCAACATGCCTCTATCTTTCGTTTTTGTAAGAAACTCAGTAGGAAGAACTGCCGAATCGCCGGCGACGAGATTAGGCCTTATAATCCACAAGAAGGGTTTCTTGGTGTCGGCAAGTCCCCAAGCAAACTCAATGAGTTGTTGTGGCGTCATGACAGTTATGCTGCCGAAATTCACATACACTACGGAGTTGGGTTGTTTTGAATTCAGCCAATCCACACACCCCGGCTCTTCTTTCCATAAATTGGAGGCTATTGATTTTAGCCGTTGATCTTTGATCTGGTCAGCCAGCAATGGAAGTGGACCGACGGTGTAAATGCGAGGAAGCTGCAAAGACAAGAGACCACCCAAAGCATCATGTTCAAATGGGTCGAACGTGTTGAAAATGACAGCTGAAGCTCTTGAAGCCCTCTCCGCTTCACGCAAGCTGAAGTGGAGCATGGCGTCGTTCTCATCTGTAGTTCTAATGAAATTTGGAAAATCCTTCAGACGGATGTTTTTCATCCCGGGAATCCAATCGATTGCGGTTTCTAAATACCCAATATTTGTTAGATAGCTTGCATCTGTGAATCAAATGAAAACAAGCTATTAAACGCCGGCGTATAACCGGATAATTAATAGTACGTAATGTTAGCGTGTTACCTTTGAGGGGAGTTAAACCTCGTTCAACAAGATGGCGGCAATGCAAATAGGCCAAGGAGCCGCAGGCGCTAGGCGTCCAGAAAAGAACATTTGGAATTCCAAATTCTTCGGCAGCTTCAAGAGTGAATGTCATGGAACCATCGGAGATGATACACGTCACAGGCGGCGCGTTGGAAGAGGAAGCGTCGTTGAGTTTGTAGAGGAGGTTGCGGAGTGGGATGAGGCAAGTCTTTGAGGTGGAATCGCAAAGAGCGGGGATGTCTTGGCTGACATCGGGGTCCGAAGGCGGGAGTCCGTCGGAGATGGTTTCAAAGCGGAAGTCGGACAAGCCGTCGAGAGAGTCGGGGCCTTGAGACTTGATTAAACGTCTATGGTTGTAATGGGTGTTGACAAAAGTAACATGAAAGCCTTTATGGTGGAGAATTTTGGCTAGCTTGAGCATTGGGTTTATGTGACCCTGAAGCGGGTATGGAACGCAAACAACATGGGGTTTAATAGCTTCGGAAATGGAACTCATTTCTCTCTCTCTCTCACGGACTCACAAACAAACAGGGAAGAAAAATCTGACTTCTTATGGAGAAAGCTGGGTTTTTCCAGGCCTTTTGTAGCCAAACTGTTGAGCATATATAACAAATTAAGCTTTTCTTCTTCTTTTTCTTAGTCTTCTTCTTCGTCTTTGTTTTCTTTTCCCTAGCCCGCGATATCTGCCCAAGATGCACGCCGGACAAAACAAATAACAAGGACGATGACATAAAACAAAAGCGGTTAATATTTTTTTTGGATTAAAGAAATTAATAATAATTACAACGGGGCTAATAGTCAATGGAAAAGCTCAATAATGGGTTACTGACGCATGCTTTTGACCACGTGTTACTGTGTTAGAGCATCTTGACGTTTGTTTAAATATTTGGTGATAAAATGCGTATGTTCACTGAATCTATGTTTTTCACAACATTATCTGTGGGAAGTTTAATATGATGAAGTTGATGAGAAGTGACTGGGTGATGTTAAACATCACCGATGAACGCCGGGTTGATTTATATTTTAAAATAATAAAATATAATATTTTATTATTATAATTATTTTAAAAAAAAACCTTGCGTGCATGAACAGTCATGCACACCGGCATTCTTCGTATCACGGCCCGAAGTGATTAAGTGTGATAAAGTGGGCGTTGAATAATCATATACTCTGCGGTCAATAACTTATAAGTAAAGTTTTCTTTTAAATTAGGTGGAAAGAATTTTTTTAATCTAATTTATAAAAATGACATGTGTTTATTTTTTTAATAATCTATAAAATGTACATAAGTTTTTAATTAAATTTATTTTAATTTTGTCCCTATTATTAAAAAAAATATGTGAGATTCATATATCATTTTTATACAGTAGATTGAATAAAATTTTTTTGAAAACTTTGTCCATAACTCATGGTATGAATTTGTGCGTTGTCCGCATTTTTTTACGTTTCTATTTACCAACTGTATACCGAAAAGATTATCTAGACCAATCAACTGGGGACCGGAGAAACGTTATAAAAAACGGCCGATAAATTGGTGGCTGTATATATATATATATATGCCGGCACATTGTAAAACTCCATTAATGTATCAGCTACCGGCTTATAGAAAAATTGTCTATAAACGTAATTTGCTTTTTGGGCGTACAATAATGAAACACAATAAATGCAAAATATTTTTGTTATTTTTTCTAAGAGTAAACTTCACTTTAGAGACATAAGCTATGTACGTTTTGAGAAGACCCTCAAATTATTAAAAAAAAAATAGGAAAAAATATAAAATGCTCTCCCAAACTACCAGCCATTTATAATTTAGCCTCCAAATATTCAAAATATAATAAAGTAACCCTTTAAACTACCAATTAGTTGTAATTTGGCCACTCCGTTAGTTAACACCGTCAAAATGGATGGAAAATGCAAAACGACGTCGTTTTGTTGATGTTAAGTTACTAAAATACCCTTTTTTTAAAAAAAAAAAAATTAAAAACAAATCCAACTAAACATTGTCATTTTGCTTTAAAAAAATCTATTGCACGACAACATATCATACTTCCGTCCATAATGTTTCTCACTTTGTTTTCTTCGTCTTCTTCATTCCAGTTCATCACTTCCAGCTCAAAACCTTCTCCTCTCCCTCTCACAGCTCGTCAACGATGGTTTTAAAAATTAGGGGTTTTACGAAATGAGTTTCGTAGGGTTTGTTTGTGAATCGCGGCCGTTCAGTCTCTCGATTCCAGGTATCTCTCTATCCATCTCTTCTATCTCTCATCTCTCGCCCTATATCTGTATTTCTATCTCTCATCTCTCTATTTCTGTTTTCATTTTTCCCTTTTGGTATTTCTATCTCTCATCTCTCGGTTTGTTTTGGAAGAAGATAGGGTTTCATTTGATGTGTTTTGTGATTTGGTACTTATTTCTTTGTAGGTCTTATATTGACATGTATTGTGATTTAGATTCATTATTTCGATCTCTGTTTCATATTGATTTCGGGTGATTGTGGTTGATGAAGCTCAAATCAATTTGGGTATTTGTTTCGGTGATTGAAGGGTTGATTAGGTGTTCTTGTTCAGTTGTAGTTGATTAATTGATTGCAAATTTTGGGGTTTGATTTTGGAGGTTTTGTGGTTGAATTGAAATGTTCTGGGCTGTCAAACCAATTGGGTTTCGAGAGGAGTTTTGATTTTGTGATTTTTGGGGGATGGCCGAAAACCTCAAATCTTCAGCCATAATGCTATGAGAGAGATTGGAGAGGATATTGATATGGGAATAGAACTCTGAGTTCGTACACTCCAATCAAGAAGATAAATGATTTCAGCATCTGATGGTACACTCCAATCAGTTGATCAAATACTTACAAAAAAAAAAAAAAAAAAAAAGGTATATTAAAAAGATAAGTCAAAGAAGAAAGATTAAAAGTCCAATTAGTTCACGAAAAATTCAAAGAGGTAGAAAAATGGTTTCATCATCTAATGGAACACTCCAATCATTTGATCAAATTCTTACTTTTGAATGAAAGTTAGTATTTTAATTTTACATAGTTTCAGGGTACTGTCAACACAGTACGGTTATATGGACCTCCTCAAACACAGTCCACACAGTCTCAAAGCAATGCTAGTGTGAGCAATGCTAGTACTACTGTGAGTACTTCATATACTAAGTGTTTATTTTATTTTATTTTATTTTGAATTTGATGGTTGGTTAATGTGAGCACACACTTGTTGACGCAGGAACATGGGACATCGCAACTAGAAGGGTCTGCTCAACCAATTGAATCTTCTCAGCCTCCTCAACCACAATTGGGGCTAACTACTGCATGTACATCAACTGCTGCCTGAAGAGGTAAAATTATTGTACCAACAGTGGATAAGGCAATTGCAGTAATGGAGGCTGACAAGTAAAAAAGGAAGAAACCGGATTGGCAAAAATATTAGATCCAAAGAAAGCGATTGTGAGAGCAACACTTTGTCATGTTCAATGTGTAATATATATGGTTAATAGTAAACACATTTACCTTGTGAATGCAACAATCGGTTATTTTGGATATGCTAAAAGGCGGTAAAGAACAGTCTTTATATATATATATATATATAATAAAAATCTCACAAATATAAGGGAAAGAGAGACTAGAAGAATAAGACATGTTTTGCTCTATCTCTGATTGGAAACCACAGAATGCCAACAATTCCCATTGCAAATCAAAGGAGACGTTTCGCAAATAGAGGGTTGCTTTGTTTGATGGAAGAAAATATCACGGAAAAATAGAGACGTTTGTTGTTTGGAATGGCGTGAGTTTTTGAGTTAAAAAAGCATAGATTAAATCTGAGCCGACCAAAATCTTAACGGCATATATGGGGTAGTTTTCACTGCAATCCCATAACATATATATATATATATATATATATATATATATATATATATATATATATATATATATATATATTTTTTTTTTTTTCTCATATGCCTTTTCATTGTGTTTTTTTTTCCCCTGTTTGAAAAATAGATAATAAGTCCAAATTCAATACCATATAATCCCATAATATATATTTTGAATCAAAAATTTATTCAAATACAATCTCAATTGCTCCCAATAAATTACAATTCCTTACAAAATACAAGTCTTATAATTACATTCAAAACTCTCACTCTAAAACCAAACCTCACAATACAAGCCACTCTCACTATAAAACAAAACCTCATATGCCTTTTAATTGATGCATCTTTTTTTGATTTCTACAATCATCAAACCAAAAGGATCAAAGCAATTTTCATAGACCCAGGAATCTAAGGAAATAGTATATAGCCAAAGCCATAAAGCTTGGATTATTAATCATGCATACGATCACCCATGCAGCCACCAAGAGTTTTATTGCTAATGGAACTTGCAGAAACAAATAACAGGGTACTCTTGCTGGATTCAACATTGGGTAGGTAGATGTTGAACACAGTTTTCACTTTCAGCTTTTTCCTCACGGGGCTGACAATCTTCATTGCTGGGTGATATCTTGGAGCCATCATAAATCCAATTCCTCCTTCATTCAAGCACCTCTTCACCCCCTGAGTCAAGAAAAAGAACAAGAAACTAAATTAGTATAGGCATAAATTGTTTGTTCAGAAGTTTGGTACTCTTTTCATATTCCATAAGTTGAACCAAACACAAAACGGCATTGCATTTCCTTTTTCTTGTTCGTTGCTACCTATATTGTGTTATTAAGGCAACAAAATATGAAGAAGTGGGCTTTGGCTTAGAATGCTTAACCAATCATGTTCTGAAAATCACAAGTAAAGACACTAACACACCTTATCAACAATATGACAACAATATATTGGGGCGCTTGCAAAATTGGGGCGTGCTTTGCTGTAACACCTATTATTATTGGAGGCATTTTATTGGGCAAGCGTCTCTAATTTTTTTTAGGGTCGTTCGCACTGTAAAACACCCCCATATGAAGGTGTTTAATTAACATGCCCCTATATCAAGCATTAGTAAATATGGTTTTTTTTTTGTAGTGTCAGCTATTTGGGCATTGAACTATGATACAGGGAGCATAGCTTCTTCGTCAACCCAGATAAAATAATCACACAACCATGATCACCTTCGTTCTGCATATTTCATAAATGAGAATTAGTCACCAATTGTTCATTCTATATATTTAAAGAACCTGAATAAAACATCCAGCTTCTAAACTCAAAAACTAGAACAATACCTATCTATAATCTTTATGGAAAGAATAAAGGTTCCCCTATTCTAAGATGTAAACAACAAATTTACATTTTGCTCCTCATATACTATCCTTCCATGCACCACAAGAACTTAAAGTTAAAGTTTCAAGTAAACAGGGATAAGGATGAACTCGGTTAAGGACAATCACACGCTAATGAAAAAACTTCATAAGATACTGTGGGTGACAGAAACTGAATAAATGTTGACCTATTAAGAATTTAAGCATAAAGCCCCCATTGCCACTCCCTCGCAGCCGCAATTGAATATTTTTCTTAATTTTGATGTACAGTTGGATAAAATAAGAAAAGCACATGTGAAACATGATATGATCCTGAGAAAATCCAATTTCACTTCTATGCTTTATCACTCTCCCTTTTTGTGGTTAAAAATACAAACTGGAAAAAAAAAATGAAAATATTTGCTTTTAGTGTTGAATATTGACATTGAAGAGGAGGGAGGGATCACAATAAATGTAATCTAAAAGTCTATGAACTAAATTGACAAAATCAAACTTTATACGGTCAAAATTGACAACAAACCTACTAAAAAAAAAAAAAAATCCCCTCAAAATACACTACTTGAATGTTCTCAATCTCATTTAAAAGAGAGAGTACAAAAAACTCTTTAAGAAATGTGAAAACATAACAAAATGGCAATGCTCATGAATGCAATTTCACTTCTATCTTCTATCATTCTCGACAACAAAACCAAGCAAGTGAGGTGGAATAAACTTCAAGCATTGCAAAATTGTTCCTACATTACACATGAAGAATAAATAAATAAATACAAGAAAAAATAGTAACTTCTTACTTCTTTTTCATCTTGTTGGGGTTCTGAGAAGATTTGGATTTGACAAATGACTATTCTTTTGCAATGGGACTCTTAGCACACTAGTCACGACTGAGTACCCAAAATAATAATAATAATAATAATGACTTATCTTTTTGATAAACCTTTTTTTTTTTTTCATAAGAATTTGATCAACTGATTGCAGTGTTCCATCAGATGCTAAAACCATTTTTCTACTTCTTTGAATTTTTCGTCAACTAATTGGACTTTTAATCCTTCTTCTTTGACTTACCTTTTTAATCTACTTTTTTTTTCTTTTTGTTTTTTGTAAATATTTAATCAACTGATTGGAGTGTACCATCAGATGCTGAAATCATTTATCTTCTTGATTGGAGTGTACGAACTCAGAGTTCTATTCCCATATCAATATCCTCTCCAATCTCTCCCATAGCATTATGGCTGAAGATTTGAGGTTTTCGGCCATCCCCCAAAAATCACAAAATCAAAACTCCTCTCGAAACCCAATTGGTTTGACAGCCTAGAACATTTCAATTCAACCACAAAACCTCCAAAATCAAACCCCAAAATTTGCAATCAATTAATCAACTACAACTGAACAAGAACACCTAATCAACCCTTCAATCACCGAAACAAATACCCAAATTGATTTGAGCTTCATCAACCACAATCACCCGAAATCAATATGAAACAGAGACCGAAATAACGAATCTAAATCACAATACATGTCAATATAAGACCTACAAAGAAATAAGTACCAAATCACAAAACACATCAAATGAAACCCTATCTTCTTCCAAAACAAACCGAGAGATGAGAGATAGAAATACAAAAAGGGAAAAATGAAAACAGAAACAGAGAGATGAGAGATAGAAATACAGATATAGGGCAAGAGATGAGAGATAGAAGAGATGGATAGAGAGATACCTGGAATCGAGAGACTGAACGGCCGCGATTCACAAACAAACCCTAAGAAACTTATTTCATAAAACCCCTAATTTTTAAAACCATCGTTGACGAGTTGTGACCCGGAGAGGAGAAGGTTTTGAGCTGGAAGTGACGAACTAGAATAAAGAAGACGAAGAAAATGAAGTGAGAAACAGTATGGACGGAAGTATGATATGTTGTCCTGCAATAGATTTTTTTAAAGCAAAACGACAATGTTTAGTTGGATTTGTTTTTAATTTTTTTTTTTAAATTTTTTAAAAAGGGTATTTTAGTAACTTAACATCAACAAAACGACGTCGTTTTGCATTTTCCATCCATTTTGACGGTGTTAACTAACAGAGTGGCCAAATTGCAACTAATTGGTAGTTTGAGGGGCTACTTTATTACATTTTGAACATTGGGGGGCTAAATTACAAATGGCTAGTAGTTTGGGGGGCCATTTTATATTTTTAAAATTTCAAACTTTAAAAGTGATAAAATAATATTTATACCCTTGAATTTTTTTATAAAATTTCAAATTTACCCTTAATTTCAAATTAAAAATTATAAAAATAAGAATAATAAAATTATTTTAAAAAAAATTGACCCATGACAGGTCACCTAGTGATCCAGGCAGGTCTCAGCCAAAGACCCACGCTGGGTCACGACCGTGACCCGTGTGGGTCTTCTGACCCACGCTGCGTCGCGATCATTACCAGAGCGGGTCAAGTTGTGACCACGTGTGGGTTAGGTTGTGACCCACGCTAGGTCGCGGTTGTGACCCAATGTGGGTCACAACCTAACCCACGATGAGTCTTTGGCCGAGACCTAGCGTGGGTCTGGGCTAACCCATGTTTTTCCTTTTTAAAAAAAAAAACGAAGGATATTTTCATCTTTTTTTGCATTTATGTTAGGAGTTAACAAATGAATCTAGGGCTGGTAATTTAACCCACGACACTTGATCACGACATGTTATTTTAGGGTTAGGGTTTAGGTTAAATAGGTTCGAGTCATAAACAGGTCACCTGTTTATGAAACGTTTAATAAACGTGTCAGGTCGTGTCAACTCGCAGGTTCGTGGGTTGACATGTTTGACCTGTATATATTTTTATTTTTTTTGCTTGGTTGCTAGAATTTTTGTAACGCCCCAGAAATTAATTAACTCCACAGTTTGTCTCCTAGTCTCATCCCTCACGGGATAAAACTCAAGGACCTCTACTCCTAGAAAAGAGAGGATACTTAGTAGTGAAAAGTATTAAAGTTCTATAAAAATTAATCATTACAACCAGAGCATCTACGAAAGAATATCAAAGTAGCTAAAATCACACTATACAAGTCGTCTTTACAAGGGATTCATGCTATACCTTAATATGTAAGCATGCATCAAAGCTCTTAAGTCTACAGCATAATTCAAAAGTACTAGTTACCATGAGTACCCGCCTAAGCTCGCAATAAGTCTTTAAGTGTCACCTGGATCAAGTCCTCCAAAATAACCGAATGCTTTGTGATATCTATCTTCTGCTAAACTATCTATAACAGCATAGTTGTACATATAGAAATAAAATAATACAAGGGTAAGTCCGACGACTTAGTGAGTATAAATGCACATGACGTACCCGTCATTAAATGGTGAACTCAATTGTTCATAAAGGACATGCATCATTATGAGATGATAGTTTATCAGGAATGCAATATAGATATAATATATGCATATAAGAATCATGTCATAGTTCAACAATATGGTCTACTCGAGATATTACATCTTCTCAATAAGGTTGGCACTGTCCTGAGGGACCTATAATACAATGTCACTACCTCGACCATTGAACGCTACCGTCTATAACATTAGTGGCATGACCGAGTCCGACCTTGGGTGGCCCACACCACTAATAATATATGTCCTATAATGACCAACCATTTGGGAATGGTTGCGCCGGTCACGAAACTATTGGATCCAAAGCCCACACACACACATATTTGACCATAAAGTTAACATATATAGTAAGCACATGGCCGTTATCCCACACATACCGGTGTACCATGTTATACGATACAATTAATCTTATCCATCTTTTATATGCATGGTTTTACAAGTCTTATCATTATCTTGTTAATCAACATGTGTTTTCGCAAAAGAGGGTTCACAGTAGTTCTAAAATGTATTTCATGAGAGTTGCAAAAATGCATGTTTGATATATATAAAATAGACGTGCAACGCGGGAAAGGTAACGACAAGCATCCATGTGATTTTGTACTCACCTAGGTCGTAAGACTCCTCCATAAAATCCCCTTGAGGCTCCATAACCTTGAATTATTGAGAAAAGACCTATCATTAGTTCTAAATCCAACTAAAACGAAGCTAAAACATGAAAATAGAGTCTATCGGACGACTAACCAAAGTGGTGTTCCCTGGAACACTTCTAACTGTACGTCTGGGTTCGTGGCCGTACATCCACCCAAATGGCTTGTATGTTCGGTCTCGTGGCTGTACGTCCACCTAGAAGGTTCAGGTAGAGCCTCATTTGGTTCAACCATCCTCCTATCCTCCCAAACTGGTTTCAAAGCTACCAAAAGGATTCCTAGGACCTCCTAGCTCAAAACAACATCTCCTTACAAAAGGAAATATGCCCAACAAGAATTAAATGCTAACACATGCTTAAACTAAGATTAAGGGCAACAACATAACTAGAAGCTACAAACTACCAATTAAGCTAACTATGAAAAACACTTAAACAGCATAACAACTAAGCAACAAGCTAGGCTTTAGAATATGACCTCCTTGAAGCGAAACCTCCAAGAATTACCTCTCCTTTTCCAAGAACACACAAAACTCACAAAACACTCACATAGGATTTCCAGAGAGCACAAGGGCGGAAATGGGTCATAAAGGGCGAGGGAGTAAGGGGTATTTATAAGTGAGAAAAATTGTGAGCGCTGAAGAGTTTTTCTGAGAAGTAGCATACGTACGGTATTGTTTACCCAGCGGACCAAAGGCTACATCGTACATACGGGTATTAACCAGGGGTTATCCAAAAGTTAGCGTACATACGGTGGTCCCCTGCATATGTCCTAACTAAAGACAAGAGTGTACGTACGGTGGTCCCCATGCATACATCCTCACTAAAGACAAGAGTGTACATATGGTAGTCCCCCTGCGTACATCCTCACTAAAGACAAGAGCATATGTACAATACTATTGGGGAGTACGTACAGTCTGAAATTCTCGAAATACCCTTCCAGTTATTCCTAGTGACCCAAAACCCAAATTAACCCTCTAACTAAGCTACCTAAACTTAGTTAATTATTTGGATCACTAAAATTTTGCCATTTTGGTTTGGCTATAAACATTAAAATGACTTTAAACATGTTCATGGGTCGTGTTGGGTTGGAACCTATTAACATCTAAATTAAACATGTTCACGGGTCGTGTCGTGTCAACCTGACACAACACGTTTATCTAAACGGGTTACACGTGTCATGTCGTGTTACCCGTTAAGAAAACGTGTCATGTTCAGGTTTGGGTGTTTGACACATTTAGTTAAACGTATCGTGTTCGGGTTTGGAATAAACAAGATTGTGTCATAAACGGGTTGACATGAACCCAACATGCCAACACGTTTTGCCAGCTCTAATCGAATCTAATCGAGGAGGTTAATTGAATCAAATTGAAAGTTTAGGGGTTAAATGAAGAGTTTTGAAATTGGGGGTCTTCTCAAAACGGCGATAGTTCAGGGTCTAAAGTGAAGTTTTCGCCTTTTTAAAAAAATATATATATATTAAGGTAATTTTGTAATTTTATAAATTTTACAGGAGTATAAACCCTCGCCCTTTGCTCTCTAATTTAACCTCAAACACTAACAAAACGGATAAAACTGAAAACCTTTAAAAGTTTAATATTCTAAACTGAGGGTTTTTTAACTTTAAGGAGGGTAACTGCAAAAACAATGGAAGTTCAATAACATTAAGAGAAGCTTCCCTTAGATTAAAAAAATAAATAAAAATAATATGGTATATTCCTTTCTTAGGGCTCAAGTAGAAACTAATAAGGAGTAAATCTCTATTTAGTTTCTGTCTTTATTTTCTAGTCAAATAAGGAATATATTTTCCAAGTCGAATAAGGAGAGTCAATCTCACAGTCCTAGGTTGATTTTGATTCTTTACAAATCTAAATCCAATATGGAAAGGTCTTAGTATGAAATAAAATAGAATCATAGTCTTAGTCAAATTAGGTCTTCTATTGCTCTGTGTAACTATTCTTATATTTAAAGGAGAAGCTATCAATAAACAAGTATGAGTTGATTATTGTTTTAGAATACAATTTACAATTAGGTCTTCACCATTGGAGATCATGACACTCTTGAAGTAGCCGATTTATCTTTTCCTATGTTTTGTTATTAGTTAGTTCGCATCAAGTGGTATCAGAGCTATGGTAGAGGTTTGGTTTCCCTCTAACAAACCATTCTCTTGAAGCTTTCAAGTAATTGCAGCGTCCAACAACAACTTGGGATCCAGCCATAATTCTCTCCAAACAACACGCTGTCCCACTGACGCCGGGCACAACTAATATTGTTATGACAGCTTATAAAAACAACAGAAACTAAGAATTGAAGATAGAAAAGGGAATTCAGGAAGAGAGAAAATAACAAATAGGGAAAATAAAATTCCTAAGTGCCCCAAATAAGCGAACATAGAAATAATTCTAAAAGACTTAAATTTAATTGATAATATAAACTGAATTGAAAAATAATTAAGACTAGATGCCTTTATATAGGCTAGGCACCTCCTAAATTAACAAGGAAAAGGAAAAACAAACCTAATTGGAAAAGAAAACAAATCCTAATAGGAAAATAATCCTAATAGGAAAGGAAAACACAATCCTTACTGAAAAATGAAAACTAAAGCATAAATAATAAATATACTTTATTATTATTATTATTCTCCTCCATTAGTCTCCTCGGGTTGGACATAACTCTCCCTCGTCTTCAAGTCGTCTTTGTCCGCATCAACAAAATATGGAGTCAAATGCTTCACATTGAACACATCGGAGATCATTAAATGACTTGAAAGATGTAGTCGGTATGCATTGTCATTTATCTTCGGCAGAATCTCACAAGGCCCAATCTTCCTCTCCCGTAGCTTGTTATACTTATCGACAGGGAAACAATCATGTGTGAGTACAGCACAAACTAAATCACCAACCTCAAAAGTTACCTTGCGTCTATGGCTATCGAATTGTGCTTTGTACTTGACATTGCTATCTTCTATCACTTTCTTGACCTGGTCATGAACTCCTCAGAGTTAATTCGTCATCTCATTAGCCTTAATACTCAATTGATCAATACGGGGAATAGGTGCTAGGTCAAGCACTTCTGATGGGTTTTGCCCATACACGATCTCAAAAGGGCTCAACTAAGTCGTTCTATTCTTGGACTGGTTGTAAGCAAACTCTACCTGTGCCAAAGCCATGTCCCACTACTTTGGCTTATTTCCAGCTAAACACCTTAAAAGATTTCCCAAGCTTCGGTTTACCACCTCAATTTGACCATTTGTTTGGGGGTGGTAACTGCTAAAATTAACCTTGGTCCCCATCTTTTCCCACTCACTCTTTCAAAAATGGCTCATGAATTTTATATCTTGGTCCGATGTAATAGATCTTGAAACCCCGTGCAAGCGAACAATCTCCTGAAAATACAAGTGAGCAATTCGGGCGGCGTCCATCGTCTTCCTGTAAGTTACAAAATGGGCCATCTTGGAAAATCAATCAACCATCACAAGAATATAATCCATGCTCCTCTGAGTGCGAGGTAACCCCAAAACAAAATCCATGCTGACGTCAAGCCATGGGCCATTGGGCACTGGTAATGGGGTGTATATACCCGCATTTGTGAGGGTCCCCTTAGACCTTTGACAAATAAAACATCGTTCCATGTAACGTGTTACAAGACTAGTTAGCTTGGGCCAATAATAGTCTAATGAGACCAAGGCCAATGTTTTGTCTCGCCCAAAGTGACCTTCTCCATTCAACTCTCGTATTATTTGCTCCCTCAATGAACTATCTGGAATGCATAGTTGTAAACCTCGAAATATATAACCATTAAGAGTAACATTATCATGACGCTTCCCTACAGACAACTCAGCAAATATCTTCCTGAATGAAGGATCTTTCATATACAACTCTTGGAAAGTGTCAAAACCCACAACTTTGGTATGCATAGTAGTAGGGAGTGCAACCCTCATACTTAAAGTATCAACAACTCGATTCAAATTCCCTAATTGGTGCCGTAAAGAAAAAGTGAACTCCTGAAGGTAAGCAACCCATTTGGCATGTCTGCGACTAAGCTTCTGTTGGCCATTGATATACTTAAGGGCCTCATGATCAGTGATAAGGATGAACTCCTTCTGCACCAAGTAACGATGCCAATGTTTTAAAGATTGTACAATGGCATAAAACTCCAAGTCATAGGTGGAATAGTTCTTCTTGGACCCCGACAATTTTTCACTGAAAAAGGCAATTGGACGTCCTTCTTGGCTTAGGGAACCACCAAAGCCAATGCTAGATGCATCACAATTAACTTCAAAAATCTTCTCGAAGTCTGGAAGAGCGAGAACAGGTGCTTCTGTCATTCTTTTTCACCAATTGAAAGCTTGCATCAGCTTCTTCAGTCCACTGGAAAGTCCAACCCTTTAAGCACTTCGTGATTGGTGCAATCAATGTATTGAAATTTCAGATGACCCATCGATAGAATGACACCAATCCGTGAAAACTCATGTAGACTCTTGGGTGTTGGCCATTCTAGAATTTCTGTCACCTTAGACTAATCTACATGAACATCATCAATAGACACAACATATCCAAGGAAAGTGACAGTGGTAGTAAGAAAGGAACACTTCTTCCGATTGACATATAGACAGTCTTTTCGTAGTGTGTCAAGAACCTCTCTGAGGTGTTTTAGGTATGTCTCCTGCGAGGAGCTAGAGATGAGAATATAGTCAAAGTACACAACAACGAACTTTCCCATGTAAGGCCAACACCAGATGCATGAACCTCATCAATGTACTGAGAGCGTTGGATGGCCCAGAAGCATGACAATCCACTCGTACAACCCATGATGCTTTGTGAACGTTGTTTTCCACTCATCTTTAGGCCAGATTCTGATCTGGTGATACCCCCTTCTAAGGTCAATTTTGGAAAAAACTTTAGAACATGCTAACTGATCTAGCATGTCATCTAAGCGAGGAATCGGGAATCTATACTTCACCGTGATTCGAGTGATGGCTTGGCTATCGACACACATACGCCATGACCCATCCTTCTTTGGAACTAAGAGAGCAAGAACTGCATATGGACTCATGCTCTCACGGATGTAAGCTCTTTCTAACAACTCTGTCACTTGGCCTTCAGATTCCTTAGGGCTAAGGCAAAAAGCTGGTTGATTTGGCAAGCTTGACCCCGACACGAGGTCAATGAGGTGCTATATATCCCTCATGGGTGGTAAACCAAGGGATAGATTCTTTGGCATTAAATCATCAAACTCTGTAAGCACCTCTTGTAACTCTACTAACACTTCATCATCTACGTTGGCACCTTCTTCACATGGCATCAAGGCATATACAATTCCCTTTTCTTCTGCTTCCTCCAGGAATCAAGACATTGATAGGAGATTAGTGCCCTTTTCAATCACTAGTGCATGAATGACTCCTTCTCGTTGAGGTGCTAGCACCACCTTCTTTCTGTTGATGCTCAAGGTATAGGTATTCCGTCGCCCATCATAGATAACACCTCGATCATATTGCCAAGGCCTGCCTAATAATAAATGACATGCATCCATAGACACTACATCGCACCATGCATTATCAAAATATTTTCTACCAATTGAAAAAGAGATCAAACACCTCTTATCTACTGTTACCTCACTCCCTTTTTTTCAACCATGACAATTTGTATGCTTTTGGATGGCGATCAGTCTTCAGCTAAAGCTTCTCAATTGCTTCCGCTGACACCACATTCTCACAACTCCCACTGTCAATAATAAGCTTGCAAACCTGCTTTGCGATTGTGCATGTGGTATGAAAAATATTGATTCTTAACCAGTCTTCTTCATAATCATCTTTTGGAGTAAGCAAGCTTTTTCTGACAACAAGAGTTTCATTCCTATCTCCATACAAAATATCCCCGTCATTACCTTCATTAAAAACAGGATCTCTGATAAGCGCCGAATGTTGCACATTCAAGCCCCTTAATTTGCATATGTTAATTCCTTAGCATTGTTATTTGTTTGATTTTTGTTTTGTTTTTGTGTTTTCAGGTTATAAATAAAGATGCAATTAATTCCATTGATTTTGGGCTTAAAAGCACACGTTGAGATGATTAAGCGTAGCCAATCATAACAGAGGACTTATATGTTGTGGTTAAGTTTAATCAAATAAAGGAAGGGATTAATTCGGAATTTCTCAAATTGGAGTCAAAATCGGATTGGATTCAATTTTGGATTCTGCATACGTCTCGGAATTTTGGCCATAACTTTCAGCTCAAATATCCGATTGAGGTGATTCAAGCGGCACTGGAAAGCTAGCTCAAATTTATACAAATCATTGTGAAATAGCATTTTCCTAATTCGGAGCGCCGCATTGCTAAAATTTCCCCGCAAGATAGGAACGCAATTCTGGGCGAATCCTATTCCGATTTGGACTTAGGTTTTCTTTATCATAATTGGACTTGGACTTAAATCTCCGAAATTTATAGGATTCCTAGGGCTTTTAGGACTCTCCTAAGCCCTATAAATAGGCCTCTAAGCATTGAGAAAAAATACACCGCTTCTAGAGCAAAAATTCAGTAAAATAGTCTGTGGAGCTTAGGAGATCATGAGCAGCTAAACCCAATTGTGGGGTATTGATGTAGCCCTTTCCAAGCACAATGGTTTGATTGTATTTAATTTCTAGTCTTTCAATTTATGCATGTTGATTGTATAACCCTGAGGATTGCTACAGTTGATTTCTGTTCTTCATATTAAATGCAGTTGTTCTTTAAATTCCAAATCAATATTAGTAGAATTCTTATCTTGTCTTAGAAATTATTTTACTATTATTGAACTCGAATCATTCTTATTTTCTGTGATCATAAGAATGATGGTTATACAATGGTATTTAATTGGCATGCAATCAATAGGGTTAGATAGACCATACCTAGGGAAGACGGATCGTACTACACCTTAGTTTAGTGTAATTTAGGTAGACGGTCCGTGCCAACCGAAGATGGGTTATGCTATTCCATTGATTGTATGAGATTATTTTCTTGTTAAAATTATAACATGCATAGAATGAATTACTAGAGTTAATTATGGTTAACCATTGATGTGCGGATAGTGGTGAAGTCAATACCCTACTCTCTCTTTCATAAATTTACTCCCTTTTATTTCCGTTTATTTTATGCACTTTAAATTCTCACAACCAATTCACTCTCTTTTAATTAAGTTAATTTTGATCTTTTAATTTTGATAATTAAACCCCTGCAGTCCTTGAGGTTCGACACCCTCAATATAGCCCTATCCTACGGGATTCGTTCTATTGCGAGTGGTAATTTTATTATTGATATTTTTGGTCACAAAAATACCACATCAATCTCCGATGTCGACTTGCTCTATTACTGTCTCATCCTCAATCAAGAGATTCTTACCCGTTCTGCTAGCAAATTTTTGGCAATCTATCGATCGATGACTGAGCACCCCACATCTAAAACAACAGATGTTGGAATGGGAACTTTAACCTTGCGTAGACTGAGGATTAGGACAAGGCTCTTGAGGACGGGTTCCTCGTGTATTTTGATCTCCTCTTGGTGTAGATCTAGTAGTATTCTTGGCTTGCTGCTTTTCTAAAGTCAAGGCACATTGGTGGGCTTCATAAACTGCCCAAATTGAGTGGAGACTAAGGACGTCTTGTAGGAACTGCCGCAAACCGCCTAGAAACAATGCCACCAACTACTCCTTAGTCTCTGACAAGTCGTTCCAAGCAACTAGCTGGTAGAACTCTTCAGTGTAATCATCAACAGATCTTGCACCTTGTCTCAGCGTATGAAGCCATTGAAATAACGTCTGCGTGTATCCCTTCATCTTCTTCTTCATCTTCTCCCAATCACAAATCTTTGGCTTGCCTTGTCTATCTCGCGATCTCTTTAGTTGCTCACACCAAGCGGATGCACGACCCTTTAGTCTGATGGCGACAAGCTTCACCTTCATACGATCTAGAACCTCCTTATAATCAAAGATCCTCTCTACCTCATACAACCAATCAATGAAGCCTTCGGCTTGTAAAGTGCCAACAAATTCTGTAAGCTCAATTTTGAAGCCTAAGTCTCCATGCCGCCAATCTCGAACACGTTGTTCCCGACCAGAACATGATTGTGATATGGGTTCTCAAAATTGGATTTTGAATCGTGATCATCCATCTTGCAATCCCTATCTAAGTTTTGCGCCACTAGACACTGGGTTAACTCCGCAACCTGCCTCTCCAAATCTTCAATCGTCACGTCTCATACATTGCGTTCATGGTAAGGAACTTCCTCATTCAGAACCTGCCCACGCCGACCACCAGCCATAAAATCTTATGAAAAATTCACCACAAGAAGATGCCAAGCTCTGATACCAACTGATGCCAAGCAGAACTAAGATTGTTCTGGCAGCGTATAAAAGCAATATAAACTAAGAATTGAAGATAGAAAAGGAAATTCAAGAAGAGAGAAAATAAGAAACGGAGAAGAGAAAATTCCTAAGTGCCCCAAATAAGCAAACAAAGAGACTTAAATTTAATTGATAGTATAAACTAAATTGAAAAATAACAAAAACTAGATGCATTTATATAGGCTAGGCACCTCCTAAATTAACAAGGAAAATGAAAAACAAACCTTATAGGAAAATGAAAACAAATCTTAGGCTCCGTTTACTTCGACGTAAAATAATTTCCAGAAAATATTTTTCGCATTTTACGGTGTTTACTACGACGTAAAATGGTGGTCAAACCGAAATCGTTTTCGGTTTGACCAAAAAACCTTTACACTTCTAGGGAAAATGGTTTACACTTTTTAAATTCGTAAACCATTTTCCCTGCTCAATCAAAAAAAAACCCGACACTCTCCTCATTACATAAAAAACCAAACACCCCCCCCCCCCCCCACTCCTCTCCTTCACCTTCACCTTCCCCTTCATGTTCACGCACAGCTGCTGATTCTCCTTCACCTGCACAGCTCATCTCTCTCTCGGCCGAGCTTCACTCTTCAAGCCCGACGCAGGTACTCTCATCTTTCTCTTTCTTTGTTGAACCATATGTATGGAGTGATTCAAATCTACGAATTTCTCTTGGTAATTTTCGTTTGATTTTGGTTTCTTTCTCTGTTGGACAACTGGAAATCATGGAGCGATTTTGATTTTGGTTTCTTTTCCTATTAACGTATCAGATTTGCGATTTAGGTTTTGGGTCTAGGGTGTGGATTTTGGAAAATGAGAACTTCTATGATCTTTGTTGTTATGGGCTGTTTTTGGTTGTTGATTCTTGGAAGTTCTGACTTTGAGATGAACCTCAACCGAATGGGTTTTTATTTCCTTTTGATTTTCTGGTTTTGTGATGGCAGATTGGGGTGGATTTTCTGTGGCTCTTGGCTTTTTGCTTAATTCTGGTTGCTATGGAGTGGTTTTGAAAAGAAACCATTAGGCTCTGTGTTAATTGAATTAGCCGTGTGATATTGTTGTTGTATTCACTGGAATTGAATCTTTTATTCTATGCCAGAGTGAGGTAATTTTGATGGAAACGAGATCTGTGTTGTTTATGGGTTGCACATTTTCTGTTTGATGAATTGCTTGAGGGAATGTAAGTTAAGCATCAGATAGAGGTAGAGTGGTAAGGCAGAATATTTTGGCTGCAAGGACCATCCATCCATATTGAAGGGTTTTATCCATTTATCTTTTCCTCATAGGATGGTCTGTTTGATTTTTATAGATTCCAGCATGTACAAGGCATGACTGGTGATTACATAGTAATGGAAGCTTCCGTCCACCCTGTAGATGAAAAAAAATACCACTACTTATTTCTTTAAGATATTTCTTGTGCTGAAGTGTGGTATGGGTAGATTGAACTTATATCACTAAAAAGGGTTATTCGACCTTCCTGTTTTCTATCTACATTTTCTTCACTTCTAAACCCAGAACTAAATAATCAATGGCCAGGTATTGACAGTGCTCTGCCTCCGATTGTATCTAGCACTTCTAAGGTCTCTTGCAGACCTGCATATACAGAATCCATTTCTAATGGCTTTTCCGTTTAAAAGTTTTCTTAGTTCTCATGTTTTCTCACTGGGCTTACATTACTGAGGCATCTGAATTAATTTTGATGAAGGTTTCATATATATGCCATGACTAACTGTAGTTCAGCACGATTGCAAAATTTATTTATTTATTATATCTTATGTTTTGCCTTTCAGGTTGTTAAGGTTGCTGATTTTGGAGTTGCTTTTTATCAATGTTTTGGATGGTAGTTCTTTGGCCAAAATATTGTAATATTTGTGGTTGAATTTTAGAATTCATGGTTTTTTTTTTTTTTTTTTTTTTTATTTTGTTTTTTCAAGCAAGATGAAAGTAACGTACTTGCCCTTTCATATATATCAATCTTCCTAGATGTGGAATATTCGTAATATTGATGTATGGACATTTTTAGATACAGTACTTTCAAAATACTTTTTTTTTTTTTTTTTTTTTTTCTGAAAAAATAGAAAATCCAAAAATATTCTCAGATAGGTTGATTGTTTTTGTCGAATTTTAACAATCAAACATAAATTATTTTATATTAATATTTTTATATTTTGAATAAAAATTATATTTATAGGTTAGTATAAAATATTTTTAAAAAAAATTAAAAAATTGATTTTCAGTATAGTTGAATAGATAATATAAAAATTAATAGTTTTTTATATTAATAGTTTTTCAAAAAATATTTTTAAAAATTAAAAAAATTAAAATTGTTTTTGAAAATATTTTTTTTAAAAATTGATTTTCCGTGCGCGAAGTAAACACCGTAAAATGTTTTCGGTGGAAAATATTTTCAGGAAAAATGACTTCCCTGAAAATATTTTACGATGGAAACCATTTTACGTCGAAGTAAACGGAGCCTTAATAGGAAAACAATCCTAATAGGAAAGGAAAAACCCAATCCTTATGGAAAAATGAAAACTAAAGCATAAATAATAATATACTTTATTATTATTATTATTCTCTTGCATCACCCACTCACTTGCATCAACATAGGGAGGTTCAAGAAAAAATCCACAGCTTACATGGATTTTTCTGTGACCCGACGCCTTACTACAAGACAATTTTTGCGCCATTAACAACAAGAAGAGATGGACGACCGAGTGACCCAGCTCGAACAATGTGAGACCTCACAGGAAAAAAAAATTGTGAGATTGAGGGAGAAAAATCTCACATCAAAACTAGAGAATGACCACCCTTCACTCATCGACATGTCAAATTGGATTTTTGTCGAGCTGAACTGTTTTTTAGGTTCCATGGGACTCGAGAAGAAGAAAAGACATCAGTAGCTTCTTTTCACCTAGAAGGAAAAGCACAATTGTGGTACCAAATTTCATTGCGAGAAGGGCGGGAGATAACTTGGGCAGAATTTAAGGAGGGCTTATTTGTTCGCTTCAGGCCAAATCAGTTCTATGATCCATTTGGGGAATTGACAAAATTGCAGCTAGAAGGGAGTATCAAGGAGTACCAAGTCAAATTTGAATCCTTACTCTGCAAAGTAGGTACATTATCTCTAGTTCAACAGGTTAGTTGCTTTGTTAGTGGGTTGGAGGAATCTATAAAGGCGGAGGTACTAGCAGGAAGGACAAATAATCTCTTGTCAGCCATTGGTTTGGCAAGAGTCTATGAAGTTGGGAATGAAGCCTTAAGGAGGGTGACACCATGTGACTTGTTGCCAACCCCAAATTTGCCAACCCCAAATAACCATCTCCAACCACGACAAGCTTTGCTAATTAAGAAATTAACCATCGAGGAACTATATGAGAGGCAGGAAAATGGGCTTTGTTTCAAGTGCAATGACAAATACAGCCCAAGTCATCGTTGCAAACATCTCTTTATGATAGAGGCATGTTTGGGGAAAGATGATGATGGAGATGAAAAGGGCAAAGAATACATCTTGTAGCAATTTCCACCTTGAGGACAAGAGTGTTATTAGGGGATGGGAATGATATATTCCTTTCTTAGGGCTCAAGTAGAAACTAATAAGGAGTAAATCTCCATTTCTTTTCTGTTTTTATTTTCTAGTCTAATAAGGAATATATTTTCCAGCATGGAAAATATGTAAAAAACTAATACGATTAACCATGCCGTCAAACATAGTTAACCTTCCAACATTGCTCTAGAGACCTACCCAAGTCTCATAGGAGATAGCATCTCTACACTCATATAGGTGGTATCCATCAGGAACACGCCAAATTTCTTTGATTTGATTGATTTGATTATTTTTTTTTAGGAGAAAGTTATGAGGGTGATAAGTTTGGTTAACTTGTGAGTTTGGTTAAAAGAGTCTAACTCTACCATGATTCATTAAGTTCCTACTTATTTATTCTACGTATGCTTAAAGCTTTTATGGGTTTTCTTTAACCATTTTGACCATTTGGTCATAAAGTCTTTCTAGACTTTTGGATAGAAAAAAACGTGGGCTTCCTTTATATATATTAAGCCAACTTTCTTGTTTGTGTGTGCCACAAAAAAGGTGTGTATATATATATATATGTTACTTCTATGTTTTCAATTACTGAATTGTTATTCTTCAAGAAAAGATTTGGGATGTTCTAAATTAGTCTTCGTTCTTAAAAGTGTGTTCTTAACGAAGGTAGATACTATAGTCTAATCCTGAAAGGTTGTGTGTCAAGAGATCTGATTGTACCGAGTTATATACTCCGGGAGGCACAAATCAACCTTTAAGGACAAGACTCTTGCGTGATTCTATAGCATATTGTGAGATCTTTCTATACTCTACTTTTCATCTCTTGTATTTTATTTATTTTATTGTTAATTTTCAAATTGTAATTATTTTATATTAATGAGAATTTGTGTATCATCCAAAATTATTTCCAACAGCAAACAAGTTAAAACTTCTCGAGCGTCCTCAATAAGATGTCCATATTGGCTTCAGCTTCTACAATCTTTATTAAGTGTCTGCACCACTTGGAGGGCATCAACTTCCAGAATCAGCATGTAAAAACCCAATTCCTGAAAAAAATTAATGGCCCTTAATGCCGCAGTTGCCTCTGTAATATCAGGCAATGTTGTAGTCTTTTGGTGCTAGGAAAGTTGCCATCACCTCTCCCACACCATTTCTAACTACCACACCAATACCCATTTTTCTTTTATTTTTCAGTCTCAACATCTGTCTGAGACTTTGCTAATTGAAATGTCTCCGAAGATTCTGAGGCATACCCTATCACTGTTGTAGAATGACTAACATTTTTCCCATAAAAAAGGGCATTCCATCGAAGCCATAACATTCTTGCAACCACTGCCATGAGGTCTATATCCTCCTTACTCAGAAATTGAAGAAGCTCCACCAAGATAAACACAAATTCCTCATTATCGATGCTTCTTTTATAGATTTTACTACCACACATACTTCATATAGCCTTCGCAGCCGGGTAGCTCCACAAAACAGGCAATGGAGAAAAAGTATTTAATGAAAATTAAGAAAATATGGATGGTACTCCATAAGATTTTTGTATTTAACTATTATTTATTATCGGAGCAAACACCAAAACACACGAAAAATATTTTACACCAAATAAGCGAAACCTAATTAATGTTCCAACATATTATATTATAGCCTTAATAGTACTATGTATTCTCCCAACATTACCATACATTATTTTCTAGAAAAATAAATAATAAATTAGAGGTGTGCATAAAACATTATCTAATATAATGTAATATTATAGTTGAGCCACCACCAAGGCCTATAGGTGGTTTCGGTCACCTATATTTTGCTTTTTAGGGGCGGTTGGCCCTCGGCCCAAATGAGTGGCCCTTAGCTTTTTTTTTCTCTTTTTTTTTTTTTTTTTTTTTTTTTTTTTAAATTATTTAATTATTTAATATTTTTAATATTCTGTATATTTTTTTTAATTTTTATTATTACACATTGCCGCTTGTCATGTCTTTTATTGGATTGAAGTGGACCATCAATTTATAGAAGGAAGTACTATTTTTGTTTTTAGCCATAAAGAAAATATCATTTACAATACGAATTGAAACTTAAGTGAAAAAAAAAAAAAAAAAAAAAAAAAAGAAAAAGAAAAGGAGGCATAATCATATTGGGTAATGAGCTTTTATCCCTTTTTATTAGACATATCTTAGAAAAAGAAGAGTGAACGGTGTGGCGAAAGATTTTGGTAGTTAGACCTTCCAACTTTTTATTTCTAATATTTTTCTAAAATTTTAACAAAATCTACAAAAAGTATTATTTATCAAATTCTTTATCCAAAATTAAATTTAACATATGTTAGGCGCCCTCTCCAAATATAAAGACACCAAAAACAAAAGTTATTTATTTTTTCAGATTATTTTATTTCAATGGCACAAGTTCTATTTTTTTATTTATTTTTTCTCTCATTTTTTATTTATTTTCCCTCCATAAGTTTCATCCCCTCCCCTTTTACTTTTTCTTCCCTTCCATTTTTCTTTTTGTCAAACAACCATGGAGCGAGTCAAGAGAGAAGCCACAAAGAGAGAATTGTTCTTTTCTGTCCGTTGTCAACCATCCACAACTTTCTTCAAGTATAGCACGCTTGCTTCAAATTGCCATTATTTATCTCTTGTTTCATCTTTGGTTGGGTTTGATTGTAAATTAGGTTATTTATTTATTTATTTTTTTTTTGGAACGACTATGTGATGTTGATATTTCTTTTTTCATAACATGTTTTGCAATTATATCCAACTCTTCGTCAGAGTCTGACTCGATAAGAAATATTTTATGAACAAGAGAACAATCCATAGAAAGAAAACAAAGATCGAAAGTGAAGGCTTTTGGATTACAAATTGCCAAGAAAAAGATAAGCTGAAATCAATTTTACGCCAATTCTAAACTGAGTCTTAAATAAATGGTGCGAATGCATTAAATTAAAGTGGTTGGTTCATTTGTTCATTGATTGCCTTGAAAAATGGTTTTGATTTATTGATTGCCAATAGAATGCATTACAAAGTTGCAAATTCACGTTGCTGCAATTGGATTCTCTTTCGTTCAAATAAACTAGACAGTATTCAATTAGTTATATTTGAAGAGTATTTTTGTCTTTTAAGTTTTTGAGGAAATAAAAAAAAAAAATACCTCTCAAATTGAACTAACTAGATATCCTCTGGTTCAAATAAATTGGAGAGAATTATAATTCGACAGTGAAAAAACAAACAACACAGTTATTTTTTTTTTTTTTTTTACAATCCAATTTATAATCCGTTGGAAAATGGGAAGGCACTTTTAGGCGCCTAAGATCATTCATTGCAGCCTCATCAAAACCATTTTTTTTTTGGTTATTTTGGTGAGGCAATTCAACAAAAGTGACTAAAATCCTGAAAAACTTTGTAAGAGGTATATTCAAAGTTGATAACTTTTACAATTACATTGGTGTAATATATATACAACTGGACAAAAGACATGGCTAGCCCTAAAATCAGAATCTACAACAAATCAATTTACTACAAGGAAAATGAGATCTTATCATTGGCTAGCTTGGTCTCCAAGTCTTTTAATACTTGAACTTCTTTCATTTTACAAATGATTTGATCACAGCCAGCTAATACTCCCAAACCTACTTTAAATGTTGTCATAGGAGGTTGAAGGATATAGAGAATCTTTCCATATTGAGTTTCAACTTTCCTGCAGCTGTGAGATTGCCTTGTATGCCTATCTGCGCTCGATCGCATCAGGCTTGTGCTCGAGCGCAGATTAACCTGATTCTTAACTTTCTTCTCGGGTACTGCGACTGATCCTGCGATCGATTACACTTGAGTGTCAAACTTCTTTGGTACTACGCTCGAGACTATGATCGAGCGCAGCACTTGAACTGCAACCTTCTTTGGTACTGTGCTTAAGCTTGCGCTCAAGCGCACTCGACCTACGCTCGATCCCATGAGAGCGTGACATGCTTTAACACCCCCCCCCCCCCCCCCCCCACAAGTTGATGGGGGGAGAAACCACCAACAACTTGTTCTTAAGAATGATGAATTGAGCTGAGGGCAAACCTTTTGTAAGAATATTAGCAATTTGATCATTTGTGGAGATGAACTTAATCAAGTTATCACCATTGAGTACCTTCTCTCTAAGAAAGTGATAGTCTACCTCACCATTACGGATTCTAGTTTATAACTAGAATCCGTAAAAAACAAAGCTTTCTGTAATTTAGGAGTATTATGGCAATTATACCAACAGTTCTGTATGTGACTACCTTTTCCTTTCCTTGCATAAGCAGTGAATGGACGCTACCAACCCAGTTTGTAATGCAGAGAGCCTCCACCATCTCAACTGATCCGTTATGTACTACAGCAGCCACCTGGATATGCACAGAAGTCAAATAATAGAAAAGAGACCAAAAACAAAACTGGAGCACGTTATAAATTGTCTCATTAGAACAGAAAATTTTATTGTAAACAGTATTACAGGGAGAAAGCATGAAAAATGTTTGCATATGTATGCATAACCAAATTAGATATGAAGTTACACCACAAAAATTAGAAGCTGCTTATATAATGAAAGACAACCGATTATGGCTAATTAAGTAAATCCCAAAAGAGTAAATAAAACACAACGTCAAATAAAGGCATACCTTCTTCCAGTCTTTTCCATATTTCCGATAGGCTTCATAAAAATGCTCAAGCTCCTCCTTGCTCCATTGAGGTCCTAACTTATCAGAATATTTCCTTTTCTGTGCATAAAATACAGCAGCCAAAATATTTTTTTTAAAAAATATCTACACTTTGAAGCTTTAAAGTCAACTCAACTTAGCCTTAATCTCTGTATACTGGGTTGGTTTATGGACCTCAATAACAAATTATGTTTGCCCACATAAATACATTCTCATGCAAACAAGAGGCTCAATTGATGATCCTATATATTTTGTTGTTCTATCCTATCTGAAATTATCCTTTCTATTGCCACAAAGATTGACTATGTCCAATACAAGCTAGAGGCCATCATTTTGAAGATCCTATCAGATACTTCAAAATTTCATAAAAGGCCCACACTACATTCTACCCTCCATAAAAACTGACCAACAAAGGTTTATTAAACTTGGTTAACAAGTGTAACCAAACCAAGACATAGAGAGTCAAAGCACAACAAAGAAGAATAATGGTTACAAATAAATGAACAAATAACGAGTTAGATAGGTATTAATTAAGTTATAAGAAAAGTAGAGGAAAAAAAAACTTGTTTAGAATCAAAGAGAACATGTTTATTGATTTGGAATGTGCATCAATTCCTAGTCCTAAGTTGAATGTCAAAGCATACTTGATCACCTAATCCATATTGAAAAAGGATCTCTCTGCCCAAATTGTTTCCTTCTACTGAAAAATAATGAAAGAAAAATGATTGTTTTGGATAACCAAAGCTAACATACCAGCTCAAATTGGCTTGAAATGCAATGCTCAAACTCCTCCACAACCTTACTTAGCACAGATTCAACCAGATTTCCCTCCCTGAAATTTAACAAATTTATTTTGAATTACTATACAAATTTCTATCCGTAAACCATATATGTTCTATCCTCAACATCTGATGTATGTGAAAAATGGGCTAAAAGTAACAGAAATTTTTATTTTAATGAAAAACAGAGATACTAAAGACCCTAATTCTTTGAGAATCCTGACATACTTGTTCCAGATCAGACGCCTCAAACGTAGGAATTCCCATTTCCTGCACAGCCACTAGGAAATTCCTCACATTCTCAAAGTACTGAAATGCAGACAATGCGGCCCCATCAAGAACCAGAGCAGAATCACATGGACTTTCCACCACCTAAAAAGAAATCAAACTACTGCTTAAACATCCCAAATTGAAAAAACAAAAAAGACACAGAATTTAAATGAAGATAAGGATGAGGAAAAGGCTAACCTTGGGCACAGCTCCAGAGTAAACCTTGTTGAGCACATTGCAGAGAATGATCCCACTTCTCAATCCCAGCCTGAACTCCTGCTCCGACGGCTCCGCCGGCAAATCCTTCGCCCCCACTACTCCCACCATCTTCCTCAGCCACCCCCCCGCTATCAATCACCAAAACAAAACAAACCCATCAACCACTCTCTCCCATTCATTCACCACAACTAACACATCTTATACCTCTTTATCCTATAATTATGAAAATGATATAATATAAAGGGCAAACATATAATGAATAATGACTTAAAACTACAAAACGACACCTATCATTGGAAACAGAAGCCAAAAACCACAAATATTGGCAAACTACTATGCATTAACACTACTTCACCACATCAGACAACAATCTTCAAACTAATCTAAATGCTCACAAGCGACGTAACTCAAAATGACTAACCTCATCAAAATCATCAAAAATGTGTGAGAATTGCCCCATGAACCAAACCTGCCAAGGGAGAAAACTATTAAATATATGTTTTACAATCTATGGCCAGGAAAATTTCAAAACCCAAAATAAAATACTTATCTGCATCCTCTTCCTTGCCAATTCATCCTTATAAGCAATTTGAGTAATCTACTACAATGAACCAATATATAATATCAAAGACAATAAGAATGAAACCCAACATGATAGAGAAAGAAATACTAAAAATGTGTTTGGTCATGAAACATATTAAAGTAACAACCTGCTTGGGTGGTTTAACTTTCTTGTACTCTTATCATCCTGCATACACTTAAAAATAAAATTTAGAAAGATATTATTACCCCCTTGCATTGTTTACTCAAAGCTCTTTAACCTTGATAAACATGTCAAGGGAGATTTACTAACTCAAAAGTTCTTGAACCAACAATTTTGCGAATATCTTAACATAATATAAACCAAATAAAAAGTACCAACAAATATACATTACCAAACAGATCACGATCAACAAACACTCAAATACACAATAGCAAATAGAAAGTACCAACAACTATCCAAATACATAGTATAAAAATAAAATATCTACAAATAGATGGTATCAAAAAGTACATCCCAAATAAATGGTTATTCCAAAGCTCCCTCAATTGTTGGCTTCACTTGATGCACCTCCAAGCAAGCTCCCTCCAGACCTAATAAGAATAGAATTTCATATAATGATCAATAACCTTTTTAACGATTACTTAGTATGTGTGTTTTTGTAAAATTAATGCATAGATATAGTTTCACTAACCCTCCAATACGTGACATTAAGAACTCAACAGTGGCTTTCAATTTGTTGGTTTCCTCAACGTTGGCTTGCAAATTCTCCCTATACTGATGAAGTTCGATTCTAGTCTGTTGAAGCTCGCTTTGAGTATCTTCTTGTCTTTTCCTACACTCGTCATGGTTGTCGAAGTGCGTGAACGCTTGAGATGAAGTACTTAAAGGGGTGGGAATAAGACCGCATCCCATTCCTCTAACGTGACCAGATCGTCGGCCCCCTAGCACTTGTGTGACTATTTCTTGCATTCGGTCCTCGACACTTGTCCCCTCCACACTGCCTTCCTCTAAGGCATCACTGGTTGTTAATTCTTGCATCTGAAGCTGCACAAGTCATAGTTGGTCTTAGTTTAATATATACTTCATGCAAGTTTACTATTCATGTACTTCACTAATCAACTTAATTATCGGAGCATAAAGATTTACTTACATATAGACTTTTGCATTTGTCGTTCACAAACTCTTTATCCTTTTTTCTTATATGGGTAGCCTCATATAGTTCAACAGGATTGGGCTTTACTTTTGTTTCTTGTTCCTACACATAATACATATTTAAAAGTTTACACTAAATAATGTTACTTTAATTAAATTATAAAAAATAGATACTTACCTTTTTGTAAATGACGTTAACAAATGAACAAGTGCCAGCTGTGTGATTTGTTTCCAATTTGCTTATGTTTTTTATATTTCGTGCAGACTTTTTCTATAAAATTTGGAGAAAAAAAAACACAATTATTCATAAAATGTCCTCAAGTGCATGCAAATTATATCAATCTGAATTTTCTAATCAGTATAATAATATATATTTACCTTCCATTGATCGTCATCAAATGAGTGGCATATTAGGTTCCACTGTTCAGGACCATATCCTGCTGGCACGTTTTCCCTCCCAATAGCCTTAGCCTTGGCAATCCCCTCATCATCGTCTTTATCAATGCCTTCAAAATATTTTTTGTAGTGGTCTCTATACAAGTTTGAACGAATCCTAGCATATGCATGACCCAATTTATTCTCAACAGCTTTGACGTGCTCGTATCGTCCCATATTCAGTGCGAAATTTGACTGATACATAATAGATAAGAAAACAATGGTAAAAAATGTGTCACATTATTTTTTCATACGAAACATATTCTTAAACATTACATTGATATTCATACCTGAACATGAAATAATAACTTGCTCTTTTCCTCAACTGGGACCTTTTTCCATTCACCGTGATGGAGTTCGCACATGTTACGAATAATTTCTCCAATCTTGCTTGCGAACCATGATGCATTATCGCCTACAGGTGCCCGGTGTCTATTTGGGATGTTTAGCACTAAGGGACCATTCTTAAGTACGTGCTCACTCAACTTCTTACACTTCGCCTTACCCCTTACACTTCTGACAGACGTAGTAGCTGTTACGCAAAACATGGTAACGTAGTAAGTTATATTGTGAAATGTCTATAGCAAACCAAAATAATACAAAAATAACATTTCATAAACATATAATTCATAAACTTAGAAGATGCAGTAGGGGCGCCTCCCTGTGAATCCAATCCTGCCACTGAGTGAATAGGATCATTAGACTCGTGCGAAGGATGCCTATCCACTGACTCGAGGAGGAGGAGGGGGCGAGGGCGCCATTTGCATATCTGTATCACCAAACCCAGAATTGGGAGTCGGACTTTCATGCTCGTCAATAAGGCCCCGACCTTGACCTTGGCCACGGCCTCGTGCTGCTGGAACACGTTGACGTCCTGTAGTTGTCATTGTTATGATCAATCTGCAAACAACTCAAAAACCAAAAAATTATATTAGTCAAATTATAACCATATAGTATGTTCAATATTTTTGACAAACATACAATAATTATGCTAGTAAAAAAAAAAACAAACACCACAATACATGTATATATATATATATATATATATATATATATATATATATATATATAGAGAGAGAGAGAGAGAGAGAGAGAGAGAGAGAGAGCATCAACTTCATTAAATATGCTAATACACTTTGTACTTACAACAAATGTGAGCTTATGTTCAACACATATCATCATCAGATTCATATTCAGAATGTATCACTGTTACTTGAAGATGATTGTTCGTGTTCAGAGTCCTCTTCGTGTTCAGAGTCTATATCGTTGTCGCTACATAACTCCTCTTCCTCATCAAAGTTTGTATCATAGTCCTCGTTCGGCAAGTTATCGTTGGCAAATATGCTTGCATCAAGTTGAATATATAATTCATCAATTGCTATTGTCGCATCATCTCTACGTAATTGAGTGGAGGCTTCAACATTTGCTTCATCAACAAAGACCATATTACCCCCAACACATTCACCTTCCTGGTATATGTCATCACTGAGTCTTTCGTCATCTTCTGTATTATCTCCCTTTTGTACTGTTGGAATATCATAGATGTCTCTATTGATCCACTTCTGCACCACTTTCCAATTACCACCCAATTTGGGATCATCCAAGTAAAATACTTGCGAAGCTTGACATGCTAAGATGAACGGGTCGGATTGACACCATGTACGAGAAGTATTCACAATCGTGAAGCCTTGGTCCATTTGTACTCCTGTTGCACTCCCAGTGTCCCACCAATTACACTCAAACAAGTACACGAGATTTTGGCCAGGGTAACGTAACTCTAGAATATTTTTTAACTCACCATAATACTCAGTTATTGAGGTTTCGTCCTCACCTGAAACAGAAACCCCACTGTTCTGGGTAGTATGAGTTTCTGCACATTCTTTCGTGTGGTACCTAACCCCTTTCACGATGCAACCTCTATACGATCTAACATGACGATCAGGCCCGCATGCAAGATCATATAATTGTTTTGAGCCATTGTCTGCAGTACACCCACTATTGTATAAACGTTTATGGAACCAACGTTCAAAGTTAGCCTCATGCTTTTTATCAATGTCACGGCCGCCTTCTCTTTTGATCATATTATAATGTTCACTGTGATGTACAAATTTAATTGTACTCGCAAGCGCACGAGTCGTGTGCAATATAGTGTGTGTGCAAGTGCGAGGTCGATCCACAGGGAATTGTGTTTGTGAATTTAATTTCTATCTAAATCAATTATATCTTAACCTAGTTCTGAATGATTTTGACTTTGAAAATAAACTAACATAAACTAAATAAAATAAAAATAATCAAAAGATAAACGACTAAGGTTTTAGAATTCATCTCACCAAATCAAAGTATACATTCTTATGTTTTCATTCATGCATCCGACAAACAATTAAACCCTATATATATGTTCTATTGTTTTTTTATAAACCAATTGAATCATTCGATGAATCCATCTCTATTACAAATCACAAAGAATATCCAATTGAGATCAAATCATCCATTGTATCCGTAAATCACAATGGATATAAGTCTCAATCAAATCATTCGATGTATCCGTTGGATGAAACACAACGAATATCCAACATTTTTACGATTTATAAACAACAATCAATCACAATTTTGTCACACAATTGAACTGAAACGAACATACATTACATTAAACGACGGATTTGTACGAACGAAACATAAAAATATAAAACTAATCAATGGTGAGGCTTCATCTTCAACCTTAGTTGAAGAATTAGCCTCTCATGACAAAAGAAATCATAAAGAAACTAAATTACTTCATTAAAATTAAAAACTTACAAAAGAATTCGAGTTCCAAGCTACAAAAACCCAGAAAACACGGAAAGCGACCAAGAACGGCGCCCCCGGCGCGTCTTCGTCTGATCCCCCCTCAATTGTGAGGCTTAGAGGTCTATTTATAGGGCTTAGGAGAGTCCTAGAAGCCCTAGTAATCCTAGGAATTTCGGAGATTTAAGTCCAAGCCCAATTAGGTTAAAGAAAACCTAAGCCCAAATCGGAATAGGATTCGCCCAGAATTGCGGTCCTATCTTGCGGCATGATTTTGGCCTTGCGGCGCTCCGAATTGGGAAAAAGCTATTTCACAATGAATTGTAGTAGTTTGAGTTAGCTTTCCAATGCCGCTTGAATCACCTCAATCGGATATCTGAAATGAAAGTTATGGTCAAAATACCGAGACGTATTCAGAATCCAATTTTGCATCCAATCCGATTTGACTTCAAATTGAGAAATTCCGAATTAATCCCTTCCTTTATTTGATTAAACTTTAACCATGATTGGTTAAGCTTAACCATATCCTCTAGGTCTTCCCAATTTGCCCCTTTAAGCTTGGAATTTTTCCAGAAATGCTTTCTTTTCTTCCAAAAGCCTATAAAACAAAGAAAATACAAAAAGGCAGTAAAATGTCCTAATTAACCAAAACCAAAGGATTAAAACATGCAAGTTTAGGACTGAAAATATAAATATTTTAGCACTTATCACACTGCATGGAAAATAAACGTATTCGTAAATGATCATCAACGCTAAAATTATAACATGTCGTAACAGGTAAAACACAAAGACCATTACTAAACTTACTCCAAATATGAGGCCATTTCGTTACAGTTGGTAAGCACATACCATCGTGCCCTACCAAAATTATTAGCATCCAGTGTTACTAATTTAGCTGCTCCTAACGGCCGAACTCGTTGGGAGAATACATCCAAGCGCTGGCTCATTTCTACTTCCTCAACGTCAACATTTCTCCGTTCACGATTCCATCTTGTCTCAATCCCCCGAAGATACCTGGAACAGAAGGTCAAGCTCTCCTCAGCTAGGTAACACTCGGCAATAGACCCCTCTGGACGCACTTTGTTACGTGTCCACTTCTTATATCTTCCAAGTTCTCTTTCGAACGGATACATCCAACGGTTTTGTACAGGACCGGCAAGCTCGGCCTCCCGAGGTAAATGAAGCGCTAGATGGATCATAACATCAAAAAAAGCTGGCGGAAATATTTTTTCCATTTTGCATAAAATTATTACAATGTCGACTTTCATTTGTTTCAAGATATCAACTTTCAACGTCCGTGCACATAACTGCATAAAAAAGGTACTCAACTCGGTCAATGTTGTTCGTATTTTCGACGTAGAGAAATTTCTAATTGCAACAGGAAGCAAGCGTTGTAAGAAGACATGACAATCGTGGCTTTTCATACTCGAAATTTTACCAGGAAGCTTGTTCACACATCGACCAATGTTAGATGCATACCCGTTAGGAAATTTAACACCTGACAACCACTCACATAAACTCTTCTTCTCATCTCTTGTCAATGTGTACTTCGAAAGTGGCATCTTATAGGTTTCACCATTTGGCTGCACATGCAATTCTTTACGTATACCAATCAACTGTAAATCTCTTCGTGCCTTGACTGTGTCCTTGGTCTTCCCATCAATATTCATCAACGTAGCTAAGATACTTTCACATATGTTCTTCTCAATATGCATAACATCTAAATTGTGACGTACTTTCAAACTTGACCAGTAAGGCAACTCAAAGAAAATACTTCTCTTCTTCCAATTCAACACAACATCTGTGTGCTTTCTCTTTCTCCCGCTTGTTTTTCGAAATTGTAAACCCTCAGTATCCCTTAATTGTTTCAACAATTGACTTGCAGACAATTCTTCAGGTTCCAATCTATGCTCCTCTGTACCATCGAACAAATCTCCTCTTTTGTGCCATGGATGCTCTTGAGGAAGCCACCGACGATGACCCATGAAGCACACCTTATGCCCATACTTCAAATACCTGAACGATGTATCCTTATTACATACTGGACATGCAAGATTTCCATTTGTAGACCTCCCAGATAATTTTTCATATGCGGGAAAATCATTTATAGTCCATAGTAATGTCGCATGCAATTGAAATGTCTCTTTCTTTGATGCATCGTACACGCGTATGCCTTCATTCCATAAATCTTTCAAGTCATCAACCAATGGGCGCAAATATACATCAAGATTCTTTCCGGGATCTGAAGGCCCAGGGATAATAAGGGACAACATCAAATTTGGACTCTTCATACACATCCACGGAGGGAGATTGTACACCGTTAACATTACTGCCCATATGCTATATGTTGTACTCATATTACCATATGGGTTGAAACCATCACTTGCTAAACCAAGCCGCACATTGCGGGAATCACTTGCAAACCACTCATATCTTTTATCAAACTCTTTCCATACAATAGAATCGGCAGGGTGTCTGAGAGTATTGCCATCATCTTCTCAACCTTCTTTGTGCCACCGCATTTCCTTGGCCATTTCTTTTGTCATAAACAACCGTTGTAACCTTGATTTTATTGGAAAATACCGTAAGACCTTTTGAGGAATATTACTTTTTTTCCCTTTGCCATCAATCCATCTTGAATTGTTGCACTTTGGGCATACCACTTTGTCTGCATGTTCTTTCCAAAAAAGCACACAACCATTCTTGCATGCGTGTATCTTATCGTAACCGAATCCCACGTGTCGCCTAAACTGTATTGCTTCTCTATACGAGCGTGGCAATGTCTCTCCATCTGGGAGGGCCATCTTTATCAAGTCAATCATCATATCAAACGCCTTGTTACTCATGTTGCAGAACGCCTTTATATGAAGCATCTTCAGTACAAAAGCAATTTGTGTAAATTTCTTGCAGCCTGGATAAAGTTCTCGTAAACCATCTTCCCAAAATCGGTAGAAGGAGCTTGTTTGTTCGTGATCATCGGTTGTGGGGCCCTGTGAAGCAGAGGATTCTCCGATGTTAGCATCAACAAATGTCCCCATACATACATCGTCTAACAATTCTTCAACTGCATCAACCTCCTCCATCATTTCAGTTGTATGTGTGTGCATGTTTGTAAAAGTGTTTACCCTAAAATGATCTTCTTCCCCGTGAAATATCCATCGAGTGTATGCCAGAGTAAATCCATTCATATACAAGTGACCCTTCACCTCGCTAATATGAGAATAATATCGATTTGCACAATCACGGCATGGACACTTTGTCATATCACGTGAATCAACTGATTTAACTGCCATTCCCATGAATTCTTCCACACCTTTTTGAAATCGCTCTGAACATCGAGTACTTTCCCGCATCCAACTCCTATCCATATTGATGTCCCTATTAGAGGTTATTCGTTACGTACATGTACGCACACAAGGGAATTAGAAGATCAGATTCGGGAGAATTAAATGGGAGGTCTGTTCTCAAATATTGATGCTAGCTCAATGCCATGTTACCTAACAAAATATTCTAGAAGTGGGTTAGTAGTTTAGAACAAATTTCTATTTGTAATTTATTTACTTGTTTAGCTCAATGACAGTTTTACATTTTTTTACCATTGATGTTAGCTTTGATATTTATTATAGAATGTTGTCTTGCTTCAAGTTTACTGTGTTGCTTTCTTATTGAACTTAAATGGAAAAGACAATACAATCATGTATTATACCAACTTTCATAACATAAGTTGATGTTATGAGGAAATTAATAACATAATCCTAATATAAGAATAAGACTTAATACTAATAAACAAGTAATAATAAGAGAAGAAGGGAGAGATGCAGTGGGAATACAAGTTTTCAGACAATCACGTGTGCGATCGATCGCACCACCAGAGAGGTTTTACTTGTAGGTGGTGCGATCGATCGCACCATCAGGGACTTCAGCACGTAGTGCAATCGATCGCACCACCAGAGAGGTTTTACTTGTAGGTGGTGCGATCGATCGCACCATCAGGGGCTTCAGCACGTAGTGCGATCGATCGCACCACCAGAGAGGTTTTACTTGTAGGTGGTGCGATCGATCGCACTATCAGGGGCTTCAGCACGTAGTGCGATCGATCGCACCACCAGAGAGGTTTTACTTGTAGTGAGTGCGATCGATCGCACTATCAGCTATCCCACAAACAAGTTAGTTTATGCTTTACTCCAATCAACACATATCTCTACAAACCCCACATTTATACAGGTAAACAATTAATGACATGGCTATACATGACCGTGTGTGCACTCGGGTACCCGTGCATATATTAACATACACATAAAAACATGTAAAAACCACTAATGAATACATATTACAGTCTTTACAGAAGACTAAAACCTAAAAGAGGCTCGGTATTTAATAAATCATATTCCGCTTTTATTTCTAATGTTTTTCTTCCTTCTCTTACCAAATCTCATTGTATTGTGTTATTTTGACCAGGCTAAAAGAGTTAAACTACTTTAGTTGCTAGCCTATCACACTCTCACATAGGCTATAGTTACATTGACAAACAACACAAAACTTAGTAAAGCGCTAAGTTGTCTAGGTGTTTTATTGTCATCGTGTTTGCATGTTACTATAAGTAAAACCAAATGCCAAGTCTTGTTCATGATTATTCTGTTTTTTATTAGTTTTTATTTTCACATTAATTATAGGGGATTCATGCTTCACTAGTGAAAATAATGAAGGAAGATTATCTCAAATATCATGGATTCTAAACAGTTTGTATATACTCAAGCAGGCGTAGTACGTTGTTCCATGTTGCTGCAAGCCTGCAAAGACTCTTATGGGTTTTCAATATCATTTCTGATTTTCTTCAATTACTTAAATCCCTTGTCTAAAATAGTTTCTCTTTTCAAACTTGTGATAATTAGAAACTAAACCAGAAGTCATTTTCTTTACACAAGGAGCTAACAAATATAAACAAATCCATAGTTTATGTTAACTTAGTTAGATTTAAGCTACGTTTAACCAAATATTTCACCCAATTCGAACCTAACTCAAATGCTCTTGAAGCCAAGCATGTGAGTATGGTGGAGTTAGAGAGAGAGAGTAATCTTTATTTCCATCTCAAACCGTTAATGCGAAGATGCCATACATCATGCAGATTTAGTTAAGAGAAACCCCCTACTATAGTAAAAAAGAACAAACTCCAAAAAATCAAGATAAGTAGAACATGGCAGACTATTTAACGCCGCCATCCATGTGTAAAGTGATTTGAACATAGTATTTTTCAGCTCTAACACCTAAGTATCTTGATCTTCAAAACTCTTTACATTCCGCTCTCTCCAAATACAACATTAAACATAAATGAGCCAACCTCCAAACTTCCAAAACATTACGACTTTCCATTTGTCCCCTCCAACTCACCAACCTTGGACCCATCTTCCACCTCAAATCTAACAAATCTAGAGAAAAAAATATCATCTCCTCCTTATATATTTCCACACTCCCACTCCAAAGAGCCCCCACAACTTAAAAGCTATCCCAACCAATAACCTGTGTTTATTCTCTTTTTCAGTTCTGATGATTTGCTAAAAAATAAAACCATAGCCACAAAGACTAAGGCCTCAACATCACTATAGCAAATCTTACTAGCTTCCCCTTTTGTTTGTCTAATTAAGTTATTAGGGTTTTCGTGCGATTTCAATTTTGACAATTAAATCTTTAATTTTTTTATCTACTTTTAAATGTCTCTCTGTCAATATGTCATCGAATTAATTAACCATAAACTACTCTTTCCATACAACATGGCTCTAGAATGTTAATTTACAGGTAATGTCATCAATTTTATTTTTCATATATCCTCCCCAATTTGCAGTACTATTAATTACCCTGGCCATGAATAGTTAGGGGTGGCAACTTCTTGTGTTTCGAGTTTGGGTTGTGTCAAGGCATGCGTATAAGACTATACGGATCAACCCTAATTTTACACATTTAATTAAACAAGTCAGACTTTTTAATTATAACTCGCTAAATCCATGTTGAGTTTGTGTCGGGTTTGCAGGTCGTGTCATAAATGAATGACCTTTATGAATGGGGATAATAAACAAAGTTTTAGATGTGTATTTTTCTTATTGCTTGTCTTGCATACTACACACTTTGTTCAAGAATGATCAATTTCTCTCTTCTCTTCCTACATTGTTAATGTTTTGGGTTTGAAGTTTAACAATCTCTAAGAAGGAAAAGAAAAACTAAAGTTTTGTAGTATATCTGTTTGTTCAATGAAATACATAGTTATATTAATGGTCCTCTATTTAATTGTTATCTTTTGGTTTAGATCAGTAAGTTCCATCTAGTACATGCTTAAATATACTTATGTTTCTCCTCTACCTTGTTTAGATTAGTTAATGTGTGATCCCTTGAACAAAAATCACTGATTTGCAACACATAAATAGCAACCATTACACTAGAAAAAAACGTTGGTGCCACATAATTTACTGCATGTTCACGTTGTTTGTCCTTTAATATAGTGACTTAATTGTGATGCAGGTTCATTGATTCATGATTTTAAACTGATTTGTTTCAATTTTAACAAGTATGCTTAGGATTATTGCATTTCTGTCATGCATCATACCAGACATAATTTATCTTAGAACTCTCGAATTTGCAACATAGGTGAATGTTATACTACCTTTGGACAACATATGAATCATTTCAATTGTAACTTTCATGTGGTTGACCACAAAATGTAAAACTCTCTTGTATAGATGGTATATGAACTTGTAGCCATTTTAGAGAGATTAAAAAGGAAAAATTCTGTTTGGACCCTTTGATAGATTAGAATTGATGCTGAAAAGAATGATGGGATATATAAGTTGCACTAGTTGGGTTGTTTTGGCATGGGGTTAGCACTTTTAGAAACAATTTAAAATCATATTGTTCTGTGTTTCACCTAGTACCTTACTCTCATTTCAGCTTTGGTTATGTGTAGTTTCTATCTTTTGATGGAATGGTTTGTGAAAAAGAAAAAAAAAACAAATTAATAAAAAAACTCTCCAATTTTTTTTGAGTTTTGTATATGCATGCTTGAGCACGTTGTTTGCTAATTCTTATTCCTCTAAACTATTGATAGATATGAATAATTTTTTCTTTATTTTTCTGTATCTCTCATTTTAAGTTAGCCTTTTTACTCTTATTTGTACTCTATACCAATAAAGGGCTATACTCTACATGTTAGTAAATTTGTCATCAAGAAATCAATTGGATTTTCTCAAGAGATAGTATTGACAACAAAATGAAGAGAAAAATTGAATAAATTTACACCCAACACAAGCTTGAAATGATCAAATATTAGCCTCCTACTATGTTTGAAAATATCCAATACTAAAAATCACAGGAAACAGTATAGAAACCACAAAAATCAACCATTTTAGATGCAAAACTGCAACCCATGAACAGCAGATGCAAAATAGAAAGAGAAGAAGAGAGGAGAAACTCATTTAAGGTTTTCAAGGGTTAGGAAAAACTCATACCGGAGAGAAAGCTACAGTTGAGCGTTGAGTGTCAGGAGTGAGAGCTGGCAGACAGATGTGCGCCGGAGTGAGAGCTGGCAGACAGAGGTGCGCTGGAAAGAGAGCTGCCGGAGAGAGAACCTTGTGCCGGAGTATTGAGTGAGAGAGAGCGATCGAGAGAGAGAGAGAGAGTGAGAGTGAAAGTGAGAGTAGTGAATCCTGATGTTAGCTGCAGCTTTCCTCCGAAAATTTGACGAAAATTTGAGCACCCGCCAGTTTTTACCAGATGGCGGCAAATTATTTGATGTAGCTATTTGGGGCTATTTGGGGCATTTTTCTTAAAAAAAAAAAAATTGAGAAAAATATAAAAAAAACAAAGGCTCCAAAATAAATGAGAAAAATATAAAAAAACATGAAGCAAGTTGTAATTTATTTTTTGAAAAAAAATTCGTTTTTTTTTCAATTATTTTATTATTTATTTGTTAAAATAATAGCGGTATTAATATTATATGAATATTAAAAATAAGTGGCATTTTTATACAATTTGGTTGTTCGGGAGGCTACTTTACTATCTTTTTATAATTTTCCAAAAACAAAATTATACTACCAATTTTTAAATTTTTATTTATTTATTTATTTGTAATTTTTCTCTTATAATATGTTTTTACTATTATAATATTAACTAAAAAATTTCCGTTTATAAAATTTTTATGATAAAGATCATTAAGTTGATATTTCTCTTATAATTAGTTATAAAATAATACAAAATCCAAAGATCAATATAACTAAGGCACTAAGATAATATAAAAAGCTAATAGTTCAATTGAATGTTTGATTGAACTTTCAATTGTATCTAGTTTGATCTATCAATTGATCATACCACAGTCAATGGAACTAATTCATTAGGATCGCTCGGATGTTTGATCGAACATTTAATCTTATCACGATCAATCGAACTAATTCAGTACGATCGATCGGATATTTGATTCTATCATGATCAATCGAACTAATTTATTACGATCGATCAGATGTTTGATCGAACGATTGATCCTATCGCGATCAATCGAACTAATCTATTAGGATCGATCGGATGTTTGATTGATCATTTAATCATATCACGATCAATCGAACTAATATTAATTCATTATAATCAATCAGATGTTTGATCGAACATTTGATCCCATTACGATCGATCAGACTAATATGTAATAGTATCGATCGGAATTGATTTTATCAAATGTTTGATTGAACCTTCAATCATGTCAAGTTGTATTGATTGTATCCCGATCAATTTAAGTAATGCACTAATATAATATACAATGGTTAGACTTCAATTCAATGTTCGATCGAACATTTAATTTGTTTGAATTTTGTTCGATCATTTGATCTTATCACGATCGATCGATCGAATGCACTAGGTAGGACCAATCGGATATTCGATCAAACCTTCAATTTCAATTGTTTCAATCATTTAATCTTATCACGATCAATCGAACTAATTCATTATGATTGATCGGATATTCGATCAAACCTTCAATTTCAATTGTTTCAATCATTTGATCTTATCACGATCAATCGAACTAATTCATTATGATTGATCGGATATTCGATCAAACCTTCAATTTAATTGTTTCAAGTTTCATCGATCATTTGATCCTATCATGATCGATTGAACAAATGTACTATGATCAAACGGATGTTTGAATAAACCTTTAATTTCAATTGTTTCAATTTTGATTGTCACTTGATCCTATCATTTCATTGTATCACTATCAAAGTTGTTGTACATTATATAATAAAAAAAAAATAATAATAAAATAAAATAAAATTATATATATATATATATATATATATATATATACATTCTGCCTCTCTTTTAACATTCTGTGATTGCGATTGATCGCAAATTTTGTGCGATTGATCGCAGTCACAGAATGTACAAGCGTGTACATTCTGTGACTGCGATCGATCGCAAATTTTGTGCGATCGATCGCAGTCACAAAATGTACACGCTTGTACATTCTGTGACTGCGATCGATCGCACAAAATTTGCGATCGATCGCAGTCACAGAAACAATACTCTCATATGCTGGCCGAGTGCGATCGATCGCACCATTTTTGCGATCAATCGCACTCGGCCAGCACATATCACGTGACCTATTTTAGGTCACTTTCCCCCCACACCCACATATTTTTCTTCTCCAAGCAGCACCCACCTCCGGAACTCATCCACCGTTTCTCACCACTCCTCCACTCCTCCACCGTTTTTCACCACCTCTACCACACAGCCACCTCACGGTTCTCTTCTCCGGCAACCATACCAGGTATTTTTCACCACCTCTAATTTACACCCCATTCCCCATTCCCATCAACACCCCAACCCCGATTACTTCCCCAACATTTTTTTTTTCTCATATTTCTGCAATTGTGGGTGTTCATCTACCCACATTGCTTTGTTGTGGTTGGATTTTGCTGTTTTTGCAGGGGGTTTTGAGCGGACTTGCGTTGTTCTTCAATTTTGGCTATCTCTAGTGCACACCAAGTGTTTGTCAAAAGTCCCCAATCAACCTCATCATGCCAAGAGCTCGAGCTTCGTCCTCCCGAGGGTCCGATACCCGAGCCATTTGTCCCCCGCCCACTTTTGAGGAGAAGGAGCTGCTATTTGAGACCACCTTCACCATTCGCGAAGACTTTCAAAATCTTGAGGCGACTCAATGGGCGGTCGCCGAGTTCAAGTGACGGGGGCTCAACAAGCTTTTCAAGCCGGTCACCACCACAGCCTACAGAAAATTGGTGATCGAGTTCTATGCCAACCTGTCGCATGACTGCAACAACGTGGCGGCCCTCTCTTCCAAAGTAAAAGGCAAAGCTATTGACGTAACACGGGTCGACATTGCTGCTGCCCTTCAATACAATCATGAGCACCCTCCAGAAGCCGCACAACTTGCTGAGCAGCCGGCCAGATTCTACGTGGCGGAAATCATTGAGGACATGTGCGATGGGCAATACGCTGATTCCCATCATAATGCCGGCAGCCGATCGAAGCTACCTCAAAAGCTTTGGTTTGTGGACTCCGTATTACACCGTAATGCTTTTCCCTTGGGGCACAAATCTCAGAGGCGAGATCAATTTCTTCAAACACTCTATGCCTTACATAAAGATGCTTGGTACTCCATTCCCGACATAATTTGGAACCAAATTCAGAAATTTTGGAATGGGGTGCACGTTGGAGGAGCGGAGTCCACACATTCATGGGGGTTGCCTTTCCCATACTTAATCTCGTACATCCTCCGGAAGAAAGGCATCAAGGGTACCGCAGCTGATGAGCCAGTCACTACTACTCCCATATTTGGCATTCGCCAATGGAACAAGAGCTTGTCCCACATGCCCCGGGGACCAGCACCTGGTGCTGAAGAGAGTGAGGCCGAGCCGATGGCTGAAGATGAACCTGAAGTTGAGCCAGAGGCATCTGAGGAGGAGGAACAAAACCGCTCACTTATTGAAGAAATAGTGGGCCTTCGAAGAGAGTTGGCTGGCCAAAGAAACGAGGCATCCAAAACTTTCAAATTGATGGACAAACGCCTAGGCACCTTAGAAGAATTGATGCAGTCCATTCTCACCCGGTTGCCACCACCATCTGCAGGAGCATCATCTTCTAGACAGCAGTGAGCAGGGACCACCGTCTGGCTAAAGACGTTAAACTTAGCGCTCATGGGAGGCACCCCATAGTTTACCCTTTTTATTTTGTTTAGTATGTTTTAAGTTAATCTTTTTATTTGTCTTTAGTTTTGTTTCTTTTTATTTGTCATATCATATATATACACTATTAGATATGTCAAATTTAATATGAATTATGAAATGGGAATTAAGAATTAAGTTTTCATTCGGGGAATTAAATCCCATTTGGTTAGGAATCATTTGGGGAATCCACTTAAAACTGAAGTCTTCAAATTAGTCCGAATGAAAACTTTATCCTCCAAATGAAACTCCTAACCAAATGGCAAATATATACAAATTAAAATCTTTCTTTAGGAGGATGGAATTGAAATAGAAGAATTTTTCCTTTTTTTTTTTTTAAAAAAAAACATATATATATATATATATATATATATATATATATATATATATATATATATATTGAAACAACTGTACATATGGAATATTAAGTGAAAGGGAGAGCTTTACTTTCTACGGTTAAAATTTTATTTCGTTATATTTAATGGTGCATATTGTGTCACTTTATTTGAAAATTTTAAACAATGTAGTGATATATACAAAATTTTAGTGGATGCTATTGGGCATCAATTTTTTTTTTTTTTTTTTTAAAAAAAAAATTTTCCTGCCTACTCTTTAGGGTCGACAAAGTCGACCCTAATACTTAAGCATTAGGGTCGACTTCAGAGTCGACCCTAATGATCACTCTTCAGCGTCCACTAAGAGTGGACGCAATTGGTGGTTTAACATTATTTTTTTATATTTTTTAATTCCTCCACACGCTCTTTAGGGTCGACTTTTGTCGACCCTAATACTTAGGCATTAGGGTCGACTCTAGAGTCAACCCTAATGATCACTCTTCAGTGTCCACTCTAGTGGACGCTATTGGTGGTTAAAATGTTTTTTTTTTTTTTTTAATTTTTTTTAATTCCTGCACACACTCTTTAAGGTCGACAAAGTCGACCCTAATACTTAAGCATTAGGGTCGACTCTCTAGTCGACCCTAATCATAACTCTTTAGCGTCCACTAAAAGTGGACGCCATTGATAAATAAAATTATTTTTTTTTATTTTTTTTTAATTCCTCCACACGCTCTTTAGAGTCGACCCTAATACTTAGGCATTAGGGTCGACTCTAGAGTCGACCCTAATGATCACTCTTTAGCGTCCACACTAGTGGACGCTATTGGTGGTTAAATGTATTTTTTTTTTAATTTTTTTTAATTCCTACACACACTCGTTAGGGTCGACTTTGTCGACCCTAATACTTAAGCATTAGGGTCGACTTGAGAGTCGACCCTAATGATCACTCTTCAGCGTCCACTCTAGTGGACGCTATTGGTGGTTTAACATTATTTTTTTAAATTTTTTTTAATTCCTCCACACGCTCTTTAGGTCGACAAAAGTCGACCCTAATACGTAAGCATTAGGGTCGACTCTAGAGTCGACCCTAATGATCACTCTTCAGCGTCCATTCCTAGTGGACGCTATTGGTGGTTAAATGTATTTTTTTTTAATTTTTTTTAATTCCTGCACACACTCTTTAGGGTCGACTTTTGTCGACCCTAATACTTAAGCAATAGGGTCGACTTGAGAGTCGACCCTAATGATCACTCTTCAGCGTCCACTCTAGGGGACGCTATTGGTGGTTTAACATTATTTTTTTTAATTTTTTTTAATTCCTCCACACGCTCTTTAGGGTCGACAAAAGTCGACCCTAATACGTAAGCATTAGGGTCGACTCTAGAGTCGACCCTAATGATCACTCTTCAGCGTCCATTCCTAGTGGACGCTATTGGTGGTTAAATGTATTTTTTTTTTTTTTTAATTCCTGCACACACTCTTTAGGGTCGACTAATACTTAAGCATTAGGGTCGACTTGAGAGTCGACCCTAATGATCACTCTTCAGCGTCCACTCTAGGGGACGCTATTGGTGGTTTAACATTATTTTTTAAAATTTTTTTTAATTCCTCCACACGCTCTTTAGGGTCGACAAAAGTCGACCCTAATACGTAAGCATTAGGGTCGACTCTAGAGTCGACCCTAATGATCACTCTTCAGCGTCCATTCCTAGTGGACGCTATTGGTGGTTAAATGTATTTTTTTTTTTTTTTTTTTTAATTCCTGCACACACTCTTTAGGGTCGACAAAGTCGACCCTAATACTTAAGCATTAGGGTCGACTTGAGAGTCGACCCTAATGATCACTCTTCAGCGTCCACTCTAGTGGACGCTATTGGTGGTTTAACATTATTTTTTAAAAATTTTTTTAATTCCTCCACACGCTCTTTAGGGTCGACAAAAGTCGACCCTAATACGTAAGCATTAGGGTCGACTCTAGAGTCGACCCTAATGATCACTCTTCAGCGTCCATTCCTAGTGGACGCTATTGGTGGTTAAATGTATTTTTTTTTTTTTTTAATTCCTGCACACACTCTTTAGGGTCGACTAATACTTAAGCATTAGGGTCGACTTGAGAGTCGACCCTAATGATCACTCTTCAGCGTCCACTCTAGGGGACGCTATTGGTGGTTTAACATTATTTTTTTAAATTTTTTTTAATTCCTCCACACGCTCTTTAGGGTCGACAAAAGTCGACCCTAATACGTAAGCATTAGGGTCGACTCTAGAGTCGACCCTAATGATCACTCTTCAGCGTCCATTCCTAGTGGACGCTATTGGTGGTTAAATGTATTTTTTTTTTTTTTTTTTAATTCCTGCACACACTCTTTAGGGTCGACAAAGTCGACCCTAATACTTAAGCATTAGGGTCGACTTGAGAGTCGACCCTAATGATCACTCTTCAGCGTCCACTCTAGTGGACGCTATTGGTGGTTTAACATTATTTTTTAAATTTTTTTTTAATTCCTCCACACGCTCTTTAGGGTCGACAAAAGTCGACCCTAATACGTAAGCATTAGGGTCGACTCTAGAGTCGACCCTAATGATCACTCTTCAGCGTCCATTCCTAGTGGACGCTATTGGTGGTTAAATGTATTTTTTTTTTTTTTTTTAATTCCTGCACACACTCTTTAGGGTCGACAAAGTCGACCCTAATACTTAAGCATTAGGGTCGACTTGAGAGTCGACCCTAATGATCACTCTTCAGCGTCCACTCTAGTGGACGCTATTGGTGGTTTAACATTATTTTTTTAAATTTTTTTTAATTCCTCCACACGCTCTTTAGGGTCGACAAAAGTCGACCCTAATACGTAAGCATTAGGGTCGACTCTAGAGTCGACCCTAATGATCACTCTTCAGCGTCCATTCCTAGTGGACGCTATTGGTGGTTAAATGTATTTTTTTTTTTTTTTAATTCCTGCACACACTCTTTAGGGTCGACTAATACTTAAGCATTAGGGTCGACTTGAGAGTCGACCCTAATGATCACTCTTCAGCGTCCACTCTAGGGGACGCTATTGGTGGTTTAACATTATTTTTTTAAATTTTTTTTAATTCCTCCACACGCTCTTTAGGGTCGACAAAAGTCGACCCTAATACGTAAGCATTAGGGTCGACTCTAGAGTCGACCCTAATGATCACTCTTCAGCGTCCATTCCTAGTGGACGCTATTGGTGGTTAAATGTATTTTTTTTTTTTTTTTTTTAATTCCTGCACACACTCTTTAGGGTCGACAAAGTCGACCCTAATACTTATGCATTAGGGTCGACTTGAGAGTCGACCCTAATGATCACTCTTCAGCGTCCACTCTAGTGGACGCTATTGGTGGTTTAACATTATTTTTTTAAATTTTTTTTAATTCCTCCACACGCTCTTTAGGGTCGACAAAAGTCGACCCTAATACGTAAGCATTAGGGTCGACTCTAGAGTCGACCCTAATGATCACTCTTCAGCGTCCATTCCTAGTGGACGCTATTGGTGGTTAAATGTATTTTTTTTTAAATTTTTTTTAATTCCTGCACACACTCTTTAGGGTCGACAAAGTCGACCCTAATACTTAAGCTCAAGTCAACCCTAATGATCACTCTTCAGCGTCCACTCTTAGTGGACGCTATTGGTGGTTAAAATGTATTTTTTTTTTTAATTTTTTTTAATTTCTGCACACTCTTTAGGGTCGACAAAGTCGACCCTAATACTTAATCATTAGGGTCGACTTGAGAGTCGACCCTAATGATAACTCTTTAGCGTCCACTAAAAGTGGACGCTATTGATAAATAAAATTATTTTTTTAATTTTTTTTAATTCCTCCACACGCTCTTTAGGGTCGACTCTAGAGTCGACCCTAATGATCACTCTTCAGCGTCCACTCTAGTGGACGCTAGTGGTGGTTAAATGTATTTTTTTTTTTTAATTTTTTTTAATTCCTGCACACACTCTTTAGGGTCGACAAAGTCGACCCTAGTACTTAAGCATTAGGGTCGACTCTCAAGTCGACCCTAATGATCACTCTTCAGCGTCCACTCTTAGTGGACGCTATTGGTAAATACAATTTTTTTTTTTTTTTTTTTTTGATTCCTCCACACACTCTTTAGGGTCGACAAAGTCGACCCTAATACTTAGGCATTAGGGTCGACTCTCTAGTCGACCCTAATGATCACTCTTCAGCGTCCCCTTTTGGTGGACGCTATTGGTAAATAAAATCATTATTATTATTATTTTTTTTTAATTCCTCCACACACTCTTTAGGGTCGACTTTGTCGACCCTAATACTTAGGCATTAGTGTTGACTTTTAAAGTCGACGCTAATGATCTTTTCCCGCCTTTTGAATATTTCCCGCGAGTATATTAGGGTCGAGTTATTAGCGTCCACCCTAGAGTGGACGTTATTATTCATCTTTTGGGTCGACTATTAGCGTCCACTTGGATGTGGACGCTAATACATAACTATTAGGGGCGACTTTCAAAAGTCGCCCCTAATAGTTATGTATTAGGGGCGACTATAAAGTCGCCCCTAATAAGTCGCCCCTGATGAATCAGTTTCTTGTAGTGATGCTTTCGGGTCAAAAATTTAAGGCCTAAACAGCCCATTGCCCATATTGTGGCTTTCTGCCTCCATTTCCCGAAAATTATATATCCAAAACTGGATTCTTTTTTTTTTTTTTTTGTGTAACAAACCACTTCATAGAAAAGAACCAATAAAACAAAACCCTCACAAGGAGGGAAAAGAAGGGGGTGAATCTTTTCCACTACAAATGAGAATAGAGAAAAGAAGGGAAAATAAGAAGGGAATGTAGTCCGAGATAACTCTTGCCGTGGCCCTATATGCCACATGATGGGTGCAGAAGTTTACACTTCTGTTGACTTTTCTGGCCTCCCAAAGAGAGTAGGCCGAAATAAGAGAAATAGTGTCAGTAATTACATGATCAATATGTCAATCCAAGACATTAGAAGGATGCTGTAAACATAAGATAACAATAAAGGAGTCTTCTTTTAAAATGAAATTATCAAGATGCAAAGAAGCTGCTAAGAGGGCTGCTTGAGCTTCACCATAAGTTGGATTACAAGAAGGCTTGACTTGGGAGAAGATTTTGATAATCTGCCCTTTAGAATTTCTGCAAACAGCTGCTTGCACAGAGAAGCTCTCTCTGATGGCTATATCAAAATTCACCTTGAAGATGCCTGTCCCGGTTGATTTGTTGGATACTACTTCTACAAGAATTTGATATTGAGATTCAAGACAAAAGGGGCACTGAGAATGTTGTTGCTGTTCACCTGTCACGAATTTTGTTTGAGACACCTCAGTCGGTTCCTGTTCATGACTTTTTCCCGGATGAGCAACTTTTTTAAGTTACTCTGAGAAATTCGCCTTGGTATGCCAATATTGTCAATTATCTAGCCACAGGTCGGATTCCTTCTCAATGTTCTAAGCAAGACAAGGACCACTTCTTCAAGCAAGTTCGATTCTATTTTTGGGAAGATCCACAGTTATTCAAGTATTATGCTGATCAGATCATCCGACCCTGTGTCCCTGAGAGTGAATTCTCCAGTATTCTCACATTCTATCATTCTCTAGCTTGTGGAGGATACTTCAGTGCTAAGAAGACCGCAGCCAAGGTTCTACAATGCGGATTCACATGGCCGACCTTGTTCAAAGATGCCTATGAATTTTGCCGAGCTTGTGAGAGTTGCCAACGCCTAGGAGCTATGTCTCGGAGGGACATGATGCCACTAAGCCCCATTGTCATTGTTGAAATTTTTTATGTTTGGGGTATCAACTTCATGGGATCCTTCCCACCGTCTTGTGGATATGAGTACATTTTGGTAGGAGTGGATTATGTCTCTAAGTGGGTAGAAGCCATTGCCACCAAGACCAATGATCACAAAGTTGTGGTAAAGTTCATCCAAGCTAACATTTTCGGCAAATTTGGTACTCTCCGGGCCATCATCAGTGACAGAGGTAAACACTTTTGCAACCGGTTTCTTAAAACCTTGCTTCTCAAGTACTCTGTCACACACAAGGTAGCCACTTCTTACCATCCTCAAACAAGTGGCCAAGTAAAAGTCTCTAACAGGGAGATCAAGCATATTTTGGAGAAGATGGTTAGGCCAGACCGCAAGGATTGGTCTTTGCGCCTCAATGATGCATTATGGGCCTACCGCACAACTTACAAGATACCAATTGAAATGTCTCCTTACTGATTAGTTTAAGGCAAGGCGTGTCACTTCCCTGTGAAATTAGAACACAAGGCTTTGTGAGAAATCAAGCAGTTCAATTTTGACATGCAAGCAGCTGGCTCCCACCGAAAACTTCAGTTGACATAGTTGGAAGAGCTGCGACAAGATGCATATGATAGTGCTCAAATTTATAAGGAGAGGACAAAGGCTTTTCATGACAAACACATCCTACCCAAGACATTTGTGCTGGAATAGAAAGTATGGTTATTCAATTCCAAACTCCGGCTTTTCCTTGGGAAGCTCTGCTCAAGATGGGACAGCCCTTTTATAGTCACATTGGTGTCTCCACATGGCGTTGTCGAATTGTGGGACCCAAAGGATGGCACTCTGTTCAAGGTCAACGGTCAAAGTTTGAAGCCCTGCATCCAGTACCTCGAGCTAGGTAAAGATGTGGAATCCGTCAATTTGACGAATCCTGTCTATTTTTTCCATTAAAGGCACTAGTACCCTGGGCTCGAGCACACACACAGCGCGCTTGATCCCAGACATGGGCTTGTGCTCGAGCCTACCCTAGGTGGGATCGAGCGCAGAGGCCCAAACACCACACTTAGACACTTGCACGAGTGCACTCGAGCACACCTCCAGAAGTGCTCAAGCGTATTCACCCCACTTTTCACCCCTCTGTGCAAGTACGATCGAGCGCACCCTGGTGCACGCTCGAACGCACTCGTTCAGAGGCCTCACATGACCATTTTAAGTCAAAGTTCTTCTTTTCTCTTCTCCCCCCATCTCCTTCCTAGAGTCGTGGCCCCCTTTCTGCACTCACCCACACTGCACTCCCCACACTACACTGACCATACAGCACCATCGTATGTTGTGCCAAATACTATCTAAATTAATAGATAATATTTAGTACGTTTTACTCGCAAGTGCACAAGATCAAACGATAGTATAGTGCAACAAGTACGAGATCGATCACACGAGGATTGATAAATAATGCTTAGAAGTAAATTCATATTTAATTAAACAAATTAAATTCAATTGTCACGATTGAATTTAATATAAAGAAAAAACATAAAAGAATAATTAAAACTAAAAAGGTTTAGGGTTTTGATATCTACTACTAATTATACTAATTAAGATAACAATATGCCAATGCGCCAATTATTTCGGCAAATCTAATGTTTGTCAACCTAAGGGCATGGGTGTCTACTCCTTAAGCTATTGATTTCCCTAAGCAATGAATTAGGCAAGAATGTCTACTCTAATTTATTTTTTATTTTTCCCTTAAAGGATTTAGCATGGGTATCTACTAAGTTGTTCTTTAAGAAGGCATAAATCTGTGGAAATCAACAAACACACGAGGCCTAGGACATGGGTGTCTACTCCCGGTTCCCCATGTTGATTAACCCAAGAATCCGGTGTGGATATCTTTTGTTACTCTTATTAAACTCAGGACTCGGTCATCTAAATTGATTTAACTAACTAGTCCATACCATATGCATATGTTGGCCAAACAAACACATATGAGGAATACAAGATAACAGGTATTAATCAAGTTAAATACACCAAAATATAATTGTAGCAAAGACGCCAATATTGCAATCATAAATAGATATGATTCGGGCTTCAATCTAGCCCTAATTAAAAATATAAACTACATAATGAAAATAAAAGGTGGAAGAGAAGAAAACCCAAACTCCTTTTGATCTAGTCTTCAATTCCTTTCCAAAGCTTATGCCTCTTTTCTCCACACTTATTCCTAGAGGTTAAGAGGTCTACTTATAGGCTTTAGAAGTCCTTGACAAACTAGTGAACCTAGAAAATTCGTAGGGTTTTACTCCTAACACACCCCCAAACTTACATATTGCTTGTCCCTTAGCAATACAAAACTAAAAACAAAATGAAAAATAGAAAATAAAAAGATAAATCCATCTTTCGTGGGATGTACGATTGCATTTAGCATATGCAACAAGCCTTTTAAACCCCTAGGAATTTCCTAGAGGACGAGTGAAGTCTCGTAAGAGTTTTCTAGGAATGTACCCACAAACATCATGCAGGAGTTCATGTTATTCAAAAATTAAGGTAAACTCAAGACCATGATTTCCCTTCATTAGCAAGCTTAAAAAGATAAACTCTAGCTTTACAATAAATTGGAATCTCAAAGTTTAATTACTTACAAAAGACATGCCCAGGCATCACAAGTTTGAAAACAGTGTAAAGTGAACCTACTACATAAATATGAAGCTTCCAATTATTTCCAATGTGCAATGTCTCAATATCTCAAAGTTCATTGAAATCCCTATTAGAATGAACAACAATGGCATATTTTTTTTTTCTCTCTCTCCTATTTTTTATTATTATTATTATTATTATTTTTTATTTATTTATTTATTTTTTATGTTTGGTTGTGCAATGTTTAGTTCCTTTAAGCTTTCTAATTGATCCATGTAACGAGTGTTAAGTCAATGACTCCCAAATACTACATAAATTAATAGATAATATTTAGTTCATTTTACTCGCAAGTGCACAAGATCAAATGATAGTATAGTGCGACAAGTACGAAATCGATCCCACGAGGATTGGTAAATTATGCTTAAAAGTAAATTCCTATTTAACTAAACAAATTAAATTCAATTGTCACGATTGAATTTAATATAAAGAAATAAAATAAAAGAATAACTAAAACTAAAAAGGATTAGGGTTTTGATATCTACCACTAATGAGACTAATTAAGATAACAATATGTCAATGCGTCAATTATACCGGTATATCTAATGTTTGTCAACCTAAGGGCATGGGTGTCTACTCCTTGAGCTATTGATTTCCTTAAACAACGAATTAGGCATGGGTGTCTACTCTAATTCTTTTATTTCTTAAAGGATTTAGCATAGATGTCTACTAAGTTGTTCTTTGAGAAAGCATAAGGCGGTGTTTGGCAAAGGTGTTGGCCCAGCCTAGACATTGTAGATTCTCGGTATAGGTGCATTTAATAAAATAACCCTCATGAACCTAATGTAAAATTACCCTATTACCCTTCACTTTTTTTCTTTTTGTTTTCCAGCGCTCTCGATTACCCTCCAACTCCCTCACTTTCTTTCCTCCCTATCTTCTTCTTAACGACTCGAGCAAATTGACCCTTGCAAGCCTTGTGAGCCAGTTTCATCCCCTACCCCCAAACTTGCATCCTCCGGTCACGTCTTCACAGCCAACGCACATGGAGGAAGAAGAAGAAGAAGATTTGGGTATTCTTCTTTCCTTCTCTCTCATCCCTCCTTCAATTCATTTGGGATAGACTGTAGTTGTATAATTGCTTCTTTTAGCTTGGATTGTTGGTTGATGAGGGTTTCTTTTTCATTTTTCGATTTTCGTCTGGATTTTGTTTAAATCTGTAAATAATGGTAATTGATTTGGGAATGTCGTATATCTGATTGGCCATTTTTAGCTTATGAAGCTTTCGGTCTGCATACTTTTCTTTATGTGTTTTGTTTGGATGTGTAGGGGCGATAGATTGCAGGCAGTTTGTTTTTGTTTGGATTATTATATATAAGTATGTGATGGGATTTTGTTTTTTGGACATCAAATTTATCTAATGAAATGAGAAGATCAGTTACCTCATTTTATAATATTGTCTGTCTACTCGATTCCAATCGACATTGTGCTTGCCATCTTAGAGTAAGCATAGGATCAGCTGAAGATGTACTGGCCTAGAGAGATTTTCTTGCATAAGCCCAATTTGTTGGAGCTTGAAGCACCCATCAAGATTTGTGGTACTTGATGCAAAACCCACCTTTTAGGTTTAGTTTTATTTTCATAAATTTGCTTTTTAAATTATTAAACTTTGTGGGTTTATGGTTTGGGTTTGATTTGATTGGTTCAATTATGGGATACTTGGTCTTTGAATTTGAGAATCCAGTCATCTTTTTGGAGCTGCTTACTTGCTTTTTGTGAGTCTTTGTTTGTGCTTTGTCGGACCCATGAAAGAATTTTGTTTGTCTAAGCGAATCCAATTTGGTTGTTGTCGGCTGGGTTTGATTTGGTTGCTTCATTTACAGCATTCTTACTTGAAATTCAGGGAGCCCAAGTTTCTACTCCGTTGAAACCATTCAGATTTCACTATTTTATGTTAAGCGCACTTAGTTTTTGTGATCAATTTTCTCTTTTGGGTATGAATGCTTAATTAGACACTGTTAAGTAATTCTGTGATTCGTCTTTGAGCTTGTAATGTTGGGAATGAGTTAACTGCTTTACTATGTAGTGACAGTTTTCTTGGTAATGTTTGTGGTCAGCTAATGAATTTGGTTGTTTAATTTAATTTAATTTTTTTTTTTAAACAGTTTGATTGCTTAATTGAAATTACTATGTACATTTTCGAGTTAGTTTGCAAAATATCATGCGATTTACTTGTATGTGTACAATTTTACATTTTTAACACAGATGATATTATGTTGTGTATGGATTAAGTTGCTTAAATTGTAGTGTACTCTGATTATCTTTTAAGTTAATGTTTGTTTCTGGATGAAAATGTGTTATAGGTTTGGATTAAATTAGTTAATTTGGAATGAATAGTGTCTTTTTTTTTTTTTTTTTTTTTTCTTGGTTAGTAATTCAATTTGAATGATAGTTTACATTTCATTTGTTTATTTGTAATGAATCTGTTTAGTAATCATAGCATGTGTAGGTGAATCACTTAACCTGGAAGGGCTTTGAGAGTTGACTCTTTTTTTTTTTTTTTGATATAATTAACACTTATGTGATATATTACTAAATACTTGAATTCTTTATTAGCCATTATTTGGATTGGGTATTGGATCATGCATGGTGCGTTTTGTTTCCATTTGTGATGCTGCCATGATATATAATATGTTGACTTAAAATTTTGAATTGTCAATTAGTGAGAGGCTTTTACTTGCATTTTTTTTTTTTTTTGGTGGGTTTTACTTGCATCGTTTAGTTATGTAAAGCATTAGGATACATGAGAGATGATATGTTAGCATAAATTGAGTTGAAGCAAGCGTAGTAGATGTGATTTCGTTGTATAGGCATAACAGGTGATTTTATCGACCCTCTAAAACAAGAAGTTCCGGTCCCAAGGGGATAAGATCAACCACTTGCTGAGACTGTTCCTATGTGGCACTTACATTTGCTGTTACATTGTTATCTCAAAAATATTGTAGGATCCTTTTTATTTAGTAACCCTTGAATCCTTTAGTAGTACAAAGATGTATATTGATTCTTTCAAAACATAACTGGTCTATGCATCCCCTTCACAATATCACAGCGTTGATTATGTCTGCAAATAGTGATGCGTCGAGTGGCCGTCCATTATGTCGCTATGGAGTTGTTGTCTTCGTAAGGTATTCCTAGACAAATGATAATTACAGTAAAAAGTGGTATGGGTGCGAAAAGTATAAGGTATTGTATGACATTTATTTTCCATGTCTAACTTTTTGGACTGATTTTATTTGGTTTTGTATAATTTTGACTTTTCTTCCAAATATTGTATGTTGTAGCAAGTTGGTGATTGTAGCTTCTTTCATTGGGCCGACAACGAGATGACATTTTATGAAAAAAAAATCATGTAACACTTGAAGGACATTGAAGAGCAAACCCGGGCAGAAGTTGGTAGACTTGAGAAATTGTTGGCTACCGAACAAGCACAGTATAGAGCACATCTAGAAAACATGTTGCAGTCTAGGGATGAGATGTGGAAATCTATGGTAGTGAATAACTAGTCTAGAGAAAACAATTTTCAGTTAAAGCAAATGATGTATCAGGCTGTGTTAACTTTGATTATCTTGCTGGTGCTCCTTTATGTTAGCGGTTACAACGGATCTAGTAGTAACAAGTTGATGTTAAAATGAACTCATTCCCTCTAAATTGCAAATACTTAACCATTGTAATTTATTATTATTTTTTTTTTGTGTGTTTTGTAATAATTGTGCTAGTCCTTTGAGGCAAGCATCGTTAAATTTCTTGATTGGCATCGATCGAATTTTTTAGATAGCACTGTCTACTTAGATGCAAAGGTACATGTATGATCCTATGCTTTGCAACTTGGATTAAATAAGCAAGTTCGGTTAAGATTCAGATTAGATGGTCCTAACCCTTAGACGAAAAATAAATTTGTTTTTTTTTTTTTTTTAAAAGGGAGAAACCTAACATAGTTAACATAAATTACTCCTCATTCGCGGTTTTCCACATGTGAGATGTTATTGCCTCTCAGACTATAATAATCACTTCCTTGCTTTCGGGGGTTCAGTTCGGTGGTTGGCTGTGCGCTACGTATGGAATGGGTGTCATGGTATGCAATTGCGCGACATCGATCCAATCTTGCCCATAATGCTTCTTTAAGGCAACATGAAATAGTGGATCATCAGCACCGCAGTCTTTACGAATGAAGTTGTGTACCGCACAGCATGCGACCACAAATAGTCGCTGATTCTCAATCGGCTATTGATGCATATTGTCGAAGATAGGGAATCGGGTTTTCCATACTCCAAAAGTTCTTTCCACAGCTGATTGGAATGAGGAATGCCTAGAATTAAACAGTTATACTGCATTCTTCGGACGAGGTCGACCATGGTGAAAATCTTTCAAATGGTATCCCTCGTTGTGATGTGGGGGTAAAAAGTCCTTGTAGCATCCGTAGGCCGAGTCAACCAAGTTAATGTAGTCTGAAGATAATCAAGTACAACATTATATCACATAGGTTTCCAATATAAATAAGGAATTGTAAACGTATTATAAGTCCCTAAACCCGAAACATAGACATGTCTCTGTAAAGTACCTTCGACCGGCATGGGGAAAAGAGCAGTGGGATCGTGGATGCACTCTAGGAAAATCCGCGAGTCATAAGTGCTGCCCTCTCAACCAGCATAAATGTAGTTGAAGCAAAGGTCAAAGTCAGTGACGCACATGACATTCTGTGTTATTGTGGACTTCCTACTTCTGTAGGACACAATGTTCTCACCTTGAACATGCGCTTTAACGTGGGTGCCGTCAATTGCTCCAATGCATTTCTGGTTACAACAGTATTACCGAAAGTTGATCAGATATATGACACAAAAGATAATACATATATGCCATTGGTGATTGTGAAGTAATGCGATATGTTATGCTATGGCGTATCGCAAACCATGGATAGTAGCAGCCATTTCGTGCGACGTATGGATGAGGCATCTCTATCGCAGCTGGACATATAATAGTTTTCCCAAGCCTGCACAGTGCTTTAGTTGTCCGATTAACGTAAACGCTTATTGTGTGCAATGAGCGCTGTAGCCTATCCACTACCGTTTGTTGCGTGTGGCACTGTGCCATTACTAGGCAAAATGCCGCAACTTGCTCTATGATCTTAACATACCGGTTGCTTTGTAAAAAGCCATTGTGTTTCAGTGTGTTACACAATTTCAAGAAAGTCTTGAGCAACATATGAAATTGCTCATAGCATGTATTTAGGTTCGGATTGGTAAGTACCCAGTGTACCCACATCGCGCCAGTCAGCTTAGAAGTCCTCTGTGGAATGCAAACCCTTACTGATAAGTGCTAAAATATTAATATTTTCAACCCTTAACTTGCATGTTTTAATCCTTTGGTTTTGGTTAATTAGGTCATTTTAATTCATTTTTGTGTTTTTCATACTTTCGTAGGCTTTTGTAAGAAAATGAAGTAAAACTAGATGATTTGGGCTCAAAGAGAGAAGATGGAAAAATTGGGAGCTCTCTAACACTGCGATCGATCACAGGGTACCTGCGATTGATCACAGGGTACCTGCGATCGAGTGCAGTACCCAAGAAGACAAAGCACAATCTAGGCCAGGAGCGATCGAGCGCATGACAGAAGAGGATTGATCGCAGACCTGCGATCGAGTGCACACGGGTTGCGATCGATTGCACCCATGCGCAGGAGACATATCAAGTGGCGGCCAGATTGTCATTCTTTCCATATTAGGGTTTTCTGACTCCTAATTGTAATAGGTTTTGAAACCCTATGAAATTCCTAGGTTTACTACTTTGTCAAGGACTTCTAAAGCCTATAAATAGACCCTTAAGCCTCTAGAATAGATATACTTTGTAAGGAGAAGAAGAGGAGCTCTTCAAGTTCAAGTCTCGGGTTTATTCTTTTCCTTTCTTTTCTTTTCTTTATGAAAATGTTTAACATCAATTTTATGTGTAGCTAATTTAATTAGTAGGGCCAGATTGAAGCCCTAGTTATGTTTAGTTAGTATTTCAATATTGGCGCCCTTGTGATGATCTTGTTGTGCTATGTAACTTAATTAATGCCAACTTACATGAATTCCTCATATGTGTGTGCCTGATCAACATATGCATGTGGTATGGACTAGTTAGTTAAATCAATTTGGATGGCTGAGTCCTGGGTTTAACATAAGTAACAAAAGAATCCACACCGCGATTCTTGGGTTAATCAACATGGGGAACCGGGAGTATATGCCATGCCCTAGGCCTCATGTGTTTGTCGATTTCCATAGAACATATGCTTTCCTAAGGAACAACTTAGTATACATCATGCTAGATCCCTTAGAAAAGAAAAGAGTTAGAGTATACGCCATAGCTAACTCGTTGCTTAGGGAAATCTATAGCCTTACGAGTATACGCCATGCCCTTAGGTTGACAAACATTAGATATGCATAACATAATCAAAGCATTGGCATATTATTATATTAGCTAAATATAATTAGTGGTGGATATCAAAGCCCTACCTTTTATTATCATCACTTAGACAATCAATCTTTGTTTTACTTAAGGAATTTATTTTTAAACATAAACTCAGCAATCCTTGTGGGAATGATCTTGTACTTGCACCATATACTACTATGTTGACCTTGTGCACTTGCAGGTAAAACGTACAATTATTTACCTATTAATTTATGTAAATATTTTGAACATCACTTACGCATGGGTACATTAAATGGTGGTAGCATTCTTCCACAATCATTGCCATGCGCACTAGTAGATTCTCTAGCTCCAATCGTATACCCTTAAAATTACATTCATCATCATCGTCTGTGTTAGATGCATCCGAGTCGGGCAATTCATCGATACTGTCCACCCAATGACGTGCATTACCAATGTTAGCATTAGATGGGCCAGCTGCATACATGTCAATAGGCCTACATTTAAGTGAGATGAATAACGTCACATTCTAGTCATAGCATTTGTAAACATCATTAGGCTATATTCAGTCTATATTAATAACATGCAACTGGATAATTAAAATTAGAAAGTAAAACTAGGTTCATAATATTAAGCATTAATGTTAAAAATGTTCCCCTACTCCATAATAAGCATTCCTAACATAGTATCAAATTGTGCCTGACATAATGCAATCAAACTAGCTTAAGCGGTTAGAATAGAAAAATAGTCATTTGAAACAACCACAAAATACAACATAAAATATTAAAATAAAACATAAGCTTCATTTGTCTTTTTCTGGATCCATGTTGTCTAGCCAATGACGTACACCGTCGTCATTCATTTTCAACAGTATCCTTGCCCAAGTCGGATCGTTGAGCGTCCTGCATGCTTTGACATAATTTTTCGTGGGCAATGACATTTCAGCTACCAACACATTGATACGGTCCATGATGTCTTCCTCAGGATACTGGCTGGGAGGGGGCTTATAAGACATACCATCGCCGGGTGAATGGCCATTGCTAAGCTTGCACCTCTGTAAATAATCCGATCTCAAGACATCGAATGAGCTGTGCATCTCCGAGTAAATTTGCTCACCCTTGGATGATCGCTTGCTAGAGTGCGATCCCTGCAAGTGAGAACCTTCCCTCTTCAACTTCCCTTTTCCTTTTCCTTTTGCCTTGTGAGCTGACGCACACTGGGGCTCTGTCAGGTCTATGATCGCCACAGGGTTGTTGAGATGGATGTCATTATCTTCACAATTGCCTGCCTGGGGGTGATTGTGTGCTAACATACCTCCACTTTCCAGTGGATGTTGAGCCCTCAAAGATGTAGCATAGGTGCTTGAAGTTTACCGGGGGGCCATTTTGGAATTTGTAGTACTTGTTCAGGCTCTTTGTTTGAGAAGGAAGAGCAAATAAACGAAAAAGACACAATATAAAACATAAACTGTCAATAAGTACGTCAACTCGCATAAATAAGGAAATGTTAAACATAATAGTAGTGGCATACCAGTCGGAGGTGTTCCCATTGTTCCGGAGTTCCCGTGACAGTCCCAAAATCATCATCCCACCCACAGCCGGTACTTGCCTTATCTCGAACAAGTTCCGAGAAGTTCACCCACTGCTCTTTAAGATGCTTAATTTTGCCCTTAACCTGTTTTCGTGTGTAGGGTGTGCCATCCTTAAGTCGTTTGTTTAACTTGTTCGTGATGCCCGCCACATGCTTCCCAAAGGGTGGGCGAACTCCTTCATCTTGGCAGTTGCAAAGAATATGCACCAGGATATCCTCGAGCTCTTGTTCCCATTTCACATTTGCCTGCGGGATGGAAAATTCTGGTGGGGATGGGGTTTGCATCCCAGCCTTTCGAGGAGACTTACGGGAGTGCTAAAGAATGACATCTACGCATATGTATAGAAAACAGCATAACAACGTGCACAAATCATGTATGATACTTATCTACCAACCACAGTCAACACAAAACTAAACTTTTACGTAGACACTCGAACTAATATATACGATTACGTGAATTGTGATACGACATATTTACAATAAGCAGGAAAATAAGTTAGCCACAAACAATTTAGAATTGTTTAGAAGCAACCTACCTAAAAGCAAGCTTTGGTATAAAATAAGTAACCTACCTAGAAGTTGTTGGATTGTCGTTGTCGCAAGTAATACCTGTCGAACTGAAAATTAAACGAGGTCAACATTAACGCCGACTAACCAAAAAAATGGAGGCATATTTAGCATAATTGATGAAATACCCTCATACCAAAAATAACACACAGAAACACGAGGTTGTATAAAAACCATGAAATTAAGATTTTTCAAGTGTTTATGAATGAGAATGTTTAATTATGCAGGGGTGATGATGAATAAATCCTCCATATATATATATAATTCAAAACTAAAATACAGTAAAAAATAAATAATTAATTAATTAAAAACAAGCAAGCTATTGAACCATACTATCCATGAATAAAGGGATTAGAATAGTACAATCTATCATAGCCGTTTCATGATCTTCAAAGATCCTCCACAGTGAGACATGAATAAATCCTTTGTCAACTAACACTAGACGAATTAAAGGAATAGAAGGAAAAACAAAAAAAAAAAATAGCACTCGATGACTGATGTTAACTCAAAGCAGCTAAAGCCATTAAATCATATGACAATATGATTTTTTTTTTTAACTGAGCAATTGACAATATTATTTAATGGCTTAGAAAAAAAATGGCAATATTAATAGGAAAAAAAAAAACAGAAGAAAAAGAAGAAAAAAAAATCACTTGACAATATGATTTTAATGGACCTCATTTACTTTTTCCTTTTCCACACTAATAGGAGAAAAAAGGTTGAAATATCACCAAAAAGGTCACATAAAATGTAGTTGATGATCCATTTGCAGAATACAAGGCTTTATCAAACATATTTTATACTAGTTGAGAGACAAAAGAAGGGCTAGTTTGGAGACCAAAGTTGTTGGGACTTCAATCGGGTCAAGAGCATACCCAGATGAAATACTACCAAATGGACACTCACCTGAACCAGCAGCTACCCAAATGTTATATTCCCTCTCCAGCAACTGAACCCTCAGCATCCACACAGAGTAATTAAGCCTCCCTTTCTCTCTCTTTTAACACCCAAAACGAAGGTGTACGTTCTAAATAATAATAAAATTGTCTTGGTATTGCAGGTAAAGTAGATTCAGTGCTTAGCAAGATGAACAAGTGTGGGAAAAAAGTAGGGAACTTTGCTCATGCATTCTGAGAGCACGGTAATTATATTCTATTGCTTCAACTAAGATTTCAAAATCTTTTACTTCCTAAATTTCTTTGCCTCTCCAAGCAATCCTTAGTTTTTTAAGGTAAGACTTCAATATAATTTATCAGTTTCCACCACTACCTTCTATTTGTTGGCTGGCGGGAAGATAAAATAAAAGCATAGAAAAATCAATAATTATTTACATTTGGAAAGGCCTGCAATTTTTGTAACATGTGAACACAGCCCTACTTTTAGCTTTCCTTCCCTTGGGCTTATTAACAAACACTCTACAGTCTGAACATGCACCACTTGTACAAAACAACATTGAATGATGAGATTTCTTCTTTTTCTTGTAATGTTGAGAACTGCAGTGAGATTGGGGCACTACATCACTGAAACAGTGAAAGGGAAGTTGTGGATCGGGGCAAAAATTCTTATAGTAGGTGGGTTGGAGAAATTGTTTAAGAAGTTATTTAGTGTTTCAGAAGCAGAGAAACTGTTGAAGACTTCCCAATGCTATTTATCAACCACAACTGGTGCAATAGCAGGCCTCCTCGTCATCTCCACCAACAGCATATCCTTTTGGAGTGAGAGATCTATCAAAGTGCCATCCCCAAATGGAGGATTGGTTAGACTCCACTATAAGGTATTCAGATTATTCTCCCTCTCTCCCTTTCTTCATGCTTACTAATTACAAGTTCTGCATTATATATCCATTTTTTGCAGGTATTAATCCCACTCAAGAAGATAAGGGCAATTAGCCTATGTAGGAATGTGAATAAGCCATCATCCAAGTACATACAGATAACTACATGCGACAATTTTGACTTCTGGTTTATGGGTTTCTTAGATTATCAAAAAGCTTTCAAAATATCTTTAGCCGGCAATTTCTCAAGCTTGAAAGAACACTGAACATAATAGCTACCAAAACCCAACCGGTCAATAATACATAAGAAGACTACATGCTATATATGGGAGGAAAACAAACTAACAAAAGAAACTTCTACACAAGATAGCCAAAAATCTATATGTAGGGGTGGGCAGATTAACCGATTGCCGATTACCGACCGATTACCGACTTTAACCGAACCGATATTAACCGTAACCGATAGTTATCGGTCGGTAATCGGTTAAAAATTTTATACCGATAAGCTTATCGATCAGTAATCGGTCGGTTAAAATTTTTTTATCGGTTAACCGATATGACCGATAAGTTATTTTAATTTTTAATTTTTTAAAATTTAATATTTATTATTAAAAGTTAAAACCAAAACGACGTCGAATTTCCTTCCAATGAAGAATTTCAATTTTGCCATTTTGAATCAGATAAAGCTTGATTTTTTGGTTGACATATTTTGTTCATTGGAACGAAATGGGCTTCCAGAAGCTAGAACAGTAGAACCGATTCTGCATTTCTGCTCATGGAGCAATCTCAGATGATGCTCCCGGTAAGAGAAAGAGTTTATTATATTAATATAAACTAAAAGAAAAAAAGCCTAATAAAAAGCCCACAAAACTCAATCTAGCAATTTTCAAATTAATTTTTGGCTCAATTAGCAATCAGTAAAAAAGCCCAATAAAAAGCCCACAAAAGCCCAAATCGGTTTAACCGACCGATTAACCGACCGGTTAACCGATTACCGATTTGACCGATAATTTTCGGTTAAGACTTTTTATCGGTCGGTAATCGGTTAAGATTTGGTTAACTGATAGCTTATCGGTTAACCGACCGATAAGTCCATTAACCGGTCTTAACCGACCGATACCCAGCCCTATCTATATGCAGTACCTTCAATCGTGATCGTGTGCGTGGAGTCGTGGCTGGAGGTCTTGCCCACTGAGACTGGTGTCTGGCTACACCGGCGAACACAATGTGGATGAGTGCTGGGGTTTTTTGTGCAACGAAGCCTCTAATATACATGAAGTGAGTAACCAGGTCCAGGCATTGTGCACATGACGCCAAATGAACCAGCTGTGAAGCTGTTTACAGAGCCCAATGGCTATGCATAGGGTGGCTCTGTGGAAGTGAAATCTCTTCAAAGATTCTTTGTTGAGAAGAGTATAAATTCATGAGGGAATCGGGTGTCAGGGATAGTTGGGCAGATTCGGTTGACAGTGAAGAATGGAGCACATGCCGGGGGGGGGGGGGGGGGGACGCTTGTGTTGGTGCTTTGTAGATTTTTAAGGAAAAAAAATAAAACCGTATAGGATGCTCGCGCAGAGGGGGGGGGGGGGGGGAACGCCTGTGTTGGCATGAGGATTTTTTAGAGAAAAAAATCCTGCTGATGGACATGAAGCTAGCACAGGGGGGGGGGGGAACGCCCGGTTTGTTGTGGGCAAGGGGATTTTCGACAGAAACAGTGGGGAAAAGCTGATGGACATGAAGCTAGCGCAGGGGGGGACGGCTGGCCTGATAGTGTGGGGGGAGTGAAAAAAAAAATTGATGTAATTCAGGGGGGCAATATGGTCAACAGGCAGGGCAGTTTAGAGGTTGAAAATTCAAAATACTCGGTCAACTAGTCAACTGATAAACAATGTCTGGGCCAACACTTTTGCCAAACACAGCCTAAATGTGTGGAAATCGACAAACACACGAGGCCTAGGGCATGGGTGTCTGCTCCCGGTTCCCCATGTTGATTAACCCCAGAATCCGGTGAGGATATCTTTTGTTACTCTTATTAAACCCGGGATTTGGTCATCCAAATTGATTTAACTAACTAGTTCATACCACATGCATATGTTGGCCAGACAAACGCATATGAGGAATAGAAGGTAACAGGTATTAATTAAGTTAAATACACCAAAATATAATTGTAGCAAAGGCGCCAATATTGCAATCATAAATAGACATGATTAGGGCTTTAATCTAGCCCTAATTAAAACTATAAACTACATAATGAAAATAAAAGGTAGAAGAGAAGAAAACCCAAACTACTTTTGATCTAGTCTTCAGTTCCTTTCTAGAGCTTGTGCCTCTCTTCTCCACACTTATTCCTAGAGGCTTAGAGGTCTATTTATAGACTTTAGAAGTCCTTGACAAACTAGTAAACCAAGGAAATTCGTAGGGTTTTACTCCTATTACAAGTGGGAGTTGGAAAACCCTAATATGGAAAGAATTATAGTCTGGCCGCTGCTTGATATGTCACCTACGCACATGTGCAATTGATCGGAGCCCGTGTGCGCTCGGTCGCACATCTGTGATCGAGACTCTCCTGTTGTGCGCTCGATCGCACATGGCCGCACTCACTTGTCTTCTCTGGTAGTGAGCTCGATCACAGGTTCCCTAGGATTGGTCGCACTGTCAGGGGCTCCATCTTTTCCCACTTTCTCTATTTGAGCCCAAATCTTCCAGATTTACTTCATTTTCTTTCAAAAGCCTACAAAAGCATGAAAAACACATAAAAGAACTAAAATAGCACAAATTAACATACTTAAGGAATTAACACATATAAGTTTAAGGGCTAAAATATGAATACTTTGGCACTTAATACACCCCCAAACTTACATATTGCTAGTCCCTTAGCAATACCAAACTAAAAACAAAATGAAAAATAGAAAATAAAAAGATAAATCCATCTTTCGTGGGATGTACGATTGCATTTAGCATATGCAACAAGCCTTATAAACCCCTAGGAATTCTCTAGAGGACGAGTAAAGTCTCGTGATGGTTTTCCAGGAATGTTACCTATAAACATCATCTAGGAGTTCATGTTATTTAAAAATTAAGGTAAACTCGAGACCATGATTTTTATTCGTTAGCAAGCTTAAAAAGGTAAACTCCAGCTTCACAATGAATTGAAATCTCAAAGTTTAATTACTTACAAAAGACATGCTAAGGCATCACAAGTTTGAAAACAGTTTAAAGTGAACCTAGCACATAAATATGAAGCTTCCAATTATTTTCAACGTGCAATGTCTCAATATCTCAAAGTTCACTGAAATCCCTTTTAGAATGAACAACAATGGCATAATTTTCTCTCTCTTTTATTATTATTATTATTATTATTATTATTATTATGTTTGGTTGTGCAATATTTAGGGTGCGTTTTCAAAAAAATAATCTGAGATTTTAAACCAAATCGCAATTTTAGAGTGTTTGGGATTGCGGTTTTAAAAACGCAAATTTTAAAATCGCAAAAAAATCTGCGATTTCCATAAGCTGATTAGAGGGTGCTTATTTGAAAAAGTGCGAATTTAAAACAAAATCACGATTTCTATTAAAAATATATTTGGCGCAATAGTTACCTTTTATTGAGCGGGAATGAAAAAAATACCAAGAATACCCCCTAAAATATATTAAAACCCTTCTTTTCTCTTTTTTTTCTTCATCCTCTCTGTCTCGTTCATCCTTTCTCCGTCCTGTAACAGTGTGTGTCGCTGTTGTCCATCTCTCTGCCCCTCTACCAGGTAATAATCTCACCTTAATATTTTCTTTCTCTCCAGATAACTCTTTTGCTTTTGTAAAACTTTCCACTATTTGGTGTTTGGTGTTATTTTATGTGGTTTGTATGATTATTGTACTGTTTTATATATGCGCTTATATTCTTCAACCATTTCTACAGAGTAAAGTTGTGATTTTTTTTTTTTTTCAAAATTTTATTTAGATTACCATACATGCATAGTGATCTACAATCCATCATAGTATGCAGTGATAGATCACTGTACACGCAAAATAATGTGATAGTGCGTGTACAGTAACCATGTGAGGCTTTTTCTTTTAAAAAAAATACTATACAGTGACCAAGATGATGATTTTTCTCAGGTCACTATGCACTGCATAGTGATGTGCACAATGACGATTTTTTATAGCTTCTTTTTTTTTAAAGGTACTGTACAATAACAATTTGTGATGGATTTTTATTTTTATTTTTTAATGGATATTGCACTGTAACAGTTGGTGATATTTTATATATATATATATATATATATATATATATATATATTTTAATAGGCAATAAATAGTGATAATTTTTATATATATATATTTTTAATTGGTAATAAACAATTATCAAGTACTAATTTAAATTATTGGTGAATTATGTAACAGTTAAATTTGATAAATATTATTGGTTTAATTTGATGGTTTGTTCTTGTATTTTTTATTATATACAATGTTAGTTATTTTACTATTATAAAGAAATGTCTTTATTGGTGATTTGGTCATGAAACCGCAATTAGATACTAGTGTTATCCAAACACTCAATTGATAAAAAGAAAATACTTTTTAGCATGTTTTACCAAATGCCTATGCGATTTTAAAAAGTAGCGATTTTAAAAACGTAATTTTTAAAAACGCAACTTTTAAAATCGCACTTATTGAAATCGCACTCCCAAACGGACCCTTAGTTCCCTTAAGCTTTCTAATTGACCCATGTAACGAGTGTTAAGTTAATGATTCCCAAACTAGATGGTTTTAGGGCATTAGGTGTAGAAACACCCCTATGACTTACTAACTCGAGTCAAAAAGGCTACGAAACCAAATTAACCATGACTTTAACCAAATCAAAATTTTTTACCTTTTGACGTGAATACTCAATGCTTTGAGGCAAGAGGTCCAGTTACTTACTGAAACGCATATCAATGATCATTTTTTTTTAATCACAGATATATATGCCAAAGTATCCATCTAATAAATCATCCAGTTTCAGCCAAGGCATAAAAACACACACATCAGACTTTATGTCATACCCCACAAGTTATGTGCTAATGTGCTTGTGCAAGATCAGATCAAACGTGTGAATTCTCAACTGTCTTAAGCAAGTAACCAAACTGAAAAACTTAATTATCAGATCATGTGTTCAAAATTTTAAACTCACTGATAAATTCAAGCCACAATTCTTTCAGATTAACCTAAAATTTTTGGGCAAAAATGAACATGCATAATTTTTTTTTTTTCTTTTCTTTTCACAAACAACAAAAATAAAATAAAATAGAAATGGGACAAAATGTGTGTAAAGTGTCTCCCATACCCCCAAACTTAAATTTCACATTGTCCCTAATGTGTCTATAACATGGAAAGAATTTACTCGAGAGATTGACAAACTGTTTGAGATAGCATAGCTCATAGCACACCCCCAAACTTAAATTGAAACACACTTGTCCCTGTAAAATAAAACACTAAACAAATAAAAAGAAAACAAAAATAAAACTAAAGACAAAAATAAATTGAAAAACAAATAGAAAAATAATAGGGCAAATTTTGGGTTGCCTCTTATGAACGCTAAGTTTAATGTCTTGAGCCAGACTGTACAGCAACTTCAGTAATGCTAGATGGAGGTGCGCTCAATTGCACTGCAGCATTGTAGTTCAAAGTTGTGGACAAAAACAGAGAAAAATTAAAACCACAAAAATAAAGAAATAAAAACTAACAGACTTTAAAAACAGAAAACAAAAACAAAAAAATAAAATAAAATTAATAAAAATACAAATAAAAAATGAAAGATAAAAGCAAAATTGAAATCAGCATCTTCACTACTGCTGTCTGGCTGTGCGCTCGATCGCAATGCACTTGCGCTTGATCACACAACTATGGGCGCTCAAGCGCACTGTCGTAACACCAAAGCATTAAGAACTCACAGGAGCCTCAATACTGTTGTGTCGAAGTGATGCGCTCGATCGCAGAGCACCAACGATCGATCGCACTGCTGCATGAAGTATTAGAGTTGCGGACAGTAAAACAGAAAAGACTTTAAAAAAACAAAAACAAAAACAAGAGAAATAAAATAAAAACAGAATTATAAACAAACAAAAACAAAGAAAATAAAATAAGCAAAATTAAAACAAAACAGAAACAGAGAAGTAAAAGGAAAACTAAAAAAAAAAATATTTTTAGTTTGAATTTTTTTTTTTTTTTAGTACAACAGAATTAAAAAATAAAAAAAATAATAAAATAACCAACTAAAGGAAAATGATACTAAACAAAATTTGACTCAATCCCCAGCAGCGGTGCCAAAAACTTGTTGTGCTAAGTACTACCTAAATTAATAGATAATATTTAGTACGTTTTACTTGCAAGTACACAAGATCAAACGATAGTATTGTATGACAAGTCGAAATCGATCCTACAAGGATTAGTAAATTATGCTTAGAAGTAGATTCCTATTTAATTAAACAAATTAAATTCAATTGTTGATGTGTGCCAAATATTGCATATTTGGACCCCTTTATTTACATTAGTTAATCCTTTAGCTGTGTCGTTATTTAATATTTTGTGTTAGTTTTGTGTTTTTAGTGTTTTGTAGGTCATTGAAGAAAAACTGCAGCTTTAAAGGGAAAAATGCGAAGTTTGGAAGAAAGCATACTTTGAGAAGACCTAGATTGTGTGGTTAAGTCTAACCAAATCTAAGGAAAGGTTAAATCAGATTAAAGTTGAGATTGGATAAGATTTCGGATCGGATTCAAATTTAGATTCTGCATACGTCTTAGTATTTTGACCATAACTCGCCGCTCAAATATCGGATTGAAGTGATTCAAATGGCATTGGAAAGCTAGCTCAAAATAATACAATTTGTTGTGAAATAGGATTTTCGTAATTCATATAGTTACTATGTCAAAATCGCCCTGCAATTAAAATACACAAATCTGGACGAATCCTATTCCGATTTCAGCCTTCTATTTTGACTGGGAGACAGACTTCCGAATTATCTAAGTTTACTTGGGCTTCTAGTACTTCCCTAAGCCTATAAATAGACTTCTTTGCATTCAAGAAAAGACACACAATACCAGAGAGCAAAATTCTTTTGTTTAGTTTTTTCTTTAGGTTTAGATTTAGGTTTAGATTTTATTTTTATGTGGAGCTAAATTCCCAACTAAAGTTGAGGATGAAGCCTCACCGATGAAGAACATCAATACTTTTATGTAAGTTTTTATTATTCTGATTTTATTGGGTTTTATATTTCAATTGTTTTACTTCTAATCAATTGTATGGAGTGATTCTTGGATATCTCTTGTGATTCAAGGATACATTTGATGATTTGAGATAATTTCATATGATTGATTGCTTGGCTTTTAACTCATAAAAATTGGATATCCCTTGTGATTTGTTCTACAGATACATCTGGTGTTTCAATTTAATTTGGATTCCTTTTGTGATTTGGTCAATGAATGGATACATGGGATGGTTTTGATTAATTCTTTGAAGCATAGTAAAACATATCTATGATTTAATTTGTGAGAACTTCGGATTAATATTGATGAATATAAAGTATGTTGTTATGATTTGGTGAGTGTGAATTCCCAAACCTTAGTACCTTTATCCTTAGATTTACTTATTTTATTTAGTTTATGTTTATCCTTTAATTTTTAAAACTCAAAAATCAAAACCCTTTTGGAACTAGATTAGGATTTAATTAGTTTAGATATAAATTGCTCTTTCAAAAATACAATTCTCTGTGGGATCGACCTCGCACTTGCAATCCATTAAACTACAATTGATTCGTGCACTTGCGAGTTAAATAAATTTGCACAACAATTGTCACGATTGAATTTAATATAAAGAAATAAAATAAAAGAATAACTAAAACTAAAAAGGATTAGGGTTTTAATATCTACCACTAATCAGACTAATTAAGATAACAATATGCCAATGCCCCAATTATATCGGTATATCGAATGTTTGTCAACCTAAGGACATGGGTGTCTACTCCTTGAGCTATTGATTTTCCTAAGCAACGAATTAGGCATGGGTGTCTACTCTAATTCTTTTCGTTCTTAAAGGATTTAGCATAGGTGCATAATAATTTGTTCTTTAAGAAAGCATAAATCTGTAGAAATCGACAAACACACGAGGCCTAGGGCATGGGTGTCTACTCTCGGTTCCCCATGTTGATTAACCCAAGAATTCGGTATGGATATCTTTTGTTACTCTTATTAAACCAAGGACTCGGTCATCCAAATTGATTTAACTAACAAGTCCATACCACATGCATATGTTGGCAAGACAAACACATATGAGGAATACAAGATAACAGGTATTAATCAAGTTAAATATACCAAAATATAATTGTAGCCAAGGCGCCAATATTGTAATCATAAATAGACATGATTAGGGCTTCAATCTAGCCCTAATTAAAAATATAAACTACATAATGAAAATAAAAGGTGGAAAAGAAGAAAACCCAAACTCCTTTTGATCTAGTCTTCAGTTCCTTTCTAGAGCTTGTGCCTCTTTTCTCCACACTTATTCTTAGAGGTTAAGAGGTCTATTAATAGGCTTTAGAAGTCCTTGACAAATTAGTAAACCTAGAAATTCGAAGGGTTTTGCTCCTATTACAAGTGGGAGTTGAAAAACCCTAATATGGAAAGAATTATAGTCTGGCCGCCGTTTGATGTGTTACCTGCGCATAGGTGCGATCGATCGGAGCCCATGTGCGCTTGATTGCTCGTCTGCGATAGAGACTCTCCTGTTGCGCGCTCAATCGCACAAGGCTACACTTGCTTGTCTTCTCTGGTAGTGCTCTCGATTTCAGGCTCCCTGCGATCGATAGCACTGTCAGGGGCTCCATCTTTTTCCACTTTCTCTCTTTGAGTCCAAATCTTTCAGATTTACTTCATTTTCTTTCAAAAGCCTACAAAAGCATGGAAAACACATAAAAGAACTAAAGTAGCACAAATTAACATACTTAAGGAATTAACACATATAAGTTTAAGGGCTAAAATATGAATATTTTGACACTTAACACCATAAACCATCACCGCACCGCCCCACACTGCCACCCCATCATTCCCCCACTCCTCTTTCTCCCTTTTTTTTTTTTTTTTCTAATAATTTTTTTCACCCTAGAAAACCTTCGATATTAGGTTTTCTAGGGTTCTATGTTTTCCTATGCCTATAAATAGACTACTAAGCCTATAGGAAAATGGGTGGAGAAGCAGACACAAGCTTTGGAAAAGAATTGAAGGCTAGATTAAGAAGAGTTTGGGTTTTTCTTGTCTTCCCCTTTTATTTTGTTATGTAAGTAGTCTTTCAATTAGGGCTGGTTTGAAGCCCTAATCATGTCTCTTTAAGGTTGCAATATTGGGGCATTTGCTACAATTATCTTTTGGTGTTTAATTTGATTACTTCCTGTTTACTTGAATTCTTCATATGAATGTGTTTGACCATATGCATGTGTTTAGATTTATGTTATTTAAGTCAATTTGGATGGCCTAGTCTCAGGCTTAATAAAGTGACAAAAGAACCCCATCATAGGTTTTTGGGCTAATCAACATGGGGAACCGGAAGTAGATACCATGCGCTTGGCCTTGTGTGGTTGTCGATTTTCAAAAATTTACGCTTCCTTAAAGAATAACTTAGTAGATACCATGCTAAATCCTTTGGGGAACAAAAGAACTAGAGTAAATACAATGCCTAGTTCGTTGTTTAGAGAAATCAATAGCTTAAGGAGTAGATACCATGCTCTTATGTTGACAAACATTGGATATCTAAGATAATTAGAATATTGGCATATTATTAGTCTTATTTGAGTATGGTTAGTGGTGGATTTCAAAACCTTAATCCTTTTTAGTTTTAGTATTTCTTTTATTTTATTTCTTCAGTTTAATTCAATTTGTGACAATTGTTTTAAACCTGTTAATTAAATAAGAAATTACATTCTAAGCATAACTTACCAATCCTCGTGGGAATGATTTCGTATTTGCCTGCTATACTATCATTTTGATCTTGTGCACTTGCGAGTAAAACGTACCAAGAATTTGCCTATTAATTTAGGTGGGTATTTGTCACAACGGGATTGTATAAATATTTATTAAAATTTGTAATTATATATTTAAATTAGATAAAACAATTTAAAACTAAATTATCATATTTAAATTGTAAAAATATTCTAAAAGATTTTGTGAGCCGAACAATTGATGTCACTATTGACCGATCGATGGAACCTTAGCGTAGAACGAAATGGATGTTAAAAGTGCCTTTTTGAATTGGATTCTTGAAGAAGAAGTCTATGTGGAACAACCAAAAGGGTTCAATGATCCTCATCGTACTGATCATGTGTACAAAATGAAGAAGGCTTTGTATGGGTTGAAATAAGCACTTAGAGTATGGTATGAGAAACTCACGTCATATCTCATCTCACATGGGTTCATTCGTGGAACAGCAAATTGTACTCTGTTCATTCGAAAGACGGGAAAGGATATATTGATTGCTCAAATCTATGTTGATAACATAGTGTTTGGAGCTATAGTTGACTCTCATTCTCACACTTTTGCTGAGGAAATGAAGAAAATATTTGAAATGAGTATGATTGGAGAGCTGTCATATTTCCGAGGTCTACAGGTTCAACAATCAGACCTCGGAATGTTTGTCTCTTAGGCCAAGTATGCAAAGGAGCTTTTGAAAAAATTTGGCCTTGATGGAAAGAGTCATGTTCGGACTCCGATGAGTATCAGTGTGAAACTTTCAGCAAATCATACTGGAAACAGTGTTAATCAAACACTCTACAGAAGTATGATTGAGAGTCTTTAATACCTTACTGCTAGCAGACCTAACATATCCTTCAGTGTTGGTGCGTGTGCTCTAATGTGGCCTTTTTATGTCCAAAAATATCAATAATAAAATTACCACTTGCAATAGTACGAATCCTCGTAGGATATGGCTATATTGAGGGTGTCGAACCTCAAGGACTGCGTGGGTGTTGTTGTCAAGCTTTTCAAGATCAAATATAACTTAATTTCAAGTATGATTGAATTGTTTTGTTTTTATAAAAGTAAAGATAGATGATAAGAGATAGAATAGGGGGGATTTCATCACTAACCACATAACAATGGTCAATTATATATTAGTAAAGAAAATTCGTACTATGCATGATATAGGGCTCGTCTCACTCCAATAGTCAAGAAAATACCATCATTAAGAAAAAAATATAATCTATCTTCGGTTGGCACGGACTGTCCACCTAACCACTAAGATGCGGTACGATTCATCTTCCCTAGGTATGAACTATCTAATTCCTTAATAGGCTACACACAATCAAGGGAATATTATAACCCATTTTCGGTTGGTATGAACTGTCTACCTAAATTACACTACACTAGGGTGTAGAACAATTCGTCTTCCCTATGCATGACCTATCTATCCCTCTTGATCATGTGTTAATTAAAACCGTTGTATAACAATCATTCAAATAATCACAGAAAATATGAAGGATTGAGATCAATCAATATAAAAGACTTTCTACAACAAGAGAATAAGTTCATAATGATTGAATATAAACATTAAGATCAATGCTCACAGTTATACAACCATCATGAATATAGAAAAACCCAAATTAATATACAATTAAACCATTGTTACTTGGAAAGGGCTACATCAACACCCTATTACGAGTTTAGCCACTCATGGTGGTGCTAGAATGGCCTCCTGCCATTATTCTCTTATCTTCAATTCTTCAAGCCTTAAAAAAGATATTTTCTGTCTAAACCTAAGCACACCTTCTCTTGAAGCTTAAGGGTCTATTTATAGGGAGTAAACAAGCCCAAAAAGCCCTATGAAAACCAGAAAAGTCGTAGGTCAGTCTCCTAGTTGGAATAGAACACTGAAAGCCTTCTTCAGGGTGGATTTGGGCTCTTTCCACATGCTGGAAGCCCGAGTGTGATCGATCCCACTTATGGTGCACTCGAGTGTACTTGTGATGCTTTCGATCCCACTTGTGGTGCGCGCTAGCGCACCTACGTACGTGGTTGTTTTGCGATCTTATCTTGTAGGGCGATTTTGGCATAGTAAACTTCTGAATTAAAAAATTTGTATTTCATAATAATTTATAGTATTGTGAGTTAGCTTTCCACTGCCACTTGTTTCACCTTAATATGATACTCGAATAGAAAGTTAGGGTCAAAATACTAAGACATGTGCTAGGTATTCTCAAAGTATGCTTTAAGCCTAAAATCAATGGTTATTCTTGTATTCTCCAAGAACCTGAAAACACTAAAACAACACAAAATCAAACAATTAGCAACGCTAAGAAATTATCATATGAGAGTTAAGGGGCTTGAATGTGCAACATTCGGTGCTTATCACATCCTCAAACTTACATATTGCTAGTCCCTTAGCAGTACATAATAAGAAATAAAACTGAAAAACAGCAAGATAAATCTTTCTTTCGTAGGATGTACGATTTCATTTAGTGTATGCAACAAGCCTTTTAAACCATCAAGGAACTATAAGAGAGGTAGGAAAATGGGCTTTGTTTCAAGTGCAATGACAAATATTGCCCAGGTCATCCCTGCAAACATCTCTTTATGATCGAGGCATGTTTGGGGAAAGATGATGATGGAGATGAAGAGGGCAAAGAATACATCTTGCAGCAATTTCCACCTTGAGGACAAGGGCGCTATTAGGGGACGGGAATGATATATTCCTTTCTTAGGGCTCAAGTAGAAACAAATAAGGAGTAAATCTCTATTTATTTTCTGTTTTTATTTTCTAGTCTAATAAGGAATATATTTTCCAACATGGAAAATATATAAAAAACTAATACAGTTAACCATGCCATCGAACATGGTTAACCTTCCAGCTTTGCTCTAGAGACCTACCCAAGTCTCATAGGAGATAGCACATCCACACTCATATAGGTGATATCCATCAGGAACACCCCAGATTTCTTTGATTTGATTGATTTGATTTTTTTTTTTTTTTTTTGAGAACGCTATGTAGGTGATAAGTTTGGTCAACTTGTGAGTTTGGTTAAAAGAGCCTAATTCTACCACGATTCATTAAATTCCTACTTATTTAGCCTATTTGTGGTTAAAGCTTTTATGGGTTTTCTTTAACCATTTTGACCATTTGGTCATAAAGTCTTTCTAGACTTTGGATAGAAAAGAACGTGAGCTTCCTTTATATATATTAAGCCAACTTTCTTGTCTATGTGTGTCACAAAAAAGGTATATATATGTTACTTCTATGTTTTCAATTACGGAATTGTTATTCTTCAAGAAAAGATTTGGGTTGTTCTATAATTAGTCTTCGTTCTTGGAAGTGTGTCATTAACGAAGGTAGATGCTATAGTCTAATCCTGGAGGTTGCGTGTCAAGAGATCCGATCGCACCGAGTTATATACTTTGGGAAGCACAAATCAACCTTCAAGGACAACGCTCTTGCGTGATTCTATAGCATATTGTGAGATCTTTCTGTACTCTACTTTTCATCTCTTTTTTATTTTATTTATTTTATTGTTAACTTTTAAATTGTAATTATTTTATATTAATGAGAATTTATGCACCATCCAAAATTATTTCCAATAGCAAACAAGTTAAAACTTCTCGAGCGTCCTCAATAAGATGTCCATATTAGCTCCAGCTTCTACAATCTTTATTGAGTGTCTACACCACTTAGAGGGCATCAGCTTCCAGAACCACCATGTAAAAACCCAGTTCCCGACAAAGTTAATGGCCCTTAATGCCGTAGCTGCCTTCGCAATATCAGGCTCCATGTTGTAGTCTTTTGGTGCTAGGAAAGTTGCCAACACCTCTCCCATACCATCTCTAACTACCACAACAATACCCATTTTCCTTTTATTCTTCAGTCACTACATCTTTCCGAGACTTTGCTAATTGAAATGCCTCCAAAAATTCTAAGTCACACCCTATCACTGTTGTAGAAGGACTAACCCTTTTCCCATAAACAAGGGCGTTCCGTCGATGCCATAACATTCTTGCAACCACCGCCATGAGGTCTATATCCTCCTTACTTAGAAATTGAAGAAGCTCCTCCAAGGTAAACATAAATTCCTCATTATCGATGCTTCTTTTTCGGATTTTACTACCACACATACTTCATATAGCCTTCGCAACCGGGCAGCTCCACAAAATAGGCAATAGAGAAAAAGTATTTAATGAAAATTAAGAAAATATGGATGGTACTCCATAAGATTTTTGTATCTAACTATTATTTATTATCATACTAAACACCGAAACATACGAAAAATATTTTATGCCGAACAAGTTGAACCTAATTGATGTTCCAACATATTATATTAGTCTTAATAGTACTATACATTCTCCCAACATTACCATACATTATTTTCTAGAAAAATAAATAATAAATTAGAGGCGTGCATAAAACATTATCTAATATAACGTAATATTATAGTTGAGCCACCCCCACGGCCTATAAGTGGTTTCGGTCACCTCTATTTTGCTTTTTAGGGGTGGTTGGCCCTTGGCCCAAATGGGTGGCCCTTAGCGTCTTTCTTTTTTTAATAATAATTTTTATAACTATTTAATTTTTAAAATTTTTTATATATATTTTTAAATTTTTATTATTACACATTGCCGCATGTCATGTCTTTTATTGGATTGAAGTGGACCTTCAATTTTACAGAAGGAAGTATTATTTTTGTTTTTAAACATAAAATAAAATATCATTTGCAATACGAATTGAAACTTCAGTAAAAAAAAAAAAAAAAAAAAAAAAGAAAAGAAAGCATAATGATACTGGGTAATGAGCTTTTATCCCTTTTTATTATTGGAAATATCTTAGAAAAAGAATAGTGAACGGTGGGACGAAAGATTTTGGTAGTTAGAGCTTCCTATCGAACTTTTCATTTCTAATATTTCTCTAAAATTTTAACAAAATTTACAAAAACTATTATTTATCAAAATTTTTACCCAAAATTAAATCTAACGTATATTAGGCTTCCTCTCCAAATATAAAGACACCAAAAGCAAAAGTTAGTTCGTTTAAAAATGGTCTAACTTTTAAACTGAGTCTTAAATAAATGGTGCGAATGAATTAAATTAAAGTGGTTAGTTCGTTTGTTCATTGATTTGCCTTGAAAAATGGTTCCGATTTATTGATTGGCAATAGAATGCATTACAAAGTTGCAAATTCACTTTGCCAGAACTGGATCCTCTTCAGTTAAATAAACTCGAGAGTATTCAATTAGTTTTATTTGAAAAGTATTTTTGTATTTTAATCTTTTGAGGGAATAAAAATACCTCTCAAATTGAATTAACTAGATATCTTTCTGTTTAAATAAACTGGAGAGAATTCTAATTCGCCAGTGAAAAAAAAAATGACACAGTTAAATGTTTTGTTTTTAACAATCCAATTTATAATCCGTTGGAAAATGGGAAGACACTTTTAGGCGGCTAAGAGCATTCCTTGTAGCCTCATTACAATTATTTTTTGGTTATTTTGATGAGGCAATTTAATAAAAGTGACTAAAATCCTCCATTTTTAGCTTCACTTTTTTAACCCAAAATAAATGGTGAGTGAATGTACTATTCACACACCAAATAAATAAAAAATAATATAACTTTTTTCTCTCCTTTCATATTTTTTGAAAAAGTTAAAAACATATATAAAGAAGTATTTGAAAAAGAATATTTAAATGGAATAATGAAAATTAATAGTTAAAATAGTGAGACGGTTAAGATTGCTATAAAAAGGTGGATAATTAAAATAAAAAAACGCGTAATTTTAATTATTTTGGTGACTAAAATTTGTTTAGGCTACTACAACAAATAGTCAGAGTCCTCGCAACATGCATGTTACAAACGTGGACGACTTGTCGCTACCAAACAGTTTACAAGTCGTTCAAGTGCGGGGCCGGCTATTAAATGCAATACGGCATCTCCATACAGTCAAATATCTCGTCCTTGAATTATCGCCTTATCGGTGTGGACCGAAAAAGGGGAAACCACTTGTGAGGGGGACAGGTGCTTCTGGGGACAGAGACGAACAGGGTAGCAAGTAGCATATACTCATTTACATTAGGAATTTTGTAAGTTATTTTAGAATAATATATTTTTTATTTATTGCCATAATAAAATTCACATTGCATTTAATTATAGTTGTTGAGGTTTAACAATGTTGCTATTCACTTGGACGGCTCTTATAACATGCTTTGCGAGGTACGATTTTGAATGCTATAAAAAGATTTCGCTTTCATTAGTTTTTAGCACAAATGTCAAAAACTCAATCCAATAAATAATATCAAAGTCACATGGGTTTCAGTCGTAGAAGTCTCATGTTAAGTGAAGAATTATTGAGGTTGAACAATGCCATTTTGCTCACTTGGACGGTTGGTAGTTGATCTCTGTTATTGAAATAGTTATAAGGCTCAAGGTAAAGAAGCGTAGTTGCGATCACTGACGACTTGGAGTTGGGAAATTGAAAGGGAAGATTCTAATCAAGAGGCTCAAGGTAAACCAAGGGAAAAGATTGGAAATTGAAAGGGGACAGATTGGTTTTGTTGGGGTGGCCAACGAGAGGCTTGCAATCCAGCCCTCCGCCACCAACACCGAAGTTACTGAAAAACGCTATGCCGACTTTAAAAACTTGTTTATCACAATTTATGTAGAATTAATACTATGAAGTAATAAATAATTCAATCACTCAAAATATATAAAGTAATAAAGAGGCAGACACAAATATTTTGATTACAAAGAGAAAACATTTTAGAAACCGATCTAAAAGTAAAACCTCTCTGGGGCAACCAAACCCTGAAAATTACTATCAAAAGATTATTCAGAGATTACAGATACTAGAAACACTTACAACCCTTTGTAAGACCTTGGCTCTGTAAGATCGATAAGCCTACAACTCGTCTCCTCACTCACAATCTTCTTCAACGTGATTTTCCTTTACTAGACATTTTCGATAGACTTCTCAACTATAGATTTATCAAAGGAATAACTAATACTCTAAGAGATTCAATTTAACGCTCACTACATATGATCTCTCTTAGCATAGCCTCCGACGAATTCTCTGCGGGTGAAAATTTCTGCCTCTCTCTTCTATAATGATGTATATATATTAGTATATCAAACCCTAGACCTGGGCCCACTAAAAACACGTTTTTGGGCATAATAGGTACGGGCATCCGAACAGGTTAATGGGCAGTCCGGATAGAGCCTTGCGGAGCAAAAATATGCTTGTTGAAAAGCCTGTCCGGACAGCCTAGCACCGTGTCCGGAAATGGCCTGCAGTGGGGAGAAAATAACATTCTGGAAATATTGTCTAGCATTGATCAACAGCTTCTATCAATGGGCGTTTGTGGTCCGATTGAGCTGAAATTCTGCAGAGACGTTCATGACACATGAATCTATATTATGAATGGTGAAGATTTGATTCTGAGCATTCTATATCAATGTTTGAGCTCGTGGACAGTAACCTCGTCATTTTGGAATTGAATTAAGCCAACACAAGAACTAACAAACTCCCAATTTGGCAATTCGGTGACAAAACCGAAATGCTAAGCCAATCCCATAATCTCCCCATATTTACTCCCCCTTTTTGTCACAGAATGACAAAATGTCTTCATGTTTCCTGAAACACTTCACAAAATACATCAAGGCATATGTAAAACATGAATACATAAATAAAAGTCATGATCACAAAAAAAAAAAAAAATGCCGTAGAATGCAAGTTCATGAACACACATCACCAAAAACTCCCCCTCAACATATGACTCAATAATCAACAAGAAGCTAAAAAAGCAAAACATGTTTCTCTCCCTCAAAAGTCAAATGAACATACATGATACACACATCGACGACTCATGTATTTCAAAAATGAATATCCCAAACATGCTCAAAATATGCAAAATATATATGAGACTAGAAATGGCAAGGAACTCATATTGCTTAACCCAAGCAAAAGACAAAATGTTCCATTTAATCCATGCTTGTGTGGTGTGTGTATAAGCCATCAAAATGAGAAAAATTACCAACTTACAACATGAAGATAAAGTTTTACCAACATAAGGTTTTGACAAGTATATCAAAACAAAAGTCAAACTTTATCATACTAGGGCCTAGCCACTCTCATCCAATATATTCCGTTTTTTAAAAAGAATTGCACAAGTTTGACACAGTGAAATAAATTCCATACGGAACATGATATTTTGATTTTTTTTTTAATTACATGTTGTTTCATTTTCTCTTTGAGAAAGTGTCCTTAAACTTTTGGTACTTATCACAAAAGGAGGAAAGCATGAATTTTTATGTCCTAGGTTCAACTAGCGTATGGTCAATTTGAAAAAAATACGACTAGTCAAAACCTCATCTAGTTACCTAACATTCCTCACATTTAAAGTTAAGAAATAACCTCAAATTCAGCTTAAATGTGCACAAAAGAATAAGTAAAGGCAAAATGTACCACATAAACTTAGGTTTTAGGTAACCACAAGAACAAGTCTATTAAGCAAATTTTCATCTCATGCATATTAAGAACATTCCAAGACACAAGGAATTAAATCTATGAAAGAAACATGAGAAATTAATGGACTATCTAGGTGCATAAGACAAACGAAAGAAAAGAAAACAATAAAAGTAACATATTTTTGTCGTTTTGAAAATTTTCACAAAAGAAATGCACACAAACGAAAACAAATGAAAAAGAAACAAAAATGCAATGTAATGCAATAATAATTAAAGAAAAATGCTTAAATTGAGATTACAACGGGCAATAAATGAATGTCTTTTAGCATTAAACTTTCATCACATCTTATAGGTCCCACTACAAAATAATAATTTGGTTTAATAAATACTTCTAGGTCTTCACAAGACATTACACATTCATTAAAATTTGATTAGCAAGTAGACAAAAATCTTGGTGGTCCGCACACAACATTTCATCAATAAGCCTTTCAAAAATCATGATATATGAATTTCTTGAAAAGTCCTTTATAAATATGTTTCATAACAAGAGTCTCAAAACTAACGGCTACGATCAAAAAAAGAAAAAAAAGAAAAAGGGATTCCTGTAATGGGTTTCGAATCAGTTGTGGGTTGGATTCCTGGAAGTTTTGTGAGATTGCAGTTATGGGTCTTTCCTCTGTTTGGGTAATATTTTATTTCCACCATCTGTTTCGGTACTGTAATTTCCATCTCTTTCAAAGTCTTTCCTCTGTTTTGCTTCTTGAATTAATGGATGAAAATTTGGTTGCCTTATTGTCGATACCCATGGAATTTTTAGGTTCAATTTATAGACCCATGAAATGATTTCTTTTGGCTTTCTTTTTCTCCCTCTGTTTTCCATTTTTGTCGTAGTTGTGGGTTTTGTGTATTGATTTCTGAGTATCTTTTTGTTCTTCTTTTGCAATATTTTTTAGGACCGCATTAGGATCAGGGGGCTTAAGCCAACTCAAGTTAAAAAGGTTTGAAAATATTATGAGTTTGGTCAGTCATTTTGCTTAATTCGGTGTTTTTGATGGAGATGAGTTTTAATTAAAAAAAAAAAAAAAAAAATTAGATAAGCTGAGGAATAAGATTTCGAAAATTAGTTAATTAAACTAGCAAAAATAAATTTTGGTTTTTCATTTTGCATCGAAAACGGACTAAGCCATTATAAATGCTCTTACCTTTCCCCTACTCACCAACTGGACTTCCCCCTATCAAGAAAAATGGATATCTACCATTTAATATATTTAATATTTTGTAATTTGTAATAGTACAAAAAAATTGATATAAACATAATTCAAGATGCAAATTAATAAATATTTCATAACCCATTAGATACATAACAAAAATCATTCTAAGCTTCTAATTCTAGGAAAAAAAAAAAAAACATAATTCTAGTAATTTATGGCTTTGCTACATTTGCTAGCTCGCCAAATACTTTTTTTATTCACCTGAATGTTTTAGTTTTGAAAAGTGTTTGAGTGGGATAAGGTTTTGTGATGTTTTTGTGTATTGAATTATTTTTTAATATTTTATTTTGAGATTAAAAATATGAAAAAAAAAAAAATCAAGCAAAAAATCAAATACATTATTTTTAATGTATCCATCCCTTGGGAGGGGGGTGGCTCGCCAGAGGTGGGGGTGTCCCATGTGGCCATGCTAGCCCATAGGGTAGCTGCATGCCATCCTGGCCACCTCTCGACCCTCCTATGGGTGGAAACAGATTCTTTTCATTTCACTAAATCTATTTAGCGCAATTAGGAGAGTATACTTGTCCAAAACATTTTGTCCAAAAAACAAATGGACAATATTACCTTCCTAAATGCACTAAATAGATCTTTTATATTTCAAGTGCAATAGAAAGGATCTTTTTTGCCCATGGGCTGGGGGTGGCTCACAGGCCACCCCCTCCCCAAGTGGCAGCTATATTTTTTTTTTTTTTTAAGTAATTTTTAAGTTTTATATATTTATATTTTTTTTTATCAAGAAAATAAGGGTGTTATAGCAATATAATTAAAAAAGTGGCATTTTTGACACACTTTGATAATTTTATGTATTACTTTAGCATACTTATCCATTCATGCAGTTAATTTTAAAATAACAGTTAGTTTAGGGAAATTTTTTATATTTTCCCCTTGTTATAATATAACTACATGGGTTAATTTTACAAAAAATATAAAAAAATGATAAATAAATATCTAAATAAAATAGAAAATATTTAAAAATCGAAATATAATGTTTTGTAAAATGAATAGTTAAAATAGAAAAAAAATTTAATTCTTAGTTAAAAGTTGGAAAAACATTGCCTAGGCTAGTGCTAATGCTCTTTGCATTGAACTAGTTATTGCCACGCCAATCTTTAAATTTGTTAAAGTTATTCTCGAAATCTACCCAGCAACTATAGCATTTTTTAAAAAATTTTAATTAAGAAAAATGTTAGGTGTTCTTCTGATGTCCTCTCAATTGTGATGTGACTTTTAAAATCACCAATAAATTAAAAGTCAATAATGATAATCTCAAATTCAACGATAATTTTAAAATTCACATCATAATTGAAAAGATACTCGGAGAACACTAGAAGAACACCTAGCATTTTCCATTTTTTATACTCTCCATATATGTAGAGCGGAAAAAAAAAAGATGATATTAAATAAAACAATAAATATAATATTATTAAGGCTATAATTTCAATAAAGTGGTGAAAAGATTGAAAGGGTGGGATGTGGGGTGTTTTTTAAAACAAGAGTTTTTTTTTTTTTAAGACAAAAAAATGAGTAGTTAAAACATAAACAAATGAGTTTCTAACTGAAAAAGAATTTTAAAATTTATTAAAAAATAAATACAGTGGAGAAATATTTAGAGTGTGATGTATGGTATTTTGAAGAAGTGAGAAGCTAAATTAGAAAAAAAAATAGGATTGATTGTTAATGTATTTTGGAGGTATATATTTTTTGTTTTATATTTAAAAAATGTGTTTTAGTATAACATACATGTAAAATTTTTTAATATGTTCAAAAATGTTTTATGTATTTTGTATTTTAGGTTGTTTGCGAATTATTTTGTTCTGATAGCATAAATTTTATTATTATTATTATTATTTTATTTTATATTTTTGGAAGCAACGTGAAAATAGTGTCCACTGTTTTTTATTTTTTATTTTTTTTTATTTTTTTTTCTTATATATCCAATGTTCTTATTTATTTTTTGTTTTGGTGATTGTCCACTGTTCTTATTTTGGATAGTTGTTTTCCATATTCTCTTCTTGTTTCTCAACAGCTACTTGATCTCCATGTTTGAAATGTGAAGCACTGTTGTTAATTTTGAACCTGTGGGTACCTTCTCCGTAATCAAAACCGGCCCGACCAAGAGAAAAGCCCCAAAAGAGAGAGAGAGAGAGCAAAAATAGGAGGAGGGAAGACAAGGAACAATGGCCGACAATGTCGGTAATGTTCTTCTACAGCAACTACCCCTACTCATACAAGGAGCAAGTTTCCTTTCTGAAGTTGAAGATGAAGTCAAGTCATTTCAAAGGGAGCTCGAGAGGATAAATGTGAAGGTCTTCCTTGAGAACTCCAATGGCAAACAAGGCAAACATGAAAATGTGAAGGTCTTAGTCAGGCAAATCACAGAAGTTGCTTATGAGGATGAGGATGTTATCGACACATTTATCCTCAAAGTCGAAGAACAAAGGAAGAGGAATATTGCAGGGAAGATAATCTATGCCATTATGCATGCAAAAATGCTCCGTGATGTTGCAAAGAAGACAGAAGGCCTCAACAAAGAGATCAAAAAAATCTATGACAATATAGAAAAGTACGAAATTGAAAAAGATGAAATAAGTGTAGATACAGAAGCAGAGAAGGCAATGCACAGACGTAGGAGACACGTCGAGGAGGATGAAGTGGTGGGCTTCCTTAATGACTCTTATACATTGACGAATCAACTTACTTACGAAACAGAGAATTCAAATCTTGATGTCATTTCAATCGTTGGCATGGGTGGGCTGGGAAAGACCACTCTTGCTAGAAAAATCTACAATAATGATCACGTTAAGAGCCACTTTCATTCCCGTGTTTGGGTGTATGTATCTCAAGATTTCAAAACCAGTGAATTATTGCTTCAAATTTTAAAATCTCAGATGCCAATATCAGATGAGTTGACAACGAAACTCAATGGGATGAGTGAGGAACATGCAAAAGTGTTCCTAGTAGAGAAGTTGCACAAATGCTTGCAAGGGAAGAGGTACTTAGAAGTCATGGACGACATCTGGAAAACCCAAGACTGGAATGAGGTAAAAGATGCTTTTCCTGATAACTCCAATGGAAGTAGAATATTAATCACCAGCCGTATAAAAGAAGTCGCCTTACATGCAAGCCTTACTCCTCCTTACTCTCTCCAATTCCTTAACAAAGATGAAAGCTGGAAACTCTTTTGTAAAAAGGTGTTCCAAGGAAGAGAATGTCCTCCCGAATTAGAAATTATGGGGAGACAAATCCCAGAAGGTTGTCATGGGTTGCCACTTTCAATTGTGGTATTAGGGGGTCTTTTAGCAAACAAAGAAAAGACACACCGAACATGGTCAAAAGTGATTGCTGATGTAAATTGGTACCTTACTAAATGCAAAGATATTCTTGCCTTAAGCTACAATTACTTGCCTCGTCGCTTGAAACTATGCTTCTTGTATTTTGGTGCATACCCAGAAGACTTTGAAATCACTGTGTCAGGAAATCAATCCTATTTCCTAAGATATCTGAGATGCGAAAAATAAGAAGAATGTGGAATAACAAAGATAAGCAATCACACACGACACAAAGCTTTAAGTGGTTTGGCTTAACAAGCCTATATCCACTGGTGGGGACGACCCGGAGAAAGTTCACTATCAAAAGATGGAATACAAAAATAGTAGAGAGAAAATCACTTTGATCCCAAGGCCTTATACACCCAAATCTCACTATCACACAAGAGAGATTATTCCCAAAATAGAATACAAAAGACAGATGTACAAACTCTTCTTTTACTGGAACAGATGGCGGCAGATCTTTATTTTCTTCTCTCACTCTGTAGCACATTTTTCTTCTAATCACTTGTTTATGGCTCCTCCAAAAACCACCAAGAAGAAAACATTGTGACAGCCCTTGTACCTCATTCTCTCAAATTCTCTCTTTTTCTCCACCCTTTGGTTCTCACATATACTCACGTTTGGCACACTTCAAAAAACACTCAAGGGCTGCTCCTTTATATAAGAGCACTAAGTTGGTTAAAAAATCCTACTACAAGTAGATTTTCTCCTCTTCAAAGTATATCATGGAAACGAAGTCAACATGGGACTTCAATAGCCAAGTTCGGTCAACACAAGAGTCCAACTTCCCAAAGGATTTCCACATACCACTCATAAAAGGAGTCTCCAACATCTAAGAGGAATAAAAGACAATGGGGCCCACTCCAAACTTGATTTCAAGTCATATGTCTAACAATCTCCACCTTGACTTGAATCTCATCAAGCGCAAAACGTGTCTCCTCAGGTTGTCTCCGCCTCAGCCCTTAAAAGCAATCACACTCCACAAGTGTCACTCAAGTCCAAGCATCTCTTGAACTTGAGCATAGGACCTGGTTTAGACATAACACCATGCTTTCCTACCAGTCCCGTAGACCATACAACTTTCTCTGACGACTCTTTCTTCCTGTAGACCCATCTACACTCTTTAGCGTTCTTTCCCTTGGGTAATTCTGCCGATTCCCAAGCTTTATCTCTCCGTAGTGACTTCACCTCTTTCGGTATACCATCCTCAACAGATAATAGATCTCCACTACTAGCTGTCAGAGCAAAAGAAACAATATCCTCAAAGCCATACCTCTTTGTTGCTTTTCATTCACGTTTCTCTTTTCCTCTTGCTAAAGAATAAGATTCTTTCCGGTGTTGTGAGTTTCTTGAAGATTCCCCATCATCACATTCATCCGTGAGTGAACACTGTTCATCAAGCTCCACCTCCACAAATTGTTTCTCTTTCTGCATTGTACTTTCAGAAAGCTCATCTAAGTTAACAAACTTAGATTTCTTTGGTTCATGCTCTGTAACTTTAGGTTTTGCACTTGACCCATCCTTGTACATAGCACACTCATTAAAAGTCACATTCCGACTTCTAATGATCTTCCGATTTTGATCATCCCAAAATCGATAACTGAAAGCCTCATCTCCATATCCAATGAAGAAACACTTATTAGATTTACCATCTAGTTTACTCATAGTATCAGACTCAACATGGACATAAGAAGCACAACCAAAAACTTTCAGATGTGAAAGATTTACCTCTTTTAAACTCCAGACTTCTTCCGGTAGTCTATGGCTCAGGGGAACGGAAGGCCCCCCTATTTATGAGGTATGTAGTAGTACTCACTGCATCAGCCCAGAAAGTCTTTGGTAACCCAGCATGCAATCTCATACTCCTGGCATGCTCATTAAGAGTCTTATTCATGCACTCAGCCACGCCATTCTGCTGCGGCATTTAGGGATAATTTTCTCCATTCTAATCCTTTTCATTGTGCAGAACTATTTAAACCCTCTGTCTTCGTATTCTCCTCCATTGTCTGATCTCAAACGCTTGAGCTTCAAGCCCGTTTCAGTCTCAACGATGGCCTCCCCTTTCTTAAAAGTCTCAAATACATCAGATTTACTTTTTAAGAAATAAACCCATACCTTCCTGCTTGAGTTATCAATAAATGTGATGTAATACGGCGAGCCTCTAAGAGATGCCACTAGTGCGAGACCCCACAAATTCGTGTGTACTAGCTCCAGCTTTCCAAGCTTAGGTGCTTTGCCAACTTCGGCGAAACTCACCTTCCTTTCCTTTCCTAGGATGTAGCCTTCACTCAAATTAGAATCAACTGACTTCAACTCCGGTAGTTTCCCCTTTGACATAAATACCTTCATCTCTTTCTCGCTCATGTGCCCAAGCCTTAGGTGCCATAGTTTTGAGTCAACAGTCGTATCTACAACAGCAACTGTATCCTTGCTGTTCGTGGTCATATAGAGAGTACCCGTCTTATGACCACGAGCCAAAATCATGGCTCCCTTACTAACCTTCCACTTTCCACTGTGGAAATGAATTGAATGCCCTTCCTCATCAAGCTGCCCTACTGAAATCAGATTCTTATTCAGCTCCGGAACATGCCTGACCTTTTGCAACTTCCATATCGAGTCATTGTGAACTCTAATGCGAACATCGCCTAGGCCCACAATATCCAGTGCCGATCCATCAGGCAAATACACCTTCCCAAAATCTCCAGCAACATAGTTCTTGAGAATTTCACGGATCACTGTCGTATGAAACGATACTCATGAGTCTAAGACCCAAGAATCAAGGGGACTATCAACAGAGAGAAGTAGGGCATCATATACTTCTTCTGTCACTATGTTTGCATAATCACTCTCAGTTTCCTTCCGTAGTTCCCTACAATTCGTCTTGTAGTGGCCAGTCTTGCCACAGTTCCAACACTCAGGTTGTTGTCTGAATCTGGATTTGCTTCTCCCTTTTTTGGAATTTGATCTGCCTTGACTAGAGTTTCTGTCTTGTCCTCTGCCCCGAGTCTCGAGGTTTAAAGCAGCACCTGAACAAGAGGCTTCAGCCGCGTCTCTTCTACAAAACTCTTCACTGAGAATGAAATCCCAGATGTCTTCATAGCTCAGTTTACTCTTTCCTACAGAGTTACTCACAGCCATCCTCACTGCTTCCCAGCTATTTGGCAAAGATGCCAAGACGATCAACGCGCAAACCTCATCATCAAAATCAATTTTTACCGAGGACAATTGATTTGTGATAGTGTTGAACTCATTGAGATGATGTGCCACCGAAGCCCCTTCTGCCATCTTTAGGTTGAACAATTTCTTCATCAAATGCACCGTGTTGTTAGACGACGGTTTTTCATACATACTTGATAAAGCCGCCATGAGTCCTGCTGTGGTCTTCTCCTTTACAACGTTGTGTGCAACTGATTTAGACAGTGATAACCTGATAACTGCTAGGGCTTTACGATTAAGCAGAGCCCACTTGCTATCATCCATGTCGTCAGGTTGTTCTTCCAAAAGAGGTTGATAAAGATCCTTTCCATAAAGAATATCTTCAATCTGTACCTTCCAAAACCCAAAATCTTTGCCGTCGAACTTCTCGACTCCCATCTTTCCTTCTTCACCTACCATCGCTCTCACTCGAACCAAAGCTCTGATACCAATTGCTAGGAAATTAATCCAATTTCCTAAGACCCGTGAGATGCGAAAAATAAGAAGAATGCAGAATAACAAAGATAAGCAATCACACACTACACAAAGATTTAAGTGGTTTGGCTTAACTGTTAAGTGCCAAAATATTCATATTTTAGCCCTTACACTTATATGTGTTAATTCCTTAAGTATGTTAATTTGTGCTATTTTAGTTCCTTTTTGTGTTTTCCATGCTTTTATAGGCTTTTGGAAGAAAATGAAATAAATCTGGAAGATTTGGGCTAACGAGAGAAAATGGGAAAAGTTGGAGCCTCTGACAGTGCGATATATCGCGGGTTCCCTGCGATCGAGCGCACTTCCAGAGACAACAAGAAGTGAATCGGTCATGTGCGATCGAGCGCACAACAGAAGAGGCTCAATCGCAAACGTGCAATCGAGCGCACACGAGTAGCGATCAATCGCACCCATGCGCAGGTGACACATCAAGTGGTGGCCAGACTGTTAGTATTTCGATATTAGGGTTTTTCAACTCCCACTTGTAATAGGAGTAAAACCCTACGAATTTCTTAGGTTTACTAGTTTGTCAAGGACTTCTAAAGCCTATAAATAGACCTCTTAGCCTCTAGGAATAGGTGTGGAGAAAAAAGGCACAAGCTCTGGATAGGAACTGAAGGCTGCATCAAAAGGAGTTTGGGTTTTATTCTCTTCCACCTTTTATTTTCGTTATGTAGTTTATATTTTTAATTAGGGCTAGATTGAAGCCCTAATCATGTCTAGTTATGATTGCAGTATTGGCGCCTTTGCGACAATTATAGTTTGGTGTATTTAACTTGATTAATACTTGTTATCTTGTATTCCTCATATGTGTTTGTCTGGCCAACATATGCATGTGGTATGGGCTAGTTAGTTAAATCAATTTGGATGATTGAGTCCTGGGTTTAATAAGAGTAACAAAAGATATCCACGCTGGATTCTTGGGTTAATCAATATGGGGAACCGGGAGTAGACACCCATGCCGTAGGCCTTGTGTGTTTGTCGATTTCTACAGTTTTATGCTTTCTTAAAGATCAACTTAGTAGACACCCATGCTAAATCCTCTAAGAAAGAAAAGAATTAGAGTAGACACCCATGCCTAATTCGTTGCTTAGGAAAATCAATAGCTTAAGGAGTAGACACCCATGCCCTTAGGTTGACAAACATTAGATATACCGGTATAATTGGCGTATTGGCATATTGTTATTTTAATTAGTCTAATTAGTGGTAGATATTAAAACCCTAATCCTTTTTAGTTTTAGTTTATCTTTTATTTTATTTCTTTATTTTAATTCAATCGTGACAATTGAATTTTATATGTGTAATTAAATAGAAAATTACTTCTAAACACAATTTACTAATCCCCATGGGAATGATCTCATATTTGCCTGCTATACTATCGATTGATCTTGTCCACGTGCGAGTAAAACGTACCAAGTATTTGCCTATTAATTTAGGTGGGTATTTTGCACAACAAGTTTTTGGCGCCATTGCCGGGAATTGTGTTAAATTTTGTTTAGAATTATTTTCCTTTAGTTTTGTTATTTTAATTTTTTATTCTATTTTTATCAAAAAAACAAAATCAAAAATATTTTTCGTTTTTATTTTTCTATCTTGTTTCAGTTTGTGGCACCTACATTCGGTTACTGCGACCGAGCGTACGCCGAGTGCGAGCGAGCGTAGTTCCAGGGAGCATCCAAACGGCAGTACTGAAGCTGCTGATTTCAATTGTGCCTTTAATTTTGTATTTATTTATTTTATTTTATTTTTATATTCTTATTTTTTGTTTTTGTTTTCTGTTCTGTTATTTTAATTTTAATTTTTGTTTTATCAAAAGGAATATATATATATATATATTCTTTTTAGTGTTCCAATTACTTCTCTGTTTCTGTTCTGTTTCAGCTTGAAGCACCCGACATTCTGTTACTGTGATTGAGCGCAGTTCCAAAGGACTTCCACACAGTGGTACTAAAGCTGCTGTGACCACAAGGAGAAATTCTTCTTATGCAAGGTCGTCGATCTCAAGCCTCAATCATTTTTTCACTTGATCCAGAAATTGAGTGGACCATTCAACAAGGCATAGAGACAACTCCAACACAAAAGAAGAAGAGGAAGTTGAGGAAATAATGCAAGAGCTGCCAAAAAATCTGACGCCAATGCGACGGCCCATGAAGCAGGCTTTCATCTCGAAAAACCTCAACTAGCCGTCATGCATAGCCTACCAACCTGTGGTAGAAGGCAATTACTACATATCCCCACAAATACTGAATGCCTTGACTCACTTTAGAGGCACAACTATGGAGGATCCAAACTCGCACCTCAGGGAGTTCTTTGATCTCTACAAGCTTCAACATGTTCAAGGCCTAACTCCAGAGAGGCTCAGGTTAGTCTTATTCCCTTTATCTTTAAAAGACAATGCTAAGTTGTGGTATAATTCTTTGCCTGCAGAATCTATTCATACTTGGGAAGAGTTGTCTAGCACGTTCCTAAAGAAGTTCTTCCCCGGTCAAAAGACAAGATAGCTTAGAAGGAAGTTCAATCCTTCCAACAAAGAGATGGAGATCTGTTCTTTGAAGCATGGGACCACTTCAATACGCTGCTTCTTAAGTGTCCACATCACAACATGCCTCAAGATGACCAGGTACAAGCTTTTGATGAAGGTTTAAATGATATTAACAAGGGTACTGTTGATTCAGCTTGTGGAGGTGTGCTAATGGAAAAGAGCAGTGAGGAAGTAATAGAGCTCTTTGAGACATTAAGTGAACACTCACAACAATTCTCATCCAAAAGGAGGCAAGGAGTAAAGAGCAAGGGCATGTATGAAGTGAATCTGAGTGGTGGACCCCCAAATCAGATGGATGTTGTGGAAAGAAAACTGGATATGATTGTCAAAGCCATGACTCCTCAGAACGTCTCACCTAGTCAACAAGCCATGCAACCTCAGGTATGTGCTTTATGTTCTCATTTTGATCGCACTACTGAGACTTGCCCCTATTACTCATCTACAGATCAAGAACAATGGAATTATGTGGGACAAAACAACTATCCTCCCAAGAATAATCCATACTCCAACACCTACAATCCAAGGTGGCGAAACCACCCCAATTTCTCATGAAGTAATAGTCAGAATACTCTGAACCATCAAGGGCAGCAGAGGAACTACCAACAAGCAAGCCAAGAATCAAAGCCGAATGACTTGGAAAGTATGGTACGCACCTTGGCAACCACACAAAGGGAATTCATGAATGATCAAAGACAAATCAATGCAAAAACTGATCAAGCAATACAAAGAACTGAGCAAGCTATGCAAAGATTGGAAGTCCATATGGGGCAAATGGCTAAGGAGCTGAGTGAAAGGAAACAGGGTGGATTTCCATCCCAAACAATACCCAATCATGGAGCCTCTTCTTCAGGACAGAAATAAGAGAATGAAGGGAGAACAACCGTCTGGCTGAAGACATTAAACTTAGCGCTCATGGGAGGCACCCCATAGTTTATCCTATTATTTTTCTATTTGTTTTTCAATTTATCTTTATGTTTGTTTTTAATTTTGTTTTTGTTTCCTTTTTATTTGTTTTAATGTTTATTTTGCAGGGACAAGTGTGCTTCAATTCAAGTTTGGGGGCGTGCTATGAGCCATACTATTCCAAACAGTTCGTCCATCTCCCAGGTAAATTCTTTCCATGTTATAGACACATTGGGGACAATGTGTAATTTAAGTTTGGGGGTATGGGAGACACTTTTCACACACTTTGCCCCAGTTCTATTTTATTTTTATTGTTTATGAAAAAAAAAAAAAGGAATAAAAAAATAAAAAAAAATTATATGCATGTTCATGTTTGCCTAAAAATTTTGGTTAATCTGAAAGAATTGTGGCTTGAATTCATCAGTGAGCTTAAAATTTTGAACACATAATCTGATGAGAGAATTTGTTAGTTTGATTACTTGTTTAGGACAATTGAAAAATCACATGTTTGATATGATCGCACAAGCACATTAGCACATAATTTGTGAGGTATGCATAAGGTCTCATGTGTGTGTTTCTGTGTCTTGGGTGAATTGGATGACTTATTACATGGACACTTTGGCATATATATTCAAAAAAAAAAAGAAAAAAAGAAGAAATATATATATATATATATATATATATATATATATATATATATATATATATATATATATTATCATTGATAAGCTTTTCACTGAGTAATTGGACATCTTGCCTCAAAGCATTGAGTGTTCACGTCAAAAAGTGAAAATTTTTGATTTGATTGATGCCATGGTTAGTTTGGTTTTGTAGCATTTTTGACTCGAGTTAGTAGGTCCTTAGGGGTGTCTCTACACCTAATGCCCTAAAACCATTTGGTTTGGGAGTCATTGACTTAACACTCGTTACATGGGTCAATTAGAGAGCTTAAGGGAACTAAACATTGCACAACCAAAAAAAAAAAAAAAAAAGAAAAGAGAAAGAAATATGCCATTGTTGTTCATTCTAATAAAGATTTCATTAAACTTTGAGATGTGGAGACATTGCACATTGGAAATACTTGGAAGCTTCATAATTTTGTGCTAATTCACTTTACACTATTTTCAAACTTGTGATGTTTTAGCATGTCCTTTGTAATTGAACTTTGAGATTCCAATTCATTGTGAAGAAGGAGTTCATCTTTTTAAGCTTGCTAATGAATGAAAATCATAATCCTGAAGTGATACTTTAAAATTTGGTATAACATGAACTCTTGCATGATGTTTGTGGGTAACATTTCTGAAAAACCTTCACGAGACTTCACTCGTCCTCTAGGGAATTCCTAGGGGTTTAAAAGGCTTGTTGTATATGCTAAATGCAGTCGTACATCCCACGAAAGATGGATTTATCTTTTTGTTTTCTGTTTTCATTTTGTTTTTAGTTTTGTATTGCTAAGGGACTAGCAATATGTAAGTTTGGGGGTGTGTTAAGTGCCAAAATATTCATATTTTAGCCCTTAAACTTATATGTATTAATTCCTTAAGTATGTTAATTTGTGCTATTTTAGCTCCTTTTTGTGTTTTCCATGCTTTTATAGGCTTTTGGAAAAAAAAAAACTGAAGTAAATCTGGAAGATTTGGGCTTAAAGAGAGAAAATTGGAAAAGTTGGAGCCCCTGACACAGTGATCTATCGCAGGTTCCCTGCGATCGAGCGCACTACCAGAGAAGACAAGCAGCGAATCGGTCATGCGCAATCGAGCGCATAACAGAAGAGGCTCAACCACAGACGTGCGATCGAGCGCACACGGGTTGCAATTGATCGCACCCGTGCGCAGGTGACACATCAAGTGGCAGCCAGACTGTTAGTATTTCCATATTAGGGTTTTCCAACTCCCACTTGTAATAAGAGTAAAACCCTACGAATTTCCTAGGTTTACTAGTTTGTCAAGGACTTCTAAAGCCAATAAATAGACCTCTTAGCCTCTAGGAATAGGTGTGGAGAAAAGAGGCATAAGCTCTGGATAGGAACTGAAGGCTACATCAAAACGAGTTTGGGTTTTCTTCTCTTCCACCTTTTATTTTCATTATGTAGTTTATATTTTTAATTAGGGCTAGATTGAAGCCCTAATCATGTCTAGTTATGATTGCAATATTGGCGCTTTTGCTACAATTATATTTTGGTGTATTTAACTTGATTAATACCTGTTATCTTGTATTCCTCATATATGTTTGTCTGGCCAACATATGCATGTGGTATGGACTAGTTAGTTAAATCAATTTGGATGACCGAGTCCTTGGTTTAATAAGAGTAACAAAAGATATCCATGTCGGATTCTTGAGTTAATCAACATGGAGAACCGGGAGTAGACACCCATGCCCTAGGCCTCGTGTGTTTGTCGATTTCCACAGTTTTATGCTTTCTTAAAGAATAACTTAGTAGACACCCATACTAAATCCTTTAAGAAAGAAAAGAATTAGAGTAAACACCCATGCCTAATTCGTTCCTTAGGGAAATCAATAGCTTAAGGAGTAGACACCCATGCCCTTAGGTTGACAAACATTAGATATACCGGTATAATTGGCGCATTGGCATATTGTTATCTTAATTAGTCTGATTAGTGGTGGATATCAAAACTCTAATCCTTTTTAGTTTTAGTTTATCTTTTATTTTATTTCTTTATTTTAATTTAATCCTGACAATTGAATTTTATATGTGTAATTAAATAGGAAATTACTTCTAAACATAATTTACCAATCCTTGTGGGAATGATCTCGTATTTGCCTGCTATACTATCGTTTGATCTTGTGCACTTGCGAGTAAAACGTACCAAGTTTTTGCCTATTAATTTAGGTAGGTATTTTGCACAACATTAACAAGCCTACATCCTGTAACACTCGGGTCCCATATTGGGAAGATGAGAAGAAGCCCACATAGAGTGGGTGGTTTATAGAGATAGTCATGGGTGTTAAGTCCTACATTGCCTAGTTACTAGGAAACTGGGCTTTATAATGAATTCTAGGGAAGCTCCAAATTGACTAGTCCTTTTGGAGTAATAACGCAGATGTGGCTAGCGCTTTTCCCTGGGTTGTTACAAGTGGTATCAGAGCCACTTAGTAACGCCAGGTCATGTGGTATTGGAGCACTGCATGACATGGACCTGACGAGGATGTCAGGAGTTTAAGAGGGGGAGTTTGTAACACCCGGGGCCCATATTGGGAAGATGAGAAGAAGCTCACATAGAGTGGGTGGTTTATAGAGATAGTCGTGGGTGCTAAGTCCTACATTGCCTAGTTACTAGGTGAAACTGGGCTTTATAATGAATTCTAGGGAAGCTCCAAATTGACTAGTCCTTTTGGAGTAATAACGCAGATGTGGCTAGCACTTTTTCCTGGGTCATTACACATCCACTGGTGGAGATGACCCGGACAAATTTCACTATCAAAAGATGGCGTACAAAAATAGTAGAGAGAAAATCACTTTGATCCCAAAGCCCCAATACACCTAAATCTCACTATCATACAAGAGAGATTATTCCCAAAATAGAATACAAAAGACAGATGTACAAACTCTTCTTTTGCTGGAACAGATGGCTGTTGATCTCTATTTTCTTCTCTGACTCTGCAGCACCTTTTTTTTCCAATCACTTGTTTTTGGCTCCTCCAAAAACCACCAAGAAGAAAACACCGGGAGGTCAGATTAAAGGAGTGAAGACATGTCGTATTCAAGACCTTCTGTGAGACCTATGCATAACCAAGAGCACATAAGAGAAGCTTCTTTATGTACCTAGAGATGATAACCATTCATCTTGGAACACCTCTCGCAGACTTTTCATCCAGAGTTGAATTCTTCATCAATTCATTTCTTCAAACACCTCTAACCCTTCATATGCTCATTCTTTCTAGTCCTTTGGAAGCGAGTTTGGGCTGAAGTTTGAGGAAATCCATTGGAAATGGGTCCACAACAACTTGAAAATGCTTCATGAGCTTCATTTGGAGCTAGATGCCCATTTCATTCTCTAAGAGATAGAAACATTTATCCATTTAAAGTACTTGAAGATAAGATTATGTGGTTATAAACTCAGAGCTTTTCCAACTTCCATTGGCAATCTTAAGAATCTAGAAACACTTGTCATAACCACATTCTTTGAGCGTGAATGTTTGCTGAACTCGATAATAAAGTTGCCACATTTAAGGAGTTTGTGTGGGGAAGTGATTTTACCTAATAACCACTCTGTCATACCTTTGTGGAGCCTCCAAGTCCTTTCCGTTCAACTATTTGACTCACAAATTGTGCATCTCATTGTTCGGGGCAAGACTCCTAATATAAGGAAATTAGGGCTAATGAGGGATGAGTGCAGGCAACCATTAGGCGGATGGGATTTAGAAGGTATTTTGGCAAGTCTCCACCATTTAAGCCATCACCAAACATTGAAAATTAAAGATTTTGGTGGGCGCATTATTAGTCTTCATAATTCATTTCCAAAGACAATCACCAAGATAAGCTTATCTAGGGTGTCTTTAGATGAGGGTGGCATGGAAGTGTTGGGAAAACTTCCCAAACTTTGGATATTGAAACTAGAATATTGTCTTTCTTTTGTTGGTTTGATCCATATGTGTGCACATTCGTTTCTCCAACACCAATTTTTAAAATTGCATGAAGGGGAAATTGAAAGATGGACACAAGAAGAAGGTGTAATGCAGGGCCTAAGGCATTTGGTTATCCATGAATGCTTTGATTTGACCATGCTCCCTTCAGAACTACGGAGTTTGACTGCCTTGCGAGAGGTGCAAATGTTAAAGAGCAACTTATATTTGGCAAACGAGTTTCAGAGATTGCAGATGGAGCTTAATTTTGTGCTATTGATCTATCCTCCTCTACATACCGACTTCTATGTAAACCCGTCTGGTAACTGCCATAAGTGGAGGTACATATATTTTATCTTTTTTTTCTATCCTTTACTATATGAAAATAACTGCATCTCTATGGATTCTCTTATAAAAAGGGGACACACACCATAAAATCTCTCTGATTTTGACACAAAAAAATAAAAAAATAAAAAAATTGACGCAGATACAGACTTCCTACCTAAAAATTTCTTCATTTAGTTTTCTAAAAAACAATATACTAACTTAAGCATCAGAGTGTTTTCGGTCTTCTAAAGACCGACGGATTTTCAGTGACCATTTTCTCTGCTTTGCAGGTAACACATTAATATGCTGGTCTGGCCATTGAAAAAATTGCATCAATAGTAAGCATCTTGATTTTTATTTGGCATAGTAGGAGGATTTCAAAACATAGTTTGAAAGTTGACACATAGTTATTTGAATGCAGAGAAGAGAAGAGGACATCATTTAATGGCCACTTGAGAGCAACAAAGTGGAAGAATTATGATGAAGAGAAGTAAAAGATCAATGTTTCAGAAAATCGAAGTCTCTCTCTTGACATTTCCGATGGAGAAGATAGAAAATGAAAGCAAAAGAAGATGACAAATCAAGTGCTGGTCACCCTCGTAGGGTGCAACATCAAGAATTCTCTGAAGCTGGACATTTATATTATAACACAATATTCTTAGACATTTGGTTTGCATTAGACATATGAGTAGAAGTCTGTAGTACACTTAAGTTTTAATTAAGAGACTTTTTATAGAAACATATAAGAAATGATTGGGTTTGCACGATTCTATTGATTTCTAGGTAGATTTATACATGGTGTATTAGTGCTTTACAAAGGAAAATGAATGACAAAAACACTTAAGTTGTGGTGATTTCCTTGATGGGTTGTTTGTAGCCGTTGGGATTGATTATGTTGCCTTAAAGATGGGTTTGGACGGCTCAACCCATAAAATTCAGACTATTGAAGTGCTTGCATGCTTATTAACTTGCTTAATGCATAGTGGATCAAGGGAAGACTATTGAAGTGCTTGCATGCTTCCTTTAAGCTTTCTTTGGCTTGGAATGGGCTAGCCGTTTGTGTGTTCATTGAGTTTCCTTCTTGAGGGATGCTGGCCATTGGGTGTTGACTGAGTTGCTTTGTGTGAGTTTGTTGCCTTATGGAGAGTAGATTTGTAGCGTGAGTTTCCTTTGAAAGGATGTTGTGTTGTACAATTGCTTATGTTCATTACGCCCCACAAGTGGGACAAGTGGAACATGACATTGAGCTTGGTGCTCATGAGAGAAAAATTGGATGATGCATTAATGGGTTTGGTGAATACGTCAGCCAAATTGTTTTTGTTGGATGAGAGTAATATAAAAGACTCCAAACACACCTAAGGGGGGTGAATAGGTGTTTATCACAATATATGCAGAATTAAAAATTTAAAGTAATAAGCAATCAACCACCAAAATATGTAAAGCAGTAAATCTAATGAACACAGATATTTTGGTGATGAAGAGGGAACCTTTTAGAAACTGTTTTAAAAGTAAAATCTCTCCAGGGCAGCCAAACCCAGTATTATCACTAACAAATAGATTATCAAGAAATTACAGATACGGGGACACTTACAACCTTTTGCAAGTCCTGACTCTATAAGAGACAACAAGCCTCCAGCTTGTTTTCCTAGCTCACAATCTTCTTCAAGTGATACTCCTTTAACGGACCCTTCCGATAGGCTTCTTCTTCGCCAAAGTAGATTAAACAAGTATAGGTTTTAAATGAAACATGAACACTCTAAGAGAGTATGGCTTCAAAGCTCATAAACTTAAAATCTCTCTTAGCACACATGGAAATAAAAACACTCAAAACACTTAGAATGTTTTTCTCTCAAATTAAGCTTCTTCTTTGTGTTTTTCCTTGATGAAAACGAATGGCCCAAGTCCCATATTTATAGGCTCAAGAGGGGTGCAATTTCAACCTTCATTTAATGCACTTTCTGACTGGCCGTCCGGACGGGGCAGGGGGGCCGTCTTGACGGACTCTGTCGGTGCAGTATGGCAGCGACACGTGGAAAGCAACTTTGACAACTCAGCAAGCATTTAATGCACGGTGCTGACTTTTGACCGTAGGCCGTCTGGACGGGTTTGGATGCTGTTCAGATGGACTATCATTTATTGCACCGATCCGTGAATCCTGGGGAGCATTTAATTTGTCGGAGACTTTTTCTTCATCGAAGCTTCCACCGTCCAGATGGTATAGTTCACTGTTCGGATGGCGTCACATTTATGGCACCGAAAACAGCATTAAATATGTGGGGAAAGTTTTCAGGCACTTTTTGACCAATGAAGCTTCCTCCATCATTGAGGTACTGTTCATCGTCCGGATGGGATGAACAGTAACATGTACAGTAGTGCAATGAACAGTTCCCATGAATAGTGCTTCGTCTTTTGGGCATCGAATTTAGCGAACAAAAATACTAACATTGGAGATGAAGCGGTCGACCACTATTTTGGAGGCAACCTTGTCACGAACAAAGTGAAAATTAATCTCCATGTGCTTGGTATAGACACGGAAAGCGAGGTTTGCAGAAAGATATATTACACTAATGTTGTCATATCACATGGTAGGTGGTGTAGAGAGAAAAGTGCCAAGATCGTAAAGAATGGCTAAGAGCCAAATAAGTCCGGTGGTAGTGGTAGCAAGGTCTGGTATTCAAATTCAAACTTTCAGTGTTGGAATGGGAGAAAACTCATGAAAGAACAAAGGAAGGTTATGGAGAGTGAAGGGATTTTTTACAAGACAAAACAAGTGCTGGAAAAGCTAGATCCTTTCCACTCCTTATATCATTCCTTTATAAAGGAAAAGTAGGAGACTACAAAACACAACACAATTACCAAAAACTTACAACACTTCAGAAACACAAGTACCAAAGTAACACAAGTTCCAAAAACCTTCACAAAAAGACATAAAAACAAATTCCTAGCAAGGCTTATGTGTACGTAAATGCACAAGAGCCTTATTTTATTTATAGGTGGCATCATTTTCATGTGCTATGTGTTCACCACGCTTCTTGATTCCTTTATTATTGCTGCTAGCTGTCAAAAACTATTGTTAGCTTTTTTGGATTGAGTGGGAGCTGGCAGATTTTACTATTTGTTAGTTTAGGTTTTGGCACATTCGGTTTGCATGTAATATGATGAAAATGAGTATCCTGTCCGGACAGCCAGAAGCAGTGTCCGCATTTACAGAGAGTTAAATGTGTTTTCTTTGAAGACCTGTCCAGACAGCCAGAATCAGTGTCCGGACAGAATTTCCAAAAAGTTCAACTTGAAGATCTAAGACTTGTCCAGACATCATTTATAGAAAGTTCACTTGTTCACTTCAAAGACCTGTCCGGATAGCCAGAAGCCATGTCTAGACAGCATTTACAGAAAGTCTATTTTACTTGGCCTGTCTGGACACTGAGCTTGGCTGTCCGGACATTGATGGTTTACGCATATATAACCCTAGCCATGTCCGGACACGTACTTATCCCTGTCCGGACACGGCCACTTAATTGTTGTTTGAATTTCTATTTAAACGATCATTATGCACATTATTATGTAGGTATTCAGAGAGTGAATACTGTGAGCTAAGAGAGAGAGATAGAGATATTGAACTATAGCATTTCAATCTCTCTTAGAGTAAAGGTGAGAAATCTCATTCTCGTTTCTACGATTAAACACTTGAAGCCAATCAGAGTTCCGGTGAAGGAGATCATATAGAAGAATTGTGCTAGATGTTTTGGAACAGGCTACTGCAGTAGAAGTCAAGTGTGTCGCTTGTCTTATGCAAGGGAGTGTCAATTGCAAAGGCTTTGTAAGTGTGAGCTTCTTGTAATCCCCATTCTTTTATAGTGGAGTGATTTCCTAGGTTTGGCTATCCCGGAGAGGTTTTACATTTAGAGTGTTCTCTAAATGGTTTCATCTTCGTAATCAAATATCTGTGTTCTTGAATGTTCATTACATATCTGTATTTGGTTGATTATTATTTGTTCGGTCAGATCTATTTCCACATAATATTTTGTGAAACACTTATACAATCTGAATAGGTGTTAATTTGAGTCAATTAGGGTTTTTCAATTGGTATCAGAGCGGGTTCACTTTGTGAAGGAATTATTTTCTAAGTGTGATTCGAGACTCCATATCAAATATCTCATATTGTTGATCCTAACTCTATTCCCTTCTTTGACAGAACAAATTATATGCTTTGGAAAATTCGTATGAGAGCATACTTTAAATCCATTAACATTTGGCATACTATTGAAGCTAGATGGACTCATCGAGACAGAGCAATAGCCGAATGGACAATGGAGGAGAAGAATGCTGCTATTGCTAATGACAAAGCTATAAATGCCATTTTCATATCTATCTCAAATGAGGAATTTTCAAGAATTTCTCGATGTGAGATATCTAAGCAAGCTCGGGAAACTTTAGAAATCACACATGAAGGAACTAAGATGGTAAGAACTTCAAACTTCAAATGCAGGTTTCTCAGTTTGAAGAGATTAGAATGCAGAAAAATGAAACGTTTGATGAATTCTACTCCAAACATAGTGCCATTAGAAACTCTACTATCATTTTAGGCAAGAAAATGGATGATCCTAAAGTTGTGAAGAAAATCTTGAGGTCATTACCTGAGAGGTTTATACCTCAAATTGCTGCTATCCAACAGAGCAAAGACCTAGATACAATGAGAGTAGAAGAACTTATAGGTTCACTTCAGACTTTTGAGCTAATTCTACCCAAACACAAGAAAACCAAAAATATTGCTCTTAAGGCAAAAAATGTTAAGGTCAAATCTTGTGGTTCGTCTAATGAGAATACTGGGGATGATGAAGAATTTGACATGTTTGCTAAAAAATTTAGAAAATTCTTCAGACCCACGAATGGAAATTTTAGAAATCGAGACTCAAAAGTACCTGTGAAACATAGAGGAGAGGTTAGAGGTAACCCACGTGAAAACATTGAGACCAATTAGAGGGATACGTTTACTAGTGGACGCAAGTGTCATGAATGTGGGGGTCGAGATCACATTCGGATTGAATGTGCTAATTTGAAAAAGTCCAAAGGTAAAGCTTTTAATGTCACTCAAAGTGATGAGTCTGATGACAAGAAATCTGAAGAGGAAGTTGAAGGAGAAGTGAATTATCTAGCTTTTACTGCCTCCTATGATAATGATTATAAGACGATTGACTCACCTCATATGCTAAACAATGCTGAAAATAATCTGATGATGAGGTGGATTTACAAAATTGCTTATAAGAACTTGTTTGTGGAATGTGATTAGTTGAACAAGCAAAACAGGAGAAACTTAAAAAGTCTTAAAGAAGCTAAACTTGAGAACGAAAGGTTAATGAAATCTATGGATGAATGTCTAGCTATTCAAACCACCTTGATTTCTGAAGCCACATGCTAATTGCTAAAGTTAAATCTCTGGAAAAGGATCAGAATGATTCCAGTAATCATTTAAATAAATTTTCAAGTGATAAATTGAATCAAATGTTAGGAAATCAGAAACATTCATATGACAGGACTGGATTGGGTTTTAATAAGTTTGCTGCTTCATCATCGTCAAATGTTGCTTCCATTTCTAAGATTATGTTTGTGAAACCTAAAATGAAAGATGTGGTGATTGAGAATTCATGTTTACCAAAAGAAACCTCAGAAGATGTAACCAAGAAGAGTAAGTTAAAATTGAAGGTCCCGATAAGGACAAACTTAAATTCTAAGTTCATCCCTACTTGTTATCATTGTGGTGTCATGGGTCATACTCGCCCAAACTGTTTTCAAATTAGGGCTAAACAACCATGGTCTCAGTAGAATATCCCTAGAAAAGATGAACCTGGATTTGGGAATCAACTAAAGGTATTAACTCCTCAAGTGAAACTCATTTGTGAGTAGTTAGTGGCTTTGTCAAATTTTGCTGATATGAAAGATATGTCTAGTTTGACTGATAATCATGTGAAAACAGTTCTTCAAAAGGAACAAGTGTGGGTTAAAAAGAAAGATCATATGTGCTTAGTTGTTCATACTGCTTTAAGTGTGCTTAACTCGTGTTTGTGGTTTCTGGATAGTGGTTGCTCCAAGCATATGACAGGTGATAAGTCTCTATTCAAAGAACTCAAAGAAGGCAGAAGAGGTGGAAACATCACTTATGGAGTTGACAGCAAATCAAAGGTGATCGGTCAAGGAATAGTGGAAATTCCCGGTGCTCCTACTCCTCAAAAATTGTTGTATATTGAAGGACTCAATGCAAATCTGCTGAGTATTAGCCACTTTTATGATTATGATCTAGTGGTTCAGTTTTCTAAGAAAGAATGCACTATATTCAACTCTCAAGGAAAATGGTTGATGGGAGGAGAACGCACTGCTGACAATTGCTATTGCCTCTCCTCAAACTCTCAGATAAATTGCAACAAGGCAACCTTGGACATTGGAGAACTGTAGCATCAACAATTGGGGCATCTGAATTTTCATGATCTGGTCAAAGTCTTAAATACAGAAGCTATAGTCGATTTACCCAAGATTCATCAGGTTGATAAAGGAAAGTGTGGACCATGCCAATTGGGAAAGCAAACTAGAATTCCACACAAGAAGACTACAGACATTTTCACCTTTAGAAACTTAGAGCTTCTTCACATGGACCTGATGGGGCCTACACAAACAGCTAGTTTGGGTGGCAAGAAATATATTTTGGTGGTTGTGGATGATTTCTCTCGATATACCTGGGTAATATTGATGAGAGAGAAATCAAAGGCATTTGAACAAGCTCAGATCTTGTTCAAAAAGATTCAAAATGAACAAGACATGAATCAGTAGTGATCACGGCAGAGAATTCGAGAATTCCAATTTTGAAGATTTTTGTGCTCAACATGGTATCCAACAAGAATTCTCATCTCCTATAACTCCTCAACAAAATGGGGTGGTCGAGCGGAAAAATTGAGTAATTTAGGAAATAGCAAGAGTCATGATACATGCTAAGAATATGGCCCAACATTATTGGGGGGAAGCAGTCCATACGGCATGTCATATTATCAATAGAGTATTTCTTAGACCAACATCTAACAAGACACCTATGAACTGTGGCGAGGCAAGAAGCCCACTGTCAAATACTTTCGGGTGTTCAGAAGTACGTACTACATTCTTTGTGATAGGGATAACTTGGGGAAGTTTGATGTGAAGAGTGATGTAGGTATTTTTCTTGGGTATTCCACCACAAGTCGAGCTAGTCGGGTGTATAACTTAAGAACCAAGACAGTGATGGAATCAATCAATGTTGTCATAGATGATGAAACTACTACTGATCATCTTGAGGAAGAGGAATCTCATGTTGGGGGGGAGCAAGCAGACATTTTTGATAAGACCCATGAACCCCCTAGTTCGAATGTTCCTACAATCAGTCTGACATTACCTCCAGTTGCAGAAGATGAAAACATGACTCAGTCACCAGTCCCAAACATGGTATCCCACATACCATCTCCAAAGTTAAACTTAATCACCCGAGAGAAAATTTGCTAGGAAATGTTGACGAAGGTCTACGACTGCGAAACAGGGTGGTTAATCAAGTCTCTTCTTCTTGTTATCTTTCTCAGCTTGAGCCAAAGAAAGTTAATGAGGCATTAGAGGATGAGAGTTGGGTTGCTGCAATGCATGATGAACTAAATCAATTTGTTCGAAATGATGTGTAGACTTTGGTTCCAAGACCAAAAGACCATAATATCATCGACACTAAATGGATATTCAAGAATAAATCCGATGAGCATGTTACAGTGGTATGAAACAAGGCTCGATTGGTAGCTCAGGGATACACTCAAGTTGAAGGAGTGGGCTTTGATAAGATTTTTGCACCAGTAGCCAGATTGGAATCCATCAGAATTTTGTTGAGCATGTCATGTCATCTCTAGCTAAAATTGTATCAGATGGACGTCAAGAGTGCTTTCCTCAATGGCATTCTTCAAGAAGAAGTGTATATAGCACAGCCAAAGGGATTTCAGGATCCTTAATATCCTGAACATGTTTACAAGCTGAAGAAGGCACTCTATGGATTGAAACAAGCTCCGAGAGCATGGTATAAGCATCTGCCGACATATCTTCTTGCACATGGTTTCATCCGAGGACAAGCAGACCGTACTTTGTTCATTCGTGGGAAAAGTAGCCAAAAACTCATTGCCCAGATATATGTTGATGACATTATTTTTGGCTCTACGGTTGACTCACATCCTTATCAATTATCTGAGGAAATGAAACAAGAGTTCGAAATGAGTATGATTGGTGAGCTGACATACTTTCTAGGCTTCCAAGTCCAGCAATCCACCAAAGGTATTTTTGTGTCCCAGCCGAAGTATGCCAAAGATCTTGTGAAAAGATTCGGTTTGGATCGAAAAAGTCATGCTCGCACACCCATGAGCACGAGTGTTAAGCTGAGTGCAAATGTGGCTGGGAAATCTGTTGAACAATTTTGTACAGAAGCATGATAGGCTGTCTACTCTACCTTACAACTAGCCGCCCCGATATATCATTCAGTGTTGATGTATGTGCTCGGTTTCAAGCTAATCAAAAGAATCCCATCTAACAGCTGTTAAATGGATCCTTAGGTATGTAAATGGCACTATCAATTTTGGTATTTGTTTTTCTAAAAACACAAATCTTGAGCTTGTAGGTTATTCTGATGCTGACTAGGCCAGAAATGCGAATGATCGAAAGAGTACATCTGGCGGTTGTTTTTATGTGGGTACAAACTTGGTCGCTTGGATGAGTAAGAAACAAAACTCCATCTTTCTTTCCACTACTGAGGCTGAATATATAGCTGCAGGGAGCTATTGCACACAACTAATCTGGATGAAACAACTTCTTGCTGATTATGGATTTGCTCAAGGGATGATGATTGTCTACTGTGACAATACTAGTGCCATCAATATCTCGAAGAATCTGGTTCAACATTCATGCACAAAGCACATTGACATTCATCATCATTTCATCCGTGACTTGGTGGAGACAAAGGTGGTATCTCTTGAATTTATGCCTACTAAACATCAATTAGCTGACCTGTTTACAAAACCTCTAGATGGATCTAGGTTTGAGTATCTCAGGAACGCTATTGGTGTATGCAATCTATCATGATCGTTTGCACATGACATGCCTAGAATCTATGCATATTTATGCTTTCTTTGGTATTCTAGGGCATTTTTTTTGTTTTTGCTGTTTTTGTGTGTCTTTTGTGTGATTTTTTTCTTCTTCTTGTTTCCTTGTTTAATGTTCATTGTCTCGTGTATTGTTTCTAAATGCATATGCTGCATGTGTGTGGGTTCAACACTTCTACAATTTACATCTGATGATTCATATGTTTATGATCTGCCTTGTACTTTCGGATACTGTTGAGGGAGTAAAAGTCATTCTTCTCATGACCGAATTTGTGCACTCTATGCCCCTATTAAGTTGTATTTTTGATATGTTTTTGAGAGTTCTGATAAGACATTTTTGTTAAGGAAGATAGGTAGTGTCAGTTCAATCAACTTGACCAAATCGTTAGTTGAACTTAGCTCCTAAAAATTCCGGCATTTTCTCCTATATGCTAAAAGCATAAATATGAACATTCAACAAAATAAAAAGAAAAATTAAAAAAAAAAAAAAGAAAAAAAAAAGAAATTAATATGCTAAAAGCATAAAATGTGATCGATGACTTATGTTTGCTTCAATGTGTCCCTATAGAAAGAATGAGTGACCAAACCATTGCGAAAACAGATGGTCATTAAAGGACATAGTGAAAAGCAAATGATTTGTCTCATAGGGAGTGTATTGGATGAGAGAGTTGTTAAGTGCCAAATATTGCATATTTGGGCTCCTTAATTTGCATTTGCTAAGCCTTTAACTTTATTATGTTCTGATGTTTTGGTTAGTTTCGGTGTTTTAGTGATTTATAGGTTGTTAAGAGAAAAATGCAGCTTTAAGGTGAAATTTGCAACTCATTCCATTAATTCTAGGGCTTAAGACACTTCAGGGAGCATTGGCAGAAAAATTTGGATCGAGCGATGATTCGCACCCGTCAAGTCCCACTAAAAAGACCATATCTAGAGTTTTATAGCTCAGATTGAAGCGATCTTAGTGTCATTGGAAAGCTAACTCAAAGATCTATAAAGTCATGTTTCACAAGAGTACGCTAATTCCGACTGGAAGTATGCTTGACCGCACTTTTAGTGCAATCAAGCCCACTCTCGCCCTACGCCGCAGGAGACATGTTGCACAACTGTGATCGATCGTACATAGAGTGCGATCGAGCGCACTCGCCCAACCTGGCAGCACTGAAACCCTAAAATCAGCTTACAAGTATCATTCTTTTCATTGTAAATGGACGAAGATGCGCCAGGGGCGCCGTGCTTTGTCAATTTTCATGTTTTCTGGGTTCTTGGAGCTTTGAACTCCAATTCTTTTGTAAGTACTTTAATTTTAATGAAGTTAATTTAGTTTCTTTATGATTTTGTTATCATGAGAGGCTAAATCTTCAACTAAGGTTGAAGATAAAGCCTCACCATTAATTAGTTTTATGTTCTTATGTTTTGTTCGTACAATTCTGTCGTTTAATGTAATGTAAGTTCATTTCAATTCAATTGTGTGACAAAATTGTGATTGATTGTTGTTAATAAATCGTGAAAACGTTGGATATTCATTGTGTTTCATCCAACGGATACATTGCATCTTTTGGTTTACTTTTGATATCCATTGTCTTTTGTTCAAAGCATCGATACATTGGATCTTTTGAACTAAACTGGATATGCATTGCTTTTCGTAAATACAGATGGATTCATTGACTTTTTCAATAGGATTTTATAAAAACAAAAGAACATGCATGGGATTTTATTGAAATTCAGATGAATGTACAAATATAATTATATGTGCTTTGATTTGATGAGGTGGATTCTAAAAACCTTAGTGTTTTTATCATTCGATTTAATTTCAGTATTTATTTAGTTTACCATTTTGCACAAACAATTTGAAACTAGGTTAAAATAGGATTAGTTTAGATAGAAATCAATTTTTGCAACGCAATTCCCTGTGGATCGACCTCGCACTTGCACACGCTATATTGCACACGACTTGTGCACTTACGAGTAATTATTATTTGCACATCAAGAGTCTAGGCCCTAACATGACATGGTTTGACTGTTGTTTGTTTCAGACTATTTGTCTTTCCTATACAAGGTGTCTGTCGAATGTTTTTCTCCCAACTGATGAAATCTTATTTAATGGGAGTTTTCACACACTACACCTTTCGCATGAGTTTTCTAAGTTCTTGCTTACTTTGCTGTATTCGCGGAACATGGTGCTTATTACATGTGTTGAATTTCTAGTGTTTGTGTAGTATGTTGATCAAGTGCCTAACACATACGATCGATCGCAGTCTTGCAATCAAATGCACCCGGAATGCGATCGAGCACACCCGTGCGTGAAGAGGAAGTCAGCTGCAGCCAGAATTCCCTTTCCTTCCATATTAGAGATTCCAAGTCCCATTTGTAATAGGACTAAACCCTACGAATTTTCTAGGTTTACTTGTGGTTCTAAGATTTCTTTAGGCCTATAAATAGACCTCTTAATTTCTAGGAAAAGGTGTGGAGAAAAGAGGCACAAGCTCTGGATAGGAACTGAAGGCTACATCAAAAGGAGTTTGGGTTTTCTTCTCTTTCACCTTTTATTTTTGTTATATAATTTATATTTTAATTAGGGCTAGATTGAAGCCCTAGTCATTACTATTCATGATTTCAATATTAGCGCATTTGCTACAATTATATTTTGGTGTCTTTAACTTGATTAATTCCTGCTATCTTGAATTCTTCATATATGTTTGTCTGATCAACATATGCAAGTAGTATAGACCAGTTAATTAAATCAATTTGGATGATCGAGTCCTAGATTAATAAGAGTAACAAAAGAAATCCATACTGGGTTCTTGGGTTAATCAACATGGAAAACAGGGAGTATACACCCATGCCCTAGGTTCCATGTGTTTGTCAGTTTCCATAGATTCATGATTTCTTAAAAAACAACTTAGTATACACCCATGCTAAATCCTTTAAGAAAGAAAAGAGTTAGAGTATACACCCATGCCTTACTCGTTGCATAGGAAAATCTATAGCTTAAGGAGTATACACCCATGCCCTTAGGTTGACAAACATTAGGTATGTATAACATGATTAAAGCATTGGCATATTGTTATATTATATAAGGATGATTAGTGGTGGATATCAAAGCCCTACCTTTTTATTATTATCAACTCAAAATCAATCTTTGTTTTGTTTTACTTACGGAATTTATTTGAAGCAAAATTTAGCAATCCTCGTGGGAATGATCTTGTACTTGCACCCTATACTACTATATTGATCTTGTGCACTTGCGAGTAAAACGTACAATTATTTGCCTATTAATTTAGGTAGATATTTGCACAAAAACACCGCTGCTTCTTACCATGCTACTCCTAACAAGGAGATCCTCACATCATACAAAGCAGGTGACTTTGGTATGGTAAGAATGGGTAACACTAGCAACTTGAAGATAGTTGGGGTCGGTAACATTCGTGTTCAAACCAATGTCGGGTGTACGTTGATTTTGAAGGATGTTTGACATATTCTAGATCCGCGTCTCAATCTCATATCTGGGAATATTCTTGTTAAAGAAGGGTATGAACATTACTTTGGCAAAGGAATTTGGAAGCTCACCAAGGGATCTTTGGTGGTGGCTAAAGGCAAGTCTTGTTGTTCATTATACAAGACACATATGAAGGTGTGTCGTGATGAGTTGTTCGCTGTGGAAGATAGTTCATCTCCAAATTTATGACACAAAAGGCCGGGTCACATGAGTGAGAAAGGGTTGCAGATTTTGGCAAAGAAGTCGCTCATTCCTGTTGACAAAGGGTAAAGCTCTTAATCCATGTGAACATTGTTTATTCGGGAAGCAACATAGAGTTTCTTTTTCAACGTCTTCACAAAAGAAATCTACTGTTCTAGAGAGGGTCTACTCAGATGTTTGTGGACCTATCTAAGTTCCAACGTTGGGTGGCAATAGATATTTTGTCACATTCATTGATGATGCATCAAGAAAAGTGTGGGTCTATCTATTAAGGACTAAAGATCAAGTCTTTGATATCTTTCAACAATTCCATGCCATGGTTGAAAGAGAGACTGGAAAGCAGTTGAAGTGTCTCCGTACTAACAACGGAGGAGAATATACTGTGAAGAAATTTAGAAGCTTTTGCTTAGAGCATGGAATAAGGCATGAAAGGACTATGCCAAGCATCCCACAACACAATGGTATTGCGGAGAGGATGAACCGCACAATTGTAGAAAGAGTTAGATGCATGCTCAAAATGGCTGGATTGCACAAGTCATTTTGGGGAAAGGCCACTTTGACGGCCTGCTATTTAATCAAGTCAACCGTTCACCTTCAGTTCCTTTGGGTGTTGACATACTAGAGAGAGTATGGAGCAGAAGAGATGTCTCATATTCTCATCTGAAGGTATTTGTTTGCAAGGCTTTTGCAGATGTCCTAAAGGAGAACAGGTTGAAGCTAGATGATAAGGCACCTCCCTGAATTTTTCTAGGCTATGGAAATGAAGAATTTGGATTCAGGCTATGGGATCCAACCAAGAGGAAGATTGTCAGAAGTCAAGATGTGTTTTTCTATGAAGACCAATTCTATGGTGACGCAGATAAACCTAAAAAGTTTAAAGCTGTGATTGAAGATATAGTTGATTTATCTTCTAGTCCTTCTCAGCATACTCCAAACGAGAAAGTTCTGCATGATGCTACACCTGAATTGGCTCCTAGTGATGAGCCAGAGTTGCTTGATAATGATGAGGATATTGAGCGGCGGGAGCATCCTCATGATCAGGAAGATTCAAGATCTCAAGTTAGAAGATCTACTAGAGAGCATAGACTGTCATCCAAATATCCTACTTCAAAATATATTCTGCTTACTAGAGAGGGGGAGCCAGAGAATTTCTGATGCAGATCGCACGTTCCCTGGAAGTGCGATTGAGCACACGTATACCTGCGATCAAGTGTACTTCCAGACACTTGTGTATCAGGCCCCTGGTTGTGCGATCGATCGCCCCTGTAGTTGCGATCGAGCGCACTCAGGCATATCTGTTCCGCAAAAGGGACATTAGAGACACTTATCTTAGTTTTAATCTTTTGTTTTAAACTAGGTTTCTTTGTTAGTTGTTATTTTATCTTATCTTTAAGTTTTTCAGATCAGATTAGGTTCTTTATTATTCTTCTATTTGGTTTATTCTTCTTACATAGACTTCTAAACCAACTTTATTTCATTGTTATTTTAGAATTAGGAGTCTTGGGCTATAAATATATGCTTATAGCCTTTATCAATTCAGTTGTCGATTATTATTGATTTTAATTAATGAGAATACTCAGAGTTGAGTTTATTCCTCTTTCCCTTTAAACTTTAGAGAGTATCTATTGTTTTTAGAAAAATTCATAGATTATTGATAGACTCTAAATCTAGAATTAGTTATCCGCTGCTTTGTTGTTGTTCTTTACTGCAGCCTACTAAGTCACGCTGCATCAGTTGGTATCAAAGCTCAGTTACTTTCCATTCATAGGGAGGAGCAACTGCTTGGCGGACATGAACGAGGTGTACGTGCGTACGGAGATAGCAAGTAAGGAGCAACCGACGATTTGTTTGAGGCACATGAGTGGTGGGCCGAACAACTGTCGTCGTCTACCAAGACCATGATTCGCGGAGGCGGAAGGTAAATCTATCGCTGAACCTTGGCAACACACAGAGGATCGACTCAGGGCTATGAGGGATCAAATTGAAGACCTCACTACCCAATTATCCAACTTGTGTGGTCAACATGGGAACGGATCTAGAAACCTGTTTGCGGAGCGCCGAACGCACGAACGTCAGCACCTTGCGCAAGCTCATGCCAATCGGTGGGTAGATAGATTCAAACTCAAAATTCTGAAATTTGACGGGGATCTAGAACTCAACGAATTTCTGGATTGGGTGTTGGCTGTTGAAGAGGTTTTTGAATTCAACGGGATGCCCGATGAACAACGAGTCTCTTTGGTGGTACATACATTCCAGGGAAGAGTTGGTGCGTGGTGGCAACAACTAAAGAAAGCTAGGAAACAGGAAGGCAAATTGAAGATCAATAGTTGGGAAAAACTATTGAAATATGCGTAGGTCGCTTTCTTGCCCCATAGTTATACCATGGGCCTGAAGTCACAAAATTGGAGACAAGGGTCTATGGCTATGACAAAGAAAATAGAAAATTCCTACAAAAAAAAGGTGTTTAGAGAAACATGGAGTGAGGCGAAGAGTCCACGACAAGCCAATTGGACCCTTACTTACCAACCACAAATCCATAAACCGAATCCATATTCTGTGCAGGAGGAAAAAGAATTTGTGGATGAAGAGTTTCAGGAGTCCGAATTCATTGATGAAGAGTTCAGACATGAAGATGGTGGAGATCCTTCGCAAGGATTCGTGCATTGGGATTCCCCACCAACCTATGATGAGAAGCCCGAAGAAGATGACTCATGGGAAGAGGAAAGACCCATGGAAGAGCACGAAGAAGATTGGTTTTTTCCCATATTTGGCGATCTCTATTCCGAAGAAGATGACTCATGGGAAGAGGAAAGACCCACAGAGGATCATGAAGAAGATGACCCATTGGGAGATGAAGAGCCCACCAATGATATTGGCGATTGTGAAGAGGTTGATGAAGACCTTTCAGGTGAAGTGTCTAATTTTAATGATGAAGAGGTTGATTATGTTGATTTCCTTGGTATTGAAGATATTTTAAATTCGCCTAACGAAGATTATGGTGAGTTTTATGCGGATGAGGAAAATTATATGTTCATAAGAGAAACAATAGTTGACCCGTCCTTGAGTATCTTCATGGCACGTGAAAGGGAGAAAGAACGAGAGAAGAATAGCAAATCTGAAGTATTGCCAAGTGGTGTGTGGGGCTTTCATGACAACCATCACGGTGTTTCGATGATGAGAAGCGTCACATTTATTTTGGGGTGTTGCCTTGTTTTGATCTTGAAGAAGGGCGAGTGGAATGTGTTGACTAGACATCCAAAGGACCATGGAAAGAACTGGTCGAATTCGAGAGCGAATTCTCTCCAACATGGGGAGAATGATGCAGATCACAGGTTCCCTGGAAGTGCAATTGAGCGCACGTACATGCAATCGAGCGCACTTCTAGACACTTACGCATCAGGCCCCTGGTTGTGCGATTGATCGCCCCTGTAGTTGCGATCGAGCGCACTCTGGCATATCTGTTTCGCAAAAGGGACATCAGAGACACTTATCGTAGTTTTAATGTTTTGTTTTAAACTAGGTTTCCATGTTAGTTGTTATTTTATCTTATCTTTAAGTTTTTTAGATTAGATTAGGTTCTTTATTATTCTTCTATTTGGTTTAGTCTTCTTTCATAGACTTCTAAACCAACTTTATTTCATTGTTATTTTAGAATTAGGAGTCTTGGGCTAGAAATATATGCTTATAGCCTTTAGTAATTCAGTTGTTGATTATTATTGATTGTAATTAATGAGAATACTCAGAGTTGAGTTTATTTCTCTTTTCCTTTAACTTTAGAGAGTATCTATTGTTTTTAGAAGAATTCATCGATTAGTGATAGACTTAAGATCTAGAATTAGTTATCCGCTGCTTTATTGTTTTTCTTCACTGCAGTCTACTACGTCACACTGCATCAATTTCCAAGAAGTACAATCTCATAAGGATAACATCAGCTGGGTAAAAGTCATGCAAGAAGAGAAGAATTCTCTGCAGAAAAATGATACCTATGAGTTGGTAGAACTTCATAAAGGTAGAAAAGCACTGAAGAACAAGTGGGTGTTCAAGCTAAAAAGGGATAGCAGTGGAAAACTCACAAAGCACAAAGCACGGTTACTAGTTAAAGGCTTTGCGCAAAAGAAAGGCATTGAATTTGATAAGATCTTCTCTCCAGTTGTGAAGATGAGTTCTATCAGAGTCTTTCTTGGTTTGACAGCTAGCTTCGATCTTGAGCTTGAACAATTGGATATAAAGACTACATTCCTTCATGGTGATTTGAAGGAAGAGATTTACATGGTGCAGCCAGAAGGTTTTGAGGTAAAAGGAAATGAGCACTTGGTTTGTAAATTAAAGAAAAGTCTATATGGTCTCAAGCAAGCACCAAGACAATGGTACAAGAAGTTTGCCTCATTCATGGTGGGTCATGAGTACAACAAGACCAAGGCAGATCATTGTGTTTATATCAGGAAGTTCGATGAAGGTAACTTCATTATCCTTTTGCTATATTTTGATGATATGTTGATAGTAGGGCAAGAGCAAAAATGATTAGCAACTTGAAAAAGGAGTTGTTCAAGTCCTTTAACATGAAGGACTTAGAGCCAGCTCAACAGATTTTGGGTATGCAAATTATACGTGACAGAAAAGCCAAGAAGGTGTGGGTGTCACAAGAGAAGTATGTTGAACGGATGCTTGAAAGATTCAACATGAAAAATGATAAACCAGTTAGCACGCCACTTGCTAATCAGTTTAAGCTTAGTAGAAACTCATGTCCGTGTACAGAGGAAAAGAAGAAAGCAATGGAGGTCATTCCTTACTCCTTAGCTGTTGGGAGTCTTATGTATGCAATGGTGTGCACACGACCAGACATTGCACATGTTGTAGGTACTGTCAGCAAATTTCTCTCAAATCTGGGCAAAGATCATTGGGAAGCTGTGAAATAGATCTTTAGATATTTGAAGTGTACTTCCAAGTTATGCTTAATGTATGGTGGTTCCAAACCAGAATTGATAGGCTTTACTGATTCTGATATGGCAGGGGATTTAGATAATAGAAAATCTACTTCCGAATATATGTTTACCTTTGCCGAGGGAGCTGTCTCATGGCAGTCAAAACGCCAGAAGTGTTTGCATTATCAACTACAGAAGTGGAATAAATTGCCGCTACATAAGCTGCCAAGGAAATGCTATGGATGAAGAGATTTTTTCTTGAGCTTGGAGTAAAGCAAAATGAGTATGTGGTATTTTGTGATAGTCAAAGTGCTATAGACTTGAGCAAAAATGCTACTTATCATTCTCGGACGAAGCATATTGATGTGAGATATCATTGGCTACATGAGGTGGTAGATAAGAAGCAAATGAAGCTTGAAAAGATCCATACAAAAAAGAATCCCTCTGATATGTTGACTAAGGTGGTTCTGACTGGAAAGCTTGAGCTATGTTCCCAGTTAGTTGGTTTAAACTTCCTGTGAGTGGAGTTAGTCGTGGCTTGCTCCTCTAAGTAGGGAGGGGGAGATTTGTTGCTTCCGACAAGGTTTTTCCCTACTCAAGATAAGATTTTGATTAAACAAAATGGAGCAAGTCCTACAAAGATTTATTATAAGATATCTATAAAACATATATTACTCTAATTGTTTTTCTCTAAGATATACTACAATCCACTCACCCCAAAAATTCCTTTCAAATTTCAAACATGCGTGGGAGAGTTTCATGAAATAGGCACACGTGTACCTAGAAAGATCAAGATTTCACATATATAATATCTCTAAAGCAACCATTCATATGAAATATACTTGCATGTGTATGTGTTTGTGTAATATACTTACATCCTACATCAGTGCTTACACTTGGATTTGTTGGTTGCCGACAAGATTTTTCCGTACTTAAGATAAGATTTTAATTAAACAAAATAGAACAAATCCTACAAAGATTTATCTAGATGATTCTCCATCCATCTAGAAGGTTCTCTACAAAGATTATCTAGATGGTTCTCCATCCATCTAGAAGGTTCTCAATTTGTCTTCATCATCTAGATGGTTCTAACTTGAATGTCTAGTTCATTCATCTAGATGATTCTAACTTTGGCTATAAATAGCCAAGGGGCCTTATGCCTCAAAGTCAAAGATGATCAATGATGATCAACAACACACGAGAAGAGAAGCCAAGAGAGGAGAGCTTCAGTTATACTCCAACAGAGAGTTAATAAAATACTGTTTTAATACACCACTGAAAGTGTACATTAGTTTCAACCGAGGTTGTTTCTCTCTGTATTATTTTACTGCTGTATTAACTCAAGTAACTCAAGTTACTCAAAACTTGAGAAAACACCACTGTAACAAGTTGTTTATAGTGGATTGATCAGAGTTAGTCCTGTGAATGTAAGCCCACTACCAAACCACGTAAATACTGTGTGTTGATCTCTTACATTTATTATTCCATTATTATTCTGTGAAGTTTGCACAATCATTGATTCAAGGGTGTATCCATCCCTAACAGGATTGTACCCCAAAACAACTACCAATATTTCATACACGAAATAGCTATTAAGAGATTAACTCAAATCTAGTACGTACCAAATTTCTGTGGGCATTCAAGGATTTGGTCTACTAAAACATCATCATTTACAAAAATTTCATTCATGCAGCCAATAAATCTATTAACGTACGTAACAATTACTTTCATTCATACTTAAGAGAATTCAAGAGAGAATAACCGAAACTTAAAAGAGTAAACACAGCATGACATGAGAGAGATAAATAGTCTCCTTGATTTCTCTTCCTTCTCCTTCCCTGGTTCATCCGCTCTTCCCCTTTCTTCTCTTCACTATTTTTTTCTTCCCCTTTTCTCCTCTCTCTATCACTCCTTCTCTCTCGGTTTGTCTCTCCCTTCTCTCTCTTTTGATTTGGTTGCTAAGGGATGATGAGAGTGTTACTTCGCGAGCCCGGAACCAGCTCCTACATGCACGATGACAAGTGGTGTTATTTGCCATCAAGCCAATTTGGTCAAGCTGAGAAGAATTCCTCCATGGATCTTGACACACCATTCTTGTAGGTAGTCTTGCTGTCAAAATATACAACTTTTTATGGATTAATTTGCTGTCCACGTGTTTATACAAAAGGAATTGCAACCTTTGTATAGTAACTTTGCTGTCCACGAATTTAACTCCTGTCCTAAAATAACTTTGTATAGTAATCATTCCAGCTCATCTTCTTCTCATGTTTTTGTTTTTGTCCCAAAATGTAGTTATAAAATTTAGAATTAATCCCTAATGGGCCTAAACTTTTTTTCTTACTACAACAGTACAACATATCCAAAAAATAGTGGCCTAATAAGATCATTAATCTACTAAAATAATTCAATAAATTTCGAGTTCTATTAACTGTTTGTAACCTATTCAAGCTTAAAAAAATCATAATATTTTTTTAATTTTACTCCGAATGATATGAAATTTAGCTTGCAATTTTCCTTATTTACACGTCTACAACATATCCAAAAATTACAACAACTCAGAACTTTTTGATACCTTAAAAGTCATCCGAATTGCCTATGATTTAGTTTGTCGGAAATTTCTGCTTTGATACTTGCACTTTCTAAAAATAACAACACTCCTTCCACAAGTGTCCAAAAATCATGAAACTACTTTTAAAATCTCCATATCTTATCATTCTATAATACCTTACAACAATTTTGTTTATTTCACTTATTGAAGTATCGGCATCTAAAATAGTGTGGCTTCTCTCCACTTGGCTTGCTATATCATTAACTAGTCATTCTTACCATCTATCAAATTTAGTTCATCTACTCAACTCCATGTTGGTCTTACAAATATTGAAAATCCCCCTTCTCCTGGATATTGAGATTATCCGTTATTTTATAAGATAAATTTCGTGGTATTACGTATACATTAAAAAAAAAAAAAAATACATATCAAAAGATAAACTAATCAAAATTAGTCTATAAGAAAATAAAGCCAAAACTGCCGCCGGAACCATAGTAGCCTAGATAAAATGGAAATAGAATATTACAAATATATATGTAGAAGGATCGACCCATAACAAGGGAAGAGCCAATTATTTGCTTCTTCTGTTTGGTTTAAACATTTCCAGCAAGGAGAACATCAGCAATCAACTTGTCCAAGTTCTGGTAAGAAGAACCACCAGGCTTGGCAGCCTCTTCTGCCTTACTCTTCCACTCCATTACTTTCCTCTTCATTTCTTTACCTTTATCACCCTCCATTAACTCCCTCACAAGCTTCTCAACATCATCTCTCTTAACATCATTATCTATCTCCATCCCAATGCCCCATTCAGTGCAAGAATACCTGCAATTTGTCTGTTGCTCGGCAAAAAAGGGCCATGAGATCATTGGCACTCCACCACACACACTTTCAAGCACTGAATTCCATCCGCTATGCGTTAAAAACCCTCCAATAGAGGGGTGCTTGAGGATTTCTTCTTGAGGACACCAACTTGCTAGCATGCCTCTATCTTTCGTTTCTGTAAGAAACTCGGGAGGAAGAACAGCTGAATCGCCGGCAACAAGATCAGGCCTTATAATCCACAAGAAGTGTTTCTCACTGTTGCCTAATCCCCAAGCAAACTCAATGAGTTGTTGAGGCGTCATGACAGTGATGCTGCCGAAATTTACATAAACTACAGATTTGGGTTGTTTTGAATTCAGCCACTCCACACATCCAGGCTCTTCTTTCCATAGATTGGAGGCTATTGATTTCAGCCGTTGATCTTTGATCTGGTCAGCAAGCAATGGAAGTGGACCGACGGTGTAGATGCGCGGAAGCAAAGAGGAAATACCCTCCAAAACATCTTGTTCGAAGTGGTCGAACGTGTTCAAAATGGTAGCTGAAGCTTTTGAAGCTCTCTCCACTTCACGGATGATGAAGTGGAGCATGACGTCATTCTCATCTGTAGTTCTAATGAAACTCGGATAATCCTTCAGACGGATGTTTTTCATCCCGGGAATCCAATCGATTGCGGTTTCTAAATACCCATTTGTTAGATAGCTTGCATCTGCATGTGAATCAAATGAAAACAAGCTATATATTAAACGCCGGCGTATAACTGGATAAATAGTATTAATGTCAGCGAGCGTGTTACCTTTGAGGGGAGTTAAACCTCGTTCAACAAGATGGCGGCAGTGCATATAAGCCAAGAAGCCGCAGGCGCTAGGCGTCCAGAAAATAACATTTGGAATTCCAAATTCTTCAGCAGCTTCGAGAGTGAATGCCATGGCACCGTCAGAAATGATACACGTCACAGGCGGCGCGTTGGAAGAGGAAGCGTCGTTGAGTTTGGAGAGGAGGTTGCGGAGTGGGACAAGACAAGTCTTTGAGGTGGAATCGCAAAGAGCGGGGATGTCTTGGGTGACATCAGCGTCCGAAGGCGGGAGGCCGTCGGGGATGATTTCAAAGCGGAAGTCCGACAAGCCGTCGAGAGAATCGGAACCTCGGGACTTGAGTAAGCGCCTATGATTGTAATGAGTGTTGACAAAAGTAACATGAAAGCCTTTATGGTGGAGGATTTTCGCTAGCTTGAGCATTGGGTTTATGTGACCCTGGGCTGGATATGGAACGCAAACAACATGAGGTCTAATCCCTTCCGAAATGGAACTCATTTTTCTCTCTTTCTCACGCACTCACAAACAGGGAAGCAAAATCGGACTTCTTTCAGAGAAAGCTGGGTTTTTCCAGGCCTTTTGTAGCCAAACTGTCGATCACAACTAAGCTTTTTCTTTTCTGTTTAATTTTATTCTTCTTTTTTTTTTTTTTCCCTTAAAAAAATTAATCTTACATGTGCAAACACAGATACCTGCGCATGATACCCGCCGGACAATACAAATAAAGGGACGATGAGATAAAACAAAAGCAGATTTTTGTCTTTGGATTAAAGAAATAAGTATTCCAACTGTCATTTGCTCTTCACCATGGTCCATGACTTAGCGCATGCGCATGCGTATGTTGACTTTTGTTTAAAAGAAATGATAAAAATCATCATTTTGTTTTTTATTAAGATTAAATACTTTATTTACCCATGGAGTTTCACAATTTTATTTTTTGACTATTTGGATTTATTTTTAATCACAGGATATTCATGTTGTTTGCCTAAAGACCGAGATGGTCCTTTAGTCCAACTTTTGCCTAAAAAAAAAAAAAAAAAAAAAAACACTAAATAGCAATGAAAAAAATGTCTAAAGCAATAATATCTATTTTTGGTCCTTCTTTTATTTGATATTTAAAAAAAAATACAAAATGATTCTTTTTTTTCACAAAACCCATCCCTCCTTTTGACAAAACACTACCTGAAGTATTAAACCCAGAGTACACTCTTTGGGAAAAGAAGGACCAGTGCATACTTAGCTGGTTCATTGCAACTTTGACCACTCAAGTTGTTCCCACAGTCTATGGTTGCAAAACATCAACCCAAGTTTGGACAATTTTGGCTACCCGCTATGCCTCACCATCAAGATCTCATGTCACACAACTCAAATGACAATTGCAAACCCTAAGGCAAGGTTCCAAGACTTGCGCTAAGTTCATACGTACAACAAGGTCTCTCTCTGACCAGCTAGCTATTGCTGGTAATTCAATTATAGATGATGATCTAATCTCCTACATCATTGGAGAATTGAGCCCTACCTACAATGTCTTTGTCATGACTTTTGCCATGCATACCACGGATAAGTCAATGACCCTTGAAGAATTTCAATCCCAACTTCTAGGACATGAACAGCTCTTGGAGTATCAAACAGCCACTACTGAGCACACCTCCTTTGCTTTGTTGTCTTAGAAATCACCAGCCAAGCACAACAACAGCTTTCAAAGGCAATCCCCTCCATCCAGGAACTTTTCTCAGAAGAAACCCTACAATTCTACTGCTGGCTTCTCTCAAGGCAGACCTTATTCTAGACCACCCAGCAACTTCACCAGAACACCACCCAGCAACTTCACCAAAGGACAACCCAACAACTTCACCAATGCCCCACCTTCCAATCCAGGCTCATCCAACAGGATTCCTTGTCAAATATGTGGTAGAGTTAATCACCAAGCTTTAGATTGCTTCCATCGAATGGACTATGCTTTCCAAGGGCGCCATCCACCATCAGATCTTGCTACCATGGTATCCCAAGCCAAGGCTATCCAAGATGAAGATCACTAGCTAGCAAACAGTGGGGCTAACATCCGTATCACACTTGATTTGGGCAAACTGACCATACAGGAACCATACAATGGGAATGAGATAGTGGCAATAGATAATAATAGTGGGCTTGGTATCTCCCACACTGGTTCCTCTCATTTCTCACCTCAAACTCCTAACTTTACCTTAATGACATTCTACATTGTCCTGATGCTGCTGCAAATCTTCTTTCAATAAACAAATTCTGCTATGATAACAATTGTATGTTTGAATTAATAGCAACCTATTTTTTGATTAAGGAAAACGTCGCGGGAAGGATCCTTTTGCAAGGAGCCAGTAAGGATGGTCTCTACCCTATCCAGCTACAGTACTTCACCAAAAACAAATTAAGTGCCCTCACTTGTTACATTGGAGTCAAAGTGTCTTCCTCAATATGGCACAATTGATTAGGTCACCCCAGCCAACCTATTATGCAGCATATCCTCAGCCAACATCACCTTCCAAGTAGAGTCAGTCCTTTTGTGCTCCTTGTCAGTTAGGCAAGAGCAAACAATTAGTTTTTTCTAAGTCTATTAGAATTTATCATGCTCCTTTAAAGCTTATTCATCGTGATGTATGGATTTCCCCAATTAAATCAATAAATGGAAGCACTTGCTATGTTCTTTCATAGATGATTTTTCAAGATATACATGGTTGCTCACTCTTAAACACAAATCTGATGTGTTTGAAACATTTGTCAAATTAAAATGCCTTGTTGAAAATTACTTCAATCTCAAAATCAAACAACTCCAAACTGATGGTGGTGGAGAATACACCTCAAAAACAAATTTCTTAGCTTCCAATCTACCAATGGAATTCTTTATAGGTTAACCTGCCCACACACTTCCCAACAGAATGGCATTGAGAAAGAAAGCATAGACATGACATAGAAACTGGCCTTAGTCTTTTAGCACATTCACATCTTCCTTCAAAGTATTGGGTAGAAGTTGTTAGTACCTTAGTTTACCTTATAAACAAACTACCTAAACCTACTCTCAAAAACTTCAGTCCTTTTCTCAAACTATTTCAAAAAGCACCTGACTATATTCTCTTGAAAACTTTTGGTTGTGCTTCCTATCCTCTATTAAAACCTTACACCAAACACAAATTAGAGTTTAGAAGCAAGTAATGTGTATTTTTAGGTTATAGCCCAAACCAAAAAGGATACAAATGCCTTGATCCCATCTCCAACCGAACTTATGTTTCCAGACATGTAGCATTTGATGAAGTGTTGTTCCTGCTAAGGGTGGAGCAGCCACAACTACCCCTGCAAAGGTTGATTCTCCCAAGTCAGGTATTGTTCTTGATCCCTCTCAATTCATTTCTATTCATGCTTCATCACCAAAACCAGTAAGTATGGATGATATTCCCTCTCATCTATCTATCAATGATAATACCACTGTCATATCATCCCCCCCCCCCCCCTCCCTGCCCCTGTTTCTCAAACAACACGCCATCCTCATCACCATTTCCAAATGACAGCAACATATCTTAGGATGCATCTCTCATCATTCAGTCACCTGCTCAATCTCCTACATCCATTTTCAACCCTGATGAACTCTCTTTAGCTGCAGCACCTCAGCCTAACTCTACTATCCTCTCTAATGATGCCTCATCTCCACATATGATTACCAGATCAATGACGGAACTCTCCAAACCTAAAATTTTTCCAGACTACAAACTATACCACTCTCTTAAATCCACCAAAAATCCTCTCAAGGCCATGACAAGCTTTATCCTCCCTCTAGTTCCCACTACCTTTGCTAAAGCTACTCCCATACCTCAATGGTTTTCTGCTATGGAAAGTGAAATCCAAGCTCTTCAAGATAATGGCACTTGATCCCTCTGTCCTAAACCACCAAACCGCAATATTATCAAGAACAAATGGGTGTACAAGGTGAAACAGCATTCAGATGGCTCAATTGAGAGGTACAAAGCTAGACTTATGGCTAAAGGTTCTCAACAGAGAGATGGAATAGACTATCAGGAGAATTTCATTCCAGTCATTAAACCAGCCACTATACGCATACTTATCTCTCTAGCAATGCATTACAACTGGCCACTCAAACAACTGGATGTATCTAATGCATTTCTACATGGTCACTTATCTGAGGAAGTATTTATGGAACAACCTACTGGTTTCGTGGACAGTAAGCTCCCTGGTCATGTATGCAAGCTCAAAAAGGCTCTCTATGGTCTCAAACAAGCACCTAAGGCTTGGTTTTATCGACTCTCACAGGCTCTACTCCACCTGGGATTCATTGGCTCCTTAGTAGACACATCCCTCTTCATACTTCATCGAGATTCAGTACATCTATTTATCCTAATATATGTTGATGACATTATAATCACTGGCACTGATTCCACTGTCATTGCATCAATAATTTCTAGTTTGCAGCAAGAATTCAAACTCAAAGACTTAGGCTGCCTGTCCTACTTTCTTGGCATTCATGTTTTGAGAGACAAGACAGGACTACATCTCAATCAAAGCAAATACATAGTTGATCTTCTTACACGAGTCAACATGCCTGGAGCTAAGCCTTTTGCAGCTCCTTGCACCTCAGGGCAGAAGATGACAAAGCTGGATGGTGATGCTCTCCCATATCCCACGGCCTACAGACACATTGTTGGAGCCTTGCAATATTGCAATATTGTACTCTTACTAGACCAAGCATTGCCTATACTGTCAATAAACTTTGTTAGTTTCTACATTGTCCCACAACTTCTCATCTTCAAGCTGCAAAAAGAGTTCTCAGATATCTCAAAGGGACTCCAGATCATGGTCTGCATTTTACTCCTGGACTACTCCAAATACAGGCCTACTATGACTCAGATTGGGCTGGTGATCCACTTGACAGAAGATCTACTACAGGCTACTATGTATTTTTTGGGAATAACTTAATCTCCTGGCATGCTAAGAAGCAACCAGTTGTATCTAGGTCCAACACAGAAGCAGAATATAGAGCAATGGTTATTACTAATGCTGAAATCTCTTGGTTAAGAATGCTTATCAAAGAGTTACATATTGTGCTCCAAAAACCTCCTCGATTATGGTGTGACAACTTAGGAGCCATTGCCCTAGCTTCTAAGCCTATCTATCATGCTCGAACCAAACACATAGAGGTTGATTATCACTTCATCAGAGAGAAGATACTTCACAAAGACCTGGCAGCATCTTATATCTCAACAGCTGATCAATGTGCAGACATGTTCACAAAAGGTCTCACATCCACAAGGTTTCTATTCCTTAGAGACAAACTAATGGTCACCTCTCCTCCCATTAGTTTGAGAGGGGCTGTTAAGGAAGTACACTGTGAGCATCCCGTGGACGATCGAGCACAATTACTTAAGCGCTCGATCGCAGTACCAGAAAATACTAGAGCACCCAAGGGGTTCGAGCACAATCACTTAAGTGCTCGATCACAGTACCTAAGAGTACCAGAGTGCAAAACCAGTTTGAGGGCGATCGAGCGCAATCACTAGAGCGCTCGATCGTAGTGCCAGAGGACAACCAGCCGCCGTAAACTTCCTACTCCTACTGGGACACTTACCACTCTTACTTATCTTTTATAATACAAACAGGTAACATTTAAGTAATCTATTTGTATTCGATCACACCTCTTGTGATCGATTGTAATTAATCCTCTTGTATTAATTAGCGTAGATAGATACCTTATCACATCAATGCTTATCTTTTTAGCTTGATGTGATCAACTACAATTGTAACTCTTCTCTATTTAAGTTCAATGAGAAAGCAGTAGAAAGTATTCCTCCTAAAAGCAAGTTTTCCTTGCATTCTTACTCATACGAACATGCTGGTGAGACAAAAGAGAACCCACCTTCTGAGTTGCCACGACCACAAGCGTTTGAAGTGTTGGGATCAATTTTTAAGGAAGAAGTTGAGATGCCTACGCTAGTCTTCCTTCATTGGTCTCAAGGGGTACAAGTGTGGTCCTTTGTCCTTGCATATCCCGTAGGACGCCTCTCTCATCACTCTCAGCTCCCGACCGTCTCTCTCTAGCTCTGTCGTCATCGTATTCCTCTTCTGTCGTGAGTCTGTGGCAGTGTGGTTTGACTCTACTTGTCAGTGGTGCATCGTCGGAGCCTCGTGGTCATGGGTTGCTCGGTACTGCAACATTGGAGGCTCGTGGGTTGCATGGTGGTGGTCTGACGGTAACCGATTATCTGAACCGTTATTAACCGAAATTTTTGAAATAATTTATTATCCAAATGTTATCCATTAATTGACCAAATTAATCGATAATTTCAGTTAATTATCGAAAATAGAGTTATCGGTACCGTTATAACCAATACCCACCCTTACTTGTGGGAATTTTTTTTTTTTTTTTTCAAGAATAACCTTCGTGTTTTGGTTTTTCCTATTAATTTGCTCTCTAAAAAGATGCATTGATTTGCATTTTGTTTTACTGTCTGAACACGTATTTTCAAGGCAGTTGTTCTCTTTCCGTGGATCAAACAACTGTTCGGCCTAGTCTAGCAAAGCATTTTTGCATTGGTCCAAAATAATTGATGTACTATAAAATTTAAAATTTTTTGTATTAAAAGGTGAAAAAAAATTATTATTTTATAGAGTTTTTTTATTTAAATAGTAATAAAAAGTGAATAATGTAATATAAAAAGTGAAAAACAAATTGAGAATATTTTTACGTTGATTTTTTTGAGAAAATGATGCATGAGCAATGTTACAAGATAGTTGATATTTATTAGAATAAGTTGGAGCAAATTTCTTCCAAGTTTGTGTCCAATTAGGAATAAATTAACAAGCTCTATGCAAGAATTTTTATTCTGAATATATATAATATTTGAGACTTGCTACTCATCATTTTCGGTCTTTCTTCTATCTTCTAAATTTTAAAAATTATTGTGTCATTATTTGGTTTTGTCTTTATGTTATTTTCATGTTAGTCATTTTTTTATGGGAAAAATATAATTTAGCCTCCCAAACTACCAGTCATTTGCAATTTAGCCCCCCCAAACTACTAACCAGTTGCAATTTGGCCACTCTATTAGTCATCACCGTCAAATATGATTGAAAATTCAATACGACATCCAAGGTTAAGTTACTAAAATGCCCTTTTTAAAAAAATCAATTTTAAAAAGGGTTTAGGAAACGACGTCACAACAGCTTCGTTTTTTCGTTTTCTTCTCCATACAACCTCTCACCTAAGGCTTGGAACTGAACTTCAAGATGGGGAAGGAAAGCAAGGAATTGATACGCAAAACTAACTGGCAAACAAAGCACAAAAGGCACTCCTTAGGCCTCATCAATCGAGGAAGGAAGCATTCCAATCGTTGAAATAGCCTTCTTGCAATTGGGGGGGCTTTCATCGGCCTTTGGGATATTTGATTGAATCAGAGAATCGGTTCTTACAGTGCCTAGAATTGGACAAATAGCTTGTGCACATGAACAGGAGGGAGTTCATCGTAGAACAGAGAGAGTGAGGTTTGGATTGGTCTTTTAGGTTGGTCACGAATGCCCTCTTACTAAATACGCACATATCGGCGCATGTCCCATTCGCACAAACTCAACTCTTTCTTGATCAAATCTTCAAGAGTACCTCCGGCCACATATTCAAGATATAGATGTAGAGTCCGGTACCTTCTTCGACGGTGAGTGAACTCCCAAGGCAAGAAACAATATATGGACAACTGCGCAGTTGTGCCAACACTCTTTCCTCCAACAGGAGGGAGAACGACTTCTCAAGTGGGCACGTCTTAACGGCTATCGGTGGAGCCGTGGGGTCACCGGGTTCAACCAAGAACACCGTGACATACATTCCCTTGCCAAGAACCCGCTGCCTTTGCCACATCGCCATGAAATCCAAACAAGCACGAAAACACTGAGAGTGAAAATGAAGAAACAAAGCTGCTTGGTGATTAGGGACTATAGTGAAAATGACATCACTTCCTAAACCCTTTTTAAAATTGATTTTTTTTTTCCAAAATGGCATTTTAGTAACGTAACCTTGCCAAAACGATATCGTATTGAATTTTTCATCCTATTTGACGGATGACTAACAGAGTAGCTAAATTGCAACTAGTTGGTAGTTTGGGGGCTACTTTATTACTTTTTTAACATCTGGAGGCTAAATCGCAAATGGCTGATAATTTGGGGGGCTAAATTATATTTTTTCCTTTTTTTATTCTCATGTAAGAGTGTTTCCCTAATATGTTCACTAATAGTCTTATTAGGTTTCATATTTTCATAAGAGTATTGATCGATGAATCAGTCATTATTTGGTTTTGTCTTCCGTAATACGTGCTACTCTTATGCAATCAATACACTCTCTCATAGTTTCGTTTTGGAGTACAAGGACCAATTTTATCATTTGATTGTGTGTGTCATTATTTGGTTTTATCTTTATGTTATTTTCATGTTAGTCCTTATTTTATTCTCATATAAAAGTGTTTCCGTAATATGTCAATAGTAGTTTTATTAGGTTTTATATTTTTATAAGAGTCGATTGACTTAACTCAACTCTAAAAATATTGTAATAATTTATGTATTTAAAGGCTATTATGTTATAAATAAAGGAAAGAGATAAACCTTTTGTTTGAAAAAAGTTTTAGGTTGCCATAAAATCTAAATGTTATTTCTATATTTTTATTAGTTTTATAAGGGTACAAAAGGCATTGCACATGTTTACCATCTGATTTAACGCTAAGGGTCTGTTTGGTTTGCGGAATAGACCTATATAATAGAATGGGCTATTCCTATAGGATAGTCATTCTTTTGTTTGGTATGAGTCTATTCCTAAAAATAGTATTTCCATGGAAACGACTAATCCCAGATACACAGAAATAGCTATTCCTCTAAAAAGGAATAGCTATTCCTTATAGAATGGAATAGATTTTTCAAAAAAAACCCCTTATAATTTTTTATTTTATTTTAAACTTAAAAAAAAATAATAATAATAGAAATTAAAGGGGGTGGCCGACAGCCACCCTAGATCTACTCTAGGGGTGGCCCGTGGCCGACAACCACCCCATATCTGCACCAAGGGTGGCCGGGGCCACCCCTGGAGCTCCTCTGGGGTGGTCGCGGCCACCCCAGAAGCCCTCTAGCCCTAAGGTGGCCACGACCACCCCCGCAAGTTGTTGGAGGTGGCCGTGGCCACCCACTCCAAGGGTGGTCGCACCACCCCCGGTCGGTTCTATTGGGGTGGTCGGCCACCCACTATTTTTAAGGTTTTATTAAGGTTTTTTTTTATTTTTTTTTTCTAATATGAATTGAAAAAATAAAATAAAATAATGTGGGGGTTTTTAGTAATTTTGATTCAATTCCAATTAGATCATATGTATTATTACCAAACTAAAGAATTTGAATAATTATTCCATTTCAACCTCTTTTATTCTCAGTAATACCTATTTCTTTTCCTAAGGGAATACCTATTCCACAAACTAAACGGGGCCTAAACTTTAACAGTAGGAATAATATTGCAAAATTTTGAAACATGCATGGGAACTTAACATTGTAATCTTTTAAACTTTAGAAGTATAATTACTAAAGTGCTGAAAAATTTGAGGGTAAGTAAAGTTTTTCCTAATAAAAATAATAAATAAATAAAATGGTGCACTTTTTTTTTTTTTTTTGGAATAGGTATTACCATATCATTAATAATCAAAACAGTGAAGATAGAGCAAAATGCTCCATCAAGATAATATCACAGATAAAAATGGAATATCCTCCCCCCAGGTCCTATCTACGATTTGGCAGGTTGCATGCTTTGCCAAAGTATGTGCCACATAATTGGCCTCTCTCTTCGCATGATAGCAAGACCAATGTGGAATTGATTGTAGCAGCTGCCTTGTATCTTCCACAATATGGCCCATTTTGCTATGATCAGTGTCCCTAGAATTGAGAGCCTTCACTACTCTCAAAGCATCACCTTCCAAAATGAGAGTTGGCACTCCTAGAGCTTGACAGAAACTTACAGCCTGGAAAGCAGCCATCGCCTCCCCAATAGTAGGATCTATATGACCCAACTTTGTAAGACTTTTTGCTACCTTCACTCTTCCTTCACAGTCCCGAACCATGACTCCCATACCAACTCTACCTGCTTCACGATCTATAGCAACATCCCAATTTGCTTTAAGACAACCAGCTGGAGGTGCACACCATTTGACCCTTGTATGAGCTTCGACCCCAGTATTGGCCAAAGGTTCCAATGTTGAATGAGCATTTTTTAAATCTTCCATAGCTTGGTATGTTTTCCTTACAATTTCATTTGGATGTTTAAACTCCCCCCCATGAACCACTGCATTCCTGCGAAACCAGATTCGTCGAGAAATTCCAACAAACAAAGCAAATTTTTCTGTCCCAAATTTCTCCAATATAAACTCAGCCACCTTCCGGAATTCTTTCCTCGTAACTGTGCATTTCTGGAATCCTCGATCACACACACCCTAAACATCTGTTGCTGAAGGACATTCCCATAAAATATGGGAAGCATATTCATCCTCAATTTTACATATGGGGCAAAGAGAATTAGTTACCACCTTTCGCACTAAAAGGTTCTCCTTAGTAGGCAAAATATTTTGACAGGCCCGCCAAATAAAATTTTTCTCGGCATTTGGTATACTCAAGCTCCAAATAACCTGCCATATATCAGTTTTGTCCACCTTCCTAGAGCCCTCCGGAATATCCTTCATCTCCATCTCTTTGGCCAAATGATATGCACTACGTACAGAAAATATACCTGTCTCTGTTCCCCTCCAGATCATCGCATCCGGCTGTTTATTGAAGCTAAAAGGAATGGATGAAATTGCATTAACCTCCTTAGCAGAAAAATTTTCGTTCAACACTCGGAAATTCCACCACTGTATATTCGGGTCTATAAGCTCGTGAACTCTTGATGTCACCTCCAGGTGTCTTGGTGGGGAATGGACAGCAAACGTAGATGGTAATGGGAGCCACTTATCTCCCCAAATCCTCACCGTCTTTCCATCACCAATGCGCCAAAGCAGCCCTTCCTTACAAAGATCAATAGCCCCATAAATACTTCGCCAAGCGAATGAAGGTTTTGAACCCAATTTTGCATCTAGAATGGAACCCTTCCAAAAATATTTCGATTGCAAGATCCTGGTAGTAAGACTATTCGGTGATTGGATTACCCTCCATACTTCCTTTGCCAGTGAGGCCTTATTAAAGCAAGATAACTCTCTAAATCCCATCCCTCCTTTAGCTTTAGGAAGCCCCAACTTATTCCAGCTCATCCAGTGAATGCCTGAATCCCTATTATGTTGTCTCCACCAAAACTTCTGCATCAAAGTGTTAATTTATGAATTCAAACATTTTGGAAGCATAAAGATACTCATACTATATGTAGGTATGGCCTGAATCATGGCTTTCAACAAGATTTCTTTCCCTGCTTGGGAAAGGAATTTCAATTTCCAGTCCTGAAGTCGCTTCCATTTCCTATCCTTAATACCTTTGAAAGCTTGAGACCTTGACTTTCCAACTAACGCCGGTAACCCAAGATAAGTATCAAAACGGTGGTTTTCGGGGACACCTGTCAACTCCAATATCTGTCTCTTTTTCATTTGCTCCGTGTTCCTACTAAAAAATATTGAAGTTTTCTCCTTGTTCAGTTTTTGGCCTGAAGCATCTTCATAAATCTGTAAAATCCTAGACATTCTTTTCCAATGCTGAGAATTAGCTTTGCAAAAGAGTAAACTATCATCGGCGAAAAACAAATGATTAATTCTAGGACCTTTCTTAGAAGTTGGGACTCCCGTTAAAGTACCCTTACTATCTGCCTTTACCAAAAGAGCACTAAGGGCCTCGGCACAAATTAGGAACAAGTATGGTGAAATTGGATCCCCTTGCCAAATTCCTTTGGAGGGAATGATGTTTCCCATAGGGGTTCCATTCACCAAAACTTTATAATTAACTGAGGTGACACACATCATAATAAGTCGAACCCATCTATCATCAAACCCCATTTTCTTCATAACCGCCTCCAAGAACCTCCACTCTACCCTATCATAAACCTTGATCATATCGAGCTTTACCGCCATAAAACCTTCCTTACCCCACATCCTTGAGTGCATAGTGTGCAAAGTCTCATAAGCAACCAAAATGTTATCAGCGATTAGTCTTCTTGGAAGAAACGCACTTTGGTTTTGGGAGATAATGGTAGGCAACACTACCTTCAATCGGTTTGCAAGCACCTTGGATATAAGCTTATATATCACATTGCATAAGCTTATAGGACGAAAATCACTAACAGATGAGGGGTCTTTCACCTTCGGAATAAGTGCTATATAGGTGGAATTAATTTCTGTATTCAAACAACCAGAATTTAGAGTTTCAATTATAGCATCACGAACCTCCTTTCCCATTGTGGCCCAGTGCTTTTGATAAAAGCTAACAGAAAACCCATCTGGCCCTGGTGCCTTGAGAGGAGCCATTTGATTAAGAGCAGCCCCAATCTCCTCCATGGTAAAAACTTTTAATAAAGCCACATTCATCTCTGATGTTACCCTGCTAGCTACAGCCGAAAGGCATTTGGACATATTCCCCCTAGCTTCATTTGTGAATAATTTCCCATAGTACTGTTTGAAAGCAGCTCCTATTGTTTCTTGAGTCTCACATACCCTTCCCAGCTCATCCTTAATACATTGAACCACATTCCTCTTTTGCCTTTGGTTAGCGCAAGCATGGAAAAACTTGGTATTACGGTCTCCGTTTTTGAGCCAATTCTCTTTGGATCATTATTGCCAATGTAAATCTTCTTTCTCCATAATTGCATGTAGCTCTCGTTGTATTTGCTGGATCTTCTGCCGCTGAGGTCCCTGATCCTCCCCTTGCAGTGCAACTAATTGTTTTGCTTTTTGTTCCATCATACTTGTAAAGCTGGACCCATTAACCCTCTGCCAACGAAGCAAACATTTCTTACATTTCCCCAACTTTTCATGAATTTTATGCCATCTGCCCATTGTATTGGATTTTTCATGCCATACTCGTTGGACCTCCTTCGTGCATTCAGGTTCCATTCCCCAATGGGCTTCATACATAAATCCCCGTTTGCATTTACTCCGACCCCCCCTGCCATGAACCGGCATAATTAACGGCGTATGATCCGAACCGACCGCCACTTCCACGTTAATTTCTACTGCAGGATATATTTCACACCAAGTGGATGTCGCCATGACCCTATCCAGTCTTTCTTGGATAAACTCCTCTCCCTCTCTACAATTGGTCCATGTGTACTTTGGTCCCCGGAAGCCTAGATCATGTAACCCACAGAATTCCAGTGTTGTTCTAAAATCCTCCATTAATCCCATGGGCCGCCCAATACCACCAGCTTTCTCAGATAAATCAATGATTTCGTTATAATCACCAGCATACACCCATGGTTCCGGCTCAAAAGCCTTAATGTGACGTAATAAACTCCATGCTTCGTGCCTCTTCCACGGTTCCGGATGGCCATAAAAACCAGTAAATTTCCATGGTATCCTCTCTGGTGTAGTCGTTATCTTTGCATTAATGTGGCGCCAGCTATAATTTTGGATCTCTACCTCCAATTCGTCATTCCACATCAAAGCTAGACCTCCACTTCTCCCCACACAGTCCAGTACAAGCATACTTTTAAAACCCGTCTTCAAACATATCCGCTCCATTTTGGTACTACGTAATTTACTTTCCATGAGGAAAACCAAATTGGGCTTCTTAACCTTCACCAAACGACAAAGGTCACGAACTGTCCGAGGGTTCTCAAACCCCCGGCAGTTCCAGCTTAAGAGAATCATGGCGGTCGGTGGGGCTGCTTAACAGCCACCGCCCTCCCCGAACCACTCATAAGTTTCTTCTCCTTATCCCGAACCATTGAAAGTTCTCGTACCATCACTTTCGAACTCCTCTCCTCCAATATTTCTCCTCCATCGTCTGTAGCCTTTCTCTTTCCCCCCTGCCATAGCCCGCTTTCCTCCGAAATCGGATGCTGACTAGCCCGTGCCTTTCTTTTCCAGTTTTGGGAGCCATGTCCAGTAGTATCCCCTCCCTTCACAGAAATGATGCATGGATTCTGAGTTAAGCCATCTGTTCCTTGTTTGCCACTTGTGTCCCCCACTATGCCCAAGCCAAGTTCTCTTCGATACAATACTCCTTCTATCAACCCCTGAGCCCATTATCACCACCCTGGTCCCCCTCACAACTATTTATAATATGGGTCAAATGGTATTGCATGGGTCCACCACATGGACTCTCTCCTCCCCACAAGTCATGAGTTTGGTCCTGCATAATTACTGTTGTACCCCCAATCACTCCTCTTTTAACTCCAGCAAACGTGTCTATCAAGGGCTCATCAAGGAGACGAGGAAACTTAGACATTGCACTCCCGCGCTTTGGACTCCCAAAACTACTCTCCATACCCGAATGTGTTTTCGCCAGGTGGACTAAAATGTCACCCTTCATTCCCAAATTTTCGGATTTTGAAGCATGATCTCCACCATCTTCGGCCAAAACTGATTCCTGTCCACCGTCTGGAAACTGCCTCTGTACCCGATCTTCTCCGTCGGAAAGATGTGCCGACATGGAATTCTTATCATGCTCCATTCCCACTCCACCCTCCGTGATTGACGTGCTTGTTCCTTACTTTCTGAAAAATGTGGTTGAAACGAATCATCACCATTTCCTTCCTTTGGTTTAGCTCTTCCCCTCTCCATACGCTTTCCATACGGATTCACCCTCATCCAAGGTCCATATTGTGTCGATGCTTCATTGAACCTTGTTCCCGTTTTCTTCAAACACCTTGCTGCCCTATGGCGGATAACACAACAATGAAAGCAAATATGGGGAAGTCGTTCATATTTAAACGCCACCAACACAGATTTGCCCAATAGTTTCAGTATCCTTCCTCTAGATAAAGGTTTCGTAAGATCCAATGTAATTCTCACGCGTAAATAAGGTCCCCACCCAATTCCGTCCATGTCCGTCTCAACCTCCTCCACAACCCCCATAGTAGATCCAATCTGGTGACCCACTGCAGTACCCATGCAAGCCAACGGCAGATTGAACATACATACCCAGAATGCTGCCTTTTCAAATGGAATTGTCGTTGGGGGAGTAACTCCATCAAACTCTTCTACTGAAAACAGGTTCCCGTCAAAGACCCATGGGCGCCCTTCCAACACCCTCACTTTGTCCCAATCATATTCAAACTCCACCAAAAACAGATTATCCCCCAACACCGTGAAAGACGTAGAGCCCGTGGGTCTCCATCCCCTCACCAGTGTCGATCGTATAATCTCTTTACCTACAAATCGATCCGCTACCAGTTTGCCTACCAGACAGGATTTGCCGCGAGACACAATCCCAACCAATGATTGATCATTGATATCCACCTCCAAACATTCTTCCTCCAAAAGAGAAAAATTTCCCATAATTTTGTAAGATCATCCGCCATTCTAGACGTACTATAATCCACCACCTTCAAACCAACTAACTCCTTTCACTGTCTAGACAAAACCAGACCTGAAGAGTATTTCCTCCTCCTCCACGAGTTAACCTAGAGAGAATAATTTTTTTCACCAGACTAGGAGATACAGAATATGATTGTGTATCTCCTAGTCTGGGATCATGTGCATCAACTACACCATGAAATTATCCGTAGATCGACTTTATAAAAATATTGAGATATCATGCTATTAAAAAAAATGGTTAATAACATTTTTAGTACTTAGGCTTTAATGTTTTTATTTTTTTTTTCAAGGCTTTAAGATATGACAAAACTAGTACCTCAAGTTTTGAAAAAGACTGAATCTCCACCTCCGTTAATTTCCGTCAATCCCCACTAACAGAAGTCCATGTCATCACCACGTAATCACGTAGTATCACGACACATGTCCACCTTTAAAAAAAAAAATCCACGGTAAATCCACGTCGGTTCGGTATAACATTCAACTTCAACAAAAAATTGAAATAATTTGACATTTTTCCCCCTTTCTTCTTCCTCGCTTCTTCTTCATCGCCGGAAGCAATTTCTCCATACCCAACCACAAGCAATTTCTCCATCCCAGCCCAGAAGAAACTATTCAACAAAAATTACAATTACAAAGCTTTGAATAAACGAGGTCTCATGAATCCGGATAAAAATGGCTGGAATCTTACATGCTTGAAGGAACAAAACAAACCAACCCAAACCGAAAAATCATCGTGATCCGAAAGATGGTGGCTTTGTGCAGTGGCTATGGGCATTCCTCCTCCGCCAAACGCAGCAGTCGAAAGCCACCGCCGGACTCCACCGAAGAACTCTGCTGGACTCCACCAAAGGACACACAGTTGGAATCCACCCAGTTTGAGGTAGATGAAAAGCCGGTTTTTGAGAATCAAATCAGCAACCCATCGCTCTTTTGCAACCCATGGCCAATTGATTTTTGGATCAAACAAAACTAGAATCTGAACTACTCAACATCATATTCTGAACTACTCACAAATTCCACATATTCCATTATCGTGGAATCTGAACTACTCACAATCCCATTCTTGATTTAATGAGTTTTGGCCATTCTTGGATTTTGTGGTGTCTGCTTCAAATGATTTTCTTTTGTGTTTGAATGGGTTGGGCGGTGGCTCTGGTGGTGTGCCTATGGGCATTTTGTCCGCCAGGTTTGGTTGTGGAAAAATGTAAAATTATTTTTATGTTTTGTTTAAGTTTAATGTTATACCGAACCGACGTGGATTTTTTTTAAAAAAAAGTTGGACACGTGTGGCGATGATGTGGACTTTCGTTAGTGGAGAATTGACGAAAATTAACGGATGTGAGAATTTAGTCTTTTCCAAAACTTGATGTACTAGTTTTATCCTATTTTAAAACTTAAAAAAATAAATAAAAACATTAAAGATATAAAAAAAATTATTAACCAAAAAATAAATAAATAAATGAACAAGAGAAGCATTTACACGTAGCAATCGACCACTCGTTGGATAATTATGAGCAAAAACAACAACAAAAATCTTTTTCTTCTTCTTCCTTCAACCACACAACTGTATCTAGGATTCTTAATAACTTTGAATTTTCTCTTCAATAATTGAAGACGATCAAAGAGAGTGGGTCATCAAGAGAATGAAAAATCAATTCTCTAATTGTGAGTGAGAGTACATATTATGCCTCACAGATTCCTCTATTTATTTATAGGCTTTAGACTACTTGAAGATAGAACCAAAAAAAAAATATAACTAGTTTCAATATGGTCGTGACAATGGTCATCTCATGACTTGTCGCAAGTTAGTGTTAAATTTATCTTACAAAATGCCTTGGCTAAAGACTAAGAATAATCATTACATAAAATTCATCTTAATATGAAATTTGTTATTTCTTTGATCTACTTAAAACACTTGGATTCCTCCTTGAAAATGGAGTTCTCAAAATGCTTGATCTTTGCTTTACCTTTTAGTCCAGGATCTTCTAAAGATTTAGAATTAATGTCATAAGACGTCTCAAAGTTTCACATCATTCCTAATGACAATGTTTTAAAGGAATGATAACTCCAATGGTTTGATCAGTGCGTTGTATCTGCACTAACACATCATTATGAAATCACTACTTTACACGATCAAAATAAAAAATCATGATTAATGCGTTACAGTTTTGTCAAATGGAATATCCAATTTCATTGCTAACTATGAACATTAAATTGTAAACTACAAGGCTTATGGTTTAAGATATTTTATGTGATAATCTCATTACTTAAGCCATAAACCATATTTAATACAATATATGGACCATTTACATGTCAATATGTTATATGCCTAATGCTCATAAGTCATAAATACATTCGTGAATAAACAACCTTATTCAATTTAAATCAAAATGTCTTACAAAATAATTGAGATTTATCACACTATCCCTAACAACATATTGTTGCTTATATATATGTGCATTTCTTTTAAAATTAAAGAATTTTGTGTAATAATTATATTTTTCTTTTAAAATCAATATATGATTTTGTAGTCATGAATGAATAAGCAAATCAACCCTATTTGTGGATTAGGATTTTTTCCTGTTCAAATGTTCAGATAAACGGAATAGTATCCAGTTAATTACACTTGAAAGGTATTTTTATTTTTTCACTTTTTGATAAAACAAAAATACTTCACAATAAATAACTGAATAATCTCTTATTAAAATAAACTTGAACTAAAGATGATCTAATTCTTTGGTATCACATTCATTATACTGTTTACCAAGCACGTACATAGACATAATAGTAAGGTGCAATGAGTCCCAGTGACAAAAGTTAGGCTGCTTGGGAATTGATTAGTTGAGACCCACCTCATTACTCAACCTCTGTCCCACCACATGATCTGTCAGCTTGTCGGCCACGTATACGGTTGGGAGCTGGAATACATTAATGCACTTTCACTCATAAAATATCTTATTTGTACAAAAATAATCATGCATTTATTTATTCATCTGCATGTGAAACTAGGCTCTGTCATGTTTTAAAGTAATGCAAAATTTGTATAATGGGAAACGTGAAGCCTCATTGAATTTGGCAAGAAATTTCACTTGGAAGAATCCCACCCCCATTAATTTAAATTTGCTAGTACACACATGGAGGAGTTCTGTATCTACCTCTCGTGAGATTAATCATATAAAATTATTTACATTTTTTTTCTTTTTTTAAAATATTGATCATAGGATTTTAGTATAACAATCATAGTCAGATCTATATAAATAATTGGTTTACTCTTTTGATGAATCATTGTATATAAAGATGCTTGTGTGGATTAAGAAAGTAATTAAATATTTTGCACATGGTAACCCAGTCTTATCCCATCATAATGAATCCTTCCCTAGCGATGGAGTTCATAAAACTCCCAAAAAAAAAAAAAAAAAAAAAAAAAAAAAGGTTCTTGATACCGATAATTCTTTCACTCTAGTCTCAAATTCAATTTCAACTTTGCCTTTATCTCGGTTTTGCAAAGACCAACCTCAGTGCCCTCTTCGATTTATATGCGAAAAAATAAAACAGGGTTTTGTTTTCAACACAAAATCAGACACAATTGAGCATTTTATTTCCAAACATGATTTCAGGATTTAAAATAGAGTAGTTTTATAAGTCTTTTTTGTATCACTTTAAAAATAATGTGTCTTTAAAAATTATAATTTGATCAAAATTTAATAATGATAAATTATAAATTCAATGGTATATTTAAGAGCCACAACATCTATGGAATGACATGAGAATTACACAATAAAACTTGTAGCATTACTCTTTAAAATGTTGTCTTTTTTGAAAAATGTCAAATTAAAATTTTACTCCGCCCAATTTTTTTTATGTTTTTTTGTTTTGCCCCCCTTCTCAAAACTCTAATGCTAGATCTACCTCCAAGCGACATACGGTGACAACATTAATTTCAAAGATGGCTCAGTCACCCTTAAAATCATCCTTCTCTTTTTTTCACTCGCTTCTAAAAAAAATTCAGTTTATGTTTTTTGTTTTATTTTTTATTTTTCAAATTTATTAGAATATTTTTTGTCCTAACAAAAATTTGTAAGGTCATATATATATATATATATATATATATATTTGTCTTTTTACTCGTGTCCATAGATATTGACGGCTATGTTTGCGAACAGGCCGGGCCGGCACTGTAGCTGGAACGGCACTGTTCCAGGCTTCCAGCTACAGTGCCAGCAGCAAAAATTGACTTTTTGCTCTTTTTTTTTTTTTTTTTTTAATAAAACAAAATATTAAAAAAAAAGAAAAAAAAAAAAAGAAGAAAAAATGAGGAGAAAGGGGTGGTGTTCCAGCCACCCCTTGGCCAAAATGGGGTGGCCGGACCACCCCATTTTTGGCCAAGGGGGTGGCTGGAGCCACCCCCTGGCCGATCTGGGGGTGGTTGAACCACCCCCATGGCCAAGGGAGTGGTCCGGCCACCCCCTTGGCCAAAAAATAAAAAAAAGACTGGGTGCATTTGGGGGTGGCCGGACCACCCCCAAGGGGCTGGCCACTCCCTTGGCCAAAAAATAAAAAAAAGACTGGGTGCATTTGGGGGTGGCCGGACCACCCCCAAGGGGCTGGGGGTGGTTTCGGCCACCCCCAAATGCACCCAGTCCGCTTTTTTTTTTTGGCCAAGGGGATGGCCGGACCACCCCCTTGGCCATGAACCACCCCCAGATCGGCCAGGGGGTGGCTCCAGCCACCCCCTTGGCCAAAAATGGGGTGGTCCGGTCATCCCATTTTGGCCAAGGGGTGGCTGGAACACCACCCATTTTTCCTCATTGTTTTTTTTTTTTTTTTTTTTTAATATTTTGCTTAAAAAAAAAAAAAAAAAGGAAAAAGTCAATTTTTGTTATTGACACTGTAGCTGTAGCTGGAACAATGCCAGCCCAGCCTGTTAGCAAACATAACCGACGTTCTTTTATTGGTTTGAGAGTAACATTGACGTCCACATCAACATTGATGTGGCAGCTCGAAAATAATGTGTACTTTTTTCTTATTTATTGATTTGGAGATTTCAATATGCCTTTTTGGCTTCGAAACGAAACCATTCAGCCTCGACGGGTAACGAACAACAGTTGCCGCCTTGCCGGCTAGTTCTACCTATTATAGCATAAAGCTAAAATTATTATTATTTTTATTTATGGTAAGAAAAAAAAAAAAGTAAATTAAAACCATAGTATAAAACGCCGGGAAAGATCCAGCCTTCTATTTTTCTTCCCCGGCCATCTGTTTGTTCGTGAGAGAAAAATGAAACCTCATGTCGTCTGCATTCCGCTTCCATTTCAGGGTCACATAAACCCGATGCTGAAGATGGCCAAACTCCTCCACCACAAAGGCTTCCACGTCACTTTTGTCAACACCCATTACAACCACACACGCTTACTCAGATCCAGAGGCCCCAACTCCCTCAACGGCCTGCCGGACTTCCGCTTTGAAAGTATCCCCGACGGCCTCCCGCCTTCCGACGCCGACGTCAGCCAAGACGTCCCCGCTCTTTGCGATTCCACCTCAAAGACTTGCCTCGTCCCACTCCGCAACCTCCTCTCCAAACTCAACGACTCTTCCTCTTCCAACGCGCCGCCTGTGACCTGTATCGTCTCCGATGGTTCCATGGCATTCACTCTCGAAGCTGCTGAAGAATTTGGAATTCCAAATGTTCTTTTCTGGACGCTTAGCGCCTGCGGCTCCTTGGCCTATTTGCATTGCCGCCATCTTGTTGAACGCGGTTTAATTCCCCTCAAAGGTACGTAATATTTAAGTGTATTTATATATCCAGCTATACGCCGGCGTATAATATATAGCTTGTTTTCATTTGATTCACAGATGCAAGCCATCTAACAAATGGGTATCTAGAAACCACAATGATCGATTGGATTCCCGGGATGAAAAGCATCCGTCTGAGTGATTATCCAACCTTTATTAGAACTACAGATGAGAAAGACTTCATGCTCAACTTCATCATCACTGAAGTGGAGAGAGCTTCAAGAGCTTCAGCTATCATTTTGAACACGTTTGACGCCTTTGAACATGATGTTTTGGAGGGTATTTCCTCTTTGCTTCCTCGCACCTACACCATCGGTCCACTTCCATTGCTTGCTGACCAGATCAAAGATCAACGGCTGAAATCAATAGCCTCCAATTTATGGAAAGAAGAGCCGGGGTGTGTGGATTGGCTAAATTCAAAACAACCCAACTCCGTAGTGTACGTGAATTTCGGCAGCATAACGGTCATGACGCCGCAACAACTCATTGAGTTTGCTTGGGGACTTGCCAACACCGAGAAACCCTTCTTGTGGATTATAAGGCCTGATCTTGTCGCCGGCGATTCAGCCGTTCTTCCTCCCGAGTTTCTTACTGAAACGAAAGACAGGGGCATGTTAGCAAGTTGGTGTACTCAAGAAGAAATCCTCATGCACCCGTCGATCGGAGGGTTTTTGACGCATAGCGGGTGGAATTCAACGATCGAAAGCGTGTGCGGCGGAGTGCCGATCATCTCCTGGCCCTTCTTTGCCGACCAACAAATAAACTGCCTGTATTCTTGCACCGAATGGGGCATTGGGATGGAGATAGATAATGACGTTAAGAGAGATGCTGTTGAGAAGCTTGTGAGGGAGTTAATGGAAGGTGATAAGGGTAAAGAAATGAAGAGGAAGGTAATGGAGTGGAAGAATAAGGCAGAAGAGGCTGCCAAGCCTGGTGGTTCTTCTTACCGGAACTTGGACAAGTTGATTGCCGATGTTCTCCTTGCCGGAAATGTTTAAACCAAACAAAGAAGAAGCAGGTTGACTCGATCTCATGGTTTTATCCGCTCTTCTCTTGTTTTATATTCGTAATTCCAAGTGTGTGTTTTGATAAAATTAATATTCTACTCTACATTGGCATTGTTGTTTACGTAGCAAATTTTGTCATTTGTGGTCTGTTTGTCAAAATATCTTAATAGCCCCAGTATTATTTTTTTAAAAAAAAAATCAACTTCCCAATATTTTTATTTGTTTTATCACATTAATAATTTTTAACTACTATTTAAATTAAAAAATTATTACAATTTTTTTTTTTTACACTATTTCATACTAAATATTCTTACTTTTTTACACATTAATCAAATTTTGTTACAATAAAAATGCTCGCCCAGAAAGCTGCCCTTATATTTTTCAAGTCTTCCAGTTGATTGAGGTAGTAAAAAGTATTTTTCGCTTTTTCTAAGTTATTTATACACTAAATTGAGAGTTGTTTTTTTTTTAAAAAAAAACAAAAGAATAAGAGAGTGATTAGAAATGCGATAAAAGTTTATGAAGTCAAGTGAAGTTTTTTTATATATATTAGGACAAAAATACCTTTAACTGGTAAAGAAAAATATTAAAAATTATATATATATATATATATATATATATATATTTTTATAATACTTATGAGATAATTTCAATCAACTCTTAAATAAAAATAAAAATAAAAATAAAACACTCTAGCTTTACTCAAGTTTCGTGATGCGATGCTCCATTCAATTTCTCTGTCTTGGGCAAGCCTGAGGGATTGACCTCCATTTTTATCACAATGCACCGATTTTTGAAGTCTATGGATTGAGCAATTACTGGGCAGCTTATCTTGACTTCTGAATTTGTTGTTTCGGCTATTTGCTTTAGCACAAACAATGGTTACTGTCTACTGAAAAGGATTTTGGATGGATTGAGTAATTACGGCACTTCTTATCTTGACTTATGAATAAGTTGTTTAGGCTATTTGCTTTAGCACAATGACTACTGAAATAAAATTAAAATACTAATTATTTAATTAAATAATTTATCTCACTATTTACTAACTTTAAAAATATGTTCCATCCATTATATCTTATTAAATTACAAGGTAAAATTATTTTTCAAAGTTTAAAGGATCTTCTATGCTTTCGGGTCAAAAATTTAAGGCCTAAACAGCCCATTGCCCATATTGTGGCTTTCTTCCTCCATTTCCCCAAAATTATTTATCCAGAACTGGATTCTTTAACTTGACCAAAATAAATCATTTTTCCCATTGTGTCTGATTTCTTACCAGAGGTCCCCACCTCCCAGCAGTAAAAACAACCCTAAAATTCTCACTTCTTTGGAAACCCTGATATTTACCGAACCTGTCAAAAGTGAAGAAAAAAAAAAAAAAAGAGTAAAAAGTGGCACAAAAAACCATTTACCCACTGACATTACTGATGCACAACACGTGACATTGTCATTACTGATCTACCTTATCTTTTTACTGTAGAGCAATGCTTCGGACCATTGTTTAAAGCTGCCCATTGCGATGGAAAGAGAGAAAGTTTCCTCGGAATGGTATGTGTTTCGCAATAGAATGGAAAAGGGTAGAACGTTACTCTAATAGATTTAATCGGTAAGAAAGAAAAAATAAAAATATTTTATATAAAAAAGTAAAAAAATTTATTTTGTAGTAATTTTTTTATTTAAATAATAATAAAAATGACTGATATAATATAAAAAGTAAAAATATTAAAATTAATTTAAATTTTTTTTTTTTTGATTTTTGGTTCTAATCGGATCCTACCCTTTGCCAAATGCAGCCAACGTTGTGTTTCATTCGAATTAGGGCAATCATGTTGCCTCTGATCAAAATGGAATCAAAAAGTGCCCATTGTGATGGAAAGATGACCAAAAGGTGTTGCCTCTGATCGAGACTTTACTGAAAGACCGTGTAAAACAAGAAGACTTTTATACGATGCAATACACAAGTAGCTCTACGGATTACAAGCTTGCTTGAGAGGTATGGGAAATAGATAAGCTAAATGAACCAAATATCTTATTTTGGTTAAATTTATTTTACCTTTTGGAATTTTAAGAATTTTTTAATTTGAACCTTAATTTTTAAAAAATTTATAATATACTCCTCTAATATTTCAAAAATTTATAATTAAGACTCTCCGTTACTAATTTTTGTTTGAGTGAACGAAAATCATTCACGTGCATTTCACGTAAAATTTCTATGCCTTCTTTTTTTAATTTTGCTCTCATTAAAGATATTGAAATTACGTGATTATCTTCATTTAAATCCAAAGGCTTTAATGACATGATTACCCTCATTTCAATCCACTCGGTATTGGGTATTGTAAAGCTGTAATTTTCTGTTCAGCTGCCAAAAAATCTGTGGAAAAGCTAAGAAAATCTTCAATTTTTTTTTCCCTATTTATTCTCTTAAATCACAAAATTTACCAAATATGAAAAAAATATACCTCAAGTTACTAAGTTGGCTACTGGGTATGATAAACATGCAATCAATAAGATGCATGTTAGAAATGGGTTTTGGGCCTAACTCAACCCAAAAGTTAGCTCAAGAGTTGAGGTTTCCCCTCACCCTTATAAATAGCTCATTTCCTTAATACCAAACAATGTGGGATTTTCACCACGCATCTCACGTGTGGCGGGAGGACATCTAAGCCAACACATGCGACAATGGGTGACAGTGAGTTACAGCCAATTGGACTAAGCTCTAATACCATGTTAAGAATATAAATGGTTGTTTTGCCTTGCTCAATTGAGTCGTAGGCTGGATGTATATATAGAACATAATTACATATTTGAATTCTGAATGATCTACAGAGATAATTTAAATTACAATTGAAACTCTATCCTGAGAAGTCTATCTAATATGACAAGAAGAGAGCTTATCTATAATAGATACAATATGTTCGAATTTGAATATTTGCTATTTATATCACGGTGGATTATCATTATCCTTTATATTAAGGAGATAGGTCATTTATAAGGGTGAGAGGAAACCTCAACTCCTGAATTAGTTTTTGGGTTGAATTGGGCCTAAGACCCATTTCTAACATGCATCTTGTTGATTGCATGTTTGTCATGGTATCAGAGCCGATTGTAACTAACGTCTCTCAAATGGCTTCCGCTCCATCCTCTTCATCCGACTCAACACCCATCGCTTCATCCACTTCATCCAACTCAACACCCATCGCTTCATCCTCTTCATCCAACTCAACACCCACCCTCCATAGCCTTCAAAATTGCTTCCACCACAAGCTCAAAAACGATAATTATCGTCTTGGAAAGCCCAAGTTGTCCCTCAATTGAAGGGCGTTGACGTCTATGGATTTGTCGATGGCTCTAAGCCTGCTCCACCAAAGCAAATATCCACGACTTCTACAATTGGCATCGTCACTATTGCTAACAATCCAAACTACAGCTATTGGAATTTACAGGATAATCTAATCCTTGGAGCTCTTATTTCCTCCATAGAAGAATCTCTTATCACTCATGTGGTTAATTGTCAGACCTTCCGAGAAGTCTAGACCACACTTGAGCGTATGTTTGCTTCGCAGTCGCAAGCCGGAGCCATGCAATCTCATTTTCAACTAGCTACCTTAAATAAAGGCAGCTCTTCCGTTGTGGACTATTTCCACAAATTCACAAATCTTGTGGCCACCCTAGCGGCTGTTGATGAGCCCTTAAATGATTTTGAAAAGCAATCCTTCCTCCTTAGAGGTCTCAACAGTGAGTATGACTCTTTTGTCACTTCGGTATACACTCGAGCAGATCCTCTCTCCATTGAGGAGCTCTATGGGCATCTTCTTGCGCATGAACAACGTCTGGAACACAATCAACCTATGGTTGATCTCTCCACCACTAATGTCAATTTTGCAGCTAAACGTGGCTCATTTCGTGGTGGTAGATCTTCATATTTTCATAATTCTAGCAGAGGTTATTCCTCCAATTCATTCCATCACAGAAACTACCGAGGTAGGGGCTGTGGTAAAGGCCCCTCATCATATTCTCAGTCTAACCCTCTAGTGTGCCAACTCTGCCGTAAACCTGGTGATGATGCCATTGACTGTTATCATCGCTTTGATCAAGCTTTTCACCGGGACTCAACAGCAAATTATCAGGCTCTTTTCTCAGCTTCTTCAGCAAATTTTGACTTGGCATGGTACCCGGATTCTGCAACAACTTACCATCTTACTTCAGATCTAGCAAATCTGAACCTCAATGCTGAGACATATCCTGTGTGACGTCCCACATCGTTTGGGTATGGAGATGGGGATGTGTTTAAATGTATACTACACCCTTAATGACAATAACACGTTTTAAAGCCGTAATGGTCATGATCTCATTAGAACTTCGCAGTTAAGCGTGCTTCTGTGAGAGTAGTATCAGGATAGGTGACCTCTTGAAAGTTTGGTTTAGAGGAGCCAAAAGCTGACAATATTGTGTGTCATTGCATGGGGTGTTATAAATGATATCAGAGCAATTGCCCAACCTGAGATGGGGGGAGCGTGCACAAGCCCATGAAGGTCGCTAGCGGGCACTCGCTGGGATGGGTGCCAAGAATGGGCTAATCCCATGAGGGTCTTCAGCGGGGACGCTAGGTCCTAAGACGGGGTGATTGTAACGTCCGACATCACCTGGGAATGGAGATGCGGATGTGTTTAAATGTATACTACAGCCTTAATGACAACAACGCGTTTTAAAGTCGTGATGGTCATGATCCCATCAGAACTCCGCAATTAAGCATGCTTCTGCGAGAGTAGTACCAAGATGGGTGACCTCCTGGAAAGTCTGGTTTGGGGAAGCAAAAAGTAGACAATATTGTGTATCATTGGGTAGGGTGTTATAAATGGTATGAGAGCCATTGTACAACCTGAGATGGGGGGAGCGTGCACAAGCTCATGAAGGTCGCTAGCGGGCACTTTCTGGGACGAACGCCAAGAATGAGTTAATCCTATGAGGGTCACCAGCGGGGACGCTAGGTCCTAAGAGGGGTTGATTGTGACGTTCGATATCGTCTGGGGATGGAGATGGGGATGTGTTTAAATGTATACTACACCCTTAATGACAACAACGCATTTTAAAGCCGTGATGGTTATAATCCCATAAGAACTCCGCGGTTAAGCCTACTTCTGCGAGAGTAATACCAAGATGGGTGACCTCCTGGGAAGTCTAGTTTGGGGGAGCCAAAAGCGAACAATATTTTGTGTCATTGGGTGAGGTGTTACATCTTGGATTTGAGCAAATTCACATGGGAAACAGTAATGGTGTGTCCATTGAACACATTGGGGACACACATCTCTCCACGCCCACAACCTCTTTTCTCTTACGCAATGTTTTACATGTTCCTCAAATCACCAAAAATCTTCTTTACATCCACAAATTCACACTTGATACTAATACATATATTGTAACATCCTTAGCCCATTAGGGGTTTGTTAAAAATTTCTTACACGCAAAGATCCGTAAGGTTTATCAACTAAACAATACTAGGATAAAAATGAATGCATGAAAGTCTAGAATATCATGTCCAAAATTAATAACTAAACTAAAATATCTATGCTTAACAAAAATATGTCTCATCACTCTTTGAAAGAAAACTGTGCCAATGCACTTATTAACTTGACTAATATGAAATCATAAGGAATCTTAAATGCGCCCGCCCCCATTCCGGCCTCCTAATACAACCTGTTCACCACCTGAAACAAGAAATAAAACTGATGAGCCCAAAGGGAGCTCAGTAAGTAAAATCCACAACCATAAGCAGTTTTACTCCTTGTCTCGTTTTGAAAAATGGAACTCATAACTACATATGTTCCCAGTATATTTTTAAAGAAAACATAAAGCAAATAAAATATATTATCATCAATAAAGTTTATGATAATCTTTATCTCATACTAGGGCCCATGTATACTATTATCCCCATATACTAGGATTGCGTGGTCCTTGCGACTTGGGATGAGATACTGTGGCCGCAGCCCCGTCCCCTGGCCAGCCGATTAACTCTGGGTGCACTCAGCATGGCAAAAAAAAAAAAAAAAAAACTATGATAGAACCACTTTTTGGCAGAGCCTCTTTCAGCGGTTGCGCCTGCATCCTTAACATCGGTACCGAGCTTCTCTCTTGTTTCTCTTGGGGCCAAAAATACACTCCTTCCTACATGTGCCCTCATTTTATAACACTTTTTTCTCATTTCTTGTACTTCTCTAGGTACATCTTAGGGCAACATATAGGAGGGTTTATTATCATTTTCTCAAAATTCTCTTTATAAACATCACTATTTTCACAATGTTTCTTTTTCTCAAACATGTCATGCATGCAGCATAATTTCATAATATAAACAAAATAATCATTTGCAGTTTGAAACAAAATTGCATAAATAGCATGACGTGATAATTTTTCTGGAAGGAATAGTAAATTCACTTACCTCTTGACTGTAGTAAAATTTTCCTCTGATTGCTAACTAATCTCCTGAAGGAAATACAGACACATTACTACCCTCATACACGTCACAACAAAACATTCTACTACTATTATGAGTTGGCTTGCTAATCAATTGAGAATGAACTTACTTAGGTATTTAGGTATGTTTTCTCACAAAATTTTCAGAATTTATTTTATTTAGTAATACTCCTTTATATAAATAATTTAAGTTCTTCCGTACTATATATGTATATATATACTGCCCACTACCCCATATATATATATATATATATATACACGTCCGTCAAAATGTACATAGCATGTACATAGCATATATATATATAAAACTCTACCATGCATGTATATATATACCTCCGTCAGAATGCTATATATATGAAAAACCTGTAACTTTATATGTGTTGATATATTTTAAGGTACTATATATATATATATACCTTGAATCATTATATGTATATATTGAAACATTCCAGATGTACATATATTTGAAATCCTTCAAATCATTATATGTATATACATATTTTGGAACAATCTAGATGTACGTATATATTAAAAATACTACAACTCATTATATATATACTTTAAAGTACTCATGTATATATATTTATAAATCCTTCAAATCATTATATATATATATGGCTGCACGTGAGGAGAAAAAGAAGAAAACAAATCTCTCTTTTTTCCCACTACAAGACCACATGGCAACCAAGGCAAGAAGATACTAAAATTTGACAAAACACTTATGCTCTCAATTCAGTATATATATATATATATATATAAGAAGAAGAATGAAACAACATGTGAGGCAAAACCATACCTGACGCACAATAGGGAGAGTGACGTGAGGAGAAAAAGGTGAGCGGCAGGGAAAATTCTTTTTTTTTTTTTTTTTTTTTTCTTCCTTTCTCTCTTCCTTTCTTGGTGTGCGGCAAGAGTTTGTTTCATCCCATTAAATAGGCTTTACAAAAGAGACAGAAAATAGGTTTTGAGGAGCTTAGGTTTGTTTGTTTGTTTGTTTGTTTGTTTGTTTTTTTTTTTTTTTTTTTTTTTTTTAAAAGTCGGCGCCTAGGGCTTTTCATATATATATATTCTTCTTTATTTTCTTATTATTACTACTATTTATATTTTATTATTTTATTATTATTATTATTATAAATTCATCCACTCTCATTGTTAACCTAAGCCAACCCCTTTTTAAAAATCTATGAGTCAATTATAAAAATACCCTAAAGGGACTTAGGATTGTCACAATCCTCCCCCCTATAAAAATTCTGTCCCCGGAATTTGGTGAACAACTAACCCACTGACCATAGGAAGTACCTGATGTGCTAGAGTCAATTTGAGGCTCGTCAGCTGTCACTCAAACAGATACGGGTACTTTTCCTGCATGCTCTCCTCCAATTCCCATGAAGCTTCTTCCACGGAGTGGTTACTCCATAAGACTTTCACTAAAGAGATAGTCTTGTTCCTGAGGACTTGTTCCCTCCTATCCAGTATTCTTGTCGGTGTCTCCTCATAAGTCATGTTGGATTGAATCTCCAGGGGCTCGCTTTCCAATACGTGTGTGGGGTCCGGTACGTACTTCCTCAACATAGATATATGAAATACGTTGTGAATTTCTGTCAAGTTTGATGGTAGTGCCAAACGATATGCCACCGTGCCAATGTTCTCGAGAATCTCGAAGGGACCCACAAATCTAGGGCTCAGCTTTCCTCTTCTTCCGAACCTCATTACTCCTTTCATAGGGGCGACCTTGAGGAAAACCTTTGTGCTAACTTCGAACTCCAGTTCTCATCGTCTGATGTCGGAGTAGCTCTTCTGTTGACTCTGAGCTGCTGCTAATCTCTGCTTAATCACTGCTATCTTCTCACAGGTGTCTTGAATGATCTCTGGTCCAAGTAGTTTTCTCTCTCCTACTTCGTCCCAATATAATGGCGACCTACCCCGCCTCCCGTATAGGGCTTCATAGGGTGCCATCTCGATGCTAGCATGATAGCTGTTGCTGTAAGCTAACTCTATCAATGGAATGTACTGAATCCAGCTTCCTTTGAAGTCCAAAACACATAGTTGCAACATGTCTTCCAAAGTTTGAATCGTCCGTTCAGTCAGTCCGTCTGTTTGAGGGTGAAACGTTGTGCTGAAGGTTAGCTTTGTTCCCAATGCTTCCTGTAAACTCCTCCAAAATCTAGAGGTGAATCTTGGATCACAATCCGACACAATCGACACAGGAATCCCATGTAATCGTACAATCTCCTTGATGTAAAGCTCGGCAAGTCGATCCATACTGTAAGTCATCTTGATGGGTAGGAAGTGCGCAGTCTTAGTCAACCGATCAACAATGACCCATACTACATGTTGGCCACTAGGAGCTCGAGGAAAGCCTGCCACAAAATCCATTGAAATACGTTCCCAATTCCACTCAGGAATAGGTAGGGGTTGCAAAGGTCCTGCAAGTCTCTGGTGCTCCGCCTTGCTGACAAATGAGGCATTGTTCTACATACCGAGCGATATCCTTCTTCATTCCTTTCCACCAATAATTTCTACGTAAATCCCGATACATCTTGGTGTTACCTGGATAGACTGTATATAGGGATTGATGGGCTTCTGACAAGATGACTCTCTTCAGTTGTGCGTCCTTGGGAATGCACACTCGGTTGCGAAACTTTAATATCCCATCTCCACCAATGTGAAAATCCGATTGTACCCCTTTTTTCAACTTCTTCACGGCTTCTAATAATTTCGTTATCTGATAACTGGGTGGTTCTAATTTGCTCCATTAAGGTCAGCTCCAAGCTTAGGCTACTCATGTAAGAATGGATTTCTCCCACCATCATCTCTACTCCGGCCCTCTCCAAGTCAAGGAGTAGTTCCTTTTGCATGGTGAACATGGCAGATACGCTTCCAGCAATGGTTTTTCTACTGAGAGCATCAGCAACTACATTCGCCTTCCCTGGGTGGTAGTTGATCGTACAATCGTAGTCCTTTAGGAGTTCTAGCCAACGTCTTTGGCACATATTGAGCTCTTTCTGGGTGAAGAAGTATTTCAGGCTTTTATGATCTGTGTAGATTTCACAACGCTCCCCGTACAAGTAGTGTCGCCATATCTTAAGAGCAAATACTACCGCAGCAAGCTCAAGGTCATGAGTTGGATAATTGTGCTCGTAAGTCTTCAACTGTCTCGAGGCATAGGCGATTACTTTCCCTCTTTGCATTAGTACACAATCCAACCCTTTGTGTGAGGCGTCACTATAAATTACAAATTCATCTGATCCTAATGGGAGAGTGAGGACCGGTGCGGTGACTAAACGTTGCTTCAATTATTGGAGACTTTGTTCACACTCCTCCGACCACTGAAATTTTTCGCTCTTCCTTGTAAGTTTGGTCAATGGTGCCGCCAACTGAGAAAACCCTTCAACGAACCTCCTATAATAGCCGGCAAGACCCAAAAAACTTTGCACCTCATGGGCATTCGACGACCTCACCCAATTGACTACCGCTTCTACTTTCCTTGGGTCTACTGCAATTCCATCCTTGGAAACAATGTGCCCCAAGAACGCCACATTGTCCAACCAGAATTCGCATTTCTTGAATTTCGCGTAGAGTTGGTGTTTCCTCAAGACGCTCAACACCGTTTGCAAATGCTCTTCATGCTCCTCCCGACTCTTTGAGTAGATTAAGATGTCGTCGATAAATACCACCACACACTGATCGACAAGCTCTCAAAAAATCCAATTCATCATATCCATGAAAGCTGCCGGAGCATTAGTTAACCCAAAAGGCATGACTAAGACTTCATAATGCCCATGCCTTGTTCGGAACGTCGTCTTTTGTAAATCTTTCTCTTGAATCTTGAGTTGGTGATAGCCAAAACGAAGGTCAATTTTTGAGAATACCTGTGATCCTTGGAGCTGGTCAAAGAGGTCATCAATCCTCGGTAATGGGTATCTATTATTGATTGTCTCCTTATTAAGTTCCTGATAGTCGATACATAGTCTCATTGACCCATCCTTTTTCTTCACGAATAGGACCGGTGCTCCCCATGGAGAAACACTAGGGCGGATAAAAACCTTGTTCAAAAGTTCTTGTAACTGATCCTTGAGTTCTTTGAGCTCCAACGGTGCCATTCTGTACGGAGCCTTGGATATGGGTTCGGTGTCTGGTAATAAGTCAATGGTGAATTCGATCTCCCTGTCCAGCGGTATCCCTGGCAACTCTTCTGGAAAAACGTCCGCAAATTCTCGTACTATAGGTATTTCCTCAATCTTGCATCCCAATTTTTCTTCTGTCACGTAAGCCAAGTATTATGAACACCCACTTCTCAGTAATTTGGTCGCCTGTAGTGCAGATATCAATTTGATTGTGCCGGTATTCTGATTCCTCTGAATCTTGAACTCAGCTGCTCTTGGTGGTCTAAACATGATCTCCTTGTGGAAGCAGTCCACGCAAGCATGATACATGGATAGCCATCCATGCCTAAAATAATATCAAACCCGCTTATCTCAAAGCTAACGAGATTCGCTGGCATGGCATGGCCTTCAACTAAAATAGGACAATCCTTAACTACTATGGTGCATAAAATTGTACTCCCTACCGGTGTAGCAACTGCTAAATTTACATTTAAAGCTTCAGACTCCAGACAACAGGCTTTAACATAGAAATACGACACAAATGAGTGTGTTGCCCTGAATAAAAAAGAACCGAAGCTATACCAGACAAAATAGGAAGAGTACCTGTTACTACGTCGTTTGACGCCGCTGCATCGCTTGGTGTCAAAGCATATACCCGAGCAAGTGCCGTGGTTCTCTGTCCCTCTGAGCGGTTCTGATTGGCTTGGTTGTTGGCAGGAGTCCTACAGTCCCTCGTGATATGTCCAGGTTTCCCGCACTTAAAGCAGCTTGATTGCCCGTAGAGGCAATTCCCACTATGCATCCTAACACACTTCTAGCAGGATGGGCGTTGCTCGCCCCCACTTTGGTTATGGAATTATTGAGGTGTGTAACTCCTCTCTGCTAGTTGGTTAAGTCTCCTCTTATTGGCATGGAATTATTGTCCCCTTGAGCGGTTTCCTTGCGGTGCAGTTTTCTTCTTCTGATTAAAGTATTCCGAGTTCATTCTATGTGTCTGCTCAATTACTGCTGCCTTGTTGATCAAGTCTGTCAATTTGCAAATCTCGAATCCCACGATCTGATTCATGATGCATGGCTGTAACCCTCGTTCAAACTTTCTTGTTGTGAGCTCTTCTGTGGACACCAAGTAAGGCGCGAAGCGAGAAAGTTCAATGAACTTGACAACATATTGCTCCACCGTCATTGATCCTTGAATCAGATCTATAAATTCCTGGGCCTTGGCCTGTTGGGTTGTTTGAGGAAAGAATCGCTCCAAGAACGCCTCCTTGAAGTCCATCCAGGGAATGGTTGCTCCAACTCCTAGTTGTTGTTGCAGGTGTTCCTTCTGAGCGGTCCATCACCGTTCCGCTCCCTCAGTGAGGTAGAAGGTAGCATACTTGACCCTCTGTTCTTCGGTGCAGTTCATCACATCCATCAGCTTCTTTATTCGTAAGACCCAGTTTTCAGCAGCTATTGCATCGGGTTGTCCCTAAAAAATTGGAGGGCGTTGCCGATTAAACTTTCCGAAAGTACACCCTTGCTGCCCTTCACTGGTTGTTCCTCCTTTGGTATTGGTACCCATTGCCAGTAAGCTCACAAGTTGCGCCACCAACGCAGTCAAAGCTTCCGGTTGCTGGTTGGCAATGGTGTTTCCTCCGTTCCCAGCCTCGTTGCCCTTGGTATGACCCTCCTCGATGTTGTTAGTACGGCTGCGAGTCGGGGGTGCCATTGCTCTACGAACGAGGTAAAAGAGAAGAAAATAATAAGCAATTATAATGTATTCATGTACTTTCTATAAGTGACTACAAAGACAGACTCTACTTGGCCGGAATGTGGCTTCCCATTACCCCACTACTTCTATCAATAGTTCTAATTCTTAAGGTTTACAGAATCTAATAACCTTTGCTCTGATACCAAAATTGTAACAACCCCAGCCTGTTAGAGTTAGGTTTGTTAAAAATTTCTTACTCGCAAAGATCTATAAGGTTTATCAACTAAACAATACTAGGATAAAAATGAATGCATGAAAGTCTAGAGTATCATGTCCAAAATTAATAACTAAACTGAAATATCTATGCTTAACAAAAATATGTCTCATCACTCTCTGAAAGAAAACTGTGCCAATGCACTTATTAACTTGACTAATATGAAATCATAAGAAATCCTAAATGCGCCCGCCCCCATTTCGGCCTCCTTATGCAAACTGTTCACCACCTGAAACAAGAAATAAAACTGATGAGCCCAAAGGGAGCCCAGTAAGTGAAATACACAACCATAAGCAGTTTTACTCCTTATCTCGTTTTGAAAAATGGAACTCATAACTACATATGTTCCCAACATATTTTTAAAGAAAACAGAAAGCAAATAAAATATATTATCATCAATAAAGTTTACGATAATCTTTATCTTATACTAGGGCCCATGTATACTGTTACCCTCATATACTAGGGTTGCGTGGTCCTTGTGACTTGGGATGAGATACTGTGGCCGCAGCCCCGTCCTCTGGCCAGCCGATTAACTCTGGGTGCACTCTGCTTGGCAAAAAAAAAAAAAAAACTATGATGGAACCACCTTCTGGCAGAGCCTCTTTTAGCGGTTGTGCCTCCATCCTTAGCATCGTTATCGAGCTTCTCCCTTGTTTCTCTTGGGGCCAAAAATACACTCCTTTCTACATGTGCTCTCATTTTATAAAACTCATTTCTCATTTCTTGTACTTCTCTAGGTACATCTTAGGGCAACATGTAGGAGGGTTTATTATCATTTTCTCAAAATTCTCTTTATAAACATCACTATTTTCACAATGTTTCTTTTCTTAAACTTGTCATGCATGCAGCATAATTTCATAATATAAACAAAATAATCATTTGCCGTTTGAAACAAAATTGCATAAATAGCATGACATGATAATTTTTCTAGAAGGGATAGTAAATTCACTTACCTCTTGACTGCGGTAAAATTTTCCTCTGACTCCTAACTAATCTCCTAAAGGAAATACAGATACATTACTACCCTCATACACGTCACAACAAAACATTCTACTACTATTATGAGTTGGCTTGCTAATCAATTGAGAATGAACTTACTTAGGTATTTAGGTATGTTTTCTCACAAAATTTCCAGAATTTATTTTATTTGGTAATACCCCTTTATATATATAATTTAAGTTCTTCCGTACTATATATGTATATATATACTGCCCACTACCCCATCTATATATATATATATATACACGTTCGTCAGAATGTACATAGCATATATATATATATATAAAACTCTACCATGCGTGTATATATATACCTCCGTCAGAATGCTATATATATGACAAACCTGTAACTTTATATGTGTTGATATATTTTAAGGTACTATATATATATATATGTCTACCTTGAATCATTATATAAATATTGAAACATTCCAGATGTACATATATTTGAAATCCTTCAAATCATTATATGTATATACATATTTTGGAACAATCTAGATGTACGTATATATTAAAAATACTACAAATCATTATATATATACTTTAAAGTACTCATGTATATATATATATTTATAAATCCTTCAAATCATTATATATATATATATATATATATATATATATATATATATATATATATATATATATATATATATGGCTGCACGTGAGGAGTAAAAAGAAGAAAACAAATCTCTCTTTTTTCCCACTACAAGACCACACGGCAACTAAGGCAAGAAGATACTAATTTGGCAAAACACTTATGCTCTCAATTCAGTGTATATATATAGGAAGAAGAAAGAAACAACGTGTGAGGCGAAACCATACCTGACGCACAACAGGGAGAGTGACGTGAGGAGAAAAAGGTGAGCGGCAGGGAAAATTCTTTTTCTTTTTTTTTTCTTTTCTTCCTTTCTCTCTTCCTTTCTTGGTGTGCGGCAAGAGTTTGTTTCATCCCATTAAATAGGCTTTACAAAGGAGACAGAAAATAGGTTTTGAGGAGCTTAGGTTTGTTTTTTTTTTTGTTTTTTTGTTTTTTTTAAGTCGGCGCCTAGGGCTTTCCATATATATATATATAATAAGAAAATAAAGAAGAATATATATATATATATTCTTCTTTATTTTCTTATTATTACTATTATTTATATTTTACTAATTTATTTTTGTTATTGTTATTATTATTATAAATATTTTTAAATTCGTCCATTTTCATTGTTAACCTAAGCAAACCCCTTTTTAAAAATCTATGAGTCAACTATAAAAATACCCTAAAGGGACTTAGGATTGTCACATATATAGAGTTCCATCCTTGGTTTTTTTTGATGAAGGAACAGGGGTCGAGGAAAATTCTTCTTCAAGGCCTGAATGATAATGGTCTCTATAAATTACCTCCATCCGTGCAACTCCACTCCTTAGGTCAGTCGAGTCCACCTTCCTCCCATTCCGTCTAGTCCAGGTCATCTTCTTCCAGCAGTAGGTCCAGTCATGTTCCTCCCTTGTCCTCCAGCTCCGTCTCTGCGTTGGTGGGAGAACGCACTTCGTTAATGAACTGGCACTCACACCTAGGCCATCCAACTTTACGTTTATGCTCTAGAGTCCTAGCAAAATTTAATTTACCTGTTTTGAAGAGTCTTGACTCTTTGTCTTATTCTGTTTGTCTTATGTCCAAAAGCAAGTAATTATCTTTTCATTTATCCTCAACACGTGTAACTCAACCCCTAGAATTGATTTACACTGATGTATGGGGTCCTTCTCCGATTTCTTCTTCTGCTGGAAATAAATATTATGTTTCATTTGTAGATGCTTTTAGTCGTTATACTTGGCTTTTTCCCATGAATAACAAGAGTGATGTTTGCGCAATATTTATTCAGTTTCAGAAAAATGTTGAACGTTATTTAATTCCAAAATTAAAATAATTCAATCTAATTTTTTTTCCGGGGGGGGGGGGGGGCGGGCAAATACCACTCACTCTCCAAAATCCTAGCAAATCAAGGCATCTCTCATCGTCTCTCATGTCCTCATATGCATTAACAAAATGGTGCTGTAGAACGTAAACATCGTCATATTGTTGAAACTGGATTAGCTTTACTTTTTCATGCCTCCGTCCCCCTCACATATTGGGATGATGCTTTTCAAACAGCTTGTTATCTCATCAATCGGATGTCTACACTTCTTTTAAAAAATTCATCACCTTATGAATGCCTTTTCCATTGTCAGCCAAAGTATTCTCTCTTACGTGTTTTTGGGTGTGTCTGTTGGCCAAATCTATGACCTTATAACTCTCACAAGTTGCAACCTCGTTCCCTTCCATGTGTTTTCTTAGGCTACAGCCTTCGTCACAAAGGATATCGTTGCCTTCAAATTAATTCTGTTCGTTTATATATCTCTCGAGATGTTATTTTTTAGGAAAAACAAATTTCCTTTTCAAACAATTTCTAGCATCTCATCTCAAAATCCTTCCAGCTCATTAGTCTCATCACCTCCCACGTATCCTACACAATCTTTAACCCATTTCTCTCCTACTCTCATGCAATCTCTAGACCCACTAGATAACACACCTTCTTCTCTCCAAAATCAAGAAACCCACGTGATCCTTCCTACACCCTTAGATAAAGACAACACCCAACAACCCCCAACAACTCTCTTGGATAATGACTACAATCAACCCTTAAATCACGTGCAAACCCTTTATCTCACTCAACCGAAATTCATGTGCAGCTAAACACTCAAAATCACGTGCAACTCTCTCTTCCCAACGTGTCTTCCTCAACTTCTGAACCTAGTGCACCTTCATCTCCTATTGCCTATAATATCCATCCCATGGTTACTAGAGCCAAAAACAAAATAACCAAGCCTAATGTGTTCACAGATGGCACTTCCAGATATCCTATTTCTCATGCTATGCTTGCTACAGGTGCTATAAAAACTGTGGAACCGACTTGTTATTCTCAGGCCGTTCATGATCCAAATTGGAGACATGCCATGAATTCCGAGTTTGATGCATTGCTCAAGAATAATACATGGCGTCTAGTTCCTTCCTCTCAAGCAAAAAATTTAGTTGGGTGCAAATGGGTATTTTGTATCAAACGGAAGGCAGATGGTTCCACTGAACGTTACAAGGCACGTTTGGTGGCTAAGGGGTTTCATTAACAAGCTGGTGTTGACTACTCTAAGACATATAGTCCAATGGTAAAACCCACAATGGTACATCTCGTTTTTTCGATTGCATTCTTTTTTGGCTGGTCTATTAGACAAATAGACATCCAAAATGCCTTCTTGCATGGTTTGTTGTCTGAAGAAGTGTACATGGCTGAACCTCCGGGTTTTTCACATCCACAATTTCCCAATCATGTGTGTCGTCTCCAAAAAGCACTGTATGGGTTAAAACGAGCTCCACGAGGTTGGTTCTCAAGATTGAGTACCACATTGATAGTTCTTGGATTTACAGCCTCAAAGTCTGATTTGTCTTTATTTATTTGCAAATCCACTCATTTCATCATGTATGTTTTAATATATGTTGACGATATTATTATTACATGCTCTAAACCTGAAGATGTTGATGCATTACTTAACCATATGGAATCTGACTTTGCTATAAAGGATTTTGGTAATCTAAATTTTTCCTTGGGAATAGAAGTCTCAAAATTCTCAGATGGTATCACTTTGTCTCAACGACGGTGTATTCTTGACATTCTCAAGCGAACCAAAATGCTTGATGCCAAACCTGTATGCACTCCAATGGCTACATCTGAGCACTTATCAGCTTTTGAAGGAGAAGTGTTTGATGATCCTACACTCTATCGCAGTACAATAGGTGCACCTCAATATCTCTCCATCACAAGACCGGACATTGCTTTTACTGTCAATTGACTTTCTCAATTTATGCATAATATGTTGCTACCACATTGGCAAACTGCCAAGCATCTCTTGAGGTATCTTAAACGAACACTAGAATTTAGTTTAAAAATTCAACATTCATCCTCTTATGTTTTGCAAGTAGGGCTGTAAATGAGCCGAGCTTGGGCGAGTTGAAGGTGTTCAAGATCAGCTCGTATGTACTGTTCACAAGCTGGAGCTTGGCTCGAGCTCGTGACGAGTCGTAAATGGTGGACTCGGCTCGACTCGCCAAGAGGAAAATCTTGTGCGAGATCAAGCTCGAGCTCGTCTTCTAGGCGAGCTGAGTGTCTTATCGAGCACTCGGCTTGGCTCGCCAACTTCTCACCTTTCTTGAGCCACTCTGTCGGCTAAGCCCGAAAATCGCCACCATCTTAGCCGCACATAGTGCTTCTAGCTCTTTCCCTCTCTCTCTCTTTGATGTAAAGCAATATGCAGGGGAGCAGAGACAGTGGCGTGGGAGATAGAAGGGGAAGAAGAAAAGAGAAAGGGAAGAAAAGAAAGGGCTACGTGTTTTACCAAAAGCAAGGCCTTGGTCCCTTTTTTTTGTTTTCTTTTGCTAAGGCTAAGGGGATAAGATATCCCCATATAGCCAATCAAAGCCACACACGTGGTAGTATGTAGATTTTCTTTTTAATTCAAACCTCTCACTTTTCTAAACTACACTACTGCCCCCACCTTATTTTATTTCCATCATTTGTTAATTAATATTTAACCCCTTAGTTAATTTAACTACAATTTACTATTACAAATAATTATTTATGACACTAGTACTTATTTTTACTATTTTATTATTATTTTCAAGATTAATTCTTGAATATCCCTTTAATTTAATTAATTCAAATTACTTTGGAGATATTCAACGTGAAAATCAAGTGAGAGCTCTAGAAGAAATAACTGTAAGAATAATCTTACAATGCGTCAATTACAAGCAGTAACATAATCTTGCAATGCGTTTAATGCTATAAATTACAGTGATAATACATTAATACTTAAATATTACGAAACTTACACCATAAATCTTTAACTATGCTTACTAAGTTACTTAACTAGTAATTATATGTTCCTATGGCAAAATATTAGACCATATGATAATTAATGTGACTAAATTTGAATGATAATTCATATGATATAAAATCTAAATTACAATGATAATACTTAATTTGTGATTGTAACAAACTCTTTTTTTTTTTTTGATAAACATTGTAATCTTCATTCATCAAAAAATAGATATTTAGAGCATAACACTCCAAACATAACAAGAGCATATAACTCTAAACAAACAGATTGTTGATTATAATATTAATCACTTAATTTGTGATATATATGATCATATGATCTAACAATTCACATAATCTTTTTTTTTCTTCTAATTACAATTCACATCATCTTTAGATCATGTGATCTAACACTAACTATATTTAGTATTTAGTATTTAGTATGTTAATACTTGCTTGTATATTAACTATTCAGTATAGTTATATATTTAATTAGTTAACAACTTAACCATATGTCATAATATTTTATATTAGTTACTATTTATGTAACTTGTTTTGATTAACTTATTTTGTTTTTGTTTTTGTTTTTTGAAAATAGTTAACTTACTTAGTAATACTAAGTTAATATATATTAACTAACAAGTATGTATATTATATATTCATATATATATATATATATATATATATATATATATATAATACACATACAAATATTAAGTAACGTATAATTTTTTTTGTCAAAATAACATATAGTTAATTATACTAAGTAAGTAATTTAATATATATTAACTTAGTTAATATGTTAGTTTATTAACTAACTAGTTATTAAGTCTCGGGGTACTTAATTGTTGTATTAGTATGAGTTTTTATACTTATGACTTATGTCATATTATATGTGTATATTTTGTTATTATATAGTCATATGATTTAATCATCAATTAATCATTTGATATAATCATATAAATTATAATGGTAGACCATATGAAAATGTGACTAAATTCGGATGATAATTCATATGATATAACATCTAAATTATAATGATATTTAGAGCATAATACTCTAAACATAACAAGAGCATATATCTCTAAAAAAAACACATTGTTGATTCTAATATTAATCACTTAATTTATGATATATATGATCATATCATATAATAATTCATATAATCTTTTTTTTTTTCCTAATTAAAATTCACATAATCTTTAGATCATGTGATCTAACACTTAACTTAATAGTAATTCTAGGTTAGTATATATTAACCAACAAGTATGTATATTATATATTCATATATATAATACTCATACAAATATTAAGTAACATATAATTTTTTTGTTTGTCAAAATAACCTATAGTTAATTATACTAAGTTAGTAATTTAATATATATTAACCTAGTTAATATGTTAGTTTATTAATTAACTAGTTACTAGTTAGTATGTTAATACTAATATATAACACACATGTATAATAAAATAAGTAATATACATAGAAGTATTGAGTAACATGTACTTAATTATATTTACTTAATATATATATATATATATATATATATTAACTAGATAATATGTTAATTTATGAACTAACTAGTTAGTATGTCAACTAATACATAAACATGAATATTAAATAATTCATATAACACATATTATTTAATTACTAATATATATAACTATTTTTTTGTAATATATTTTATATATATACTTATACAAGATATATGAACGAGCTAACGAGTCATGCTAATGAGCTGGTTCAAGTCTTAAATGAGTCGAGCTCACGAGTCCTCGTTGAGTTTGATCGAGCAAGTCGGATATGTATCACTAATTAATCGAGCGGGTTTTAACAGTAACAAGCGAGCTTGTATAGTGTCGAGCTTGAGTTTGGGTTGAGCTTAACCAAGCAGGTATCAAGTGAGCTATCGAGTTGCATTAGCTCGCTTACACCCCTATTTGCAAGCCTATTCTGATGAGGATTGGGCTGGGTCCCGTGATGATTGTCGCTCAACTGGGGGTTATTGTGTTTTTTTGGGAACAAACCTTATTTCATGGAGCTGCAAGAAACAAGCTACTGTTGCTAGATCTAGCACTAAAGCCGAGTACAAAACCTTGGCCAACACTGTTGCCTAACTCCCATGGTTACAATCCTTACTATCCGAACTTGGTCTCCCGATTTCAGCACCTCCCATGCTTCGGTGTGACAACATAGGTGCGACTTATCTTTCTAGCAATCCTGTTTTTCATGCAAGGACGAAACATGTGGCAATAGATTTTCACTTTGTCCGTGAAATGGTCACCTCCAAAGCACTTAATATTCGATTTATCTCCACAAAAGATCAAGTCGCCGATATCTTCACCAAGCCGTTATCTTCTCCAAGATTTTCTACTCTACGTAACAGGCTTCGGGTTGTTTCACCCCCACTCAGCTTGAGGGGGCGTGTAAAGGATAATGATAATCCACCGTGATATAAACAACAAATATTCAAATTCAAACATATTGAGCAAATATGTAATTCAAATTATCTCTGTAGATCAATCAGAATTCAAATATGTAATTCTGTTCTATATATACATACAGCCTACGACTCAATTGAGCAAGGCAAAACAACCATTTATATTCTTAACATGGTAGTTTTTATTTTTCCCATAAATTAAGATGTTTCAAAGTTGGAGTTTCTCGCTTTCCCACCTTTTCAGAGCAACCAACCAAAGGGGAAGCTTCTTTGTATCTTGGTTCTTTTATTTCTTTTTCTCTAATTGGGTTTGATTGGCTGCTAAGAAAAGTCTATCAAACGATAAAAGAGAGTGGTTTCTCGGTTATGACTCTGTTTGGCTGATGAGAAAATCGATCAAAAAGTAACCAAAATTTTCTTCTCCTTCTCCATAACTCCTGCAACACCAAACCCTGAACTACTTGAACAAATTATGAATAGAACAAAATTTAACTGCCTGCGCATGTTCTTAGAGAATATCCACTGCACAAACTGTCAATTAGATCAAAAAGTAACATGGCCAACTTGTCACCATCCAAGGACCACGCTCTTTATTCCAAGTGGCCCCATCATCCTGATATTTCTCTCTCTGGCCTCCCAAAACAGGTTACCCACTATTTCTTCGCAATATTCACAATCAACACATAAATGCCTTGAAGTGACAAAAGTTTCATTGTTGATGGCAAGTGGCTTAATACAACAAGAAGTCCTTTGAAAGCAGAGAAGCACAATACTCACGAAATATTACAAGATTTGAAGCACAAGGGGAGGAAGTGCAATATTATGGTTGGAAATTTTAGTTACTGATTTGTTGGGGGTGTGGGAGAAGGAAGAATATGGTGGTGTTAGATGTGGTAAATCACAAAGTTGTTTGAAGGAGGTTTTGAGGAAGAAGATGAAAGTTTAGGAGAAACTGTTTTGGTTTTGCTTAACCAACAACAGCAAGTGTATTAAGTATTTATAGCCAATAGGCTCAAGTGTAATTACAAGGTATGGTGATTACAAGAGGAGAGACTAAACAAAACTTTACAAGATTGATAAACCACGAAATGATTAAATGGTAGAGAAAGGAAACTGAGGAACTCAACGGCGTGTTGATAAGTGTTAAAATATTCATATTTTAGCCCCTTAATTTACACTTGTTAATTTTTTAATTTTCTTATTTGGTGCTATTTTATTTCTTTTTTGTGTTTTCTTTCAATTTTGAGGATATTGAAGAAAATGAAGCGTTTTGTTGTTCACAATTACCTACCTAAATTAATAGGCAAATAATTGTGTGTTTTACCCGCAAGTATACGATGTCAACATAATAGTATAGTGTGCAAATACGGAGTCATTCCTACGAGGACTGCTGAATTTTGACTAAAATTAATTCCCAGAGTGAAATAAAACAAGAGATTGAATTTAAATTGATAATAATAGAAAGGTAGGGCTTTCATATCCACCGCTAATTATATTTAGCTAATATATCAATATGCCAATGTTTTGATCATGTTATGAATATCTAATGTTTGTCAACCTAAGGGCATTGGTGTTTACTCCTTAAGCTATTGATTTTCCTAAGCAACGAATTAGGCATGGGCGTCTACTTTAATTCTTTTCTTTCTTAAAGGATTTAGCATGGGTGTCTACTAAGTTGTTCTTTAAGAAAGCATAAAACTGTAGAAATCGACAAACACATGAGGCCTAGGGCATGGGTGTCTACTCCCGGTTTCCCATGTTGATTAACCCAAGAATCCGGTGTGGATATCTTTCGTTACTTATGTTAAACCTAGGACTCGGTCATCCAAGTTGATTTAACTAACTAGTCCATACCACATGCACATGTTGATCAGGCACACACATACGAGGAATTCATGAAACTAGGTATTAATCAAGTTAGACATCATAACAAGATCATCACAAAGGCGCCAATATTGAATATTAACAAAACATAACTAGGGCTTCAATCTGGCCCTACTAAATAAATTAGCTACACATAAAGTTGATGTTAAACATCTCCATAAATTAAAAGAAAAGAAAGGAAAAGAATAAACTCGAGACTTGAACTTGAAGAGCTCCTATTCTTCTCCTTACAAAGCATACCTATTCTAGAGGCTTAAGGGTCTATTTATAGGCTTTAGAAGTCCTTGACAAACTAGAAAACCTAGGAATTTCGTAGGGTTTCAAAACCTATTACAATTGAGAGTTGGAAAACCCTAATATGGAAAGAATGAAAATCTGGCTGCCACTTGATATGTCTCCTGCGCATGGGTGCGATCGATCGGAACCCGTGTGCGCTGGATTATAGGTCTGCGATCGATCCTCTTTTGTTATGCACTCGAACGCTGATTCCCTGCTTCGTCCTGTGTCTTCTCTGGTACTGCGCTCGATCGCAGGTATCCTGGGATCGATCGCAGTGTCAGGGGCTCCCATTTTTCCCATCTACTCTCTTTTAGCCCAAATCTTCCAGATTTACTTTATTTTCTTCCAAAAGCCTACAAAGGTGTGGAAAACACAAAAATGAATTAAAATGACCTAATTATCTAAAACCAAAGGATTAAACACATGCAAGTTAAGGGCTGAAAATATGAATATTTTAGCACTTAATACATTTCTGGAAAGTTTCGGGCTTAAAGCAAACTTTGAGAAGACCTAGAAGATATGGTTAAGTTTAATCAAATAAAGGAAATGATTGAATCGAAATTTCTCTACTTGGAGTCAAAATCGGATTGGATTCAAATTTAGATTCTGCACATGTCTCAGTATTTTGACCATAACTTTCTGCTCAAGTATCGGATTGAGGTGATTCTAGTGGCATTGGAAATCTAACTCAAAATAATATAAATCATTGTGAAATAGAATTTTCCTAATTCAGACGGTTGTTATGCCAAAATCATCCCAAAATATAAGAACGCAAATTTGGACGAATCCTATTCTGATTTGTACTTGGGTTGCTTCCTAATTTGACTAGGAGATTGAAGTCCAATTTTTATGAGATTCCTAGGGCTTCAAGGGTTTTCCTAAGACTATAAATAGACCTTTAAGCCTCACAATTTAAGGGGGAATTGAAGATACACAACTTCAGAGAGGGAATTTGGAGGCTACTTCCAGAAACTTTTCGGATTCTTCTTTCTCTTTTATTTTTAGTCTTTATTTCAATTATGTGTAACTAACTATTTAGTTAGGGGCTAGATTGAAGCCTTAATCATGTCTTTTTAGGATTTTAAATATTGGTGCTTTTGCTACAATCATATTTTGGTGTATTTAACTTGATTATTTCCTGCTTAATTGAATTCCTCATATGAATTGCCTAATCAAGATATACATTTGGTATGGATTAGTTATTTAAGTCAATTTGGATGACCGAGTCCTAGGCTTAATAGAGTGACAAAAGATACCTTTACGGGTTCATGGGGTTATCAACATGGGGAACTGATAAGCATCGAATGTTGCACATTCAAGCCCCTTAATTTACATATGTTAATTCCTTAGCATTGTTATATGTTTGATTTTTGTTTTGTTTTGTGTTTTAGGTTTTATTTGGCAAACCATTGAAAATTGGGCTTAAAAGGCAAAACCTGGAGGCATTCTGGACTTAGGATCAAGCCCAGCTGCTCTTGAGATCGAGCGCACCTGTGGCTCAGGATCGAGCGCATGCTTGCGCTCGCGTGCACATTAGCTAAGCTCGAGCACACACAGGTGTTGTGCAAATTTATTTAACTCGCAAGTGCACGAATCAATTGTAGTTTAATGGATTGCAAGTGCGAGGTCGATCCCACAGAGAATTGTATTTTTGAAAGAGCAATTTATATCTAAACTAATTAAATCCTAATCTAGTTCCAAAAGGGTTTTGATTTTTGAGTTTTGAAAATTAAAGGATAAACATAAACTAAATAAAATAAGTAAATCTAAGGATAAAGGTACTAAGGTTTGGGAATTCACACTCACCAAATCATAACAACATACTTTATGTTCATCAATATTAATCCGAAGTTCTCACAAATTAAATCATAGATATGTTTTACTATACTTCAAAGAATTAATCAAAATCATCCCATGTATCCATTCATTGACCAAATCACAAAAGGAATCCTAATTCAATTGAAACACCAGATGTATCCGTAGAACAAATCACAAGGGATATCCAATTTTTATGAGTTAAAAGCCAAGCAATCAATCATATGAAATTATCTCAAATCATCAAATGTATCCTTGAATCACAAGAGATATCCAAGAATCACTCCATACAATTGATTAGAAGTAAAACAATTGAAATATAAAGCCCAATAAAATCAGAATAATAAAAACTTACATAAAAGTATTGATGTTCTTCATCGGTGAGGCTTTATCCCCAACCTTAGTTGGGAATTTAGCTCCACATAAAAATAAAATCTAAACCTAAACCTAAACCTAAACCTAAACCTAAAGAAAAACTAAACAAAAGAATTTTGCTCTCTAGGATTGTGTATCTTTTTTTGAATGCAAAGAAGTCTATTTATAGGCTTAGGGAAGTCCTAGAAGCCCAAGTAAACCTAGATAATTCGGAGGTCTGTCTCCCAGTCAAAATAGAAGTCTGAAATCGGAATAGGATTCGTCCAAATTTGTGTCTCTTAATTGCGGGGCGATTTTGACATAGAAACCGTCCGAATTACGAAAATCCTATTTCACAATAAATTGTAGTATTTTGAGCTAGCTTTCTAATGCCGTTTGAATCACTTCAATCCGATATTTGACCGGAGAGTTATGGTCAAAATACTAAGACATGTGCAAAATCTGAATTTGAATCCGATCCGAAATCTTATCAAATCTGAACTTTAATCTGATTTAACCTTTCCTTAGATTTGGTTAGACTTAACCACACAATCTAGGTCTTCTCAAAGTATGCTTTCTTCCAAACTTCGCATTTTTCCCTTTAAAGCTGCAGTTTTTCTTCAATGACCTACAAAACACTAAAAACACAAAACTAACACAAAATATTAAATAACGACACAGCTAAAGGATTAACTAATGTAAATAAAGGGGTCCAAATATGCAATATTTGGCACTTATCAACAGGCATACAGTGCACGGCAAGAATCCTTTTCCAGATTGGAATTTGTTTTCAGTCTCCCAATTGGAATGGGAGACTACCTCCGGTTTTCTTAGGGTTTCTAGGGTTTTTAGGGTTTTTAGGGTTATCCTAATCCCTATAAATAGGCCGATAACATTATAAATAGACACACAACTTCAGAGAGTTAAAAATTAGAAAATTTTCTTTGGAGCTTAGAAGATCATGAGCGGCTAAACCAATTGTGAAGTATTGATGTAATCCTTTCCGAGCAGAATGGTTTGATTGTATTTAATTTCTAGTTTTTCAATTTATACATGTTGATTGTATAACTCTGAGAATTGCTACAATTTATTTCTTTTCTTCATATCAAATGCAATTGTTCTTAATTTTCAACTCAATATTAGTAAAATTCTTATCTTGTCTTAGAAAGTATTTTACCGTTATTGAACTCAAATCCTTCTTATTTTCTGTGATTATGAGAATGAAGGTTATACAATGGTTCTTAATTGACATGCAATCAATAGGGTTAGATAGAGCATACCTAGGAAAGACAGATCGTACTACACCCTAGTTTAGTGCAATTTAGGTAGACGATTCGTGCCAACCGAAGATGGGTTATACTATTCCATTGATTGTCTGAAACTTATTAAAGAATTAAATAATTCATACTTAGGAAAGACGGGTTGTACCGCATCTTAGTGGTTAGGTGGACGATCCATGCGAACCAAAGATCAATTATTTTGATTCTTCAATAATGTGTTTTCTTGTTTAAATTATAACATGCATACAATGAATTGCTAGAATTACATATGGTTAACCATTTATGTGCGGATAGTGGTGAAGTCAATACCCTACTCTCTCTCTCTCTCTCATATATTTACTCTCTTTATTTCCGTTTATTTCATGCACTTTGAATTGACACAAACAAATCAAATCTCTTTTGAATTAAGTTAATTTTAATCTTCCAAATTTTGATAATAAAACCCATGCAGTCCTTGAGATTCGAGATCGTCAATATAGCCCTATCCTACGGGATTCATCCTATTGTGAGTGGTAATTTTATAATTGATATTTTTTGTCACAAAAATACCACATCAATTTTTGGCGTCATTGCCGGGGACCGCTTAACGGTTTCATTATCAAATTTTAAGGATTAATTTTAGCTTAATAATCTATTTTCCTGTTTTACGGTGCTAACTTTAATTCTGTTTTTGTGTTTTATTTTTATTTGTTTTAGAATTCTCAAACAGGTCCATAGCTGCCAACTCTGTGACAGCGATCGAGCGCACGTACGCACTCCAGCAGGAATTAGGCCAGCTGCACTTGAGCCCTCCACTCCTGCACTCGCACCCATCTGTGGTAGTACGCTCGAGCGCACCTTGCCGTGCGATCGAGCGCACTAGCATTAGCCTGCATCCAAAATCCCAACGCATCTAAGGGCTGTTTGTGAGCTTTAATTTTTTTTTTTTAATTTTTTTTTACTTTTTGTTTTTGTTTTTATGCTAGGTTGCCGTTCGTTGTCTTTTCCATTAATTGCTTGTGACCTTGAACTTGAATGCACTCTTAGACAAATTAGATTCGAAAGGACTCCTAATTTGCTAGAAGAGCGTCCCACTAAGACCATGGGCGAAGCTAATCACGTGGCTTTGAGAGATCACTATCTCCCTACCACTTACACTACCCCCACATGTCCCCGGTTGCCGAAGATTACGGCAGCTCACTATGAGATTAAGCCCAACACTATACAGAATTTACCTTCTTTCCTAGGGCCTAGCACTGAAAACCCTTATGACATTCTCAGTGATTTCGAAGCAATTTGTTCTACCATTAAAATGACAGGATTCGCTGAGGATGCCCTAAGGATGCGTCTTTTTCCTTTCTCACTCAAGGAAAAAGCCAAACATTGCTTCCAGTCCTTAGCACCTAACTCTATCACTTCTTGGGCTCAATTGCAACAAGAATTTCTTAAGAAGTATTTTCCCTTGGGAATGATCAATGACACTAGGAGAGCTATCACTAGCTTCTCCCAATATAAGGGAGAACATTTCCATGAGACCTGGGATAGGCTGATGGACTTACTTAGATCATGCCCACACCACGCCATCCCAAAATGGCAACTAATGTAGAGTTTCTATGATGGTTTGACCGAGTCCAATAAAAAGATGGTAGATGCATATTGTGGGGGAACATTCATGTTAAAAAGTGAAGATGAAGCATGGTCTATGTTTGAAAATTTGAGTAATAATTCTCTTCAACTGATTTCCACCAGATGAAGGGCATTAGCATCTAAAGCACCCAAGATAAAGAGTCTTTATGAAGCAGGACATTCCCCAAACATGGCCACCCAAGTAGTTGAGGCTATCACCAAGAAGCTAGATCAAGTTTTGAGGACTACTGGTTTTGCTCCTAATACTGCTCACATGCAAACACCACATGAACCTTGCTCATTTTGTTCTAGTCCTATGCATCATGTAAATAACTGCCCTACTGGTGGAAATTATATTTATGTTACTAATGAGCAGGTTAATGCAGCTTTCTCCAGAACGAGTAATGATCTGTATTCCAATACCTACAACCCCAAGTGGAGAAATCATCCCAACTTCTCATTAAACAATCCAAATTCGGGCAACTTAGCCCTAGGGCCACACAATCAAGCTTAATCCAATAGGCAGCCCTACTAACCTCATTCCATTTACCGGCCTCCACAACAGCAATACCAGGCCTCACCATCTCCTCGATTGGATTCCGACTTCCAAGATCAAATGTTGAAAAGTCAAGATCACCTGTTGAAAATTGTGAGCGAGATAAGTCAGTCTGTGAAATCTCAACAAGAGACAGGGAACTCACACTCCCAATCCATTGCCAAGCTAGAAGCTCAAGTCAGACAACTTGCCAACACCGTCAACATGAGGGACAAAGGAAAGCTTCCAAGCTAGCCAGTGGTAAATCCTAAGGGGCACTACATGGTAGATGAGGGCACTTCATATCAGCAAGTTCAAGCCATCACCATATTGCGAAGTGGAAGACTAGTTGACAATCATGTAGAGGAGAAGACAGATGAGCAAACGGAGGTGGCACAGAATCTGTAGAATGGTAAAGGTAAGCAAGTAAGCAATGAGGCTTCTTCATCAGCAGCTCTCACTCCAGAGATTCCATATGAGCCATGGGCCCCATTCCTAAAACGTCTCAGGGCACCTTCCCACTTTGGGAAATAAGGAGAGAAAATACAAGAAATGATGGAGGTCTTCAAATGGGTAAAAAATCAATATTTCCCTCCTTGATGCCATCGTACAAGTGTCTGCCTATGCCAAATTTTGTTTATTAGGCCATTTTAAGTCCTTTTTGTGTTTTTTATACTTTTACAGGCTTTTGGAAGAAAATGAAGTAAAACTAGGTGATTTGGGCTCAAAGAGAGAAGATGGAGAAAATTGGAGCTCCCTGGCACTGCGATCAATCGTAGGGTACGTGCGATTGAGCGTAGTACCCGAGAGGACACAGCACAAAGTAGGCCAGGAGCTATCGAGCTCATGCCAGAAGAAGGATTAATCGCAGACCTGCGATCGAGCGTACATGGGCTACGTTCGAGCGCACCCGTGCATAGGAGACATATCAAGTGGCGGCTAAAGTGTCACTCTTTCCATATTAGGGTTTTCCAACCCCCAATTGTAATAGGTCTCAAAACCCTACGAAATCCCTAGGTTTACTACTTTGTTAAGGACTTCTAAAGCTTATAAATAGACCCTTAAGCCTCTAGAATAGATAGACTTTGTAAGGAGAACAAGAGGAGCACTTGAAGTTCAAGTCTTGGGTTTATTCTTTTCTTTTCTTTCTTTTCTTTTATGAAGATGTTTAACATCAACTCTATGTGTAGCTAATTTATTTAGTAGGGCTAGATTGAAGCCCTAGTTATGTTTAATTAATATTTCAATATTGGCGCCTTTGTGATGATCTTGTTGTGCTATTTAACTTGATTAATACCTGCTTGCATGAATTTCTCATATATGTGTGCTTGATCAACATATGCATGTAGTAGGAACTAGTTAGTTAGATCAATTTGGATGACCGAGTTCTGGGTTTAACATAAGTAACAAAAGAATCCACACCGCGATTCTTGGGTTAATCAACATGGGGAACCGGGAGAATACACCCATGCCCTAGGCCTCGTGTGTTTGTCGATTTCCATAGAGCATATGCTTTTCTAAAGAACAACTTAGTATATACCATGCTAAATCCTTTAGGAAAGAAAAGAGTTAGAGTATATACCCATGCCCATAGGTTGACAAACATTAGATATGCATAACATGATCAAAGCATTGGCATATTGTTATATTAGTTGAATATAATTAGTGGTGGATATCAAAGCCCTACCTTTTTATCATTATCAACTCAATCAATCTTTGTTTTACTTAAGGAATTTATTTTTAAACGAAAATTCAGCAATCCTCGTGGGAATGATCATGTACTTGCACCATATACTACTATGTTTATCTTGTGCACTTGCAGGTAAAACGTACAATTATTTACCTATTAATTTAGGTAGATATTTGCACAACAGCACTATGGGCCTATAGGATTGCCTACAGGATGCCTATTGGTATGTCTCCATATCGGTTGGTCTTTGGGAAAGCATGTCACCTATCAGTAGAGTTGAAGCACAGAGCATATTGGGCCATCAAGAAATTTAACTTTGATATGAAACAAGTTGGTGACAAGAGGAAGCTCCAACTAAATGAATTGGAGGAATTGAGTCATGATGCATATGAGAATGAAAAACTCTACAAGGACAAAACCAAAGCATACCATGATAGGCAATTCGTCAAGAAGGAGTTTCACATAGGATAGAAGGTATTGATCTATAATTCAAGATTGAAACTTTTCCCTCGTAAGCTTAAGTCAAGATGGTTTGGACCTTGCATGATTACACAAGTATTCCCTCATGGAGCTTTGGAGGTTCACAACCCACAAACAAACCAGTCATTCAAAGTAAATCGACACAGAGTGAAACCCTACATTAAAATGAACTTTGCACCAAAAGATCAAGATTTGGCATCACAAGACTTGGCACTCCAATATGTCAAATATGTAGCACCACCATCCAAGGCATCTTCTTCTGGACAGCAATGAGCAGGGACCACAGACTAGTTGAAGACGTTGAACTTATCGCTCATGGGAGGCACCCCATAGTTTATCCTTTTATTTTGTTTAGTGTGTTTAAAGTTCAATTTTTTTTTTTTTTTTTTTTTTTGTTTTGTTCTTTTTTACTTGTTTGTGTGTTTTCCTATTTTGCAAGGACAAGTGTGCTTCACTTCAAGTTTGGGGGGTGTGTAATAAGTCATGCTTCTCAAGATCATGTCAACCATCTCCCGGGTACATTCTTTCCTTTACTTAGACACATTGGGGATAATGTGTTATTAAGTTTGGGGGTTTGGACACACATGATTGTTCACACCCTTTGTCCCAATTTTAAGTTATTTGTTTGTGTGTTTGGTTGCTTGTTATATATATATATATATATATATATGCATGATCATGTTTGCCCTAAAATTTTAAGTTGATCTAAAAGAATTATGGTTTAAATTCATCAGTGAGCTTAAAATTTTGAACACATAATCTGATGAGTGAATCCGTTAGTTTGATTACTTGTTGAGGATAGTTGAAAAATCACATGTTTGATCTGATCACACAAAACACATTAGCACATAATCTGTGAGATATAACATGCGTCTGATATGTGTGTTTCTGCATCTTGGATAAAATTGGATGACTTATTACATGACACTATGGCATATATAGTGATCAATAAAAAAATAATAATAATAATAATAAAAGAAAACAAAGAAAGAAAGAAAGATGTGAAGTAAATGATCATTGATAGCTTTTCACAGAGTAGCTGGACCTCTTGCCTCAAAGCATTAATTGTTCACGTCAAAAGGTGAAAAATTTGGATTTGATCAGTGTCATGGTTAGTTGCTTTTGTAGCTTTTTTGACTCGAGTTAGTAGGTCCTTATGAGTGTCTCTACACCTAATGCCCTAAAACTACCTGGTTTGGGAGTCATTGACTTAACACTCGTTATATGGGTCAATTAGAAAGCTTAAGGGCATCAACATTGCACAACCTGACCAAAAAAAAAAAGAGAAAAAAGAAATATGCCATTGTGTTATTCTAATAGGGATTTCAATGAAATTTGAGATATGGAGACATTACATATTAGAAAGATTTGGAAGCCTCATAATTTTGTGCTAATTCACTTTACACTGTTTTCAAACTTGTGATGTTTTAGCATGTCCTTTGTAAGTAATTGCACTTTGAGATTCCAATTCATTGAGAAGATGAAGTTCATTTTTTTTTTAAGCTTGCTTATGAATGAAAATCATAATCTTGAAATAATGCTTTAATTTTTGGAATAACATGAACTGTGCATGATGTTTGTAGGTAGCAATTTTGGAAAACCCTCACGAGACTTCACTCGTCCACTAGGGAATTCCTAGGGGTTTAAAAGGCTTATTGCATATGCTAAATACAATCGTACATCCTTCGAAAGATGGATTTATCCTTTTGTTTTCTATTTTTTTCATTTTTGTTTTTAGTTTTGTATTGCTAAGGGACTTGCAATATGTAAGTTTGGGGGTGTGTTAAGTGTTACAATATTCATATTTTCAGCCCTTAACTTACATGTTTTAATCCTTTGGGTTTAGTTAATTAGGTCATTTTAATTCATTTTTGTGTTTTCCACACTTTTGTAGGCTTTTCGAAGAAAAGGAAGTAAATCTGGAAGATTTGGGCTCAAAGAGAGAAGATGGAAAAAATGGAAGCCCCTGACACTGCAATCGATCACAGGTTCCATGCGATCGAGCGCAGTACCAGAAAAGACGAAGCACAAATTAGGCCATGAGTGATCGAACGCACGATAGAAGAGGATTGATCGCATACCTGCGATCGAGTGCACACGGGTTGCGATCGATCGCACCCGTGCATAGGAGACATAACAAGTGGCGGCTAGATTGTCATTCTTTCCATATTAGGGTTTTCCAACTCCCAATTGTAATAGGTTTTGAAACCCTACGAAATTCCAAGGTTTACTAGTTTGCCAAGGACTTTTAAAGCCTATAAATAGACCCTTAAACCTCTAGAATAGGAAGCTTGGGGAGGAGTAGAATTGGAGCTCTTCAAGTTCAAGTTTCGGGTTTATTCTTTTCTTTTTTCTTTTATTTATTAAAGATGTTTAACATCAATTTTATGTGTAGCTCATTTATTTAGTAAGGCTAGATTGAAGCCCTAGTTATGTTTAGTTGATATTCAATATTGGCGCCCTTGTGATGATTTTGTTGTGATATCTAAATTGATTAATGCCTGTTTTCATGAATTCCTCATATGTATGTGCTTGATTAACATGTTCATGTGGTATAGACTAGTTAGTTAAATCAATTTGGATGACCGAGTCCTGGGTTTAACATAAGTAACAAAAGAAATCCACACCGCGATTCTTTGGTTAATCAACATGGGGAACCGGGAGTAGACACCCATGCCCAAGGCCTCATGTGTTTGTCGATTTCCACAGTTTTTATGCTTTTTTAAAGAACAACTTAGTAGACACCTATGCTAAATCCTTTAAGAAAGAAAAGAGTTAAGAGTAGACACCCATACCTAATTCGTTGCTTAAGGAAATCAATAGCTTAAGGAGTAGATACCAATGCCCTCAGGTTGACAAACATTAGATATTGATAATATGATCAAAACATTGGCATATTGGTATATTAGCTAAGCATAATTAGTGGAGGATATCAAAGCCCTACCTTTTTATTATCATCAATTCAAAATTCAATCTTTGTTTTGTTTTGCTTTTGGAATTTAATTTTAAGCTAGCAATCCTCGTGGGAATAACTCCGTATTTTCACACTATGCTACTATGTTGACCTCGTGCACTTGCGAGTAAAACATCCAATTATTCGCCTATTAATTTAGGTAGGTAATTGGCAAAACAAGTTTTTGCCAAGCTCTCTATTCTATAGGCTTAAGGGTCTATGTATAGGCTTTAAAATTCCTTGGGAGACTAGTAAACCTAGGAATTTCGTAGGGTTTCAAAACCTATTACAATTGGGAATTGGAAAACCCTAATATGGAAAGAATGACAATCTGGCCGCCACTTGATATGTCTCCTGTGCATGGGTGCGATCGATACCAACCCGTGTGCGCTCGATCGCAAGTCTGTGATCGATCCTCTTCTGTCGTGCATTCGATCGCTCATGGCCTGATTTGTGCTTTGTCTTCTCTGGTACTGCGCTCGATTGTAGGGAACCTATGATCGATCGCAGTGTCAAGAGCTCCCATTTTTTCCCTATTCTCTCTTTCAGCCCAAATCTTCCAGATTTACATCCTTTTCTTCCAAAAGCCTACAAAAGTATGGAAAATACAAAAATGAATTAAAATGACCTAATTAACTAAACCCAATGGATTAAAACATGTAAGTTAAGGGCTGAAAATATGAATATTTTAGCACTTAACACACCCCCAAAATTACATATTGCTAGTCCCTTAGCAATACAAAACTAAAAACAAAAATGAAAAAGAAAACAGAAAATAAAAAGATAAATCCATCTTTCGTGGGATGTACAATTTCATTTAGCATATGCAATAAGCCTTTTAAACCCCTAGGAATTCCCTAGTGGACGAGTGAAGTCTCATGAGGGTTTTCTAGAAATGCTACCCACAAACATCATGCATAGTTCATGTTATTCCAAAAATTAAAGCATTATTTCAAGATTATAATTTCATTCATAAGCAAGCTTAAAAAAAAAATGAACTCCATCTTCTCAATGAATTGGAATCTCAAAGTGCAATTACTTATATAAGGACATGGTAAAACATCACAAGTTTGAAAACAGTGTAAAGTGAATTATCACAAAATTATGAGGCTTCCAAATCTTTCCAATGTGTAATGTCTCCATCTCTCAAAATTCACTGAAATCCCTATTAGAATGACACAATGACATATTTCTTTTTTCTCTTTTTTTTGGTCAGGTTGTGCAATGTTGATTCCCTTAAGCTTTCTAATTGACCCATGTAATGAGTGTTAAGTCAATGACTCCCAAACCAGGTGGTTTTAGGGCATTAGGTGTAGAGACACCCCTAAGGACCTACTAACTCGAGTCAAAAAAGATACAAAACCAACTAACCATGACATTGATCAAATCCAAATTTTTCACCTTTTGACGTGAACACTCAATGCTTTGAGGCAAGAGGTCCAGTTACTCAGTGAAAAGCTATCAATGATCATCTATTTCACACCTTTCTTTCTTTTCTTCTTCTTCTTTTTTGTTTTTTAATTGATCACGTGTCATCTAATAAGTCATCCAATTTTATCCTAGATGCAGAAACACACATATTAGACCTCATGTCATATCTCATAAATTATGTGCTAATATGCTTTGTTTGATAAGATCAAATATGTGATTTTTCAACTATCCTCAACAAGTAATCAAACTAACGAATTCACTCATCAGATCATGTGTTCAAAATTTTAAGCTCACTGATGAATTTAAACCACAATTCAATATATATATATGAATAAACAAACAAACACACAAACAAATAACTTAAAATTGGGACAAAGTGTGTGAACAATCATGTGTGCCCATACCCCCAAACTTAAATGACACATTGTCCCCAATGTGTCTAAGTAAAGGAAATAATGTACTCGGGAGATGGTCGACATGATCTTGAGAAGCATGGCTCATAGCACACCCCCAAACTTGAAGTGAAGCACACTTGTCCCTGCAAAATTAGAAAACACACAAGTAAGTAAAAAGGAACAAAACTAAAGATAAAAGATAAAAAATATAAAAAATATAAAATTGAACTTAAAACACACTAAACAAAATGAAAGGATAAACTATAGGGTGCCTCGTATGAGCGCTAAGTTTAACGTCTTCAACCAGACTGTAGTCCCTGCTCATTGCTGTCCAGAAGAAGATGCCTCGGAAGGTGGTGCTACATATTGGACAGATTGGAGTGCCAAGTCTTGTGATGCCAAATCTTGATCTTTTGGTGCAAAGTTCATTTCAATGTAGGGTTTCACTCTGTGTCCATTTACTTTGAATGAATGGTTTGTATGTGGATTATGAAACTCCAAAGCACCATGAGGGAATACTTGTGTAATCATGCAAGGTCCAGACCATCTTAACTTAAGCTTCCCAGGGAAAGTTTCAATCTTGATCCTACATGAAACTCCTTCCTGGCCAATTGCCTATCATGGTATGCTTTGGTTCTACCCTTCTAGAGCTTGGCATTCTCATATGCATCATTCCTCAATTCCTCCAATTCATTTTGTTGGAGCTTCCTCTTGTCACCAGCTTGTTTCTATCAAAGTTAAATTTCTTGATTGCCCAATATGCTCTGTGCTCCAACTCTTTTGGTAGATGACATGCTTTCTCAAAGACCAACTGATATGGAGACATACCAATAGGCATCTTGTAGGCAGTCCTATAGGCCCATAGTGCATCATTCGAGCACAGAGACCAATCCTTCCTGTTGGGATTTACTGTCCTCTTGAGTATGCTCTTGATTTCTCTATTGCTTATTTCCACTTGACCACTGGTTTGAGGATGGTATGGAGTGCCAACCTTATGTGTGATCCCATACTTCTTTATCAAAGAAGCAAAGGCATAGTTGTTGAAGTGGCTACCTCCATCAATAATTATTGTCCGTGGCATCCCGAACCTAGTGAAGGTGTTTTCCTACAAAAACTTCACAACCACTTTATGATTATTAGTCATTGAGGAGACAGCCTCGACCCATTTAGACACATAATCCACACCCACAAGAATAATTAAATAACCGAATGAGTTAGGAAATGGTCCCATTAAGTCAATACCCCAGACATCGAAGAGCTCTACCACTTGAATATTTTGTAGCGGCATTTGATTTATGGACGAGATGTTACCTGTCTTTTGGCATCTATCACAAGAGCTGCAAAACAAGAAAGCATCTTTAAACACAGTAGGCCAATAAAAACCAGATTGTAATACCTTAAACGTTGTTCCCTTGGCCCCAAAGTGTCCACCATAAGCAAACTGATGACAGTGCTGCAAAATACTCAAGTGTTCTTCTTCTGGGACACACCTTCTGATGATTTGATCGGGGCAGAATTTGAACAAATAGGGGTCATCCCAATGGTATTGTCTAGATATAGATATTAACCTCTTCCTTTCTTGACTAGATGTACCTGGAGGAAACACCTTGGCAATTATATATATTCACTATATCTGCAGACCATGGGAGTAGGATATCAACTACAAACAACCACTCATCTAGAAAATTTTCATTCAATGGGAGCTCATCTCTTTCCTTCTCATGGAGTAATATGGATAATTGATCTGCCACAACATTCTCACAGCCCTTTTTGTCTCTAATCTCAAGGTCAAACTCTTGCAGTAGTAATACCCATCTGATCAATCTCGGTTTTGCATCTTTCTTGGCAAACAAATATCTCAAGGCAGCATGATTAGTGAATACAAAGACTTTTGAACCAATTAGGTGTGATCTGAACTTCTCCAAAGCAAATATGACAGCTGATAATTCTTTATCAATGGTAGAATAATTTAGCTGAGCATCATTCAATGTTCTAGAAGCGTAATAAATGGCATAAGGTACCTTATTGATTCTTTTACCCAAGACAGTTCCCAAAGCAAAGTCACTAGCATCACACATGAGCTCAAATGGTAGACACCATTCCGGTGCCCGCATTATTGGTGCAGATGTGAGCAACTTTTTCAGTGTGTTGAAAGCAATCATGCATTCGTCAGTCCATTGGAACTTGGCCTCCTTCCCTAGCAATGCACAGAGAGGTCTAGAGATCTTGGAGAAATCCTTGATGAACCTTCTATAGAATCTGGCATGTCCAAGAAAACTCCTCACCCCCTTCACTGTCAGAGGTGGGGGAAGCTTGGAGATGATGTCTATCTTAGCTTTATCCGCCTTAATGCCCTTGCTTGAAATAGCATGACCAAATACAATGCCTTGTTGAACAATGAAGTGGCATTTTTTCCAATTGAGCACTAGGTTGCGTTCTTTACATCTCTTGAGTACATTCTTCAAATGGTTGAGGCATTCATCGAAACTAAATCCAAAAACACTAAAGTCATCCATAAATACCTCAATGGTTTTCTCCACCATATCTGAAAAAATGTTCATCATGCATCTTTGAAATGTGGCCGGGGCATTGCATTAGCCAAATAGCATCCTTCTGTAGGCGAATGTGCCAAAAGGACATGTGAAGGTGGTCTTCTCCTGATCCTCTGGTGCTATTGCAATCTGATTATAGCCACTGTACCCATCCAAGAAACAATAGTGGCTATGGCCAGCTAACCTCTCCAGCATTTGATCAATGAAGGGTAATGGAAAATGGTCTTTTCTTGTTATCTTGTTCAGCTTTCTATAATCAATGCATACCCTCCACCCAGTGGTTACTCTTGTAGGTATCAGCTCATCATCTTCATTCTTCACCATTGCGATCCCACTCTTTTTTGGCACTACTTGGACTGGACTAACCCATTTACTGTCTGAGATGGGATAGATGATGCCCACATGTAGCAGTTTTAATACCTCTGCCTTAACTACCTCCTTCATGTGAGGATTGAGTCTTCTCTGTGCATCCCTGGTTGGCTTTGCTTTATCTTCAAGGAAGATCTGATGCATGCACTTGGCTGGACTTATTCATTTGATGTCAGCAATGGTCCATCCCAAAGCAGTTTTATGTTCTCTAAGAACTCTCAATAGCTTTTCTTCTTCTTCACAACTCAAATTTGCAGCAATTATGACTGGTAGTGTCTTGTTTTCTCCTAAGTAGGCATATGTTAGGTGTTCTGGTAATTGCTTAAATTCCAACTTCGGTGCCTGGACAATAGAAGGAACAAGAGAGGTATTAGTAGGCTCAAGAATCTCAAAGGCAGGAGTGTACCTACTTGAATATTTTGGAGAGGCCTCCAGGAGGTGCACAGTTTCAATGATGTCATCAGTAACATCTTCAGGTTCTAGCTCAATGTCTTGCCTTGTGAAACTTAGGGTGAGGGTGGCCTCCAATGGATCTTTATGTTGGTCCTGCAAAACTGGCTCACTAACACCTTAGATCATACAAACACCAGAACAGTTTAAATCATCATGAGGTAATTTTAGTGCATCGAATATTTTGAACTCTATTATCTCACCATTTACCTTTATACTCACAATACCCTTTTTCACACCTATTGTGGTATCAACAGTTCTCATAAAGGGTCTTCCTAAAATAATAGATAAATGTGATGACATAGGAGATTCTTCCACATCCAACACAATAAAATCAGCAAGTAAAATGAATGTTCCTACCTTTACCAACACATTCTCAAGTATACCTCTTGGTCTTTTGATGCTTCTATCTGCCAATTGCAAGATGACAGAGGTTGGTTGAAGCTCCCCCACACCCAGCTTCTCATATATTGTGTAAGGCAGCAAATTGACCCCAGCTCCTAGAGCCAGCAATGCATGCTCAAAAAGATGGTCTCCTATCCTGCAAGGAATGGTAAAACATCGCGGATCTGTTAGCTTTGGTGGTAATTTTCTCAACAAAAATGTGCTTACCTCTTCTTTAAAGGCCACTGTCTCATGCTCCTGAAACTTCCTTTTGTTAGTGCAACAATGCTTTAAAAATTTAGCATAAGAAGGAATCTGTTTTATTGCATCTAACAAGGGAATATTGATTTCTACTTTCCTCAAAGTCTCAAAGATACCCATGAGTTGCTTTCCTTTCTTTGGTTTGACTAACCTTTTAGGGAAGGGTGGTGCATTCACCTTCTCCATTTTACTTACCTTGGAAGTTGAAACTTCATCTGGAGATGCTTGAGGTGGCTCTTCAGTTCCAATGACCTTGCCATTTCTGAGAACTGTGACTGCCTTTATCTGTTGGTGATCCCCTAGATAGGGTATTGTTTGGGCTGGAAATTCTTCCTACACTGTTGAGAAGTCACCAGGGTGTGTATCATATTCTCCAGTTGGTTCAATTTTGACTCTTGAGTTGGCTGGCTTGCTTGTTGGGGATCCTTTTGTTGTCCTTGATTGTTACTCCTTGAGAATTCAGGGTGGTTTTGCCACCATGGCTTGTAGGTGTTGGAGTATGGATTGTTCTTGTAGGGGTAGTTGTTTTGTCCCACATAGTGTGCTTGCTCCTGATCTGTAGATGAATATACAGGGCAAGTTTCAGTAGCATGACCTACTTGAGAACATATGGCACATACCTGGAATTGGGTGGCTGGTTGATTAGGAGAGATGCTCTGAGTAGTCATGGCGTTTGCAAGCATAAGGAATGCCTTCTACATGGCAACCATTTGATCTTGCACTCCGCTATTTTCTTCATTTGTGCCCTTACTACTTACACCTTGCCTCCTTCTGGATGGGAATTGTTGGGTGTGTTCACTCAACATCTCAAAGATCTCAATGGCCTCTTCACTGCTCTTTTCCATTAGCATACCTCCATAAGCTGTATCAACACTACCCTTGTTAAAATCATCTAAACCTTCATAGAAAATTTGTACCTGATCATCTTGAGGGATGTTGTGATGTGGGCACTTTAGAAGCAATGAATTGAAGTGATCCCATGCCTCGAAGAACAGATCTCCATCTCGTTGTTAGAACATTTGAAGTTCCCTTTTAAGTTGTTTTGTCTTTTAAGCTGGGAAAAACTTCTTTAGAAACTTGGTGGTTAATTCTTCCCAAGTATGAATAGAATCTGCAGGCAAGGAATTGTACCACAGTTTAGCACTATCTTTCAAAGAGAAAGGGAAGAGGACTAACCTGAGTCTCTCTGTAGTTTGGCCTTGAACATGTTCCAACTTGCATAAATCAAAGAATTCTATAAGATGCAAGCTGGGATCCTCAGTAGCTGTGCCTCTGAAGTAAGTCAATGCATTAAGGATTTAAGGAGAAATATAATAGCTGCCTTTCACCTCTGGTTGATATGCTATGCATGAGGGTCGATGGAGGTTTGCTAGAATGAAGGCCTGCTTCTTCGGTCTCCTCACCCGTGGTGGAGTTGCCTCTAATGGTCTTGGCCCAATTGGATTCTCTTGCAAATCTTCCATCTCAATTTTTTCCTCTTCTTCTTTGTCTCTAGGTCATTGTCGAATTGTCCTCTCAATTTTAGGATCGAGTGGAATAATAGTTGAGGCTTGAGATCGACGACTTTGCATCAATTGAATTGCTTCTTCAGTTAGGCAGTTTCAATGCTGCTGGTCCGAAAGCTCCCCAGAACTGCGCTCGATCGCAGGTTGGTGCGCTCAATCGCAGGTTGGTGCGCTCAATCGCATTCGGCTGACAATTGATTGCAAGCACAGAATGCTAATCCGCAACCTAAAATAGAAAACAGAAAAGTTAGGGAAAACAAAAAATCTATTTGATTTTTGATAACAACTAAATTTAAAATTGAAAATTAAAATAACACAACTAAAGGAAAATAATTCTAAACAAAATTCGCCCCAATCCCCAACAACGGCGCCAAAAACTTCTTGTGCCAATTACCTACCTAAATTAATAGGCAAATAATTGGATATTTTAGCCACAAGTGCACGAGGTCAACATAGTAGAATAGTGTGCAAATACTGAGTCATTCCCACGAGGATTGCTAGATTTTGCTTAAAATTAAATTCCAGAAGCAAAACAAAACAAAGATTGAATTTTGAATTGATGATAATAAAAAGGTAGGGCTTTGATATCCACCACTAATTATGCTTAGCTAATATATCAATATGCCAATATTTTGATCATGTTATGAATATCTAATGTTTGTCAACCTAAGGGCATTGGTGTCTACTCCTTAAGCTGTTGATTTTCGTAAGCAACGAATTACGTATGGATGTCTACTCTAATTCCTTTCTTTCTTAAAGGATTTAGCATGCGTGTCTACTAAGTTGTTCTTTAAGAAAGCATAAAAACTGTGGAAATTGACAAACACATGAGGCCTAGGGCATGGGTGTTTACTCACGGTTCCCCGTGTTGATTAACCCAAGAATCGCGGTGTGGATTTCTTTTGTTACTTATGTTAAACCCAGGACTCGGTCATCCAAATTGATTTAACTAACTAGTTCATACCACATGCACATGTTGATCAGGCACACACATATGAGAAATTCATGAAAACAAGCATTAATCAATTTAGATATCACAACAAAATCATCACAAGGGCACCAATATTGAATATCAACTAAACATAAGTAGGGCTTCAGTCTAGCCCTACTAAATAAATTAGCTACACATAGAATTGATGTTAAACATCTTTAATAAATAAAAGAAAAAGGAAAAGAATAAACCCGAAACTTGAACTTGAAGAGCTCCAATTCTTCTCCTCCCCAAGCTCCCTATTCTAGAGGTTTAAGGGTCTATTTATAGGCTTAAAAAGTCATTGGCAAACTAGTAAACCTAGGAATTTCATAGGGTTTCAAAACCTATTACAATTGGGAGTTGAAAAACCCTTATATGGAAAGAATGACAATTTGGCCGCCACTTGATATGTCTCCTGCGCACGGGTACGATCGATTGCAACCTGTGTACGCTCGATCACAGGTCTGCAATCGATCCTCTTCTGTCGTGCGTACGATTGCTCATGGCCTGATTTGTGCTTCGTCTTCTCTGGTATAGCGCTCGATCGCGGGGAAGCTGTGATCGATCACAGTGTCAGGGGCTTCGATTTTTTCTATCTTCTCTCTTTGAGCCCAAATCTTCCAGATTTACTTCCTTTTCTTCCAAAAGCCTACAAAAGTGTGGAAAACACAAAAATGAATTAAAAAGACCTAATTAACTAAACCCAAAGGAATAAAACATGTAAGTTAAGGGCTGAAAATATCAATATTTTAGCACTTAACACCACACAGCAGTACTGAGGCTACTGTGAGTTCTTAATGTTTTGGTGTTGCGACAATGCGCTCGAGCGCCAATTCCATGGAGATCGAGTACAAGTGCATTGCAATCGAGCGTACAACCAGACAGCAGTACCAAAGCTGCTGTTATGTTGAGTCTGTTTTTATTTTATTTTTTTCTATTTTTGTTTTCTATTTTATTTTATTTTATCTTTCTGTTCTTTATTGTTTTTATTTTTTTTTTATTGATTTTCGTTTTTTTTTTTATTTAAATTTTTTTCTAACCTTTTTTGTTTACTATTTTTGCTAGTTTATTTCTGATCTGCAGCAGTGCGATCGAGCATATGTCCTCTATGAGTGAGCGCACCACTTCCAGAAAGCAGCACTGAAGCTGCTGTTGCCGTTGTTCTATTTTCATCCGCAACAGTGCGATTGAGCGCACCACTGCTAGACTATTTTTATTCTACGGCAGTGAAGCCGAGCACCCAATAAGAGGAATCGAGCGTATCACTATGATCGATCGCATGTCCTATACTATCGAGTGCACATCTAGATAGCAGTACTGAAGTTGTTGTAAATTCCGAATCTGATTGGTTTCTTTTTCATCCAGGATCACCAATATCAAAATTTAGCCATTATTCCATACGATGCCTACCCTATGCATTTGAGCCCTCCATCAGGCCAAGATACATGATCTCATTCCAAGTTTTATTATCTCCATTGTTGTTCAATTTTTATTCTTTGATTATATTTTTACAACAATGTGTTGCACTTCACTGGTATTTGGTTGGAGTATTTATTTGTTTTAAGGACAAGTGTTCTTGCAAGTTTGGGGGTATGATATGAGCCATACTTATTCCAACTAGCATCTCACAAAGAATAGTAGCACTGAAGCTACTATCAATAGTCTGGTTGAAGACGGTAAACTTAGCGCTCTTGGGAGGCAACCCATTCCATGATAAAATGTCTTGCATTCAAGTTTGGGGGTATGCTACGAGCCATACCTTTGTCCAACCAGTTTTCTCATCTCCCAGGTAAGATCTTTCCATGTTTTCCTACACATTGAGGACAACGTGTAATTTGTGTTTGGGGTTATGGGGAACACACACACACTTTATCTAAAAAATTTTGAACTTTTTTTTTTGAAAAAAATTTTGAAAAAAATGCATGTTCATGATATTCATGAGATTTTAGTTGATCTACAAAACTGTGATTTGAATTTCATTGTTGAGCTTAAAATTTTGAACACATGATCTGATGGCGAGATTTCAAAGTATGGTTACTTTTGACATTTGAGAATTTACTTGTTTTAATTTTAAATTGCCACAAGCACATTAGCGCAAAATTTGTGGGGTATGACATGTGATTCCGATTGGATATGTTTCAATGTCTTGGGTGAAACTGGGTGACTTGTTGGATGGATACTTTGGCATATATATGAAAAGAAAAAAAGGAAAAGAAAGAAAAAAGTTGATCATTGTGAGATTTTTGCTAAGTAACTAGACCTCTTGCCTCATTAAGCAATGAGTGTTCATGTCAAAAAGTGAAAATTTTAATATGGTTAATATCATGGCTAGTTTGGTTTCATAGCCTTTTTGACTCGAGTTAGTAAGTCCGTATAGGTGTGTCTTTACACCCAATTCCCTAAAACCATCTGGTTTGGGAGTCATTGACTTAACACTCGGTACATGGGTCAATTAAAAAGCTTAAGGGAACTAAGCATTGTAGAGCTTGAAAAGTAAAGAAAAGAAAGTTATGCCTTGGTTATTCATTCCGATGGGAGTCCCAGTGAACTTTGAGGTATTGAGTCATTGCACATTGGAAATAATTTGGAAGCCTCATAGTTATGTGTTAGTTCACTTTACACTAAATTGAACTTATGATGCCTTAGCTTGTCTTTTGTAAGTGATTAGACTTTGGAATTCCAATTCATTGTGAAGATGAAGTTTATTTATCTCTTTAAGCTTGGTAATAAATGAAAATCAATGATACTTCAACCTTTGGGATAACATGAATTTTGCATAATGTTTGTTGGTAACATTTCTATTAAACCCTTACGAGACTTCACTCGTCCGACTAGAGAAACCTAGGGTTTAAAAGGCTTGTTGTATATGCTAAATGCAATCGTACATCCCACGAAAAAATGATTTATCTTTTTGTCTTTATTTTTAGTTTTGGATTGCTAAGGGACCAGTAATATATAAGTTTGGGGATGTGATAAGAGCTAAAATAGTCATATTTTAGCGCCTTAATTTGCATACGTTAGGCTCTTAGTTTTATTATTATTTGATGTTTTGTTTCCTTTTTGGGTTTTATGTCTTTTTATAGGTTTTTGAAGAAAATGAAGCATTTCTGAAATTTTTTGACTTAAAGGGCATTTTTAGGAAAATCTGGAGATTGAGATCAAGCACATGCAGACTAGGCTCGAGCATAGGCATGTGCTCGAGCGCTCATATGCCAGAGAACAAGGAGTGAGCGCAGCAGCTGCGCTAGCACACACAAGAAACAGGCTCGAACGCATCAGCGCTCGAGCGCACACAGACAAGGATTGAGAGTATGCTTGCACTCGAGCGCACCTCACCTATCGAGCGCACTTGTGCGCTGGAGAAAAATCAGATGTGGCCAAGACTCCTTTTTCAACCCAAATTTGGTTTTCAAAGTCCTACTTGTGCTAGGAAATAAACCTCCGATTTTATTAGGTTTTCAAGGGTTCTATGTTTTCCTAAACCTATAAATAGACTACTAAGCCTATAGGAAAAAGGGTGGAGAAGCAGACACAAGCTTTGGAAAAGAATTGAAGGCTAGATCAAGAAGAGTTTGGGTTTTTCTTCTCTTCCCCTTTTATTTTGTTATGTAATGAGTCTTTTAATTAGGGCTGGTTTGAAGCTCTAATCATGTCTCTTTAGGGTTGCAATATTGGCGCAGTTGCTACAATTATCTTTTGGTGTTTAATTTGATTACTTCCTATGTACTTGAATTCTTCATACGAATGTGTTTGATCATATGCATGTGTTTAGATTTATGTTATTTAAGTCAATTTGGATGGCCAAGTCTTGGGCTTAATAAAGTGACAAAAGAACCCCATCACAGGTTTTTGGGCTAATCAACATGGGGAACCGAGAGTAGATACCGTGCCCTCGGCCTTGTGTGGTTGTCAATTTTCATAAATTTATGCTTCCTTCAAGAATAATTTAGTAGATACCATGCTAAATCCTTTGGGAAACAAAAGAACTAGAGTAAATACGATGCCTAGTTCATTGTTTAGAGAAATCAATAGCTTAAGGAGTAGATATCATGCCCTTATGTTGACAAACATTGGATATCTAAGATAATTGGAATATTGGCATATTATTAGTCTTATTTGAGTATGGTTAGTGGTGGATTTCAAACCCCTAATCTTTTTTAGTTTTAGTATTTCTTTTATATTATTTCTTCAATTTAATTCAATTTGTGACAATTGTTTTAAACCTGTTAATTAAGTAAGAAATTACATTCTAAGCATAACTTACCAATCCTCGTGGGAATGATCTCGTATTTACCTACTATACTATCGTTTTGATCTTGTGCACTTGTGAGTAAAACGTACCAAGTATTTGCCTATTAATTTAGGTGGGTAACTGTCACAACGGGATTGCATAAATATTTATTAAAAATTGTAATTATATATTTAAATTAGATAAAACAATTTAAAACTAAATTATTATATTTAAATTGTAAAAATATTCTAAAAGATTTTGGGAGCCGAACAATTGATGTGACTATTGATCGATCGATGGAACCTTAGCATTGAATGAAATGGATGTTAAAAGTGCCTTTTTGAATCGGATTCTTGAAGAACAAGTCTATGTAGTACAACCAAAAGGGTTCAATGATCCTCATCATATTGATCATGTGTACAAAATGAAGAAGGCTTTTGTATGGGTTGAAATAAGCACTTAGAGTATGGTATGAGAAACTCATGTCATATCTCACCTCACATGGGTTCATTCGTGGAACAGCAGATTGTACTCTGTTCATTCGAAAGAAGGGAAAGGATATATTGATTGCTCAAATCTATGTTGACAACATAGTGTTTGGAGCTACAATTGACTTTCATTCTCACACTTTTGCTGAGAAAATGAAGAAAATATTTGAAATGAGTATGATTGGAGAGCTGTCATATTTCTGAGGTCTACAGGTTCAACAATCAGACCTCGAAATGTTTGTCTCTCGGGCCAAGTATGCCAAGGAGCTTTTGAAAAAATTTGGCCTTGATGGAAATAGTCACGTTCGCACTCCGATGAGTATCAGTGTGAAACTTTCAGCAAATCTTACTGGAAACAAAGTTAATCAAACACTCTACAGAAGTATGATTGAGAGTCTTTAATACCTTACTGCTAGCAGACCTAACATATCCTTCAGTGTTGGTGTGTGTGCTCTAATGTGTCCTTTTTATGTCCAAAAATATCAATAATAAAATTACTACTCGCAATAGTACAGATCCTTATAGGATATGGCTATATTAAGGGTGTCGAACCTCAAGGACTGTGTGGGTGTTGTTATCAAGCTTTTCAAGATCAAATATAACTTAATTCAAGTATGATTGAATTGTTTTGTTTTTATAAAAGTAAATGCATAAAAGTAAAGATACATGATGAGAGATAGAATATGAGGGATTTCATCACTAACCGCATAACAATGATCAATCATATATTAGTAAGGAAAATTCATGCTATGCATAATATAGGGCTCGTCTCACTCCAGTAGTCAAGAAAATACTATCATTAAGAAAAAATTATGATCCATCTTCGGTTAGCACAAACTGTCCACCTAACCACTAAGATGCGGTACGATCTGTCTTCCCTAGGTATGGACTATCTAATTCCTTAATAGGCTACCCACAATCAAGGGAATATTATAACCCATTTTCGGTTGGTACGAACTGTCTACCTAAATTACACTACACTAGGGTATAGTACAATTCATCTTCCCTAGGCAGACCTATCTCTTGATCATGTGTCAGTTAAAACTGTTGTATAACAATCATTGAAATAATCACAGAAAATATGAAGGATTGAGATCAATCAATATAAAAGACTTTCTAAGACAAGAGAATAAATTCATAATGATTGAATATAAACATTAAGATCAATGCTCACAGTTATACAACCATCATGAATATAGAAAAACCCAAATTAATATACAGTTAAACAATTGTTACTTGGAAAGGGCTACATCAACACCCTATTATAAGTTTAGCCGCTCATGGTGGTGCTAGAATGGCCTCTTCAAGCCTCAAAGAAGATATTTTCTGTCTAAAACTAAGCACACCTTCTCTTGAAGCTTAAGGGTCTATTTATAGGGAGCAAACAAGCCCTATAAGCCCTAAAAAACCTAGAAAAGTCGTAGGTACTCTCAGTTGGAATAGGAGACTGAAGGCCTTCTTCAGGGTGGATTTGGGCTCTTTCTACATGCTAGAGAAGCCCGAGTGCGCTGAATCCCACTTATGGTGCGCTCGAGTGTACTTGTGATGCCTTCGATCCCACTTGTGGGGCGCGCTAGCACACCTACACATGTGGCTGTTTTGCGCTCTTATCTTGCGGGGCGATTTTTGCATAGTAAACTTCTGAATTAAGAAATTTGTATTTCATAATAATTTATAGCATTGTGAGTTAGCTTTCCACTGCCACTTGTTTCACCTTAATACGATACTCGAATAGAAAGTTAGGGTCAAAATACTGAGACATGTGTTAGGTATTCTCAAAGTATGCTTTAAGCCCGAAATCAATGGTTATTCTTGTATTCTTCCTAAGAACCTGAAAACACTAAAACAACATAAAATCGAACAAATAACAACACTAAAGAATTATCATATATGAGTTAAGGGGCTTGAATGTGCAATATTCAGTGCTTATCACACCCCCAAACTTACATATTGCCAGTCCCTTAGCAGTACATAATCGGAAATAAAATTGAAAAACAGTAAGATAAATCCTTCTCTCGTGGGATGTACGATTGCATTTAATGTATGCAACAAGCTTTTTAAACTACCGAGGAACTACGAGAGAGGTAGGAAAATGGGCTTTGTTTCAAGTGCAATGACAAATACTGCCCAGGTCATCGCTGCAAACATCTCTTTATGATCGAGGCATGTTTGGGGAAAGATGATGATGGAGATGAAGAGGGCAAAGAATACATCTTGCAGCAATTTCCACCTTGAGGACAAGGGCGTTGTTAGGGGACGGGAATGATATATTCCTTTCTTAGGGCTCAAATAAATCTCTATTTTTTTTCTGCTTTTATTTTCTAGTCTAATAAGGAATATATTTTCCAACATGGAAAATATATAAAAAAACTAATACGGTTAACCATGTCGTCGAACATGGTTAACCTTCCAGCTTTGCTCTAGAGACCTACCCAAGTCTCATAAGAGATAGCACCTCCACACTCATATAGGTGGTATCCATCAGGAACACCCCAAATTTCTTTGATTTGATTGATTTGATTTGATTTTTTTTTTTTTTTTTTTTGAGAAAGTTACGTGGGTAATAAGTTTGGTCAACTTGTGAGTTTGGTTAAAAGAGTCTAACTCTACCACGATTCATTAAATTCCTACTTATTTAGCCTAGTTGTGGTTAATGCTTTGATGGGTTTTCTTTAACCAATTTGACCATTTGGTCATAAAGTTTTTCTAGACTTTGGATAGAAAAAAATGTGAGCTTCCTTTATATATATTAAGCCAACTTTCTTGTCTATGTGTGTCACAAAAAAGGTATATATATGTTACTTCTACGTTTTCAATTACGGAATTGTTATTCTTCAAGAAAAGATTTGGGTTGTTCTATAATTTGTCTTCGTTCTTGGAAGTGTGTCCTTAACGAAGGAAGATACTATAGTCTAATCCTGGAGGTTGCGTGTCAAGAGATTTGATCGCACTAAGTTATATACTTCGGGAAGCACAAATCAACCTTTAAAGACAACGCTCTTGCGTGATTCTATATCATATTGTGAGATCTTTCTATACTCTACTTTTCATCTCTTCTATTTTATTTATTTTATTGTTAATTTTTAAATTGTAATTATTTTATATTAATGAGAATTTGTGTACCATCCAAAATTATTTCCAACAGCAAACAAGTTAAAACTTCTCGAGCGTCCTCAATAAGATGTCCATATCGGCTCCAGCTTCTACAATCTTTATTGAGTGTCTACACCACTTAGAGGGCATCAGCTTCCAGAACCATCATGTAAAAACCCAGTTCCCGACAAAAGTTAATGGCCCTTAACGCTGCAGCTGCCTTCGCAATATCAGGCTTGATGTTGTAGTCTTTTGGTGCTAGGAAAGGTGCCAACACCTCTCCCATACCATCTCTAACTACCACACCAATACCCATTTTCCTTTTATTCTTAAGTCACAACATCTTTCCGAGACTTTGCTAATTGAAATGCCTCCAAAGATTCTGAGGCACACCCTATCACTGTTGTAGAAGGACTAACCTTTTTCCCATAAACAAGGGCGTTCCGTCGAAGCCATAACATTCTTGCAACCACCGCCATGAGGTCTATATCCTCCTTACTCAGAAAATGAAAGAGCTCCTCCAAGATAAACACAAATTCCTCATTATGGATGCTTCTTTTTTGGATTTTACTACCACACATACTTCATATAGCCTTCGCAACTGGGCAGCTCCACAAAACAGGCAATAGAGAAAAAGTATTTAATGAAAATCAAGAAAATATGGATGGTACTCCATAAGATTTTTGTATAAAACTATTATTTATTATCGTACTAAACACCAAAACATACGGAAAATATTTTACGCCGAACAAGTTGTACCTAATTGATGTTCCAACATATTATATTATAGTCTTAATAGTACTATATATTCTCCCAACATTACCATACATTATTTTCTAGAAAAAAAAATAATAAATTAGAGGCGTGCATAAAAACATTATCTAATATAATGTAATATTATAGTTGAGCCACCCCCACCGTCTATATAAGTGGTTTCGGTCACCTCCATTTTGCTTTTTAGGGGTAGTTAGCCCTTGGCCCAAATGGGTGGTCCTTAGCATCTTTATTTATTTAATTTTTATTATTACACATTGCCGCATGTCACGTCTTTTATTGGATTGAAGCGGACCATCAATTTTATAGAAGGAAGTACTATTTTCATTTTTAGACATAAAAGAAAATATCATTTACAATAAAAATTGAAACTTTAGTGAAAAAAAAAAAGAAAAGGAAGCATAATCATATTGGGTAATGAGCTTTTATCCCTTTCTATTAGGGGAAATATCTTAGAAAAAGAAGAGTGAACGGTGGGGCGAAAGGTTTTGGTAGTTGGAGCTTCCTATTGAACTTTTCATTTCTAATATTTCTCTAAAATTTTAACAAAATCTACAAAAAGTATTATTTATCAAATTTTTTACCCAAAATTAAGTCTAACATATGTTAGGCTTCCTCTCCAAATATAAAGACACCAAAGCAAAAGTTATTTATTTTTCGGATTATTTTATTTCAATGGCACAAGTTTTTTTTTTTTTTTTTTTTTTTTTTTCTCTCCTTTTTTTTTTTTCTTTCCCTCCATAGGGTATTTATCAATAAGTTTCATCCTCTCCACTTTTACTTTTTCTTCCCTTCCATATTTCTTTTCGTCACACAACCACGGAGCGAGTTGAGAGAGAAGCCACAAAGAGAGAATTGTTCTTTTCTGTCCGTTGTCCGCCATCCACAACTTTCTTCAAGTATAGCAAGGTTGCTTCAAATTGCCATTATTTATTTCTTGTTTCATCTTTGGTTGGGTTTGATTGTAAATTAATATATATATATTTGTTTGGAAGGACTACGTGATGTTGATATTTCCTTTTTCATAACAAGTTTTGCAATTATCTCCAACTCTTTGTCAGAGTCTGACTCGATAAGAAACATTTTATGAATAAGAGAACGATCCATAGAAAGAAAACAAAGATCGAAAGTGAAGGATTTGGGATTACAAATTGCCAAGAAAACGATAAGCTGAAATCAATTTTATGCCAATTCTAAACTAAGTCTTAAATAAATGGTGCGAATGGCTTGAATTAAAGTGGTTGGTTCGTTTGTTCATTGATTTGCCTTGAAAAATATGGTTTCGATTTATTGATTGCCAATAGAATGCATTACAAAGTTGTAAATTCACGTTGCCAGAACTGCATCCTCTTCAGTTAAATAAACTCGAGAGTATTTAATTAGTTTTATTTGAAGAGTATTTTCGTATTTTAATCTTTTGAGGGAATAAAAATACCCTTCAAATTGAACTAACTACATATCTTCCTGTTTAAATAAACTGGAGAGAATTCTAATTCACCTGTGAAAAAAAAAAATGACATAGTTAGATGTTTTATTTTTTTTAATAATCCAATTTATAATCCGTTGGAAAATAGGAAGGCACTTTTAGGCGGCTAAGAGCATTCCTTGTAGCCTCATTAAAACTATTTTTTGGTTATTTTAGTGATGTAATTTAATAAAAGTGACTAAAATCTTCCATTTTTAGCTTCACTTTTTTAGTCCAAAATTAATGGTGAGTGAATGTACTATTTACACACCAAATGAATAAAAAATAATATAACTTTTCTCTCTCCTTTCATATTTTTTGAAAAAGTAAAAAATATATATAAAGAAGTATTTGAAAAAGAATATTTAAATAAAATAGTGAAAGTTAATAGTTAAAATAGTGAGATTACTAAGGTTAGTTTAAAAAGTGGATAGTTAAAATAAAAAAACGTGTATTTTTAGTTTTTTTTTTTTACTAAAATTTGCCAAGTTTATTACGACAAATAGTCAGAGTCCTGGCAACGTGCATCCTACAAACGTGGACGACTTGTCGCTACCGAACAGTTTACAAGTTGTTCAAGTGCGGGGCCGGCTATTAAATGCAATACGGCATCTCCATACAGTCAAATATCTCGTCCTTGAATTATCGCCTTATCGGTGTGGACTGGAAAAGGGAAAACCACTTGTGAGGGGGACAGGTGCTTCTGGGGACAGAGACGGACAGGGACACAGGGTAGCAAGTAGCATATACTCATTTACATTAGGAATTTTGAAAGTTATTTTTAGAATAATATATTTTTTATTTATTGGTTGGTTCATTTATTTATTGCCATAATAAAATTCACATTACATTTAAGTATAGTTGTTGAGGTTCAACAATATTGCTGTTCACTTGGACGGACTTTAGAATATGCCTTACGAGGTACGATTTTAAATGTTATAAAATGATTTCGTTTTCATTAATTTTTAGAAAAAATGGTCAAAAACTCAATCTAATAAATAATATCAAAGTCACATGAGTTCCAGTCGTAGAAATCTCATGTTAAGCGAGGAATTATTAAGGTTGACCAATGCTACTATGCTCACTTGGACGGTTGGTAGTTGATCTCAGTTATTGAAATTGTTATAAGGCTCAAGGTAAAGAAGCATAGTTGTGATCATTGACGACTTGGAGTTGGGAAATTGAAAGGGAAGATTCTGATCAAGAGGCTCAAGGCAAACCAAGGGAAAATATTGGAAATTGAAAGGGGATAGATTGGTTCTGTTGGGGTGGCCAACGAGAGGCTTGCAGTCCAGCCCTCTGCCACCAACACCGAAGCTACTGAAAAATGCTATGTCGACTCCAAAAACTTGTTTATCACAATTTATGCGAAATTAATACTATAAAGTAATAAACAATTCAATCACTTAAAATATATAAACCAATAAAGAGGCAGATACAGATATTTTGGTTACGAAGATGAAACCTTTTAGAAACCGATCTAAAAATAAAACCTCTCCGGGGCAACCAAACTCAGGAAATCACTATCAAAAGATTATCCAGAGATTACAGACACTAGAAACACTTACAACCCTTTGCAAGACCTTGGCTCTGTAAGATCGACAAGCCTACAACTCGTCTCCTTACTCACAATCTTCTTCAACGTGATTCTCCTTTATCGGATCCTTTCGATAGACTTCTTAACTATAGATTTATCAAAGGAATAACTAAAACTCTAAAAAATTCAATTTAACGCTCACCACATATGATCTCTCTTAGCACAGCCTCTGACGAACTCTCTAGGGGTGAAATTCATGCCTCTATCTTTTATAATGATGTATATATATATATCAGTATATCAAGCCTTAGACCTGGGTCCACTAAAAACAGGTTTTTTGGCATATTACATACGGGGCGTCCGGATAGGTTAATGGGCAGTCTAGACAGAGCCTTGCGGAGGAAAAATATGCTTGATAGAACGCGTGTCCGGACAACCTAGCACCGTGTCCGAACATGGCCTGCAGTGGGGAGAAAACCGCATTTTGGAAATGTTGTTTAGCCTTGATCAACAGCTCTGATCCATGAGTGTTTGTGGTTCGATTGAGCTAAAATTTTGCAGAGACGTTCATGACACATGAGTTTACATTATGAATGGTGGAGATTTGATTCTGAGCATTCTATATCAGTGTTTGAGCCGGTGGACAGTAACTTTTGCATTTTGGAACTAAATTAAGCCAACAGAAGAACTAACAAACTCCCCCTTTGGCAATTCGGTGACAAAACCAAAATGCTAAGCTAATCCCATCATCTCCCCATATTTACTTCCCCTTTTTGTCATAGAATAACAAAATGTCTTCATGTTTCCTGAAACACTTCACAAAATACATTCAAGCATATGTGAAACAAGAATACATAAATAAAAGTCATGATCACAAAAAAAAATGATGTAGAATGTAAGATGATGAACACACATCACCAAAAACTCCCCCTCAACATATGACTCAATAATCAACAAGAAGCTAAAAAAGCAAAACATGTTTCTCCCCTCAAAAGCAAAACATGTTTCTCCCCTCAAAAGCCAAATGAACACACATGATACACGCATCAATGACTCATGTATTTCAACAATGAATATCCCAAACATGCTCAAAATATGCAAAATATACATGAGACTAGAAATGGCAAGGAACTCATATTGCTTAACCCAAGCAAAAGACAAAATATTCTATTTAACCTATGCTTGTGTGGTGTGTGTATGTGTGTGTGTGTAAGCCATCAAATGAAAAAAATTACCAACTTACAACACGAAGGGAAAGTTTTACCAACATAAGGTTTTGACAAGTATATCAAATCAAAAGTCAAACCTTATTATACTAGGGCCAAGCCACTCTCATCCAATATATTCCTTTTTTTAAAAAAATTTGTACAAGTTTGACACAGTCAAATAAATTCCATACGAAACATGATATTTTGAATTTTTTTTTTGTTATTACATTTTACTTCTTTTTCTCTTTAAGAAAGTGTTTTAAACTTTTGATGTTTATCACAAAAGGAGGAAAGCATAAATTTTTAAGCCCTAAGTTCAACTAGCGTATGGTCAATTTGCAAAAAAAATATGACTACTTAAAACCTCATCTAGTTACCTAACATTCCTCACATTTAAAGTTAAGAAATAACCTCAAATTCAGCTTAAATGTGCACAAAAGAGTAAGTAAAGGCAAAATGTACCACATAAGCTTAGACTTTAGGTAACCACAATAATAAGTCTATTGAGCAAATTTTCATCTCATGCATATTAAGAACATTCCAAGACACAATGAATTAAATCTATGAAAGAAACATGAGAAATTAATGGACTATGTAGGTGCAGAAGACAAACGAAAGAAAAGAAAACAATAAAAGTAACATATTTTTGTCTTATTGAAATTTTTCACAAAAGAAATGCACACAAATGAAAACAAATGAAAAACAAACAAAAATACAATGCAAAAAAAAAAAAAAAAAAAAAAAAAAGCTTAAATTGAGATTACAACGGGCAATAAATGAATGTCTTTTAGCATTAAACTTTCATCATATCTTATAGGTCTCACAACAAAATAATGATTTAGTTTAATAACTACTTCTAGGTTTTCACAAGACATTACATATTCATGAACATTTGATTAGTAAGTAGATAAAAATCTTGGTGGTCCGCACACAACATTTCATCTATAAGCCTTTCAAAAATCATGATATATGTTTCTTAAAAAGTCCTTTATGAATATGCCTCATAACAAGAATCTCAAAATTAACGGCTATGATCATCAAAAAAAAAAGAAAAAAAAAAAAAAATGAAGTGGATTCCTGTAATGGGTTTCGAATCTGTTGTGGGTTGGATTCCTGGAAGTTTTGTGAGATTGCAGTTATGGGTCTTTCCTCTGTTTGGGTAATATTTTATTTCCACCATCTGTTTTGGTACTGTAATTTCTATCTCTTTCAAAGTCTTTCCTCTGTTTTGCTTCTTGAATTAATGGGTGAAAATTTGGTTGCCTTATTGTCGATACCCATGGAATTTGTAGGTTCAATTGATAGACCCATGAAATGATTTCTTTTGGGTTTTCTTTTTCTCCTTCTGCTTTCCATTTTTGTCGTAGCTTTAGGTGCTTTTGTGGGTTTTGTGTATGGATTTCTGAGTATCTTTCTGTTCTTCTTTTGCAATATTTTTGAGAACTGCATTAGGATCAGGGGGCTTAAGTCAACTCAAGTTAAAAAGGTTGAAAAGGTTATGAGTTTGGTTAGTCATTTTGCTTAATTCGGTGTTTTTGATGGAGATGAGTTTTATTAAAAAATAAAAAAAAAATAAAAAAAATAAAAAGCATATTATTTTCATAAAATAGTGAAAAAAATTTAGATAAGCTGAGGAATAAGTTTTCGAAAATTAGTTAATTAAAATAGCAAAAATAGATTTTGGTTTTTCATTTTGCATCGAAAACGGACTAAGCCATCATAAATGCTCTTACCTTTCCCCTACTCACCAACTGGACTTCCCCCTATCAAGAAAAATGGATATCTACCATTTAATATATTTAATATTTTGTAATTTGTAATAGTACAAAAAAATTGATATAAACATAATTCAAGATGCAAATTAATAAATATTTCATAACCCATTAGATATATAACACAAATCATTCTAAGCTTCTAATTCTAGGAAAAAAAAAAAAAAAAAAAAGCTACAGTAATTTATGGCTTTGCTACAATTGCTAGGCTCGCCAAATTCTTTTTTTATTCACCTGAATGTTTTAGTTTTGAAAAGTGTTTGAGTGAGATAAGGTTTTGTGATGCTTTTGTGTATTGAATTATTTTTTAATGATTTATTTTGAGATTAAAAATAAAAATAAAAAAAAAAAAAATCAAGCAAAAAATCAAATACATTATTTTTTAATGTATCCATCCCTTGGAGAGGGGGGTGGCTTGCCAGAGGTGGGGGTGTCCCGTGTGGCCATGCTAGCCCATAGGGTAGCTGCACGCCATCCCTGGCCACCTCTTGACCCTCCTATGGGCGGAAACAGATTCTTTTCATTTCATTATATCTATTTAGTGCAACTAAGAGAGCATACTTGTCAAAAATATTTTGCCCAAAAAATAAATGGACAATATTATCTTCCTAAATGCACTAATGAATCTTTTTTATTTCATGTGCAATAGAAAGGATCCTTTTTGCCCATGGGCTGGGGTGGCTTCTCCCCAAGAGGCAGTCACCTTTATTTTATTTTATTTTTTTAAAGTAATTTTTAAATTTGATATATTTATATATTTTTTAATCTAGAAAATAAGGGTGTTATAGCAATATAATTAAAAAAAGTGGCATTTTTGACACACTTTGATAATTTTATGTATTACTTTAGCATACTTATCCATTAATGCAGTTAATTTTAAAATAACAGTTAGTTTAGGGAAATTTTTTATATTTTTCCCTTGTTAATAGTATAACTTCATGGATTAATTTTGTATTTTTTTTTAAATGAATATAAAAATGATAAAGAAAATATCTAAATAAAATAGAAAAATATTTAGAAATTGAAATATAATGTTTTGTAAAATGAATAGTTAAAATAAAAAATATAGCTAAAAGCTGGAAAAACTTTGCCTAGGCTAGTGCTAATGCTCTTTGCATTGAACTAGTTATTGCCACGCCAATCTTAAAATTTGTTAAAGTTATTCTCGAAATCTACCCTGCAACTATAGCATTTTTTAAAAAAATTTAATTAAGGAAAATGCTAAGTGTTCTTCTGGTGTCCTTCCAACTGTGATGTGACTTTTAAAATCACCAATAGATTAAAAATCAATAATGACAATCTTAAATTCAACGATAATTTTAAAAGTTACATCATATTTAAAGAATACTAGGAGAATACTAGAAGAACACATAGCATTTCCCATTTGTTATACTCTCCATATATGGAGAAGAAAAAAAAAAGATGATATTAAATAAAACAATAGATATAATATTATTAAGACTATAATTTCAATAAAGTAGTGAAAAAATTGAAAGGGTGGGATGTGGGGTGTTTTTTAAAAAATGAGTTGTTTTTATTTTTATTTTTATTTTATATTTTTAAGACAAAAAAAGAAAAAGAAAAAAGAGTAGTTAAAACATAAACAATTGAGTTTCTAACTGAAAAAGTATTTTAAAAGTTATTAAAAAATAAATACAGTGGAGAAATATTTAGAGTGTGATGTATGGTATTTTCAAGAAGTGAGAAGCTAAATTAGAAAAAAAAATAGGATTGATTGTTAATGTATTTTGGAGGTATATATTTTTTGTTTTATATTTAAAAAAATGTGTTTTAGTATAACATACATGTACACTTTTTTAATATGTTGAAAAATGTTTTATGTATTTTGTATTTTAGGTTGTTTGTCAATTATTATTATTATTATTATTATTATTATCTTGAATTATTCTTATTTTGTGGAAGCAACGTGGAAATAGTGTCCACTGTTTTTTTTTTTTTTTTTTTTTATTTATTTATTTTTATATATCCAATGTTCTTATTTATTTTTTGTTTTGGTGATTGTCCACTGTTCTTATTTTGGAGAGTTGCTTTCCATATCTCTTCTTGTCTCTCAACAGCTACTCGATCTCCATGTTTGAAATGTGAAGCACTGTTGTTAATTTTGAACCTGTGGGTGCCTTCTCCTTAATCAATACCGGCCCCAACCAAGAGAAAATCCCCAAAAGAGAGAGAGAGAGAGAGAGAGAGAGAGAGCAAAAATAGGAGGAGGGAAGACAAGCAACAATGGCCGACAATGTCGTTAATGTTCTTCTACAGCAACTACCCCTACTCATACAAGGAGCAAGTTTCCTTTCTGAAGTTGAAGATGAAGTCAAGTCATTTCAAAGGGAGCTTGAGAGGATAAATATCTTCCTTGAGAACTCCAATGTGAAACAAGGCAAGCATGAAAATGTGAAGGTGTTAGTCAGGCAAATCACAGAAGTTGCTTATGAGGCTGAGGATGTTATCGACACGTTTATCCTCAAAGTCGAAGAACAAAGGAAGAGGAATATTGCAGGGAAGATAGTCTATGGCATTATGCATGCAAAAATGCTCCGTGATGTTGCAAAGAAGATAGAAGGCCTCAACAAAGAGATCAAAAAAATCTATGACAATATAGAAAAGTACGAAATTGAAAAAGATGAAATAAGTGTAGATACAGAAACAGAGAAGGCAATGCACAGACGTAGGAGATACGTCGAGGAAGATGAAGTGGTGGGCTTCGTTAATGACTCTTATACATTGGCGAATCAACTTACTTATGAAACAGAGAATTCAAATCTTGATGTCATTTCAATCGTTGGCATGGGTGGGCTGGGAAAGACCACTCTTGCAAGAAAAATCTACAATAATGATCACGTTAAGAGCCACTTTCATTGCCGTGTATGGGTGTATGTATCTCAAAACCAGTGAATTATTGCTTCAAATTTTAAAATCTCAGATGCCAATATCAGATGAGTTGACAACGAAACTCAAAGGGATGAGTGAGGAACATGCAAAAGTGTTCCTAGTAGAGAAGTTGCACAAATGCTTGCAAGGGAAGAGGTACTTAGTAGTCATGGACGACATCTGGAAAACCCAAGACTGGAATGAGGTAAAAGATGCTTTTCCTATAACTCCAATGGAAGCAGAATATTAATCACCAGCCGTATAAAAGAAGTCGCCTTACATGCAAGCCTTATGTTAGGGATGAACACCAATTTCAGATGCTTAGCGGAATTAATCTACCCCTCTTTGTGCAAATTAAATAGTAACACAATAGCAAAATAATAATCAAGCAAACCCACAAGCAAGACACCAAGATTTTTACGTGGAAAACCCTCCAATGCGAAGGTAAAAACCACGGGACTTAGTCTAGTCAAATCTTCCACTATCAACAATAATGAGTTTACAATTGTCTTCCCTAGAGAAATATCTAGAGGTTATCACATCATCAAGAATACATGCATTCTTGGATTAAACATAAATTCATCACCCTAAAGTGGATTCCAACAAGAATAAAGAAAGATCTCACCAAGTAGGTATTAGCAACCAAGCGATTGGAGAGGAATTCCAACAATCGACACCAGTCAATACGTAGCACTCGTCGTCAGGAGCAACACTCTAAAATTACATCAAGATCGAACCACAAACGACCTTCCAATCTCTGACGGATGTGAAAAAAGCGAAACCTTTTTTTTTTTTTCTTTTTCTTTTTCTCTCTCCCTGCGCCGCACTGCTTCTTTTTCTTCTTCTTGTTTTTCTCTTCTTTTCTATCTCTTATAAACACAAGTATAGTGTGTTAGAGTTTTACTACAAACAAAACTCTTTGTTTTGTTGTAGTCCATGTGGTCCCCACATAAGAGGGACCACCCAACAAATCTCCCCCTCCCGATTATGTGGGAGGCTCCACCAAGCCCGCCGTGCTTCTGCAAATTTCAAGCTTTTGCATAGGCAACGGTTTAGTCATCATATCTGACCCATTATCATCAGTATGAATTTTCTCAATCTGTAACAGCTTATCCTCCAGTGCATCACGAATCCAATGACACTTAACATCGATATGTTTCGATCTTGAATGGAAAGTTGAATTCTTACTGAGATGGATGGCACTCTGACTATCACACTAAAGCACATACCTCTCTTGCTGTAGACCCAATTCTTGTAAGAACTTTTTCATCCATAACAATTCTTTAGCCGCTTCAGTGATAGCAATGTACTCTGCCTCTGTGGTATACAAAGCAACACACTTCTGCAATCTGGACTGCCATGACATTGCTTCCCCTGAATAAGTAATCAGGTACCTTGAAGTAGATTTTCTAGAATCAATATCCCCAACCATATCTGCGTCTGTAAACCCATCAAGCACCTGTTGACCACTGCCGAAGCACAAACATATTTTCAAAGTACCTCTAAGATACCTGAGAATCCATTTCACAGCTGCCCAATGTTCTTTGCCAGGATTAGAAAGGAATCGACTGACAACTCCAACTGCATGAGCGATATCAGGCCTCGTACACACCATGGCGTACATCAAGCTACCCACGGCTGATGCGTAAGGCACTTTCTTCATTTCATCTTTTTCTTTCTCACTTGTAGGACTTTGCTTTGAACTCAACTTCAAATGTTCTGCAAGTGTAGAGCTCACCGGTTTTGCCTTGCTCATGTTGAATCTGTCCAATACCTTCTCGATATAACTCTCTTGTGATAGCCACAATTTTCCTTTCTTCCTATCACGAGAGATCTTCATACCAAGGATATGCTTTGCGGGTCCCAAGTCCTTCATAGCAAAGGACTTACTCAATTCTTTCTTCAATCTGTCAATTTTACTAGTGTCACAACAAACAATCAACATATCGTCCACATATAGCAAGAGAATAATAAATTCTCCATCAGAGAATTTCTTCACAAACACACAATGATCTGCTGTAGTTCTCTCATACCCATGATCAACCATAAAAGAATCAAACTTCTTATACCATTGTCTCGGTGCCTGCTTGAGTCCGTACAAGCTCTTTTTCAACCGACACACTAGGTGTTCTTTGCGTTTAGCTGTGAACCCCTCTGGTTGCTCCATATAAATTTCCTCCTCCAAATCACCATGAAGGAAAGCAGTCTTCCCATCAAGTTGCTCGATCTCCAAATTCATTTTGGCAGCCAAACTCAAAACAACTCTGATAGAAGACATCTTTACCACGGGTGAGAAAATTTCATCAAAATCAATGCCCTTCTTTTGACCGAACCCCTTCACAACTAGTCGCGCCTTGTACCTTGGCTGTGATCTGTTTGGTTCAATCTTGCATCTGAACACCCAGTTATTCTTGAGTGCTCTCTTACCCTTAGGCAGTTCCACCAAATCATATGTGTGATTCTCATGCAAGGATTTCATCTCGTCTTGCATGGCTTCTAACCATTGATTTTTCTGGTCATGTAGCATAACCTCTTGATAAGTTTCTGGCTCTCCCCCATCAGAAAGTAACACATACTCATTGACTGAATACGTTCTGGAAGGCTGTCGGTTTTTGGTAGATCTTCTCAACTGAATCTCAACGGCTGGTTCTGAAGAAGCTTGCTTTAGATGCTCTTCTGACTCCGCATTATCAATTGCAGGCTCACCATTTTCACCAACTGTATCAACCTGTTCTTCTTGTACATCTCCAATGTGTTCATCATGCATCACACAAGGAGGAATAACTAGATCCAAATCAACACGGTATTCACTGAGAGACTCTGCCTTTTTCTGATCCAAGTCTTCAATGGTTTGATCTTCAAAGAATACGACATCCCTGCTTCGTATGATTTTCGTATTAACTGGATCCCATAACCTGTAACCAAACTCGTCATGCCTATAACCCATGAAGATACATTGCTTGACTTTGCTATCAAGCTTTAACCTCTCATCTCTAGGAATATGGACGAATGCCCTGCAGCCAAACACTCTCAAATGCTCAAAAGAAACATCTTTCCCTGTCCAAACCCTTTGAGGAATGTCACCTTCCAAAGGAACTGAAGGAGAAGATTTATCAAGTCAACTGCTGTCCTCATTGCCTCACCCCAAAAATGTTTAGGCAATTTTGCATGAGAGAGCATACACCTGATTCTCTCACAGATGGTTCTGTTCATTCTCTCTGCTACGCCATTATGCTGCGGAGTCTTGGGCACAGTTTTCTCAAGCCTGATCCCATGGCTTTTGCAATACTCTTCAAACGGTCCTCTGTATTCACCACCATTGTCTGCACGGATACATTTTAACTGCCTTCCAGTTTCTCTTTCAACCTTCATATGAAAGACTTTGAACATACCCAATACCTGATCTTTGGTTTTCAAAGCAAACACCCATACCTTTCTAGAGTGGTCATCAATAAAAGTTACATAATAAAGTGCACCACCTAGTGTTTTAGTGTTCATAGTGCAGACATCAGTGTGAACTAAATCAAGAATATTAGACTTTCTTGATGAAAAAGATTTTTGAAATGAAACTCTTCTTTGTTTTCCAACAAGACAATGAGTACAGGGCGTTAGTGACGTACCTTTATTATTAGGTAGGAGCTGTTCCTTGGAGAGAATCTGAAGTCCCTTCTCACTCATGTGACCAAGCCTCTTGTGCCATAGCTCAGTGGAGTTTTCAATCTCAACAACAATCGCATCTCCCTTGACTAGTCTTGCAGCTGTTTTGTAGAGAGTGTTGGTCTTCTTTCCCCTGGCTAAGATAAGAGAACCCTTGCTCAGTTTCCACTGTCCACCTCCAAGGTAATTGTGGTAGCTTTCATCATCAAGTTTCCCAATAGAAATCAAGTTGAAGCGCATTTCAGGAACATGCCTAACATCCATGAGAATCAATTTGCACCCAATGCTGGTTTCTAGTTGTATATCTCCCATTCCCACAACTTTACACTTTGCTTCATTTCCCATCCTAACCCAACCAAAATCGCCACTGGTGTAGGAAGAGAAGAAATCTCTATGTGGAGTAATATGAAAAGATGCTACTGTATCAACTACCCACATAGATTCATCACATGCGAGATTAGCATAAGCTTCATCAAAAGCAAATACCACATCACCATCAGATGCAACTGCTGCAGTGTCTTTTTCTTCTTGACGTTCTTCGTCTTTTCCTTTCAACTGTTCCCTTTTAAACTTTCTGCAATCTCTTCTTATATGCCCAGGCTTGCCACAGTGAAAACATTTTATGTCCATTTTTGAATATGACTTTCCTCTTGACTTGTCACGACTGTCATACCTGTGAGGTTTTCTGCTTTTACTTCTCCCCCACCTTTCTATAACAAGTGCCTTTGAATAAGAAGAAATACCTTGCTCTTTCCTTCTTGCCTCTTCATTGAACATGCTGTCTTTTACTATACTCATAGTTATCACACCATTGGGAGCCGAATTACTGAGTGACACCACCAACGTTTCCCAACTGTCTTGCAAAGAACTCAACACAAGTAATGCTTGCACCTCATCATCTAATGCAAGTTTCATGGTAGAATACTCGTTCAACATTCCTTGAAAATTACTCAGATGCTCCGTAACACTATGCCCATCTTTGTACTTCAAATTCACAAGCCTTCTTATCACAAAGGCTTTGTTTTGAGCAGTCTTTCGTTCATAAAGACTCTCTAACTTCTGCCAAAGACCATAAGCATCAACTTCGTTAGCTACGTGATAAAAGACACTTTGATCAACCCACTGCCTGATATATCCAACGGCTTTCCTATTTAATTTCTTCCAATCATCGTTGGTTACAGCAACTGGTTTGACACCTTTCAACTCAATGGGGTCAAACAATTCCTTGCAATACAAAATATCTTCCATCCTAGTCTTCCAAATTGAATAATTGGAAGCTGTGAGTTTAATCATGCTATTAGATGACTCTTCCATTTAATTCACACAAGAACTCCACACAAACAATGAACCAAAGGCTCTGATACCACTTTGTTAGGGATGAACACCAATTTCAGATGCTTAGCGGAATTAATCTACCCCTCTTTGTGCAAATTAAATAGTAACACAATAGCAAAATAATAATCAAGCAAACCCACAAGCAAGACACCAAGATTTTTACGTGGAAAACCCTCCAATGCGAAGGTAAAAACCACGGGACCTAGTCCAGTCAAATCTTCCACTATCAACAATAATGAGTTTACAATTGTCTTCCCTAGAGAAATATCTAGAGGTTATCACTACATCAAGAATACATGCATTCTTGGATTAAACATAAACTCATCACCCTAAAGTGGATTCCAACAAGAATAAAGAAAGATCTCACCAAGTAGGTATTAGCAACCAAGCGATTGGAGAGGAATTTCAACAATCGACACCAGTCAATACGTAGCACTCGTCGTCAGGAGCAACATTCTAAAATAGCATCAAGATCGAACCACAAACGACCTTCCAATCTCTGACGGATGTGAAAAAGGCGAAACCTTTTTTTTTTTTCTTTTTCTTTTTCTCTCTCCCTGCGCCGCACTGCTTATTTTTCTTCTTCTTGTTTTTCTCTTCTTTTCTATCTCTTAGAAACACACGTATAGTGTGTTAGAGTTTTACTACAAACAAAATTCTTTGTTTTGTTGTAGTCCATATGGTCCCCACATAAGAGGGACCACCCAACACCTTACTCCTCCTTACTCTCTCCAATTCCTTAACAAAGATGAAAGCTGGAAACTCCTTTGTAAAAAGGTGTTCCGAGGAAGAGAATGTCCTCCCGAATTAGAAATTATGGGGAGACAAATCGCAGAAGGTTGTCATGGGTTGCCACGTTCAATTGTGGTATTAGGGGGTCTTTTAGCAAACAAAGAAAAGACACACCGAACATGGTCAAAAGTGATTGCCGATGTAAATTGGAACCTTAGTGAATGCAAAGACATTCTTGCCTTAAGCTACAATTACTTGCCTCGTCGCTTGAAACCGTGCTTCTTGTATTTTGAAGGATACCCAGAAGACTTCGAAATCATTGTAAGGGAAATGATCAAACTATGGATATCTGAGGGATTCATACAACACACTGGGAGACGGAACATTGAGGATATTGCTGACGACTACTTGGAGGAGCTTATTGATTGAAACCTGATCCAAGTGGCTACTAAGAGGTCAGATGAAGGAGTGAAGACATGTCGTATTCATGACCTTTTGCGAGACCTATGCATAACCAAGAGCGCAGAAGAGAAGCTTCTTTATGTACCTAGAGATGATAACCATTCATCTTGAAACACCTCTAGCAGACTTTCCATCCAGAGTAGAATTCTCCATCAATTCATTTCTTCAAACACCTCTAGCCCTTCATATGCTGGTTCTTTTTTGTCCTTTGAAAGCAAGTTTGGGCTGAAGTTTGAGGAAATCCATTGGAAATGGGTCCACAACAACTTGAAAATGCTTCGGGTGCTTCATTTGGAGCTAGATGCCCATTTCATTCCCCAAGAGATAGAAACATTTATCCATTTAAAGTACTTGAAGATAAGATTACGTGGTTATAAACTCAGAGCTATTCCAACTTCCATTGGCAATCTTAAGAATCTAGAAACACTTGTCATAACCACATTCTTTGAGCGTGAATGTTTGCTAAACTCGGTAATGAAGTTGCCGCGTTTAAGGAGTTTGTGTGGGGAAGTGATTTTATCTGATAACCACTCGGTCATAGCTTTGTGGAACCTCCAAGTCCTTTCCGTTCAACTATTTGACTCACAAATTGTGCATCTCATTGTTGGGGGCAAGATTCCTAATATGAGGAAATTAGGGCTAATGAGGGATGAGTACAGGCAACCATTGGGCGGATGGGATTTAGAAGGTATTTTGGCAAGTGTCAACCATTTAAGCCATCTCCAAACCTTGAAAATTAAAGATTTTGGTGGGCGCATTATCAGTCTTCATAATTCATTTCTAGAGACAATCACCAAGATAAGCTTATCTGGGGTGTCTTTAGATGAGGGTGGCATGGAAGTGTTGGAAAAATTTCCCGAACTTTGGATATTGAAACTAGAATATTGTCTTTCTTCTATCGGTCTGATCCACATGCGTGCACATTCGTTTCTACGACTCCAATTCTTAAAATTGCATGAAGGGGAAATTGAAAGATGGACACAGGAAGAAGGTGTAATGCCAGGCCTAAGGCATTTGGTTATCCATGAATGCTTTGATTTGACCATGCTCCCTTCGGAACTATGGAGTTCGACTGCCTTGAGAGGTGCAAGTGTTAAGGAGCAACTTACATTTGGCAAACGAGTTTCAGAGATTGCAGATGGAGCTTGGTTTTGAGCTATTGATTTATCCTCCTCTACATACTGACTTTTATGTAAACCCGTCGGGTAACTGCCATAAGTGGACATATATATATTTTATCTTTTCTTTCTATCCTTGACCATATGAAAATAACTCAATCTCTATCGATTCTCTTATAAAAAGGGGACACACACCATAAAATATCTCTGATTTTGACACCAAAAAAAAAATAAAAAAAAATTTTCATTTAGTTTTTTAAAAAACAAAATACTAACTTAAACATAGAAGTGTTTTCGGTCCTCCAGAGACCGGCGGATTCTAGTGACCATTTTCTCTACTTTGCAGGTGATGTATTGCTGGTCTGGCCATGGAAAAAATTGCATCAACAGTAAGCATCTTGATTTTTATTTGGCATATGTAGGAGGATTTCAAAACATAGTTTGAAAGCTGACACATAGTAATTTGAAAGCAGAGAAGAGAAGAGGACATCATTTAATGGCCACTTGAGTGCAACAAAGAGGAAGAATTATAATGAAGAGAAGTAAAAGATCAATGTTTCAGAAAATTGGAGTCTCTCTCTTGACATTTCCGATGGAGAAGATAGAAAATGAAAGCAAAAGAAGATGACAAATCAAGTGCTGGCCACCCTACGTAGGTGCAACTTCAAGAATTCTCTGAAGCTGGACATTTATATTGTAACACAATATTCTTAGACATTTGGTCTGCATTAGACATATGAGTAGAAGTCTGCAGTACACATTAAGTTTTAATTAAGAGACTTTTTATAGAAACAGGTAAGAAATTATTGGGTTTGCACGATTCTATTGATTTCTAGGTAGATTTATACATGGTGATTTAGTGCTTTACAAAGGAAAATGAATTACATAAAAACTTAAGTTGTGGTGATTTCCTTGTTGGGTTATTTAATTGTAGCCGTTGGGATTGATTCTGTTGCCTTAAAGATGGGTTTGGACGGCTCAACCCATAAAATTCAGACTATTGAAGTGCTTGCATGCTTATTAACTTGCTTAATGCATAGTGGATCAAGAGAAGACATGCTTGCATGCTTCCTTTAAGCTTGCTTTGGCTTGGAATGGGCTAGCCGTTTGTGTTGATTGAGTTTCCTTCTTGAGGGATGTTGGCCGTTGGGTGTTGATTGAGTTGCTTTGTGTGAGTTTGTTGCCTTATGGAGAGTAGATTTGAAGCGTGAGTTGCCTTTGAAAGGATGTTGTGTTGTACAATTGCTTATGTTCATTATGCCCCACAGGTGCGACAAGTGGCACATGACATTGAGCTTGGTGCGCATAAGAGAAAAATTGGATGATGCATTAATGGGTTTGGTGAATACGTCAGCCAAATTGTTTTTGTTCCAAACACACCTAGAGGGGGTGAATAGGTGTTTATCACAATATATGCAGAATTTAAAATCTAAAGCAATGAGCAATCAATCATCAAAATATGTAAAGCAATAAAGTTAATGAACAAAGATATTTTGGTAACCAAGAAGAAACCTTTTAAAAATTATTTTAAAAGCAAAACTTCTTTGGGGCAGTCAAACCTAGGATTATCACTATCAAACAGATTATCAAGAGATTACAGACACGGGAACACTTACAACCTTTTGCAAGTCCTAACTTTGTAAGAGACAACAAGTTTCCAGCTTGTTTTCCTAACTCACAGTCTTCTTCAAGTGATACTCTTTTAGTGGACCCTTTTTATAGACTTCTTCTACTCCAAAGTAGATTAAACAAGTATATATAGCTGTTAAACAAAACATGAACACTCTAAGAGAGGATGGCTCAAAGCTCATAAACATAAAATCACTCTTAGAACACAAGCAAATAAAAAAACTCAAAACACTTAGAATGTTTTTCTCTCAAATTAAGCTTCTTCTCTGTGTTCTTCCTTGATGAAAACAAATGGCCCAAGTCCCATATTAATAGGCTCAAGAGGGGTGCAATTTCAACCTTCATTTAATGCACCTTCTGATCGGCCATCCGGACGGGGCAGGGCAGCTGTCCGGACAGGTTGGGAGGTCGTTTGAACGGACTATCATTTATTGCACTGATCCGTGATTTCCGGGGAGCATTTAATTTGTTAGAGACTCTTTCTTCATCGAAGCTTCCACCATCCAGATGGTACTGTTGACCATCTGGACCGGTTGGGAGGTCGTTCGAATGGACTATCATTTATTGCACCGATCCATGATTCCAATTGAGCATTTAATTTGTCGGAGACTTTTTCTTCATTAAAGCTTCCATTGTCCGGATGGTACTGTTCATTGTTCGCACGACGTCACATTTATGGCACCGAAAACAACATTAAATATGTGGGGAAAGTTGCGGAGGACTCTTTGACTAGAGAAGCTTCCTCCATCCGGATTCATTGTTCGGACGTGATGAACAGCAACATGTATAGTATCATGAATAGTGTGAATAGTGCAATGAACAGTTCCCCCACTATTTTGGAGGCAACCTTGTCACGAATAGGCCTGTAAATGAGCCGAGCCGGTCCGAGCTTTGGCAAACTCGGACCAGCTCATTGAAATAGACCTAGAATCGAGCCGATCTCAAGCTCGAGCCGAGCTTGTAAACCCCGGCTCAAGACCGACTCGTTAGGGTATTTGACACGCTCGGGATCGCACTCGGGATCGGTAATGGGAATATGCGAGCCGAGTCGAGCCCTCGATTAGCTCGACTCGGCTCGAGCTCGAGATAGAGACTTAAATTTGATGATGGTGAAATCGAGCCCGAGCCTGAACTCGAGCTCGTTTAGAAAGCCTTTTGAGCCTTAAACGGGTAGCTCGGCCCGTTTAAGGCTCGTTACTACAATTAAGAATTATATTCAAACACATTTACAGTTCCAAAATTTTCTAAGTTAATTCCAACTGCCAATTACAAATCAGGTAATTCCAAAATGCTAATTACAAATCAGGTAAGATTCACTATAACAAGTTATATCCAAGACAAATTGTCAAATAGTACCAATGTAAAATTCAGGACAAATATAACTTGCAAATTACAATAGCATTAAAGCAGAAATTAAAAATACCTAAAATTACAAGCTTAGACAATTATATTAGGGCCTTACAAATCAAGCAACTTCAAATTGAAGAAAACAAATTAATCTACAAATAGAAGAATTACAAATCAAATTGAAAAAATTATAAATGACTGAAATGAGTCAAATGACCAAAAGCAAAAATTCATCTAAAGAGACTACTCTTCATCCTGGCCACCAACTATCCACACTAGTCCACTGTCCACACTGCATTCAATGAAGAAAAAAAATGTCTTAGATGTTTTTAACTCCCTTGCAAGATGTCAAGGGAGTTTTATCACTTAAGATTGGAGTAATTAGTAAGTATTCAAAACTGAGATGAGTAAATGCACATAAAAATTAAACATTGGAAAATGAGGATATCAGGAAACAGTATGTGTGATGTGTTCCACTTGCAGTTGACACTGACCAGCCTGGCCGTGACCCACCCCACACTGCAATCCATGTAAAATAGTACCAATGTAAAATTTAGGACAAATATAACTTACAAATTACAATAGCATTAAAGCAGAAATTAAAAACACATAAAATTACAAGCTTAGACAATTATATTAGGGCCTTACAAATCTAGCAACTTAAAATTGAAGAAAACAAGTAATCTCAACAGATAGCAGCAGCATAAAACAAATTAGAAATTGAGTCACAAGACACAAACATATAGCAGAAGCAGTAACATAAACCAGTGCATCAGGTAATTTTCCAAGTTAATTCCAACTGCCAATTACAAATTAGGTAAGATTCACTATAAGTCTATAACAAGTTATATCCAAGACAAATTGTCAAATAGTACCAATGTAAAATTCAGGACAAATATAACTTACAAATTATAATAGCATTAAAGCAGAAATTAAAAACACCTAAAATTACAAGCTTAGACAATTATATTCGGGCCTTACAAATCAAACAACTTGAAATTAAAAAAAACAAGTAATCTCAACAGATAGCAGCCGCATAAAACAAATTAGAAATTAAGTCACAAGCCACAAACATATAGCAGAAGCAGTAACATAAACCAGTGCATCAGGTAATTTTCCAAGTTAATTCCAACTGCCAATTACAAATCAGGTAATTCCAAATGCCAATTACAAATCAGGTAAGATTCACTATAAGTCTATAACAAGTTATATCCAAGACAAATTGTCAAATAGTACCAATGTAAAATTCAGGACAAATATAACTTACAAATTACAATAGCATTAAAGCAGAAATTAAAAACACCTAAAATTACAAGCTTAGACAATTATATTAGGGCCTTACAAATCAAACAACTTCAAATTGAAAAAAACAAGTAATCTCAACAGATAGCAGCAGCATAAAACAAATTAGAAATTGAGTCACAAGTGACAAGCCACAACTAATCTCAACAGATAACAACCACAGAATCATAAACAGAAATAAACAGAAATATTTCAACTAATTTTTCTGTTTTCTGTTTAGGGCCTTATAAACCAGTACATCACAACTATTCTCAACAGATAGCAACCACAGAATCATAAGCATAATTGCATAATTGCATAAACCAGTGTATGATGTCTATCCAACTAATCACAACTCAATAGCATAAAGAAATAAATATGATATTTATAAGCACATTTTTTAGATATTTTCAGGTATATAAAATGTAACAACTTAAAATACCAAACTAGTAGTAGTAACAAGCATATGAAAATGTGGCAGCTTTTAACGAAGTTTCTTAAAAGCGGAGACAAGGAGCCAATGAATGAATAATCACTGCAAACACAAACAAACCAAAAATATTGTTAGCAAATTTTTACTCCCTTTCATCTAGTTAGTCAAAGACACAAAGTCTTTGACCTTTAATAAACGAGTCAAGGGAGGTCCAAATAATCAAATTTTCAAATAAAATTTTTGCTGCAAAATGAAAACAATTAAATGAACAAGGAAGAAAGATATTACCTCAACATGCTCAAATGATCAAGAGAGTTTCCAACAAAAGTACAATATGGCACATTGGCACTTAAACATTTCAAAATAAAACATAGTTATCAAAATACTAACTTAATAAGCAAAGGGAGACCGAATCCAAACATTTCAAAATAAAACATAGTTATCAAAATACAGACTTAATAAGCAAATGGAGACTGAAACCAAAAATGAAGTGTTCAAATTACAGACTTAAAGAAGTAAAGGATTGGAATAGATTGTAAATTGTAATAGTAATACACTCCCTGTCTGAAATTCTGCATCACATCACATTTAGGTAGTTGAAGTTGTAGTTGTAGGCAACTCCACTTCAACCAATTTCTACAAAAACAAACACAAATTTAATATGGCCAGTTCATACATAAATAAAATTTAGTAAAACTCTAAATAGTCTAAATACATAAATTGGAAACAAAACTTACATCACCAGCAGATTTTCTCTTGATGCCATGAAGTGCTCTCACCCAATCTGAACCACATAAGAGCATCTGAACAGTGTCAGGGGATCATGATGCTCTATGGGGTTCAATAACCCTACTACCAGCACTGAAGGAGGATTCAGAAGCAACTGTACTTATGGGAACAGCCAAGGTATCCTTTGTCATTCTAGACAATATACGGTACTTCAAGGCATTGCATTTCCACCATGCCAAAGCATCAAAATTTGTTTCCATATATACTCCATTCCCATTCTTACCACAAATGTAAACATCCTCTTCAAGATAAACATCCAAATCTGTTTTAATGGGCCGGATGATGTCACTACTTCTTATATGGTCAGCAAACCTTGATCGACCTTCAGAAATTTTGGACACCACATCTCCAACAATTGCACATGTGGAAGAACAAGAAGGAACATTTACTTGGGCAAGTTGGGCAGTTTCTTGCAATATACAAGCCGTATGGGCAGAAACATACGACTCAAATAACTCTTTCAGAACTGCCAACACATTGTTAATGTGACTACAAGCTTCGGTCAAAGGATAAATGATAGGGAAACAGAAATTGATCAACTTCATCTTTTATCTAGGATCCAAGACAGCAGCTATGGACATCAACAAATTGCTATCACCCCAATACTTATCAAATTTGTCAATCATCCTACTTGCCATTGACCTCATGTACTCATTCCTATCATCACACTTGATCATCAAAACTTCTTTCATCCTCCAAACCTCAGGTAAATACAGATTTGCAGTAGGGTACTCACTACCAGAAACAACATTGGTTACATCATTGAAAACTGACAAAACCTGGTTCACATTACCCACCATTTCCCACTGTTCTAGAGTTACAACCCACTGAAATGCTTGCTCAACTCTATGGTACCTAGGGAACACTTCTTTAAACTTAATTGCAGTGTCCAACATCAAATAGGTGCTGTTCCAACATGTCGGGACATCTAAAATCAGCTTCTTACAGGGTAAATGCAATCTCTTTGCTATCTCACTAAACACATTCAACCTACTTTCAGACGCCACATTATATTTTATCCCCTGCCTAACATCATCTATAATACCCCTAATTTCAGCAAGCCCAGATTGCACCAACAAGTTTGTAATGTGTGCACAACACCTAACATGAAACAACCGACCCCCAACCAACAAAGCATTCTTCAACTCAAAATCATCTTTTATAATTCTAATTGCAGGATCATTAGCTGAAGCATTATCAACAGTAATGGTTTGAATTTTATCCTCTATGCCCCAATCAGAAAAACAATTCCTTAATGCATCAGCAATCACAACACCAGAATGTGGAGGAGGTACATTGCAAAAATTTAAAATTCTTTTTTGGAGGCACCAAGTTGAATCCACAAAATGGCAAGTCACCACCATATATGACACTCTTTGACAAGAGGTCCACATATCGGTGGTGATGTTCACCTTGTCAACCAATTTCAAAAGTGTTCTCAGCTTCCTTTTTTCATTTTGGTAAGTGGTAATGCAATCATTCCTAACGGTTGCACGGCTTATTTTTTTCCAGTGGGGTGTGCAGGCCCTCATGAACTTATTAAAAAGTTCATGCTCCATGATATTAAAAGGGTACTCGTGAAGTAGCACCATATGAGAAGCAAGTTCCCTAACCCTACTCTCTTTGTAACTAAAACTTGTCAAACTTCCCACACCATCATTGTCACTGCTAGGCTCAAATGACAAAGTACTTTGCTTTTTTGAACTACTAAACTCAACATATCTTACACATGAAGTCAAATGCTTATTTAGGGTTGAGGTAGTACTAGATTTTCCAACAGCAAACAATCTCTTACACCAATTGCATTGTGATTTTTTAACCCCCCCTATTGTAACTGAAACAAAGTCATTCCAGATTTTGGAAGTCTTTTGGCTTTCCTTCTTTTGATATTGTCCATTCTCACTCAGGCCACTTCCATCCCCATCCCCATCCCCAGCCCCTTGGCCCCCATCCCCAGCCGCAGCCGCAGCCCCATCACCAGCCTCATCCCCACCAACAGCAGGACAACCAGTGTTAACAGGTTGGCTTGGGTTATTTTCAGTGCTACCAGACTCAACAGATACAGGTGTAGGGATCACAGTACCTGTATCATCAAGTACATCAACTTCAATACCTTCCAATTCCATAGACTGACTCGTAATCTCCATAACTGTTAATTAAAAAATTTAATTGATGAGCAACTTCAATCTTTCTATGTTCAAATTTCAAAGATGGCAAAATTTTACACACAAATAATTCATAGTTGTTCTAACCCTAAACAGCAAACAAGAAAAAATTTCATAGTTGTTGTATCCCTAAACAGAAAACAGGAAAATCATTCATAGTTGTTCTAACCCTAAACAGAACATAGGAAAATAATTCATAGTTGTTCTAACCCTAAACAGAAGACAAGAAAATAATTCAAAGTTGTTCAAACCCTAAACAGAAAACAGAATGCATTTGTATCCATAGTTGTTCAAACCCTAAACAGAAAACAGAAAAAATAAGTTGAAATAGTTGTTCTAACCCTAAACAGAAAACAGAATGCATTTGTATCCATAGTTGTTCAAACCCTAAACAGAAAACAGAAAAAATAAGTTGAAATAGTTGTTCTAACCCTAAACAGAAAACAGAATGCATTTGTATCCATAGTTGTTCAAACCCTAAACAGAAAACAGAAAAAATAAGTTGAAATAGTTGTTCTAACCCTAAACAGAAAACATAATGCATTTGTATCCATAGTTGTTCTAACCCTAAACAGAAAACAGAATGCATTTGTATCCATAGTTGTTCAAACCCTAAACAGAAAACAGAAAAATAAGTTGAAATATTTGTTCAAACCCTAAACAGAAAACAGAAAAAATAAGTTGAAATAGTTGTTCTAACCCTAAACAGAAAACATAATGCATTTGTATCCATAGTTGTTCAAACCCTAAACAGAAAACAGAAAAAATAAGTTGAAATAGTTGTTCAAACCCTAAATAGAAAACATAATGCATTTGTATCCATAGTTGTTCAAACCATAAACAGAAAATAGAAAAATTAGTTGAAATATTTGTTCAAACCCTAAACAGAAAACAGAATGCATTTGTATCCATAGTTGTTCAAACCATAAACAGAAAACAGAAAAATTAGTTGAAATATTTGTTCAAATCCTAAACAGAAAACAGAATGCATTTGTATCCATAGTTGTTCAAACCATAAACAGAAAACAAAACAATTAGTTGAAATATTTGTTCAAACCCTCAACAGAAAACAGAATGCATTTGTATCCATAGTTGTTCAAACCATAAACAGAAAACAGAACAATTAGTTGAAATATTTGTTCAAACCCTAAACAGAAAACAGAATGCATTTGTATCCATAGTTGTTCAAACCCTAAACAGAAAACATAATGCATTTGTATCCATAGTTGTTCAAACCATAAACAGAAAACATAAAAATTAGTTGAAATATTTGTTCAAACCCTAAACAGAAAACAGAATGCATTTGTATCCATAGTTGTTCAAACCCTAAACAGAAAACAGAAAAATTTAACATAGCAAGTTTTTTTAAAAACCTCAAGGCTCAAGCAATTTCCAAAATCCAATTCGGATTGTAGCTTGCAAATTCGATAGACCTTCCCCCCTGAAATTAAGATATTAGAAACATTAGTTTACCAAATACCAAATTTTGAAACAGTCAAAACATAATAAACGGAATAAATAAAAAAAACTTGCCAAAATTTAAATAGTTAGGAACTAGGGTTCAGGAGAAAAACATAACTTAAATGTAGAAGTCTGAAGAGACTAAGAGAGGCTCTTCAGATTCTCAGAAGTCAGAACTTTTTCTCTTGTTAGCACTTAGCAAGAAGCCAGAGCAAACAAGTTCAAACTTATTCAACTGAACAACCAGAGTGACTTGCATCCATCATAGGTTCATATCGGAGTATAAAAGGGCGATGGGGATTGGGGGGGGGGGGGGGTTGGGACTTGGGAATGAATAAAAAAATAAACCTATGATGACAGAAAGTCCAATACTCAATTGCCATTTCTGTCACAGTCAGATCAAGAGCCATCGTGTTTGTCTCTGCCGTCGGTATGAGCTAGGGCTTGGAGAAGATAACCTAAAAAATTGAAAATGTCACCAAACAGTTGAATGACTAGACTTACAGAAATTAAAAATTGAAAGAACACAAAAAAAAGGGGGATTCGGATGCGAGATTAGACGGTATAGGAGAAAAATTAGTATCCTTTTCTGGTTTGAGTCACGCGATATCTGAAGAGAGTTTCTCTCACAAAACTAGTACGACTGCTTAGAACGCCATTAGATCAATATCAGATGATCCATCAACGGCTCGATTGAGAATCTGAAAGGAACGGGTTGTTGGAAGGGGTTGAGAAGGATTGAATGCGTGCATTCAACTCCCCAACGATGATGGGAGATGCATTGAATGCTCACAGCAGGCTGCATTCAATGGACCATCTCTCTTGCCATCACCCTAGTAATGTAGCCCTAAAACCAGTCCGTCAAACAAGAAACAACTCTCTGGTATTGCCGTAGACTCGTAGTGGTAACTCGAACTCTTGAAGTCTGGAAAGACTGGAATGAAGAGAGAGATAGAGAGCGACGAGGGTGAGTCAGTGAGAGACGAGAGTGACGAGGGTCGACTGTCGAGGACTCGAGGGTGATGGACTGATGGTTTGAAGTTTGAGTGTTTGACTGGTTAATGGTTAGTGTCTTAGCGGTTTCTGGTTTGGTTTAGATTTTAGAAACGCTCTGTTTCAATCCCAACATCCCAGCCGTTAGATTTGCGAAAATATCAAAAAATTTAATAAATGAACGGCTGGATTTGGAGAGAGAATTATTTAATTCGATTTGGGCGTGCCACATGTCGAAACCTTTAGTTTACCAAAAAATTATTCACATGCGGCCGTTTGTATTTGGATCTGGTGTGCTTATTTAGTACAGTCCGTCGATTCTATAAAAATCATCAAGATTTAATTTCACTCGTTAGATCAAAGCACTCATGCCATGCTTACGGAGCTTGCGATACACCATATAACTCCCACGCGATTAAGTTGATTATAGCTGGCTTCCATTAAACCCATCCAGCGGCCAATATTTCATCAAAAATTTTGGATGGCTGAGATGGCTTGTGGTCATACCGAGACGACTGGTACACTGTCAGTCTCGATGACCGTACGTGCGTGTGAGATTACAACCGTTGATGAATTCCTCGAGTGCGATGGGGGGTTTTAAGTCGTTCGATCATCTCATCCAGGGGAAGCTTACGAAAATTTGGATGCACCCAATAAATCCCACGCGAGAAATGGCCAACAGCTGGCGTCTACTACATGCATCCAATGGCTGAAATTAAATCAAAAACAATTGGACGGCTGTCGTCCATTGCGTGCAAACCAAGAGTCTCATAAATGTTGTCAGACCCGTAGACCGTGCGTACGTGGGGGAGATTTTGAGAGTGAGTGTATCGTCCGCGTGTGTGTGTTGGTGAAACCGGTTTGATACGTTACCCAATAAATAATCTTGACCATTTATTTTAATCATTATTTTATCATTCAATCAAAAACGTTAGATTAGTGGGCTCATAGTGTTATGTGCAACACTATATAACTCTCACCTTCGTAATGGATTACAGCTGTATTCCATTAACTAAATCCAACGGCTCAAATTAAATCACATTGAATCGGACGGCTATGATTAAATATCTAAAATTTCAAAAATTCAAATAATCATAAAAATCTAGTGTGGGTAATTTCAGGTGAGCTCGTCTCTTTAGTTATCCAATAAATCATCTAAACCGTTAAAATTAAATACAAATTTATATAAATTAAATCTTAACCGTTCAATTAACTAAAGTGCTAAAGAAACCGTGTGTGAATAGTAGTGTAGTACTACATAGTTATTATTATCATTAATAATTTAATACTAATTTACCAAACGGTTGAGATTCTTAAGAGTTGAGATTATTATTATTATTAATACTAATTAAGTCATTATTATTATTAACACTAAACGGTTGAGATAATGAGATTCTTGAGAGTTGAGATTATTATTATTATTATTAATACTAATTAAGTCATTATTATTAATACTAAACGGTTGAGAATCTTGAGAGTTGAGATTATTATTATTATTAATACTAATTATTATTATTAATACTAAATGGTTGAGAATCTTGAGATTAATATTATTATTATTATTATTAATATGATTAATTGATTATTATGAATATGATTATTATTATTATACTATACCCTTGATCTTAATTGAACCTATGTACACACATTAATATGATTATTATTATTATTATTAACTTATGAATTAGACATTGGACATTAAACCTATAAATAATAATATAGTCTATACTCTACACTAACTTAGTTATATACTTATACTATACTCTTGATCTTAATCAAATTAATTGTACACACATTAATTGAACCTATGAATATGATGATAATTATTATTATTATTTACTTATACTATACCCTTGACCTTAATCAATTAATTGTACACACATTAATTGAACCTATGAATATGATGATGATTATTATTATTATTTTTAACTAATTAATAGGACATTGAACATTAAACCTATAAATAATAATATAGTCTACACTCTACACTAACTTAGTTATATACTTATACTATACCCTTGATCTTAATCAAATTAATTGTACACACATTAATTGAACCTATGAATATGATGATAATTATTATTTTTATTTACTTATACTATACCCTTGATCTTAATCAATTAATTGTACACACATTAATTGAACCTATGAATATGATGATGATTATTATTATTATTTTTAACTAATTATTTGGACATTGAACATTAAACCTATAAATAATAATATAGTCTATACTCTACACTATCTTAGTTATATACTTATACTATACCCTTGATCTTAATCAAATTAATTGTACACACATTAATTGAACCTATGAGATGATAATTATTATTATTATTTTTAACTAATTAATTGGACATTGGACATTAAACCTATAAATAACCTATAAATAATAACATAGTCTATACTATATACAATGTTAGTTATATACTTATATTGTACCCTTAGATCTTAATCAATTAATTGTACACACATTAATTGAACCTATGAATATGATGATGATTATTGTTATTATTATTTTTATTATTGACTAATTAATTGGACATTGGACATTAAACCTATAACTAATAACATAGTTTATACTCTATACAATGTTAGTTACATTATTATACCATACTCTTGATCTTAATTAATTAATTGTGCACAAATTAATTGAACCTATGAATATGGTTATTATTATTATTGTTATTGTTATTGTTAACTTATGAATTGGACATTGAACATTAAACCTATAAATAATAACATAGTCTATACTATATACAATGTTAGTTATACACTTATACTATAGCCTTATATCTTAATTAGTTAATTGTACACACATTGAACATATGATTATTATTATTATTATTATTATTATTATTATTATTATTTTGGAATTGGGCAATGGACATTAAACCTATAAATAATAACATAGTCCATATAATATTAGTTACACTATAGCCTTACATCTTAATTAGTTAATTGTATACATATTGAAGTTATGATTATTATTGATTAATAACATGTTTAATTATTTTGTTAGTTACATTGTCGTGTGGGTTGGGTCGGGTCGGATGACAAACGGGTCGAGCTCACGAGCCCTAAACAAGTCGGGCGAGCCGGGTAATTTTCGAGCTACACGAGTCAAGCTCACGATCCCTTAACGAGTTTGGGCGAGCCGGGCGATTATCGAGTTAAACGATTCGAGCTCACGATCCCTTAACGAGCACGGGCGATCTCGACTTAGACGAGTCGAACTCACGAGCCCCCATAGAGCTTACTCGAGCGAGTCGGGCATGTGTCACTAGCTAATCGAGCGAGTTTCAGCAGTAACGAGCGAGCTAATACAGTGTCGAGCTCGAACTCGGGTCGAGCTAAGTCGAGCGGGTATCGAGCAATCTGTCGAGTGTGTCGGCTCATTTACAGGCCTAGTCACGAACAAAGTGAAAATTAATCTCCATGTGCTTGATACAGACACAGAAAGTGGAGTTTCAAGAAAGATATATGGCACCATTGTTGTCATATCACAGGGTAGGTGGTGTAGGGAGAAAAGTGCCAAGGTCGTGAAGAATGGATAAGAGCCAAATGAGTTTGGTGGTAGTGGTAGCAAGGGTTTGGTATTCAAATTTTTAGTGTTGGAATGATAGAAAACTCATGAAAGAACAAAGGAACGCTACGAAGAGTGAAGGGATTTTTTACAAAACAAAACAAGTGCAGGAAAAGTGAGAGACTACAAAAGACAACATCATTACCAAAAACTTACAACACTTCATAAACACAATTACCAAAGTAACACAAGTACCAAAAACCTTCACAAAAAGACATAAAAACAAATTCCTATCAAGGCTTATGTGTACGTATATGCACAATAGCCTTATTTTATTTATAGGTGGCATCTTTTTCGTGTGCTATGTGTTCACCACGCTTCTGATGCCTTTTATTATTGCTGCTAACTATCAAAAACTCTTGTTAGCTTTTTGATGACTAAGTGTGAGCTGGCAGATTTTATTATTGATGGATTTGTCTTTTGCAAGGGTCCACCAAGCTTCTATCTGATCTTCAATCTTCCATAGCATTGATTAAATTAACATATTCTTCTCTGTCTAAAGAAGTTGAAGAAATAAAGCTTTGGTTGTCGTCTAGCATACATAGGTGTTCTATGTCATCAGTCAATAACTCCAGTTCATACGGTAAATCAAGATTTTTTCTTGTTGCCATATTGTCAAGTAGCTTCTCTGCTTCTTCAATTTGTTCTTGACTCTGAGGGTAATCAATTGGAACTTCAGTAACAAATAGCCATCTACCATCTATTGTCATGAATTTTTTAAATGGTGAATCTTTAATTTCTTTTGCTTTATCGGAGAGAATAACTAGACTTTGAGCCTAGTAGTCCATCTCTTCAACATAAACAAGACTTAGAGTATCTTCCATGTTTTTTTCTTCAAATTCTTCTTCATTAGAGGCCTTCAGTACCCAAATCGATAACGCTGGAAGAATTTTTCTCAGACTCTCCATCCTACTGAACTTGTTATCCAGAAGGTGAAATATGTGCCCCATTTTAAGTTTCTTACTAGATAAGATAACATAGTCTTTATCATAGTAGGAAACTGGCACCATTGTTCTGCTGCTAGGACTTGAAAAATCACTTGATTAGTGATTCCCCATTCTATATCTTCAACGAACCATTCTTCACGATTTATGAGAATTGTCAACTTCGAGATTCCTTCATGAAGATTAATTTTTTGATGGCTACGATTTAAGATCGTTTTGATCTTGACTCCCTGTTCTTCAAGTTTTTCTTGAATCATTTGAAGGACATCATGAGGAAGTAAACATTTTGCTTTTTCAAATAAAATAATTCTCCTTGCCTTTTGAATTTCCGGATCTAAAATTTCAGTATCCAAAAGATCAATTATGCAAAGAAAATTATTCAATTTTGGAAAATTTGTTTCTTCGTCCCATTTTGCCTGTTTGAAAAAGATAAACATAAAGATTTTTGAACTTTTCTAATTTTGCTATTTGGTCAGATATTTTTTTCTGCCAAACAACTTATATGCTGTCTGAATCTCCCATTTTGGTTTAAAATTTGGGACTTTTAAACACCATTGAGTTCATTGTATATATCTCTCGGGATTCCAGGATTATAAAAAAGGTTATGGAAGAAATTTCATAAAAAATCTCTCTAAAAAAGAAACCCCTATTTTTGAAAAATTGAAAAAGGATAAGGAATTCATCTGGACTAAAAAAAAGATTCAGAATTAATAAAACAAATCAAAAATGATTAAGAAGTTTTACCAGAAGTCTATTTTCCTCGAAAAGGAGATAAACTTATTCTTGAAACGTACAGATGCTTCCGACAATTGTTGGGGATGCGTTTTAAAAGCAATTCCAAAAAAATTATGGACCGAGTACGAACCCCCTACTCAGCAGTGTCATTTAGGAATTAGAGCCAAAAAAAGACCCTATTCCTAAGAAACTTAAAAAATAAGAATTGATATGTGGTTATAATTTTGAAAAATTTAAAACAAATGAACATAATTACATCATATTTGAAAAGGAATTTTTGGCTATTAAATTAGCAATACAAAGTTTTCATATCTATGTTGCTCCAGAAAAGTTTATTATCAAAACAGATAATAAAGCTATTAAAGATTTTCTGACAAATAAAAGAAATATTATCGAAGAAAGAAGATTAAAGTGGTATAATGCTATTGCTAATTATTCTTTTGAAGTAGAATTTATAAAAGGCACTAATAATTTTATTGTAGATTATCTTAGCGGAAACCATAATGAAGAACTGCTAAACAAGCAGCTAATAGAAATTAAATTTTTGCAGAAATCCATGGACCTTCCCAAACCGGAACAATGGAATGGGTCACTATAGCCAAAAAGGCTCGGAACGCCCAAACAAGGTGTAAGTTGTATTTAAAGGGTTCCAACCAGGAGGCTCCAACCAGGAATCTTTACTACGTGGAAACAATGCCATTTCCAAGTTAATGGTTTCAAAGGTGCCTATTACAAGGCATATAATACGTTTGACGAAGCTAAACAAGCTTTTTCTAACTCTATGGAATCTGCAGGATCACTTAAACAACGTTATCCGATGATTGAACAGTCTAAACAAGACTTTTTAGGCATTAAAGATTTTTATAAACCTGGAATCCTCAGAGATATATACAATGAACTCAATGGTATTTGGCAGTCCCAAATTTTAAACCAAAAAGAGAGATTCAGACAGTATATGAGTTGTTTGGAAGAAAAAAATATTTGACCAAACAGCAAAATTAGAAAAGTTCAAAAATCTTTATGCCGATCTTTTCAAATAGACAAGATGGGACGAATAAACAAATTTTCCAAAATTGAATAATTTTCTTTGCATAATTGATCTTCTGGATAATGAAATTTTAGATCCTGAAATTCAATAGGCATGGAGAATTCTTTTATTTGAAAAAGCCAAATGTTTACTTCCTCATGATGTCCTTCAAATGATTCAAGAAAAACTTGAAGAATAGGGAGTCAAGATCAAAACAATCTTAAATCCCAGCCATCAGAAAATTAATCTTCATGAAGGAATCTCGAAGCTGACAATTCTAATAAATCATGAAGAATGGTTCATTGAAGATATAGAATGGGGAATCACTAATCAAGTGATTTTTTAAGTCCTACACTACAAAAAAATATGTGTTTTTTGACGTGGCAAACAGTAACTTATGTTTGCCACGTCAAAAACTTTTGACGTGTCTAAGCAAGCACGTCAAAAAATAGTTTAAATAAATAATATTTTTTTATGAAAATAGTTTAAATAAGATAATATATATATATATATATATATATATATATATATTATAAGTTTTTGACGTGCCATGTGTGGCACGTCAAAAACTTTTGACGTGTCATGCATGGCACGTCAAAATGTTTTGACGTGTCAAGCATGACACGTCAAAAACGATATTAATTTTAATTATATATATGTATATATATATCAAAACTAATTTTAATTTTGATATAAAAAATATGTAATAAACAACACTTAATGTTAATTGGCATAGAAAATTAATTTTGATTGGATAGGAAAATTATATATAGTTTATCATATTAGTATAAATTAATTGGTATATATATATATGATGCATGCTTAAATTGATCAGTCTAGTAATATTAATATGATAGCTACCCATATTATTTTTGTAAAAATATATAAAACATAATTGACACATTTATTTTATAAGACCTGCAAACCTCATAAAAATTCGACAAACACAACATATGCGGCCGGTTAGTTGATACATCTAATTATCTATACATCTAGAATATTAATTTATTTATTTATTCTCTAATTGATTTTAATTGGACAGAAGAAATATATATATGATAGAGTAAATACTATTTTAATAACATTTAAATAAATAATATTTTTTTATGAAAATAGTTTAAATAAGATTATATATATATATATATATATATATATTATAAGTTTTTGACGTGCCATGTGTGGCACGTCAAAAACTTTTGACGTGTCATGCATGGCACGTCAAAATGTTTTGACGTGTCAAGCATGACACGTCAAAAAAGATATAAATTTTAATTATATATATGTATATATATATGTATATATATGTCAAAACTAATTTTAATTTTGATATAAAAAAATATGTCATAGACAACACTTAATGTTAATTGGCATAGCAAATTAATTTTGATTGGATAGAAAAATTATATATAGTTTATCATATTAGTATAAATTACTTGGTATATATATATATGATGCATGCTTCAATTGATCAGTCTAGTAATATTAATATGATAGCTACCCATATTATTTTTGTAAAAATATATGGGTCATACTCCATACATTTATTTTATATGACCTGCAAACCTCATATGAACTCGACAAACACAACATATGTGACCGGTTAGTTGATACATCTAATTATCTATACATCTAGAATATTAATTTATTTATTTATTCTCTAATTAATTTTAATTGGACAGAAGAAATATATATATGATAGAGTAAATACTATTTTAATAAAATTTAAATAAATAAATTTTTTTTATGATAGTTTAAATAAGATAATATATATATATATATATATATATATATATATATATATATATATTATAAGTTTTTGTCAAAAACTTTTGACGTGTCATGCATGGCACGTCAAAATGTTTTGCGTGTCAAGCATGACACGTCAAAAAAGATATTAATTTTAATTATATATATATATATATATATATATATATATATATATCAAAACTAATTTTAATTTTGATATAAAAAAATATGTAATAAACAACACTTAATGTTAATTGGCATAGAAAATTAATTTTGATTGGATAGGAAAATTATATATAGTTTATCATATTAGTATAAATTACTTGGTATATATATATATGATGCATGCTTAAATTGATCAGTCTAGTAATATTAATATGATAGCTACCCATATTATTTTTGTAAAAATATATGGGTCATACTCGATACATTTATTTTATATGACCCGCAAACCTCATATTAACTCAACAAACACAACATATGTGACCGGTTAGTTGATACATCTAATTATCCATATATCTAGAATATTAATTTATTTATTTATTCTCTAATTAATTTTAATTGGACAGAAAAAATATATATATTATAGAGTAAATATTATTTTGATAAAATTTAAATAAATAAAATTTTTTTATGATAGTTTAAATAAGATAATATATATATATTATAAGTTTTTGATGTGCCATGTGTGGCACGTCAAAAACTTTTGACATGTCATGCATGGCACGTCAAAATGTTTTGACGTGTCAAGCATGACACGTCAAAAAAGATATTAATTTTAATTATATATATGTATATATATATCAAAACTAATTTTAATTTTGATATAAAAAAATATGTAATAAACAACACTTAATGTTAATTGGCATAGAAAATTAATTTTGATTGGATAGGAAAATTATATATAGTTTAGCATATTAGTATAAATTACTTGGTATATATATATATGATGCATGCTTAAATTGATCAGTCTAGTAATATTAATATGATAGCTACCCATATTATTTTTGTAAAAATATATGGGTCATACTCGATAGATTTATTTTATATGACCTGCAAACCTCATATGAACTTGACAAACACAACATATGTGACCGGTTAGTTGATACATCTAATTATCCATACTTTGATACATCTAATACATCTAATATGTCATTTTCGACACGTCAAAATTTTTTTGACGTGTCACTGTAGACACGTCAAAAACCCCAGTTTTTTGACACCTACCCTTTTGACTGTTGATAAACGTAAAAAACAACGCGTCAAAAGAGGTTTTTGACGTGTCAATACCATTGACACGTCAAAAACCTCTAGTAAAAAACTAACCCCATTTTTGTAGTGCTAGCAGCAGAACAATGGTGCCAGGTTCCTACTATGATAAAGACTATGTTATCTTATCTAGTAAGAAACTTAAAATGGGGCAAATATTTCACCTTCTCGATAACAAGTTCAGTAGGATGGAGAGTCTGAGAAAAATTCTTCTAACCTTATCAGATATGGGTATTGAAGGCCTCTAATGAAGACGAATTTGAAGAAAGAAAGATGGAAGATACTCTAAGTCTTGCTTATGTTGACGAGATGGACTACTAGGCTCAAAGTCTAGTTATTCTCTCCGATAAAGCAAAAGAAATTAGAGATTCACCATTTAAAAAATTTATGACAACAGATGGTAGAAGACTGTTTGTTACTGAAGTTCCAATTGATTACCCTCAGAGTCAAGAACAAATTGAACAAGTAGAGAAGCTTCATGAGAATATGCCAACAAGAAAAAAAACTTGATCTACCGTATGAACTAGAGTTATTGGCTAATGACATAAAACAGCTACGTCTACTAGACGACAACCGAAGCTTTATTTCTTCACCTTCTTTAGACAAAGAAGAATATGCTAATTTAATCAACGCTATGGAAGATTGAAGATCAAACAGAAGCTTGGTGGACCCTTGCAAAAGACAAATCCATCAATAGTAAAATCTGTCAGTTCACACTCAATCGGCAAAAAGATAACAAGAGTTTTTGACAGCTAGTATCAATAATAAAAAGGCATCGAGAAGTGTGGTGGACTAGGAGATGACATTGGGGCCGAGAAAGACAAGTTACCAGTTGATTTTCGGTCATCAGAACAACCAGCCCAATTGGTGTCGGAGATGAAGTGGAACCCACTTGGAACTACCAATTCTTTCTCGAGTTTTTAATTTCTCTTTGAACCTAGATCAAACTATCCACTTCTTAGATTGAACTTAGAACATAAAATTAGACATCAAATATATTTGATCTAACTTAAAACTAATTTTGATACCAAAGTATTCTTAGTTATCATAACAAATTCATTGGGTGTTACATTATTCATTACATTAAAGTGTATAAACTCAAAGCAATAAGGTAAACTTGCATGGTCTTTAGAGTAAACTACTTTGATACCATTTTGTAATGTCTTGGAGTTTATAACACAAACTATGACACAGTTCATAAGCTCACAGCAGAATTTATATATATATATATATATAAATTCTGCTGTGAGCTTATGAACTGTGTCATAGCTTATATATATATATATATAGGTTAACTCTCTTATAACACATTAGAGCTATTGAATAAACTTCTACAAACAAATACTTACATCATGCTTTTACTTAATTAAAAGCCATTGTTTAAACAAAAGTGACATAGGCCACATCAACATATGTAATATATTGAAACGCCCCAAGGCCGCTCTAGTTAGAGTGATTGAGAAAAATTGCAGTAGATTTATTATTATTATTATCATTCTTGTATTATATTTTCACCACAAAGACATAAAATCACCATAGCATTATACCCTCACTTACACAAATTAAAAACCAAAATTCAACCTTTGTGTTGTACTAGCAGCTTTATCACAACATAAGCCATAAAACCATTAAAATAAACCTTAGAACCAGACAATCTAAAAGCTTTTAAGTCAATACGTGCTGCAATACATTCCATACAACTCAAAACCCTCAAGGACTTAATCGTTAAGGTATAATACATATCAAATCTGGTACTGGTCGTAACCTTATGGTGCCACGGGGTTAAACTAAATATAGTGTTCGTAACCTTATGGTGCCATGGGGTTAAACTTGTTGAATAATAAACTTAATTTTAATATTTAGTTGAGTCTTTTTATTTCATATTTTCATATGTTACTAAGTGTCTTTTCATTTCATATTCTCATATGTTACTAAGTGAGTTGAAGAGGTTGTGTCTTTTAGTTTTTCAAGAATTATTTTACATAGGAGTTATATGGGAGTTATATGAGATATAAATAAATGAAGTTATTGTGAAGAAGTTAGAAGGGTCATTTGTATCCTATAAATACTCATGTAAGCAAGTTATTTTATTAAGTTGAATAAAGTTGAATATTCCTCTTTCTATTTTGTATTATCTTTCAGTGAGTGTGTTTTCCAATTTTTCAACAAAGTGATATCAGAGCTATAGTTTATTGATCCCAGAGAAATGACCAATTCAACCTTCCCATTTCAATTCCCATACCTTTCCAAAGACAATTTTGTTAATTGATGCATTCGCATGAAGGTGTTGCTTGGATCGCAAGATTCTTGGGAGATTGTACAAAAATGCTACGATGAGCCTAGTGATGAAGCTTCTTTGAGTCATAATCAAAGAGAGTCGTTTCAAAGACTTCGAAAGAATGATCAATAAGCTCTCACTCTTATTCATCAATGTTTGGATGAAGCTATGTTCGAGAAGGTGGCGAATGCAACCACCTTCAAGCAAGCATGAGAGATTCTCCTACACTCCTATCAGGGAGTTGATAAAGTGAAGAAAGTTTGCCTTCAGACATTAAGAGGCAAATTTGAATTTTTGCGAATGAAAGAATCCGAATCAATTGCAGATTATTTTTCAAGGGTGTTGGCCATAGTCAATCAAATGAAGAGATATGGAGAAAAATTGGAAGATGTTCGAGTCATTGAGAAGATCCTCCATTCCTTGCAACAAAAATTCGACTATATCGTTGTAGCTATTGAAGAGTCAAAAGATTTAGGAACCATGTGTATTGATCAACTTATGGGATCTCTTCAAGCCCATGAAGAAAGGCTCAACACGAAGAAGGAAGAGCCATTGGAGCAAGTTCTAGCCACAAAACTCTTTTCAGAGAGAAGGAAGAAGAGCAAGAAAGGAGTCAAAGAGGATAAGGACGAGGACAAAGCCGTGGTAGAGGAAGAGGAAGAAGCCCACGTAATTGGAACAATTATGAAGAAAGAGGTCAAGCATCAAGAGGACGAGGACGAGAAAATAATTGGAAGCAATATGGAAGAACGTATGATAAATCTCAAGTTAAATGTTATAATTGCCAAAAATATGGTTATTATGCTTGGGAATATAGAAGCGATGCTAACAATGTTGAAGAGGAAGCCAATTATGTTGAAAACGAGGAAGCGGAGCCCACTTTGTTGCTTGCTTATAAAGGAGAAGAACTCGTGGTATCTTGACAACACACAAGCAACTATATATGTGGAGACAAAAACAAGTTTGTCGAGCTCGATGAATCAGTGAGTGGGAATGTTACTTTTGGAGACTTGTCAAAAGTTCCAATACATGGGAAAGGTACAATCTCAATTCGCTTGAAAAGTGGAGGACAACAATTTATTACAAATGTTTATTTTGTTCCACATATGAAAAGTAGTTATTTGAGCTTGGGACAACTCTTGGAAAAAGACTATGAAATTCGTATGAAAAATCGTAGTCTTTTACTAAGAGATGACAAGAAGAATTTGATAGCCAAAGTTTCCATGACAAGCAATAAAATGTTTTTATTAAATATTCAAATGGATGTGGCTAAATGTCTCAAGACTTGCTTGAAAGATTCATCATGGCTTTGGCATTTGAGATTTGGGCATGAAAATTTTGGCGGATTAAAATTGTTGGCACAAAAGAGAATGGTGAATGTCTTGCCTTCTATCAATCAACCGGATCAACTTTGCAAAGGATGTCTTGTCGGCAAACTTTCCAAAAGAATCTACTACAAGAGCAAATGAGCCGCTTCAACTTGTTCATGCAGATGTTTGCGGTCCAATTAAGCCATCTTCATTCGATTAAAATCATCACTTCCTTCTTTTCATTGATAATTTTAGTCAAAAGACTTGGGTCTATTTTTTAAAGGAAAAATCTCAAGTGTTTGAGGTTTTCAAAAAAATTCAAAGCCTTTGTAGAAAAACAAAGTGGCTATTGTATTAAATCCTTGAGATCCGATAGAGGCGGTGAATTCACATCTAATGAATTTAAAGAATTTTGTGAAGAAAATGGAATTCGTCGCCCTTTAACGGTTTCGAGATCACCACAACAAAATGGTGTTGTTGAAAGAAAGAACAGGACAATTCTCAATATGGCTCGAAGCATGTTGAAGACAAAAAGAATACCTAAAGAGTTTTGGGTGGAAACTGTTGATTGTGCCGTATATCTATCAAATTGTTGTCCTACAATAAGCCTATGGAACAAAACCCCACAAGAAGCATGGAGTGGAAGAAAGCCAAGTGTTTCTCATTTGCGAGTTTTTGGAAGCATTGGCTATACACACGTACCAAATCATAGGGCTGGCAAAACGGGTCCGCGGGTCGACCCGTTTACGACCCGCGGATACCCGCGACCTGTTTAACCAAAAACCAAACACGACCCGTTTATTAAACGGGTCGGACCCCCCGACACGACACAAACCCGGGTATTTCACGCGTCACCCGACATGACCCATGAGACCCGTTTAACTTTAAAAAATGATTTTTTTTTTAATAAAATAATAATATTTTTAGCAATTATCTCTTAAAATTAAACTTCTAGCAGGCTAGCCACACCAAATCACTTAATAGTTATAAGTTAATATGCTTAATTGTCTAATCAAAAAAAAAAAAAAAACTACATCATTACAAATACAAAATGGGTTCTCATTTTTGCCACTTGTTGTCCACTCTTGAATAGTTGAATGATCCACAAATATGCTCATTTTAAAATGCTCCAAGTCCAGATGAACTTGGAATCTCACAGGAACTGATACTATCTAATGTCAGAACATCCTCTTCTTTGCTATCCACCGTCATTAAAGCTTGTTCTATATCAAAAGATAAGAGAAATTAATGTCATTAAAGTAAGATAAAAAAAATACAAGTAAATGAAAAAAATTAAATATGCAAATAACTAATATTACCTTGCTCTCCATATAACCAATCTCTAGTACAAATTAATGCCTCAACAATATCAGGTTTAAGTGAACTCCTATATTGATCAATCACACGTCCACCAACACTAAAAGTGGATTCTGAAGCAACAGTCGAAATAGGAATACTCAAAATATCACGAGCCATGGCAGCTACTTCAGGATAACGAAATTCATTTCCTTTCCAAAATGAAAGGATATCAAATGTCGCATTCTTTTTCACATACTTGGGCTCATCCAAATAAAGTTCTAATTGAGTCTTGTTTGCATTAGAATCGACTCCATCAAATGCTAGAAATTCCTACATGAACAGAGAGAATATAAACATAGAATTAATAAGTGATTATGAGTATATATATAATATACTAAGTTAGTAAGTTACTAACGAGCTAAGAAACTTATGATATTATTCACCTTTTCCCAATCTGGGTCTTCTTGTGGCCGAAAGACTGTGGAGCTTGAAGTTGTAGGAACACTATACTCCATAAAAAGTTTGATTAACTTGTTAAAAACATTATTATACTCTTCAGAATCAGCTCCATAAATTTTCGTATAGTAGTACTTTACAAGGCGAAGCTTGTAATGAGGATCCAAGACAACTGCAATGGCCAACGCTACATTAAATTCTGACCAATATTTCTCAAATTTGGCGAGCATTTGATTTGCCATTAATCTCTTACACCCATCTTCGCCCACTTCTTGCCTCAAATTCACATAAATCAATGCAACTACAGGAAAGTATAAATTGGTTGTGGGATATTTGCTACCAGAAAAAGCACATGTAGCACGATAAAAGCAGCCCAAAAAAGTACTGATATCAATCACCCTTTCCCACTCAAGTGAACTAGGACAAAATTTATAATTTTTATCAATCATCTCCAAATAAGCAAAAGCACGCCTATAGTGAATAGCACTCTCAAGCATAAGATATGTCGAATTCCATCTGGTTGGCACATCTTGTCTTAACCCCTTGTTACTGTCCAATGACATTCGATTGACAACATGAGAAAAACTTTGTTTTCTCACTTGTGATCCTCTAAAATACTTAACACTATCTCGAATATTTGGATAGCATCAGTGATCTCTTTCAATCCATCTTGCACAATCAAATTAAGAATATGGGCACAACAACGCATATGAAACAACTCACCTTCACAAAGAAGGGCTTTCCTCATGTTTAATTTTTGTTTCAGTTTCTCAACACAACCATCATTTGCAGAAGCATTATCTAATGTTATAGAGAAAACTTTTTTATCAATCCCCCACTCTTGTATCAAACTATCTATCTTGTCAGCCAAAGAATCACCATTATGTGGTGGGGGCATAAATGAAAAACTTATCACCCGTTTAGATAATACCCAATTTTTTTTCAATAAAATGAGCAGTGAGGCAAATATATCCATCAGTTTTCAAAAAAGTCCACAAATCAGATGTAAAACTAATCCTCCCAGGACAAATAGTTAACAAAGACTTAACCTTTTGTTTCTCCAACATATACATCTTAACCAATTCTGCTTTAGCAGTATTTCTAGAGATTAATGGTACATCACTACGCAAGTATCTATGCATCTCTCTTACACCATCATATTCAACATATGAAAATGGCAAGTCATGCTTAATAATCATAGCAACCAACAATTCTCTATATCTTTTAGGATCAAATTTTGAGGTACTTACGGACAGAGTTCCTTGATCTCTAGATAGGAGCAATTGCTGAATATCATGATCATTTTTTCCCCCACAAGCCTTCATATGCTTCTGCAGATTTCCAGTTCCATGTGAACTATTAGCTATATATTTATGATCACAAAACTTGCATTTTGCCCATATCCTTGAGTCATTTGGATCTGTAGAACGAACTTCATCAAAATGGGTCCAAACTATTGAGGTCTTCTTACGCTTCTTCTGGACCCTTTTGTTCGTCATCGGATTCGTATGAACAGAAGGATCTTCATCTCCTATTGTATTTATTTCAACCACATCATCATCGAATACAACCGAATCTTCGTTAATCACCTACACACATAATCGTTAGTAAGTTAGTTAAAGATAAGTTCAAAAGTAAGAATCAAACCAAATTTAGTAATGCTATCACAAAACTAGAATTAAGTAGGCATTAATTCTTTGTCATTCATCAAACACATTGTTTGTTGTCAAATTGTGTTTAGCAATTTATATATATATATATATATATATTGGAGGCCTCCTAGCATGTTCTAGGATGAGATTTTTTTTTTTTTTATAAGTATTCTAGGATGAGATATTGGAGCTTTAATCACTTAATTAATATATATATAAATTGGAGGCCTCTTTGTTACAACCCCAAATCACAACGACCAAAAATATATTTTTCTACTCAATTTAAAAAGAAAAAAAAAATCCACTTCTTATATGAAATGAATGAAAATGGTTTGGCTATAGCCTATGAAATCTAGCCTATCTCGGAGCCCTATGTCCCGGGAGAGTCCACCAACGCAATGGCCCAAGCAGTTCCAAATCAAACCCCTTTTGCCTGCCGGTTTTGCCCCATCCAGCCAAGAAGGATGGATTACCAAAAGCATGGATTCACATTTAAAATCCCTTCCCCATTTCATCTTCACCAGACACAAAATCACAAAATCACTTCAAAATTTCCACAACAAACACAAAAGCCTAAAATGAAGCAAAACCCAACAATCCACATAATCAGAGCATCAGATATTCAGATTTGAGAGAGCAAGAGACTGAAATCCCCTCCCCATTTCGTTCTTCACCAGACACAAAATCATAAAATCACTTCAAAATTTCCACAACAAACACAAAAGCCTAAAATGAAGCAAAACCCAACAATCCACAAAATCAGAGCATCATATATTCAAATTTGAGAGAGCAAGAGACTGAAATCCCCTCCCCATTTCGTTCTTCACCAGACACAAAATCACAAAATCACTTCAAAATTTCCACAACAAACACAAAAGCCTAAAATGAAGCAAAACCCAACAATCCACAAAATCAGAGCATCAGATATTCAGATTTGAGAGAGCAAGAGATTGAAGAGAGAGATACATACCGGATGCGACATCAGTGGAAGAGAGAGAGTAGCGGCAGAGGAGGCGAGGAGTGGCGGTGGCGTGGCGTGGGAGTTGGGACATGGCTACGTGAGGAGTCTAATGACTGACAAGTGAAGGAGCAGCGAGAGAGAGAGACAGGCAGTGGCGTGGCCATGGCGTGGGCGTGGGTGGTGGTGTGGCGTGAGGTCCGATGAGCTTAGTGAGGCCGAGAGGGAGGAATGGTTGAATGGGTTTCACCGTTTCAGACTTTCAGGAACTTGCTGCGCCTGGTCTTCTGCAGGATGCGTTTTTTACTTTTAGTCTTAGAGTTTTAGTCTTTTTCTAATTTCTTTAATTCTTTTAGGTTATAAAAACAAAAAACAAAAAAAAACAAACGGGTCTGGCGTGTCACTCGCAGGTCGACTTGTGACACGACCCCCCAGGCACTCATAAACAGGTCATAAACGGGTCGACCCATTCATGACCCAAACCCGTTTAAGATAAACCCAAACCCGCTAATTTCGTATCGTTTTCGTGTCGGGTTGTCGGGTCGTGTCAAAATTGCCAGCCCTACCGGATCAAGAGAGGTCAAAGCTTGATGATAAAAGCAAAAGGCACATTTTCATTGGCTATGACTCAAGTTCTGAAGGCTACAAGCTTCACAATCCAAATTCCGGCACAGTTGTAATTAGTAGAGATGTGGAGTTTGATGAAGAAGACTTTTGGGATTAGAGCATTCAAGAGAAAGAAAAATATGATTTCTTTCATTTTCTTGGAGAAGAAGAGTCAAGAAATGAAGAGCCCACTACACCTTCTCCATCTCTAACAAGTTTTAGTACACCGTCGTCGTCATCTTTAAGTGGAAGTTCTAGTGAAAAGCCACCACACATGAGAAGTCTTCAAGAACTCTATGAGGTAACAGAGAATTTAAATGGTGATCTAAATCTATTTTGTCATTTTGTGGATTGTGAGACAATAGGTTTTGAAGAAGTGGTAAAAGACGAAAAATTGAGAAATGCCATGGATGAGGAAATCAAAACAATTGAAAAGAATACATGGGAGTTGGCGAATATTCGAAAAGAACAAAAACCCATTGGAGTGAAATGGGTGGTCAAGGCAAAGAAGAATGAAGAAGGAGAAAGAGTGAATCCAACAATCTTCAAGAGTTTATTTGGAAGTTTGAGATACTTGACAAGGTGGCTAAAAGAATTCTTCGTTATTTCAAGGAGGCTAAAAGAAATTAAGTTTAAAAGGGGGTGTTGAATAATAAACTTAATTTTAATATTTAGTTGAATCTTTTCATTTCATATTTTCATATGTTACTAAGTGTCTTTTCATTTCATATTCTCATATGTTATTAAGTGAGTTGAAGAGGTAGTGTCTTTTAGTTTTTCAAGAATTATTTTACATAGGAGTTACATGGAAGTTATATGAGATATAAATGAATGAAGTTATTGTGAAGAAGTTAGAAGGGTCATTTGTATCCTATAAATACTCATGTAAACAAGTTATTTTGTTACGTTAAATAAAGTTGAATATTCCTCTTCCTATTTTGTGTTATCTCTTAGTAAGTGTTATTTCCAATTTTTCTACAAAACTAAATATCGTACATGCAACATATCATGTAAGCTCTGAGAATTCATTTCATTCATAAACATAGCACGTGCAAATTCATAACATGCATAAATCATTTTCATAATCATTGAATGAGATTCTGAAGCAATTATAGCATTTACACATTCATATATCACATTCATATATCATGGCATATAATATGGAAGGAAGTATAACTTTAAAAACATGAGTCATAAAATTTCTAAACTTTTCAAAAATTTTAATAGGCAATTTGTGTCGGGATCTTAAGAGTGTATTCACTTACTCTTGTTTCATGTTTCATGAAGATAAATCTTATTTGTTTCATAAAGCATAAATGTTTCATTTTCCTCTTCCCTGCATCCGATACGTGATTCCCTACAATTTCGAATTTCTTTTTAAGAAAGTGCTACCTATGTCCAGATAAAATGTCTCAGCCCACGTATGTGTCCACTCTCCAAGTTCAGATAATTGTCCTTCCATGTTTAGGTAACACTCACTACAAAAGCCAGTTGCATCATTCTACAATTGAACAGTATGTATATTCGTGGTTGGATGTTAAGGTTAAGTTCTCCCTCTTGCATGTTTGATTCCCCTACATATTTGCATGTTTGTAGGGAGTCGTTTTCTCTCTAGGCTCATAACCTAGAGTAGAAGAAAATATTCCCCTGCGGTGGTGGTGACTGCGGTGTTGGGTGGTGCTGTTACTGTTTGGGCGACAAGAATTATCATGGAGGAGGATCTTTCGAAGTTATGGGGGAAACTATCTCTAGATGAAGGAGAAACGATGGAAGTGGCGATCCAGCCACGGATGGTTGAAGGAGTGGTGTCACGAGGAAAATTTTGTGTGGTAGGGAGACTACTCATAGATCGCTTTGTTGGGAAGGATATTATCAAACGAACGTTGATCAAGGGATGGAGACCAACGGGTAGTCTTTCTTTCAAAGTATTGGGCGAGAATGTGTTTATTCTGGAATTCGAGAAGGAATGGGATAAAGCAAGGGTGTTAGAGGGGAGGCCATGGATTTTCGAAGGAAACCTGTTTTCAGTGGAAGAGTTCGATGGTCAGTCCTCACCATCTGAAATAATTTTTGAGCAAGCGGTCTTTTGGGTTAGAATGTTCAATCTCCCTTTGGCATGCATGGGAAAAGAGGTGGGCCAACAAATTGGGGCCACAATGGGGACTGTGGAGGAAGTTGATACCGATGAGGAAGGAGTAGGTTGGGCAAAATTTTTAAGAGTCAAGATCAAAATTGATTTAACTAAACCTCTGCCTAGAGGTCGGGTTATCAATCTCCTTGGTAAACAAACGTTGATAGCTTTTCAATACGAAAAGTTACCAAAATATTGCTTTGACTGTGGCAAAATATGGCATGGGCGGATGGGCTGTACGGTACAAGGAGGAAATCGACCCAAGGAGATGGAGAAGCAGTATGGCCCCTGGATGCGTGTACCATCTCCACGGCGGAGGCGTGATTTTCCTACTCCTCGTTTTTTCGAACAGCAAGGGGAAGGAATGAGGGAAGATGACAAATCTCATGCAGGGATACGTGGAAATCGGCGTAGAAGCAGCAAGTATCACAGTGAAAGTGATGAAGCAGCAGCTTCAAACGCAGAGGAATCAACAAAGGAAAAATCTCCGGTGATCCCAGACGAAACGCCGGCGAGTGGGGAAAGAGCGGTTACAGACGAAGGGAGTATTAATGGTAAGGGAGCAGATTCTGGCGTGAAAAAAGGAGCATTTACTGGGGGGATTTTCATTAGTCGGCAAGTTGAATCACCAGCCATTAAGGGAAACAATAAAGAATAGGGGTGAAATTTAAAACCGCCTAACCGCAACCGCTAACCGCTATAACCGTTAACCGCTAACCGCCTAACCGCTTTGAAAGCGGTTAGTAAAAACTGCTAACCGCCTAGGCGGTTGCGGTTAGCGATTAGTGAGTTTTGAAAATCCACTAACCGCTAACCGCTACCCGCTAACCGCTTTTTTTTAAATATAATATATATTTATATTTTATATATATATATATAATAACAATAAGTTGTGAGTTTATGAATTTTTTTTGATTGATTGAAATAGGCCTCCAGCTTCAAGTTTAACCATATATGTTGGTTTTTTTGTTGCTTGTGAGTTTATGAATTTATTTGTGTTTTATTTTATTTCTATGTGTGAGTTTATGAACTTGCTTCTGAGTTTATGTATAAGACTACAAGTGAAGTGATGATTTTGTTATAATTTTATTTGTATATTATATGATGTGTAGATTTGTAGAAGGTGGCCAACAAGATTTTGGTGTATAGCAATTTTTAATGCTAAAATGGCCATGAAAAGGGAAAAAAAAAAGTTTAAAATGAGAAAAAAAATGTTTAAAGTAAGCCCAAAACCGGCCCAAACCTGGTCCAAACCCGGCCCAAAATCGGTCCAAAGAAAAAAGCCCAAAAAAGCGGTTAGAAAAAAAGCGGTTATTCCAAAGCGGTTAACTGCTACCCGGTTAGCGGAGGCGGTTAGTAAAATTTACTAACCGCCTAGGCGGTTGCGGTTAGCGGTTTTAGCCACTAACCGCTAACCGCAACCGCTATTTCACCCCTAATAAAGAAGATGCGCAGGAGGATTTATTAGGGGAAGAAAATTTCCTGAAGGCGGTTAGGGAATTGAAATTAAAAGGGAAAGAAGTATCAATGAATGCGAATGGGCTGTCCAATAAATGCGAGATTTTGAATGAGAAAACAAGAAATGAAAGAACAAAAGAGGAAAGCCATCAACTTGTGCAAGTAAATGTGGTGAATGAGAATGAGCCACGTGGGGAGTCAACCAAGGAGAAGTTAAATGGAGGTGGGGGAGATCAGGCCCATGGGATGCTGAAGTGGAAACGTCGTGCAAGGGCTGGCCAACAGTTGCCGTCTGAAGCCCAACAAGCGAGCCCAGTGGGAAAAAGGAAAATTTCAGGTGGTCTAGGAGCTCAACAGGGAGATGAAAAAGGGGTACAAAACAGGAGACTAAAATATAAGGGGGAACGTGAATTTGTGCTACGTGATGAAGATGGGGCTAGCATTAATGGATCGGGAATGGCGGGGTCTGGATCACAGCCCCGCCGACCGGCATGAAAATACTATGTTGGAACTGTCGAGGCTTGGGAACCCTGAGACAGTTCGAGAGCTTTGCCGAAAGGTCAAAGATAAGTGTCACGATTTGGTTTTCCTGATGGAGACCAAATTAAGAAGTAATAAAATGTCTATGATAAAACAAAGGATGGGGTTCAATAATATGCTAGTTGTGGATTGTATAGGGAGAAGTAGAGGGTTGGCATTACTGTGGAAGGAGGAAATGGGAGTTGAAATCCAGAATTACAGCATTAGGCATATTAATGCAGTTGTGTGTCCTCTAAACTCAGTTCCATGGACTTTCACTGGCTTTTACGGCCACCCGAAAGCGCATAGAAGATGGGAAGCATGGAAGCTACTGAGACATTTGAAATCCAAGGCTCTTGGCCCTTGGATGTGCGCCGGCGATTTTCACGAAATTGTCGACCCATCTGAAAAAGTGGGAGGTAAGCGAAGGTCTAACTTCCTTATGGAGAATTTTAAAACAACACTTGAAGAATGTGGCCTTTTTGAAGTAGCGACCAAAGGCCCAACATGCACTTGGAATAATGGGAGAGAGGGGGAAGAATTTATTATGGAGAAATTAGATAGAATGGTGGCTTCTCATGACTGGCATGTTCGGTTTCCCAACGTGGAGGTATTGCTTGAAGCTGCAGTTTTTTTTGATCATCACTCAATTTCTATTAATCTTGTGGGCCCTCAGTTTACAAGTAGGAGGATGCAGGGATTCAGATTCGAAGCCAAGTGGGCTAATAACATGGAGTGCCGTGAGGTTATAAGGAGCATATGGCGGAAAAAAACTCATGGGAAGGGAACCTGGCATTCGGTGGCAGGGAAACTCGAAGCTAGCAAATCTAGACTAAAGGCATTGCAACACGTGCAAGGTGGAAATATGAGACAGCAAATAAATGAGCTGTCCGAACAGCTGTTGAAGGCACAAGCTGAACATGGAGGGACAGACACCTCTCTACTGATGAAGTTAAAAAAGGAGCTGCTGGAAAAGCAACGAGAGGATGACCTGTTCTGGAAGCAGAGGGCGAAAGAAGACTGGGCAAAATTTGGGGATCAGAATTCTCGTTTCTTCCATGCATGTGCTACTCAGAAGAAAAAAGCCAGTTTGATAACTGGAATTACGGATGAATTTGGGCAACGTTGGGAAACAAACGAACAAATTGGGGGAGCATTTACCAGATATTTTCAAAATTTATTCACCACATGTGGACCCAGACAGATGGAGAAGGCGTTGGAAGCAGTTGAGCAGCGTGTAACCCCATCAATGAACGAATCTTTGTTGAAAGATTTTACGGTGGAAGAAGTGGGAAATGCTTTAAGTCAAATGGCTCATTTAAAAGCGCCTGGACCGGATGGTTTTTCAGCCTGTCTTTTTCAGAAAAATTGGGCGGAGATTGGCGAAGAGGTTAGCCATTTTGTATTACAAATTTTGAATAATGGAAGCATGAATAAAGAGCTAAATTTGACTTATATTGCTTTAATCCCAAAAACTGCTAACCCAATTCCTGTTACCGAATTTCGCCCCATTAGTTTGTGTAACGTCCTTTATAAATTGATCTCCAAGACCCTTGCAAACAGACTTAAAATTGTGCTCCCTGATATAATCTCACCAAACCAAAGCGCGTTTGTCCCCGGTCGGCTTATAACGGACAATGTATTGGCAGCTTTTGAAACCCTTCATACTATGAAGTCAAGAATGTGGGGGAAGGTGGTCATATGGTGGTTAAACTCGACATGAGTAAAGCCTATGACAGGGTGGAATGGGATTTTTTAGAAGCCATTATGGAGCGGATGGGATTCGCGAGTAGATGGATCCAGTTGATAATGATGTGTGTCAAGTCGGCCACATATGAGGTTATTGTGAACGGTTCCCCTACGGGTCGGATTAACCCTTCTAGGGGGATCCGACAAGGGGACCCTATCTCACCTTATTTGTTTTTATTGTGTGCAGAGGCTCTTAGTTCCCTTCTGACTCAGGCTGACAGAGATGGCAGACTGCCTGGTGTTCCAACTTCAAAGTGAGGACCCCGTTTAAGCCATCTTTTCTTTGCGGACGACAGTCTGTTATTCTGTAAAGCTACTTCCTTATATTGGTGACAGATGACTAAGATTTTAACCATTTATGAGAAAGCTTCTGGACAGCGACTAAACCAGGCAAAAACGTCCCTATTTTTCAGCCGCAATACACCTGCAGTTACAAAGGAGGAAATTCTGAGACTGTCTGGGATTCAGTCCACGCAGAGATACGACAAGTACCTTGGGCTGCCAGCTCTTGTTGGTAAATCTCGTAGACAAGCTTTTAATAGCATAAAAGACAGAGTGTGGAGGCGACTGGGTGATTGGAAGCTGAAATTGTTGTCACAAGCTGGGAGAGAGATATTGCTAAAAGCTGTGATCCAGGCCATTCCAACATACAGAATGAGTATGTTCCTCCTCCCCAAAGGTTTATGTTCCGAGATTAATTCTATGATGCAGAATTTTTGGTGGGGACAGAAAGAAAATAGATCCGGAATACATTGGATGAAATGGAGTAAAATGGGGCTGTCAAAAGAATGTGGAGGCATGGGCTTTCGAGATTTGTCATGTTTTAACAAAGCTCTATTGGCGAAACAATGCTGGAGATTACTGAAGTCCCCAGAAAGCTTAACAGCAACAATTTTAAAGGCTAAATACTACCCTCATTGTTCTTTTATGGAAGCAAAACTGGGGACGGAGCCTTCTTTTGCATGGAGAAGTATTCAAGGTGCCAGAGAGCTTCTAAAAGATGGTCTTTTCTGGAGAGTGGGAAATGGTCAATCAATCAATATATGGGGGGATTGCTGGATCCCAATTTCTTCAACTTATAGAATCCATTCCCCACCGAGCGTGTTGGACCGGAGTAGTAAGGTAAGTGAACTCCTTGACAACGGAAAGTGTGGATGGAACCAAGAGTTGTTGAAAAGTATCTTCACCGAGGAGGAAAGAATTGCTATTACTTCTATCCCGATAAGCCAAACGAATCAACCAGATGTCCAGATATGGCGGTGCACAAACAATGGAATGTTCTCGGTGAAGAGTGCCTATCACCTTGCAAAAGAGATGGTAATGAGTGGGAATCCAGAAGACTCTTTGAAGACAAAGGAGAGTATCTTGTGGAAGACTCTTTGGAGGCTAACTATTCCAAATGCAGCTAAAAATTTTCTTTGGAGAGCTTGTCACAATCTATTGCCAACAAAGGATAATCTCCTTGGGCGGAAGGTTGTGACTGAGCCTTGGTGTCCATTTTGTGAGAAGGAACCGGAAACTGTTTATCATGCTTTGTGGGGCTGCCCAGCAGCCACAGACGTTTGGGGTAGTAGCAGAAGAATTTTCCAGAAGTGTGTCATTGAGGGCAGCAACTTCATGGAGACGGCAGAATATATTCTTGAAAGAAGTGGAGCAGCTGAGTTTGGCATATTTGTGCAATTAGCCCGTCAGATCTGGTTTAGGCGGAATAAATGGATCCATGAAGGAATATTTATTAACCCAAATATTATTCTCCGTAAGACTGAAGAACAGGCCGAGGAGTTCAACAAAGCAAATGAGGTGAGTCACAATAGAAGTGTGGTGGAGAACAATGAGCGTGGAAAAAAGTGGTTAGCCCCACCCCAAGGTTCGCACAAGATAAATTGGGATGTGGCTATTGATAAATTACATGAACGCATGGGGATAGGTGTCATGATTAGAGGAGAAAATGGGCAGGTTATTGCGGTGATGAGTAAGACCACCTTGGGTTTATTGGAGCCGACAATGGGGGAAGCATTAGCCGCGTATCATGCAGTTTGCCTTGGAAGGGATCTGGGAATGCAAAATATATATCTAAAAGGTGATGCGAAACAAGTTGTGGAAGCAATAAATTCTCAAACGAGTACATGGAGTCGTTTCGGACACCTAATAGATGACACAAGGGGAATTTTACAATCTTTTTCAAGTTGGAGATGTAATTTTGTTTATCGAAATGCAAATGAGGCGGCACACCGGCTTGCAAAAGCGGCGATAATAGATATCAGTGATAGGATATGGAGGGATACAACTCCAAATTGTATTAGGGATATCGTTTTGATGGAGCAATCAACTCTATCTTTGTGAATGTTGATGGAGGTTATCTGCTCCATCCATTACCATTCTATTCAATGAAATACTCTTTTGTTCAAAAAAAAAAAAAACACTCACTACAAAATTCGTGAGAAATTTTGACTGGAGGTTTTTGACGTTTAGCAGCGGTTAAAAGGGGGGATGTCAAAAATCCCGAATTTTTGACGTGTCAAAACCGACACGTCAAAAAAATTTTTTTTGACATGTTAATTTTGAAACATCAAAAAATTTTTGACATGTCACTTTTGACACGTCAAAAATTTTTTTGACGTGTCAATTTTGTCGCGTCAAAAAATTTTTGGTGTGTCGATTTTGACACGTCAAAAGTTTTTGACGTGTCAAAATCGACACGTCAAAAAATTTACGTGTTTTTTTTTTACGTCTCACACCGTTTGACACGTAAAAAAATATATATTATTTTTTTTTAATAAAAAATAATTACAATATTCCAATTCCTGATATTCCAATACAATAATTCCAATATTTCTAATCCACATCCAATAATCCAATTAAATCATAATTCAATTCAATACATAATCCACCTACATAATACACATCCAATACATAATCAACATCCAATACATAATCCACCAACATAATACACATCCAATACATAATCCACCTACATATATAATACACATCTATAATCCACGTCCAATACATAATCCACCTACATATATAATCCACATCCAATACATAATCCACCTACATATATAATACACATCCAATACATAATCCACCTACATATATAATACACATCCAATACATAATCCACCTACATAATACACATAATACACATCCAATACATAATCCACATCCAATACATAATCCACCTACATAATACACATCCAATCCATAATCCACATCCAATACCTAATCCAATCCAATACCTAATCCAATCCAATACATAATTCACATCTATAATATACATCCATAATACACATACATAATACACATTCATAATCCACATACATAATCCAATCCAATCCAATCCAATCCAATCCATATACATAATCCACATACATAATACACATTCATAATCTACATACATAATCCAATCCAATACGTAATCCAATCCAATCCAATCCAATCCAATACATAATCCACATACATAATACACATCTATAATCCACATACATAATCCAATCTAATACCTAATCCAATCTAATACGTAATTCAATGCAATACATAATTCAATCCAATACATAATACACATCCATAATCCACATACATAATACACATCCTGACCATACTATGAGGTTCAAAGAATATATATATTCAACACAACTTCATTAAACAAAATCCAATATCCAATATATATATCCAACACAACACAACTTCATTAATAATATATATCCAATATCCAATATCCAACACATACTTCATTAAACAAAATTTCAACACACATATTACATTCCAACACAACACATAACAAAACGTATATATATATATCGAAAACACGTTCTAGCACAAGGTAAAACAAATATACAATAGAACACATCTGGACTATCTACTAGAAATAAGTTCCAATGTGTCTCAACAAACCTATAGTTTGATCTAACTATATACAAAACAATAAACAGCAGTATGTATACAAACAGTGATAATCAACGACGTGTGGCGCCCAACTCAACACAGTCATCCCCCAACTCTTAATTTGCATTACCTGCAAATGAGTTGTGAACCAATAATAATCAATACAAAAATTCAAAATTACTATGTAATATGATGCAAATATACGTAAGTTCTAAAACAGACCGCTGTAACTAGGAGTTTCTAACAATTTTTTCTAATCGTTGTTTCTAACAGTTAACAATTGTTAAAAAAATAAAATAAAATATATCATTACCTTTGTGGGGCGCAAATTCAGACGTCGACCCGAACATGGCCTCGATTTGGCGGAAACGAGCGTCAATCATAGCATCTTTCTCTGCTATCAGCGCTTTTTGTGCTTCAATCTGCCTCGCCATCTCTTCCATTGCCCTTCCTTGTGCTGCCTGCTCTTCTTCCATCACACATCTTTCTTGTGCCTGCTCCTCTTCAAGTTCTCTAATTCTATCCGTCATTTGTGAGAACGAGGAGTTCCAAGAATTTTGAGACCGTGTCTGGGACGGTGTATAGTATGAATGTATGCTGCCCCGCACCGGCAGCACATTCGGACCCAGCTGGCGGACCCTGCCAGCATACTCAGGCTTATTTCCATGCGCCTGAGCATACGCGTCATCAGGTGTCCACCGTACCGTCCCTTCCGTCACAGTCTTACTATTTGCCGGGTCAGTGGGCATCAATTCCTTCATCCTCTCCTGTACATTAAAAAACAAATTAGTATCTCGTATAAGGAACGTTAATCATAAGTAATTTATCAAAATATATATGTTTGAGTACTTACACATCTCTCCCTAACCACGTCATTTGGATAGCCACCATCCTTCATTGTGTGAGTAGTGACGTAACTTTCCGCTCGAGTTGGAGGAGTGCCGCCCTTGGCTACAGTCTGCATAGAAAATATATCAATACAACAACAACAAAAACAAAAAAAAAATTAAGAAAAACATAGACCTAAACAACCGATTATATATATATATATATATATATATATATATATATATATATATATATATATATACCTCTTGATATGTCACTCTAACGTAGCTCATCGACCCGGTGCAGTGAGGTGTGTTGTTTTTTGCTCGCAATTCCTTCATCTTGGCAGCAAACTCCTACATGTATATCACTCTTAAAATGTCAGGCCTAACCCAATTATAATTAATGAAACTAAACAATTATAATTAATTCCACTAGCCAATTGCTCATTTTGTCTTCCTATTCAAATATATTCATATATTTCTTTACTATATAGACAATAATCAACAATGGAAGATTGATCATCACAAGCCTATGAACAAATTAAAGCAAACCAATCAAGAAGACATATTATAAAAACACTCCGGACATACCTGATTTTTCGGGTCACACCATCTCGCCAACAAGACATTCAAGTCCTCGGCGTCGTATTTCCTAACGGTAGCCTCACCCATTCTCGCCTTTACTGAGTCTGGAGTATCGCCCTCCTTGATTTTTAACTGACGTTTTACAGCGTGTCTCCAACTCTTTAGCTTCGAGCCCATATCTCTGAAGGCGTCTCTTTTAATCGCCTGAAGATCGTATTCAGGCGGCATGTAGAACTGAGTCTGCATATATACCAAGTAAAAATTAGGCGTATAATTGCACACATTAACAACGTTTAAAATATTAAAAAAAACACATGCGAAAATATGAGAAAAAAATTTAACCATACCATCAAGGCATCCCATACATCTTCCTTCGCACGGGGATGTACATGCTCCCATTCATCTCGGAGCCTAACATAAGTCCCGGCCCTTATGACGTTGCCGGTCTCCCTTCTGAATTTCATCCCACTAAATCCTACGGGCTGCCACGCCTTATTGTACTCACATACGATTTTTTGCCCTGGGGGGACCTCCCACTTCTTGTTCGATGGTGGGATGTCCACCACCTGAAATTAGGTGCTGCCGTCTCCCCCGATCCCTAAGACATTAATAATTGCAAATGTTAATTGTTTGAAATTTAATAGTAATTACGTAGTATTAAATTGTTTGAAATTTTATACATATTCAATATGGGTATTTAAAGCATATATACTTACTTATCGTCCGGAGTTAGCGAATGCCCAACTCCTCTGGACGATCAGCGGCCTCCAAGTCACCTGAGCCATCATCCGCGTCCTCCCCATAATACTGTGTCTCGCTATCATCCGAAGGTGATGGCTCACTGTATGGGATACTCGTGTTCAACTCAGGGGGGAACATCCTCTGTACCTCACCATGCTCACATACCTCCAACTCGCTCTAGGTAGGATATTCTCTTCCAAGATCATATGAGGCATCCGTGTGATACAGAACCTGCAGAGACCATTCCCCATGCTCAGGAAGTAAGGGTCTATACCCCTGGTCGTCTATCTGTATGGACCCCCGTCGTCTACTCTTCCCCCTCGTGCTCATATCAACCTGCAAAACACATAATATACCCAATTAATTATGTATATAATAGATAAAAAATGCATCACAATACCCAATCAATGTATAAAGAAATAACATTAAATACGTCAAAATATTGTGAATGCCATCCTGCGGATCTAAGTCTTGTCGGATGTAGTCAATGCCATCCTGCGGATCCACTTCATTATTCCTGGTCAATAGGACCGGCTCACACTCATGGTAGTTGACATTTTCATCATCAGAACCTTCACCTTGTCCAACGTCGTATACGTTTTTAGGTTTAGTCCTTACAACACAAGCCCAATCAGGGTCCCTTTCATCTTGGATGTAAAAAACTTGGTCAACTTGTGACGTTAGCACATACGGCTCATCAGTAATTTCCTGACCCTAGTGGACAAGGTTTTTGAAGCTGACAAGCAGTATGCCATACTCGTCTACTTTGTACCCCCTGTCCCTCGTGTTGTCCGCCCAATCACACTTGAACAAAACATACTTAGTTCTGTCGAAGTACTCCACCTCAATTATTTCCGTCAACTTCCCATAGTACGTTTCGCCATCAACAGTTGGCACGCACACCTCACTGTTCTGGGTCCTTTTTCCAGCATCAAATGCAATAGTGCGAAACAGCTTTCCGTTAACCACATATCTATTATATCTGGTCGCTGTGGCCTTCGGCCCTCTACAATGCGTTACCAGTTTGTCACCTATTTTCTTCCTTTGTCGATCGTCCAATCAATCGACCTGTTAGCACATACGTACAATTGACCATAAGAAAGTTAGTTTTGTTAGTTGTTATGAACCAATAACTAAATATAATGGGTATGCAACAGTTATACATCACGATAGTCTTACGTAGTCACAGTACCAATCGCAGAACAGCGCACGATGTTGGGTTTCCAATTGGTCCTCCGTCGTTCGCCCCCTATCGCATGATCGCCTAAGTGTATCCATGTGCACCCTACAATACAAAGTTTAAATTATATTATAATTCACAACTAAGGGTGCAAGATGATATTGAACTTGCATACACTACTAACACGACTTACGTCCGTAGTTGAAGGAACTCATCCGAGTTAAACAAAATGTATCGATGAATTTGTGTCAATGTGACACGGTTGAGGATGACTCGTGTTCCCGCACCCTTTGAACCATCCGGGTTTCTTAGAGCCTTATTGTGAAATGTTGGTGCATGATCTAGATACCTTGAGCAGAACGCCACCAACTCCGTTGGTATGTAGCCCTCTGCAATGCAGCCCTTAGGAGCCACTTTATTGCGAACATTAGATTTGAACACTCCAAGGCTTCTACATATGATCATAATTCATTCATTACAGTTAGTGACGGTTGTATATTGGAGAAAAAAATAATTTCATGAATATTAGTAAAGTTATTTTACCTTTCTGCCGGATACATCCACCTATACTGTACCGGTCCACCAAGTTGGCATTCACAGACAAGATGCACGACCAAGTGAACCATTATAGTAAAAAAACTTGGGGGGAAGACCCTTTCCATCTGGCACAAAGTAATATAAATGTCACCCTCTAGTCGGTCCCTATCACCTCGTGTCAATGACGTTGAACATAAGCCCCTGAAGAATGCAGACATCTCGACAAGTGGTCTAACCACATTTCCTGGCACTGATCCACGCAATGCAATAGGGAGAAGTTGCATAATTACGTGACTATCATGGCTCTTCAAACCAAATATCATACGATCACTAAGTCGTACGCATCGGGAAAGATTCGAGGCATATTCGTTCGGCACCCTTACATTCCGAAGCACTTTCAAAAAATGTGTTTTTTCGTCCTTAGACATCGTGTGACAAGCTGCGGGCATATACGTTTGACCATCCTCACCCGTGTACGGATGAAGTGCATGTCTCAACCCCATTTCTTGCAAGTCTGTGCCGGCTTTGATGTTGTCCTTCGTTTTCTTTGGAATGTCTAGTATTGTGCCAAGAATGTTGTCCATCACATTTTTCTCAATGTGCATGACATCAAGGTTGTGCCACAATAGATTATCTTTCTAATACGGCAACCTAAAGAAAATACTTTTCTTCTTCCACAGTACGTTAGCAGTCTCGCCTTCTCTTTCTGTCGGCCCACTTTTGTTCCGTTTCTTTTTTTTTTTCTCATTATCCGTCCTTGCCTTACCGGCATTCTCATCTCCATATGCCATATCTTGTAATTGTCTAAGAATGTCATCTCCACTTGGCACATCAGGGGCACATTCAAATTCTTGTTTTCCGTCAAATGTTATTTTATTCATCCTCCACGGATGATCAATGGGCAAGTATCGCCTGTGCCCCATATAACAAAATTTTCTGCCATGTTTTAACCACGTGGACCTCGTCGAGTACATACAGCAGGGACATGCCTTCTCACCCCTGTTAAGCCACCCAGACAAATCTGCGTATGCTGGGAAGTCATTAATTGTCCACATCAACTCCGCTTGCAGCACAAAGTTCTTTTTGTTGGACACGTCAAATGTGCGTACACCTACAGTCCATAGTTCCTGTAACTCCTCAATTAAGGGTTGTAGGTAGACATCTAGATCCATCCTAAGTGACTTTGGGCCTGGGATTATCAGGGATAGTATAAATGATGTTTATTTCATGCACGTCTAAGGAGGCAAGTTGTACGGTACAAGCATTACAGGCCAAGTGCTGTGGGATGTGCTCATGTTCCCGAATGGATTAAATCCATCCGAGGTTAGTCCAAGCCTGACGTTCCTGCTGTCCGCCGAAAAGTCTGGATGCAAATTATCGAATGCCCTCCATGCTTCACCATCGGCCGGATGCCTCAATACACCGTCCTTAGTCCGACCTTCTGCATGCCACCTCATATAAGGAGCAGTATGCTCTGACATAAACAATCTCTGTAGCCGTGGTATGAGTGGAAACCACCGCAACACCTTGACCGGCCGTTTCTTACTCGATGATATGGGTTGCCCATCCTCATCCAACTGAATTTCATCCTTCCACTTAGATACTCCACAAACAGTACATGTCTCCAAATCCTGATTGTTCTTCCAGAATAACATACAATTATTAGGACACGTCGGGATCTTCTCATATCCGAGGCCCATGTCCCTTAGAAACTTTTTTGCCTCATATGTATTAACTGGCAACCCTTCATCACTAGGAGGCAGCAACTGATTGATGAACTCAAGAAAAGATGAAAATATTGCGTTACTAAGTCCGCCAACACACTTCAAATTGTACAGATGTACAGTAGCACTAAGCTTGCTATGTTTGGTCCCATCATGAAGTGGCTTCTCTGCCTTCTTAAGCAAGTTATTGTACTTTAGTACGTCACCTTCATCAGTTGCTTCGTTCACAGTTTCTTCATTCCCCTACACCTCCACTTCAGGCTCACAATTGTCTTCCACGACACCGTGCATGCCGAATAGATCACGCAACATTGACTGCATGGTTTCACCTTGTGTTGTGCCTATACCCTGATCTATGATCGTGGGAGACGAAGTAGACACTGCAACATGAGACCGAACAGGCCTCTCCCCGTGATAATACCAAGTTTTGTATGCAATCATTATTCCCTTACCCCCTGTCAAGTGGTCAAATACCAAATCCGGTGGGTGGCGCTGCTTATTACGGCACACCGTACAGGGGCAGTGAATTTTTTCATGAGGGATTGTACAGTTACTAACTACAAACTCCACAAATGATCTACACCCGTCTCTGTATTTCCTCGTACCCCTAGACTTTGTCATCCAACTCTTGTCCATAACTTTAGTTACTGTAACCCTAACTGAATAAAATAAATCTAAGTTAGTTAGTTAGATGTTATTTTTTTTTTCTTTTGTGTATTTGTTTAAGTACATCGTTACAATTTTTTGTATATTTCTTACAAATAAACACACACATTAAGTATTAATTATAACATCTACATAATCAAAAATTGTAAAACCTAAACAAAATTAAGGTCCAAACTTAAAAACATTTGACATGCCACATGGGGAACCTAGATAAAATATATGTGGCTATCTTATTTGCTGCAAATTTTTTGTTTTCATTTTTTCTGACATTTACATAACCTGAAATTGTAAGACCTAAATTAATTATTTTGTTATATAGGGGGACCCTAAATAAATTAGATATACATAGCTAGGTTAAATGTTGGTTTTCTCTAGTCCGCTTATTATAACATTATGCATTTGTATGGGAAGTGTATATAAAACAAATCAAGCAACCTATGTTAGTTGTTTCTTACTTTCTTTTTTCGAGCATAGCATGTACATACTTATTATAAATTTAAAAAATCTAATTATAAATTAACGGTCGACCAAAGTAGATATGCATTTCTTATTTGTATATATATATATATATATATATATTTGGTTACAACAATGTGCAAAAGAAAAACCTACACAAATATGGGTCTAAATGTAAATGCAAAATCCTAAACAGAAAAACAAATTTCAAACTATATATGAGGGTACGTAATTTTGCATGCAAATACATTAAACAATATTTTCACCATATACAAAACATATATATCAAACAAGTAATATTACATAACATAAATTTTAAGCAAATAAATTAATTAGCTAACATGTAAAAAAAATTAAATTTGCTAATATAATTAACTACATCAACAATATATAATAATATATTTATATAATCCATATATAATCTATATATTAATTTATATAAATAAATAAATAAATTAGTTTATATATATATATAAACTAATTTTCTGTATATATATATAAATTTTAGCATTTTCGGTATATATATATATATATATAAATTTTAAAATCAAGTATATATATACCTGATTTTTGATAGTTGATCGGGAATGGCTTGGTCGCCGGAGGGAGCAGCGGCGGTACGGACGTCGGTTTTAGAGAGAAGCACCACAGAGGGAGAGAGAGAATCACCGAGAGAGAGAGAGAGGCCTAGAGAACGGCCGGGCTAAGAGAGAGCATGCGGGTGAGAGAGATGCTGCGCGCAGAGGGATGGAGAAACAAAAATGGCGGATGAAATGGGTCTCTATCTGCTGAGTTGCGTGGGGGAGAGAAAGAAAGAGAGGGAAGAAGGAAGAAAGAAGGGAGAAAGAAAGGAAGAAAAGAAAAAAAAAAAAAAAAAAAAAGCGAGGGAAGGCGCAGCTGGCTTGCACGCCTTCCTGAGGAGAACTCTTGACGTGCCATTTGGCACGTCAAGAATTCTTGACGTGCCACATGGCACGTCGAGAACTCTTGACATGCCACGTGTGCACGTCAAGAACTCTTTTAATTTTTAATTTTTTTTGTAAGAATTTGAATTTAAATTTAAAAAATATACAATTTTAATTTATACCATTATTTATTATATCAATTTTTTCTCTTATATAACACATTATCCATACAATATACTTAAAACTTATAATTAGATGATAAACAAATTAATACTCTAAACGTACAAATAATAAAATTCATTTGTTTAATTAATATTACTAGCTAGAATTATTTATGCATGAGAATTTCATATCATATATATATATGTTTGATTCATATGCATGTATTAATATTAATTGTACAACAGTATATAATTATAATACTAAGTAATTGGCATGCATGTGATATATATATGTATATACTAATTAATTTAGACTAATATGATAAACTATAATTTTCCCATCCAATAAAAATTAATTTTTAAAGCCAATTAACATTAATTGTTTTTTAATGCATATTTTTTTATATCAAAATTTAAATTATTTTTGATATATATATATATATATATATATATATATATAATTTAAATTTTTTTGACGTGCCATGCATGCATGACACGTCAAAAGTTTTTGACGTGCCATGTGTGGCACGTCAAAAAATTTTAATAAATAATTCCAATATTTTATGTTATTTAAATTATATTTATTTTAATTTTATTAAAATTATATTTACTCTATCATATAATTTTTTCCTCTTATACAACACATTATCCAATTACAATTAATTAGAGAATAAATAAATTAATATTCTAGATGTATAGATAATTAGATATATCCATTGACCGACCACATATGTTGTGTTTGCCGAATTCATGTAAGGCTTGCGGGTCTTATAAAATAAATGTATCAAGTATGTTTTATATATTTTTTAAAAAATAATATGGTTAGCTATCATCTTAATATTATTAGACTGATCGATTTATGCATGCATGATAATTTTTTAAAAAATTATCATTACGAAGTAATTTATACTAATGATAATAAACTATAATTTATACTAATGACAATAAAAATTAATTTTTAAAGCCAACTAACATTAATTGTTTTTTAATACACCATTTTTTATATCAAAATTAATGTTAATTTTTTTTTACAAAAAAAAAAAAAGTTTTTGACATGTGTAATTGACACGTCAAAAATTTTTGACGTGTGGATTCTACACGTCAAAAACTTTTGACGTGTCAATTACACACGTCAAAAGTGTTTGACATGTTCTTGTGACACGTCAAAAGTTTTTGACGTGTGAATTTACACGTCAAAACTTTTTGACGTGTCAATTTCACACGTCAAAAACTTTTGACGTGTTACAGCACGCCACGTCAAAAATATATCTGTTGACGTGGCAAACATAAGTTACTGTTTGCCACATCAAAAAATACCATTTTTTTTGCAGTGACACTTTGTCCAAATAAATCCTTTGGTCCATGTAAAATGCTATATATTGACCATTGCCCAAATAAGTCCTTATTAAGTCGGCAATTAAATCCCAAATATCATTCATTTCTTCATACTTCATTAATATCAGTTCCTTATCACACACAGAGACTCATAATTTCAGTAAGCATAAAGTTATCCCTAATTTATAAGACTCAATGATCCATAAGTCATTTCAACCTTAGGATTCTCTACCACAAATATCACCCTTTATTATAAGATATCTACAAAACATATATTACTCTAATTGTTTTTCTCTAAGATATACTACAATCCACTCAGCCCCAAAAATTCCTTTCAAATTTCAAACATGCGTGGGAGAGTTTCATGAAATAGGCACACGTGTACCTAGAAAGATCAAGATTTCACATATATAATATCTCTAAAGCAACCATTCATATGAAATATACATACATGCGTATGTGTTTGTGTAATATACTTACATCCTACATCAGTGCGTACACTTGGATTGTACCCCAAAGCAACTACCAATATTTCATACACGAATTAGCTATTAAGAGATTAACTCAAATCTAGTACTTACCAAATTTCTGTGGGCATTCAAGGATTTGGTCTACTAAAACATCATCATTTACAAAATTTTCATTCATGCAGCCAATAAATCTACTAACGTACGTAACAATTACTTTCATTCAAACTTAAGAGAAATCAAGAGAGAATAACCGAAACTTAAAAGAGTAAACACAGCATGACATGAGAGAGATAAATAGTCTCCTTGATTTCTCTTCCTTCTCCTTCCCTGGTTCATCCGCTCTTCCCCTTTCTTCTCTTCACTATCTTTTTCTTCTTCCCCTTTTCTCCTCTCTCTCTCTCTCTCACTCCTTTTCTCTCGGTTTGTCTCTCCCTTCTCTCTCATTTGATTCGGTTGCTAAGGGATGATGAGAGTGTTACTTGGCGAGCCCGGAACCAGCTCCTACATGCCCGATGACAAGTGGTGTTATTTGCCATCAAGCCAATTTGCTGCGAAGCTGAGAAGAATTCGTCCATGCATCTTGACACACCATTCTTGTAGGTAGTCTTGCTGTCAAAATATACAACTTTTTATGGATTAATTTGCTGTCCACGTGTTTATACAAAAGGAATTGCAACCTTACGTAACTCCTGTCCTAAAATAACTTTGTATAGTAATTATTCCAGCTCATCTTCTCATGTTTTTGTTTTTGTCAGAAAATGTAGTTATAAAAATTTAGAATTAATCCCTAATGGGCCTAAACTTTTTTTCTTACTACAACAGTACAACATATCCAAAAAATAGTGGCCTAATAAGATCATTAATCTTCTAAAATAATTCAATAAATTTCGAGTTCTATTAACTGTTTGATAGCTTGACCTATCAAGCTTAAAAAAATCATAATATTTTTCAATTTTACTCTGAATGATATGAAATTTAGCTTGCAATTTTCCTTGTTTACACGTCCACAACATATCCAAAAATTACAACTCAAAACTTTTTGATACCTTAAAAGTCATCCGAATTGCCTATGATTTAGTTTGTCGGAAATTTTTGTTTTGACACTTGCACTTTCTAAAAATTACAACACTCCTTCCACAAGTGTCCAAAAATTATGAAACTATTTTTAAAATCTTCATATCTTATCATTCTATAATACCTTACAACAATTTTGTTTATTTCACTTAATGAAGTATCGGCATCTAAAATTGTGTGGCTTCTCTCCACTTGGCTTGCTATATCATTAACTAGTCATTCTTACCATCTATCAAATTAAGTTCATCTACTCAACTCCATGTAGGTCTTACAAATATTGAAAATCCCCCTTCTCCTTGATATTGAGATTATCCGTTATTTTATGAGATCAATTTCGTGGTATTACATATACATTAAAAAAAAGCATATCAAAAGATAAACTAATCAAAATTAGTCTATAAGAAAATAAAGCCAAAACTGCCACCGGAACTATAGTAGCCTATATAAAATGGAAATAGAATATAACAAATATATATGTAGAAGGATCCACCCATAACAAGGGAAGAGCCAATTATTTGCTTCTTCTGTTTGGTTTAAACATTTCCAGCAAGGAGAACATCAGCAATCAACTTGTCCAAGTTCTGGTAAGAAGAACCACCAGGCTTGGCAGCCTCTTGTGCCTTACTCTTCCACTCCATTACCTTCCTCTTCATTTCTTTACCTTTATCACCCTCCATTAACTCCCTCACAAGCTTCTCAACATCATCTCTCTTAACATCATTATCTATCTCCATCCCAATTCCCCATTCAGTGCAAGAATACCTGCAATTTGTCTGTTGCTCGGCAAAAAAGGGCCATGAGATCATTGGCACTCCACCACACACACTTTCAAGCACTGAATTCCATCCGCTATGCGTTAAAAGCCCTCCAATCGAGGGGTGCTTGAGGATTTCTTCTTGAGGACACCAACTTGCTAGCATGCCTCTATCTTTCGTTTCTGTAAGAAACTCAGGAGGAAGAACAGCTGAATCGCCTGCAACAAGATCAGGCCTTATAATCCACAAGAAGGGTTTCTCACTGTTGCCTAATCCCCAAGCAAACTCAATGAGTTGTTGAGGCGTCATGACAGTGATGCTGCCGAAATTTACATAACTACAGAGTTGGGCTTTCTTGAATTCAGCCACTCCACACATCCAGGTTCTTCTTTCCGTAGATGGGAGGCTATTGATTTCAGCTGTTGATCTTTGATCTGGTCAGCAAGCAATGGAAGTGGACTAACGGTGTAGATGTGAGGAAGCAAAGAGGAAATACCCTCCAAAACATCTTGTTCAAAGTGGTCGAACATGCTCAAAATTGTTAAACATACTGCTGATGAAGTCCCTAAAGTTTCTGTTACTGTGATCGATGGTAGTCCCTCTGAGGCAAAAGTCTCTGGTAGTGCGATCGATCGCACTACCAGAGCATCTGAATTCTTCTAGTCGTACTGTATCTCTTTCTTCTAATGAAAACAGATAACTCTTTAAGTCATCTGTTTGCATTCTACTTCTCTTATTCTCTTGTTATTACTTTTAGATTAGTATTAAGTCTTATGTTAGGATTATGTTATTAGTCTTTGAATTCACATCAACTTATCAAAGTTGGTGATGGATTATAATTGTATGTTCTATTCTATTTAATCTTACTGAGAAAGCAGCACAATTTATTCCGCAAAATCACGTTCTCTAAGAACTCTTTTATGGTATCAGAGCCATTATAGGCATACGCCCCATAGCTCTTCTTTCTTAAGCTGCTTTCCTTTCTTTTCACCTCTTCTCCTGCATCACACAAACTGCTCTCCTATGGCAGCCAATACCCCCTTCTCTGCTCCTTCTTTTTCCCCACCTACACTTTCTCAATTCAATGGAAAGCTTGAAGGTCCAAACTATCTTGGTTGGAAAACTCAATTCATGCCTATCCTGCGCACTCATGAATTAGTAGGCATCGTGGATGGAACCGAACCATGCCCTACTCAATTCATCACTGATGACAGTGGAAAAGAAATTCTCAATCCAGAATTCACCATCTGGAATAGAAAGGATCAATGCATCCTCAGTTGGATAAATGTCACATTATCTAAGAAGGTCTTGTCCATAGTTTATGGACTTGATACTTCCAAACAAGTCTGGTCAGCCCTCGCCACCAGGTTTGCTAATGATTCTAGGTCTCGAATTGCCAATCTCAAAAGGCAATTGATGAGTCTTCACCAAGGCTCCTTGACTTGCTCAGACTACATTCAATCAGCCAAAACTTGGTCTGATCAACTAGTTGCTGTGGGAAAACCTATCTCTGATGAGGATCTTATCTCATTCCTTCTCAATGGCCTCAATCCTTCCTTCAATAGCTTTGTCACCACTGTCTCCCTCCTAACCTGAGAGAAACAACTCTCTCTTGATTATTTCCAAGAAGAACTCATCAATCATGAAATATTGATCAATCAACAAGCAGCCTCAACAGTTGACACTTCAACCTTTGCCTTATTTACACAGAAGCGAGGTCAGAAATCATCCAAGAACCGAGGTGGGTATCCTCCCAGAAATTTCAGTCCTAGACCACCTGTTGCCCAATTCCCTGCTGCTGCCCCTGCATTCAGTACTGCTACTCCTGCATTCACCACAGCTCCAAGGTACAGCAGGCCTCCTAGTCCACGGCCTCTTTATTCTCCTACTCCAAGGTACAATAATGCACCTGCTTTGTTGCCAACTCCTGGCACTCGTCAACCATCCCGCATGTCATGTCAAATATGTGGAAGAGTCAATCACCAAGCACTAGACTGCTACTATAGGATGGATTACTCCTATCAAGGACGACATCCTCCTCCTCAATTGGCCGCAATGGTGGCTCAATCCAACACTGCCTTTGAAGACCCTCAATGGTTTGCTGACAGTGCAGCCAACACACATATTACTCAAGACTTGGAGAACCTCAATATTCAAGAACCATTTCAACAACATGACACTGTTGCCGTGGGGAATGGAACAGCACTTACCATAGCAAACTCTGGTTCTGCCACTCTTCAATCCCCTCATTCTAATTCTATCTTTAAACTAAACAATGTCTTACACTGTCCTAAATCTGCTGCCAATCTAGTCTCAATTTAACGTTTTTGTGTAGATAATTACTGCTTCTTTATTCTAACATCATCTCATTTTTTTATCATTGATCTTCAGACAAAGGCAATCCTCTTGGAAGGCAAGAGTGAGAATGGCATGTATCCTCTCAAGCTGGGTAGGAAGTCTCACAACAGCAACAAGCCTTTTATAGCTTTATTAGGAATAAGAACATCATCCTTAGTATGGCACTTTAGGTTAGGTCACCCTTCTAATGATGTAGTTACTTGAGTTGTTCGAGATAACAATTTAGCTCTTTCGCATTCAAATTCTGTTTCAAATTCAGTTATCAATAAAAATTTGCTTTGTGGTTCTTGCCAATTGGGTAAAAGTAAGAAACAACTTTTTCTCCATCTACACGTGTCTCTTTATTTCCTCTTCAACTTATTCACACTGACATCTGGACTTCTCCCATACTGTCAATTAGTGGATACAAATACTATATAGCTTTTATGGATGATTTTTCAAGATTCACATGGATCTATCCCTAACACACCAAATCAGAAACCTATGATGCATTCCTCAAGTTCAAACTTCTCGTTGAAAAATAATTTTCTAGATCCATTAAAGCAATCCAATCTGATGGAGGAGGAGAATTCACATCCCATCTCTTTCAAACTTTCCTCCAAAACAATGGAATTGAGCATAGAAAAAGCTGCCCCTATACTTCCCCTCAAAATGGTCTTGCCGAAAGAAAACTAAGACACATTCTTGAAACCGGTTTAACCTTATTAGCCCACTCTCACCTCTCAAATAAATATTGGGTTGATTCTTTTCTGACTGCAGTGTTTGTCATTAATAGGTTGCCTACACCCACTCTCCAAAATATGTCTCCCTATTCTAAACTCTATTCTAAAGCTCCTGACTACCAAAGACTTAGAGTCTTTGGCTGCTTATGCTACCCATTGCTCCGGCCCTATAATGCCCACAAACTTGAGTATAGATCTAAGCCTTGTATCTTTTTAGTTTACAACTATGTAGGTTATAAATGTCTTGATCCAGTTACAAACAAAGCTTACCTCTCAAGACATGTTGTGTTTGATGAGACTTCTTTTCCAACTAAGGATCTTGCAGCTGCACAATTTCCTTCCAAGCTGCATGCACAAGGTGATTCTCCTTTTCCTTTACCTGTTTTGTCTACTTTCAATACTAACCCCTACCTAAGTTCACCAGCAAATACTCCTTTTGACACTCAACCTCCTCCCACTACTGACTCATCACCTACTGCACTAATCGTACCTGCTGATGAACCAGCTGCTACTGCAGCAACCCAAGATATTCAGCCATCACATCCTATGCTTACCAAATCTAGGTCACATCTCCTCTCAAATCCACCCTCAATAGTTCAACACTCATCCACTTCTATAGAACCAAACCCTACCTCAACAGCTGCTACCCAATCTCCTCTTCAACCATCTCACACAATGATTACTAGGTCTAGAACAAGAAACCTCAAACCTAAAACCTTTTCTGACTACAAGATGTTCTCCTCTAGGTATCCACTACTTAGTTTTCATACTGTATTACCTGAGTTTGAACCAACTTGCTATAGTAAAGTTGCTCTTGATCCCAGGTGGCAAGATGCCATGAATCTTGAATTTAATGCTCTTCTCTCCAACAAAACATGGACTTTGTGCCCTCGGCCACCTCATCAACATGTTCTTCATAACAAATGGGTGTATAAGATCAAGAGGAAGTCTAGTGGTGTTGTAGACAGATTTAAAGCTAGACTAGTTGCAAAGGGTTTTGAACAACCCTCTGGAGTTGATTACATTAAGACTTTCAGTCCAGTCATAAAACCCTCCACCATCAGAATTGTACTAGCTCTAGCAGTCCATTTCAACTGGGTGATTAGACAGTTGGACATCTCTAATGCATTCCTTCATGGATCTCTCAATGAGGAAGTGTATATGGAACAACCAAAGGGTTTTGTTGACAAGGAGAATCCAAAAATGGTGTGCAAACTGCAAAAGGCAATCTATGGTCTCAAACAAGCCCCTAGAGCCTGGTTTCATAGATTGTCTTGCTACTTACTTGATATAGGCTTCACTGCCTCTCTAGTTGACACTTCTTTATTTGTTTTTCTCACTGGTAACATTAAAGTTTTTATGTTGATATATGTAGATGATATAATCATCACTAGGACACATCCTCAATTGATTACTAAGATTATTGGGCAAATGCAGAAGGAATTTCCTGTTAAAGACTTAAGCTCTCTAAGTTTCTTTCTTGGCATACAAGTTACTCGAAGCTCTACAGGGCTTCATCTCTGCCAAGCAAAATATGTTACTGACATCCTCCATAGAACCAAGATGACTGAAGCAAAGCTGCAAAGTCTCCATGCTCGTCTAGTTCTCAGTTGTCCAGATTAAATGAGAGTCCCTGCTTGATCCTTTTGAGTATAGAAGTGTAGTAGGAGCTCTTCAATACTGCACTCTAACTCAACCTGATATCGCCTTTTCTGTGAATCAGCTTTGTCAACATATGCATCATCCAACTGTTACTCACTGGTCAGCAATTAAGAGAGTTCTCAGATACCTCAAGAACACACTCCACCATGGTTTGTTTTACTCCCGCACCAACCTTCAACTGAATGCCTTTTGTGATTCTGATTGGGCTAGCTGTCCAGATGATAGGAGATCTACGTCTGGCTTTGCAATCTTCCTTGGTAATTGCTTAATCTCTTGGAGTTCAAAGAAACAACCTGTGGTCTCAAGATCAAGCACATAAGCTGAGTATCGATCGCTTGCAATTACTACTACTGAGCTATTTTGGTTACGAATGTTATTTCAAGAGATATAAATTCCTCTTCCAAAGGCTCCAGTTGTCTAGTGTGACAATGTAAGTGCACTATCCTTGACTACCAATCCGGTTTATCATGCTAGAACAAAGCATATCGAAGTTGATTATCACTACATCAGAGAAAAAGTCCTCAACCGAGACATCATAGTATCTTTCAACTCCACAGCCGACCAAATTGTAGATGTTTTTACCAAAGGATTATCTTCAACTCGATTCCTTTATCAAAAGTCCAAGCTCCAAGTGATTCCATCCCCTTTTAGCTTGACGGGGAATGTTAAACATACTGCTGATGAAGTCCCTGAAGTTTTTGTTACTACGATCAATCCCAGTCCCTCTGAGGAAAAAGTCTCTGGTAGTGTGATTGATCGCACTACCAGAGCATCTGAAGTCTTCTAGTCGTACTGTATCTCTTTCTTCTAATGCAAATAGATAACTCTTTAAGTCATCTGTTTGCATTCTACTTCTCTTGTTCTCTTGTTATTACTTTCAGATTAGTATTAAGTCTTATGTTAGGATTATGTTATTAGTCTTTGAATTCATATCAACTTATCAAAGTTGGTGATGGATTATAATTTATGTTCTGTTCTATTTAATCTTAATGAGAAAGCAGCACAATTTATTCCGCAAAATTACGTTCTCTAAGAACTCTTTTAAAAATGATAGCTGAAGCTTTTGAAGCTCTCTCCACTTAACGAATGATGAAGTGGAGCATGACGTCATTCTCATCTGTAGTTCTAATGAAACTTGGATAATCCTTCAGAGGGATGTTTTTCATCCCGGGAATCCAATAGATTGCGGTTTCTAAATACCCATTTGTTAGATAGCTTGCATCTGCATGTGAATCAAATGAAAACAAGCTATATATTAAACGCCGGCGTATAACTGGATAAATAGTATTAATGTTAGCGAGCATGTTACCTTTGAGGGGAGTTAAACCTCATTCAACAAGATGGCGGCAGTGCATATAAACCAAGAAGCCGCAGGCGCTAGGCGTCCAGAAAAGAACATTTGGAATTCCAAATTCTTCAGCAACTTCGAATGCCATGGAACCGTCAGAGATGATACACGTCACAGGCGGCGCATTGGAAGAGGAAGCATCGTTGAGTTTGGAGAGGAGGTTGCGGAGTTGGACGAGGCAAGTCTTTGAGGTGGAATCGAAAAGAGCGGGGATGTCTTGGCTAACATCGGCGTCTGAAGACGGGAGGCCGTCGAGGATGATTTCAAAGCGGAAGTCTGACAAGCCGTCGAGAGAATTGGAACCTCGGGACTTGAGTAAGCTCCTATGATTGTAATGGGTGTTGACAAAAGTAACATGAAAGCCCTTATGGTGGAGGATTTTCACTAGCTTGAGCATTGGGTTTATGTGACCCTGAGCTGGATATGGAACGCAAACAACATGAGGTCTATGTTAGAGATAATGCAAAATGTTTTTGTATTACTTAGCTTGTTTGTTGAGTAGTGGGTTAGTGGTTCCTATTTAGTAGCTTGTTATTTGTTTCAGCATTATCTTAATTGTATGAGTAAAGATTTACGGTTGCCTCAAGCGACATTTACAATTTTCTTTTTTAATTATTATGTTTTAATTAAAGAAGATAAACATTAAAGGGAAATTCAAATTTGAGATATTAGCACCAAATTTAAGACATTAGCACCAAATTTAGGATGATTGAATCCCTTTTGGGTGATACCATCCCTAAAAGATTAACTTTCCACCCCTAGGTTTTAGTTTTGAATTCAAAAACACGTTTTGAGGCATTAGAAACTAAATATTAATTCATAAAAATTTAACTAACAAAAAAAATACGAAATTGGGGAAGAGAGAGAGATTTCTACGATTTTTTTTTTTTTTTTTTAATAAAGCCACATTAGACTTTGGTAGACATTTGTCTGACTCTTGGCAGCCAGATAGCAGGGCTCTAATTGTATGCATGTTGAGTCCTCAAGTCTAGGAGTTTACTAGTAGTAGTTAAAGTGGATCCTTGTTTTTAGGAGTAAGTAGTTTAATTGTAGTCTATTTAAATGTCTTACATTAATGAATTATCACATCAGTTTTATCTAGAATATATTTGTTCTCACTTTGTTTTACGTCTCTCATCCTAACAGTTGTAGGGAGAAGACTATTGCTTGTGCATCTATCTTTTTTATTTCCAACAGTCTAATCCCTTCCGAAATGGAACTCATTTTTCTCTCTCTCTCACGCACTCACAAACAAAGAAGCAAAATCCGACTTCTTTAAGAGAAAGCTGGGTTTTTCCAGGCCTTTTGTAGCCAAACTGGGTTCTTCTTTTTCTTCTTTTTTTTCCTTAAAAAAATTAATCTTACATGTGCAAACACAGATACCTACGCATGATGCCCGCCGGACAATACAAATAAAAGGGACGATGAGATAAAACAAAAGCAGATTTGTGTCTTTGGATTAAAGAAATAAGTATTCCAACTATTATTTGCTCTTCACTTAGCGCATGGGCATGCACATGTTGACTTTTGTTTAAAAGAAATGATAAAAATTATCATTTTGTTTTTTATTAAGGTTAAATACTTTATTTACACTTGGAGTTTCACAATTTTATTTTTTGACTTTTAGGATTTACTTTTAATCACAGGAGCTCCATGTCGTTTGCCTAAAGACCAAGATGATCCTTCCATCCACTTGCCATTAATAGACTTAACGGAAAGGGAAATGCTAGAGTCCCAACTTATTTGCACAATTTAAGTCCAACTTTTGCCTTTTTTTATTTATTTTTTATTTTTTTAAAAACTAAATAGCAATGAAAAAAATGTCTAAAGCAATAATATCTATTTTTGGTCCTTCTTTTATTTGATATTTAAAAAAAAAAAAATACAAAATGATACTTTTTTTCACAAAACTCATCCCTGCTTCTGACAAAACACTACCTGAAGTATTAAACCCAGAATACACTCTTTGGGAAAAGAAGGACCTGTGCATACTTAGATGGTTCATTGCAACTTTGACCACTCAAGTTGTTCCCACTGTCTATGGTTGCAAAACATCAACCCAAGTTTGGACTGTTTTGGCTGCCCGCTATGCCTCACCATCAAGATCTCATGTCACACAACTCAAACGACAATTGCAAACCCTGAGGCAAGGTTCCAAGACTTGCGCTGAGTTCATACGCACAACCAAGTCTCTCTCTGACCAGCTAGCTATTGTTGGTAATCCAATTATAGATGATGATCTAATCTCCTACATCATTGGAGAATTGAGCCCAATGCCTTTGTCATAACTTTTTCTATGCATACCAAGGATAAGTCAATGACCCTTGAAGAATTTCAATCCCAACTTTTGGGACATGAACAGCTTTTGGAGTATCAAACAGCCACTACTGAGCACACCTCCTTTGCTTTGTTGTCTCAAAAATCACCAGCCAAGCACAACAACTTTCAAAGGCAATTCCCTCCATCCAGGAACTTTTCTCAGAAGAAACCCCACAATTCCACTGCTGGCTTCTCTCAAAGCAGACCTTATTCTGGACCACCCAGCAACTTCACCAAAACACCACCCAGCAACTTCACCAAAGGACAACCCAACAACTTCACCAATGCCCCACCTTCCAATGTGGGCTCATCCAACAGGATTCCTTGTCAAATCTGTGGCAAAGTTAATCACCAAGCATTAGAATGCTTCTATTGAATGGACTATGCCTTCCAAGGGCGCCATCCACCATCAGATCTTGCTGCCATGGTATCCCAAGCCAATGCTATCCAAGATGAAGATCACTAGCTAGCAGACAGTGGGGCTAACATCCATATCACACCTGATTTGGGTAAACTAACCATACAGGAACCATACAATGGGAATGAGACAGTGGCAATAGGTAATGGTAGTGGGCTTGGTATCTCCCACACTGGTTCCTCCTCATTTCTCACCTCAAACTCCTTACTTTATCTTAATGACATTCTACATTGTCCTAATGCTGTTGGAAATCTTCTTTCAATAAACAAATTCTGTTGTGATAACAATTGTATGTTTGAATTAATAGCAACCTATTTTTTGATTGAGGAAAACCTTATGGGAAGGATCCTTCTGCAGGGGGCCAGTAAGGATGGTCTCTACCCTATCCAGTTGCAGTACTTCACCAAAAACAAATTAATTGCCCTCAGGTGTCACATTGGAGTCAAAGTGTCTTCCTCAATATGGCACAATCAATTAGGTCACCCCAGCCAACCTGTTATGCAGCATATCCTCAGCCAACATCACCTTCCAATGTGTTCAATTAAGTCGAGTCAGTCCCTTTGTGCTCCTTGTTAGTTAGGTAAGAGCAAACAATTAGTTTTTTTTTAGTCTATTAGAATTTCTCATGCTCCTTTAAAGCTTATTCATAGTGATGTATGGATTTCCCCAATTAAATCAATAAATGGAAGCACTTGCTATGTTCTTTCATAGATGATTTTTCAAGATATACATCGTTGTTCACTCTTAAACACAAATCTAATGTGTTTGAAACATTTGTCAAATTCAAATGCCTTGTTGAAAATTACTTCAATCTCAAAATCAAACAACTCCAAACTGATGGTGGTGGAGAATACACCTCAAAAACAAATTTCGGAGAATACACCTCAAAAACAAATTTCTTAGCTTCCTATCTACCAATGGATTTCTTTATAAGTTAGCCTACCCACACACTTCCCAACAGAATGGCATTGCAGAAAGAAAGCATAGACATGTCATAGAAACTGGCCTTAGACTTTTAGCACATTCACATCTTCCTTCAAAGTATTGGATAGAAGTTGTTAGTACCTTAGTTTACCTTATAAATAGACTACCTAAACCTACTCTCATGAACTTCAGTCCTTTTCTCAAACTGTTTCAAAAAGCACCTGACTATATTCTCTTGAAAACTTTTGGTTGTGCTTCCTATCCTCTATTAAAACCTTACACCAAACACAAATTTGAGTTTAGAAGCAAGCAATGTGTATTTTTAGGTTATAGCCCAAACCAAAAAGGATACAAATGCCTTGATCCCATCTCCAACTGAACTTATATTTCCAGACATGTAGTATTTGATGAAGTGTTGTTCCCGCTAAGGGTGGAGCAGCCACAACTTCCCCTGCAAGGGTTGATTCTCCCAAGTCAGGTATTGATCTTGATCCCTCTCAATTCATTCCTATTCATGCTTCATCACCAAAACCAATAAGTATGGATGATTCCCTCTCATCTATTTGTCAATGATAATACCACTATCATATCATCCCCCCCCCCCCCCCCCCTTTCTCAAACAACACACCATCCTCATCACCATTGCCAAATGACAGCAACATATCTTAGGACGCATCTCTCATCATTTAGTCACCTGCTCAATCTCCTACATCCATTTTCAACCCTGATGAACTATCTTTAGCTGCAGCACCACAGCCTGACTCTACTATCCTCTTTAATGATGCCTCCTTGCTTCAAGCCATTTCCCCTTCACCTAAATCCTCATCTCCACATATGAATACCAGATCATTGACAGGACTCTCCAAACCTAAAATTTTTCTAGACTACAAACTATACCACTCTCTTAAATCCACCAAAAATCCTTTCAAGGCCATGACCAGCTTTATCCTACCTCTAGTTCCCACTACCTTTGCCAAAGCTGCTCCCATACCTCAATGGTTTTCTGTTATGGAAAGTGAAATCCAAGCTCTTCTAGATAATGGCACTTGTTCCCTCTGTCCTAGACCACCAAACCACAATATTATCAAGAACAAATGGGTGTACAAGGTGAAACAGCATTCAGATGGCTCAATTGAGAGGTACAAAGCCAGACTTGTGGCTAAAGGTTCTCAACAGAGAGATGGAATAGGCTATAAGGAGACTTTCATTCTAGTCATTAAACCAGCCACTATACACATACTTATCTCTCTAGCAATGCATTACAACTGGCCACTCAAACAACTGGATGTATCTAATGCATTTCTACATGGTCACTTATCTGAGGAAGTATTTATGGAACAACCTACTGGTTTCGTGGACAGTAAGCTCCCTGTATGAAGCTCAAAAAGGCTCTCTATAGTCTCAAACAAGCACCTAAGGCTTGGTTTTATCGACTCTCACGGGCTCTACTCCACCTGGGATTTATTGGCTCCTTAGTAGACACATCCCTCTTCATACTTCATCGAGATTCAGTACATCTATTTATCCTAATATATGTTGATGACATTATAATCACTGGTACTGATTCCACTGTCATTGCATTAATAATTTCTAGTTTGCAACAGGAATTCAAACTCAAAGACCTAGGCTGCCTGTCCTACATTCTTGGCATTCATGTTTTGAGAGACAAGACAGGACTACATCTCAATCAAAGCAAATACATAGTTGATCTTCTTACATAGGTCAACGTGTCTAGAGCTAAGCCTTATGCAACTCCCTGCACCTCAGGGCAGAAGATGACAAAGCTAGTTGGTGATGCTCTCCCAGATCCCACGGCCTACAGACACATTGTTGGAGCCTTGCAATATTGCAATATTGTACTCTTACCTGATCAGGCATTGCCTATACTGTCAATAAACTTTGTCAATTTCTGCATTGTCTCACGACTACTCATCTTCAAGCTGCAAAAAAAGTTCTCAGATATCTAAAAGGGACTCCAGATCATGGTCTACATTTTACTCCTGGACTACTCCAAATACAAGCGTACTATGACTTGGATTGGACGGGTGATCCACTTGACAGAAGATCTACTACAGGCTACTATGTATTTTTTTTGAATAACTTAATCTCCTGGCATGCTAAGAAGCAACCAGGTGTATCTAGGTCTAGCACAGAAGCAGAATATAGAGCAATGGCTATTACTAATGCTGAAATCTCTTGGTTAAGAATGCTTCTCAAAGAGTTACATGATGTGCTCTGTTGTGCAAATTTATTTAACTCGCAAGTGCACGAATCAATTGTAGTTAATGGATTGCAAGTACGAGATCGAACCCATAGGGAATTGTATTCTTGAAAGCAATTTTAAATCTAAATTAATTAAACCCTAGTCTAGTTCCAAATTTTTGAGAGTTTTTTTTGTTTGAATGAAAAAGCCAAAGCATAAGCAATTTAAAGTGATTGAAATCTTATGACAAAGCACTAAGGTTTCGGAATCCGCACTCACAAATTCATAACAACATAATTTCATGATCTATAATATTCCCCAAAGTTCTCACATATAAATCTTAAGTTTGTTTTACTATTGCTTCAAAGAATTAATCAAAAGATCCCATATATCCATTCATAACCCAAATCACAAAAGAAATCCAATTTTTAACAAAGAAAACCAAGCAATCAATTGTATTGAATAATCTTAAATCATCAAGTGTATCCTTGAATCACAAAAGATATCCAAGAGTTATTCAATCCAATTGATTAGAAGTAAAACAATAGAGCAATTAAACCATTAAATTGGGAAATATTACATACATGAAACAAAGTTGCTAATCATAAGTGAGGCTTCATCTTTAACCTTAGTTGAAGGTTTAGCCTCTCATGTTATTGAAAGACAAAACAAAATTGATTGAATTCATAATGTAAAATCGAGTACTTACAAATAAGAATCACAAAGTAGAGATTCAAAAGTTAGGAAAACCTTAAACTCTCTTCTTTCTCCTCTGCAATCTTCAAATTCGTAGCCCCCTCAACTAATCTGATAATTCCCTATTTATAGACCTAAAACTTAGGGTTTTACAAGTTGAAATCGGATACAATTCGTCCAGGTTTGTACCATTTAATTACGGGACGATTTTGGAATAGTAAACGTCCGAATTAGGAAAATCCTATTTCACAATGAATTGTAGTATTTTGAGTTAGCTTTCCAACGCCACTTGAATCACCTCAATCGGATATGTGAGCGAAAAGTTATGGTCAAAATACTGAGACGTGTAGAATCTGAATTTGAATCCAATTCGAAATTTTATCCAATCTTATCCTTAATCCGATTTACCCATTTCTTGGATTTGGTTAAACTTAACCACATCATCTAGGTCTTCTCAAAGTATGTTTTCTTCCAAAAAGTAGTTTTTCTTCAACACCTACAAAATACTAAAAACACAAAACTAACACAGAACATCAGATAATAACACAGCTAAAGGATTAACACAAGTAAATTAAGGAGTCCAAATATGCAATATTTGGCACACATCAAACACCCCCAAACTTAACTTTTGCTAGTCCCTTAGCAAAACAAAACGAAAAATAGAATGAAAACAAAACAAAACAAAACATAAATCCTCTTTCGTGGGAGAGACGATTGCATTTAGCATATGCAACAAGCCTTTTAAACCCCTAGGCATCCCTAGTGGACGAGTGAAGTCTCGTGAGGGCTTAACAGGAATGATACCCACAAACATTGTAGTACTATGTTGTTAACAAGAAAGAAGCTTCACATAAACCATGGTTCTTATTCATGAGCAAACTTAAAAAGACAAACACCATCATCACTATCAAAAGGAAATCCAGAATCAAACCACTCATAAATGAACAATTTAGACTTCATATGTTCTGAAATGTGTAAAGTGTAATTAGCATACAATCATGAAGCTTTCAGCTTAAACTCAAGACAAGTTCCATAAAATTTGTAAGAATCCCTAACAGATGAAACAACCAAGGCAAGATATGCAATTTTCTTTTTTTTTTTTTTTTTTTGCAGACTTTGTAGTGTCTAACTCCCTTAAGCTTTCTAATTGACCCATGTAACAAGTGTTAGGCCAATGACTCCCGAGCCAGGTGGCTTTAGGGCACTAGATGTAAAACATCTCTAAGGGCTTAGTAACTTAAGTCAAAAAGGCTACGAAGCCAGACTAGCCATATTTTAAATCAATATTGAATTTCACACCTTTTGACACGAACACTCAATGCTTAATGAGGCAAGAGGTCCGGTTACTCATCGAAAAACTCAACATGATCTTTCTTTTCTTTTTCCTTCTCTTTTTATTTATTTATTTACTTTTTTATTTTTTTATATCTTGCAAGCCAATGGTTATTCATCAATAGGTCATCCAACAAATCTCAAAGAGAACAATCTTAAGCTCAAACATCATACCTCACAGAAAACATGCTAATGTGCTCATAAAAATTTATCTCAAAACAAGTGAAATCTCTTTTACCCAAAAATAAGTCAAAGGACTCAGACTCCAAATGACATAATGATGTGTTCAACCCTTTAAGAAAGCTAATGAAATGCAAACCACAGTCACAGTTTAACTCAAACTTGACAAAAACATAGCATAATTTTTTTTTCAATTTTTTTTTTTTTTTTTTAACACAAAAAGACAAATAAAACTAAACAAATAAAAACAAAAATAAATAGACAAAGATAGACAAAGTGTTTTTCCATACCCCCAAACTTGAATCACACATTGTCCTCAATGTAGGCAGAAACACAATACCAAGAGGTATAAGGAACCAGAGTGAGCAAAGAGACGACCCCCAAACTTACTCATAATAACACCTGTCCTGAAAAACACAAAAAATAAAACAAAAATGAAGATAGACGAAACAACACAAAAAATGACTAAAAATACCAAAGAAAAAGGAATGCCTCCCATAAGCGCTAAGTTTACAGTCTTCAGCCAGACTTTTCACTGCTGATGATTAAGTAGACGACGTAGGATCTTCCAAAGGCAATTCCTCACTCTCCGAAATTTCCAGTTCCAAGAATGGCTTCAACCGCTGACCATTGACCTTGAGAGCACTTCCATTCTTAGGATCCTGGATTTCGATGGCTCCATGAGTAGAAACTGCACGCACTATGAATGGTCCAGTCCATCGGGATTTGAGCTTTCCTGGAAACAGATGCAGACGTGAGTTGTAAAGGAGGACTTTCTGACCAACTTCAAATGATCTTCTCAAAATGTTTTGGTCATGGATATTCTTCATCTGATCTTTGTATAGCTTGGCACAGTTGTAGGCATCATTCCTCAATTCTTCTAATTCATCTAGCTGTAACTTCCTTTGCTCACCAGCCTTGGTGAGGTTGAAATTTAGTTGCTTTATAGCCCAATAAGCCCGGTGCTCCAATTCCACAGGGAGGTGACAAGCCTTGCCATACACGAGTCGGTAGGGAGACATGCCAATTGGAGTCTTGAATGCAGTCCGGTATGCCCACAGAGCGTCATTGAGTCGAAGAGACCAGTCCTTCCTTGTTGGGTTCATCGTCTTTTCCAATATCCTCTTGATTTCTCTGTTGGATATCTCAACTTGCCCACTTGTCTGAGGATGGTAGGGAGTTGCAACTTTATGAGTAATACCATACTTCTTCATGAGTTGCTCAAAATATCGGTTGCAGAAATGCTTCCCCCCATCACTGATGATGGCACGTGGTGTCCCAAAACGTGCGAACACATTTTCCTTCAAAAATTGCAACACGACTCTGTGATCATTAGTCTTGCAGGCAATAGCCTCCACCCACTTCGAAACATAATCCACCGCCACAAGGATGAAAAGATACCCATAAGAATTAGGGAAGGGACCCATGAAATCAATGCCCCAAACATCAAATAGCTCCACAATAAGGACCGGGTTCAGCGGCATCATATTCCTTCTTCCAATGCTCCCCAACTTCTGGCATCTATCACAGGCTGAACAGTAGACATGGGCATCACGAAAAATAGAGGGCCAATAGAATCCATTTTGAAGAATCCTCGCCATGGTCTTTTTAGAACTGAAGTGGCCTCCACATGCATGATCATGGCAAAAAGATAGGACATTTTGCTGGTCATTTTCAGGAATGCATCTCCTTATAATCTGATCTGGGCAGTATTTGAACAGGTAAGGATCATCCTAAAAGAAGTACTTCGCCCCAGCCAAGAATTTTGATTTGTCTTGCCTAGTCCAATGTGATGGCATTTGGGCAGTGACAAGGTAGTTCACTATGTCTGCGAACCATGGTGCAGGATTTTGAGAGATGTGCATAAGTTGTTCATCAGGGAATGTCTCAGCAATCGGCACAGCATTTTCATTGAAGTCCACAACTAGCCTAGATAGATGGTCAGCTACCACATTCTCGGAACCCTTCTTGTCTCGAATTTCAATATCAAACTCTTGCAGCAATAGAATCCACCGGATGAGACGAGATTTAGCATCTTTCTTTGACAATAGATATTTCAGTGCAGCATGATCCGAGTAGACTAAGACTTTAGACCCTAGCAAGTAAGATCTAAACTTATCCAGAGCAAACACTACAGCTAACAACTCCTTTTCAGTAGTGGAGTAGTTAAGTTGTGCATCATTCAGAGTCTTGCTGGCATAGTATATGACATGCGGAATCTTCTCTACTCGCTGACCCAAAACGGCTCCCATAGCATAATCAGAGGCATCACACATTATCTCGAACGGAACCCCCCAATTAGGTGGCTGAATGATTGGTGTAGAAGTTAAGGTCTTTTTCAGAATCTCAAAGGCTGTCTGGCACTTGTCATTGAAGTCAAAAGGAACATCTTTTGCCAATAGATTACATAGAGGTCTTGCTATCTTGCTAAAGTCCTTGATGAATCTTCTGTAGAACCCAGCATGTCCCAGAAATGACCGAACCTCCTTAACTGTCCGCGGGGGCGGAAGGTTAGATATTAGATCAACCTTAGCTCTGTCAACCTCGATACCTTTGTGGGAAATTACATGCCCTAAAACAATTCCTTGTTTCACCATGAAGTGGCATTTTTCCCAATTCAGAACCAAATTCTTCTCCTTGCACCGTACCAGCACCAATGTGAGATGATGTAGACCTTCCCCAAATGATGAACCAAAGACTGAGAAGTCATCCATGAAGATCTCCAGGTGACGTTCAACCATATCTGAAAAGATGCTGATCATGCATCGCTGAAAAGTGGCTGGTGCATTGCACAATCCAAACGGCATACGGCGATAGGCAAACGTACCGAACGGACAAGTGAAAGTAGTCTTCTCTTGATCTTCGGGGTCCAGTGGAATTTGGTTGTAGCCGGAGTAACCATCAAGGAAACAGTAGTACTCATGGCCTGCCAATCTCTCCAACATCTGATCGATGAAAGGTAGAGGAAAATGGTCTTTTCTTGTCACGGCATTTAACTTCCTGTAGTCAATGCACACTCTCCATCCTGACTGCACACGAGTGGGGACCAACTCATTTTCCTTGTTCTTGATAACTGTAATCCCTGCCTTCTTTGGCACCACATGAATGGGACTCACCCATTTGCTGTCAGAGATTGGGTATATGATTCCCGCATCCAGAAGTTTAATTACCTCTGCTCGAACTACCTCTTGCATGGCCGGATTCAACCGTCTCTGTGGCTCGCGAGAAGTTTTAGCATTTTCTTCCAGATGAATCTTATGCATCACTACTGCAGGGCTGATTCCTTTGATATCTTCTATTGACCACCTGATTGCTTCTTTATGCTCTCTCAAAACTTCTAGCAGCTCATGTTCCTGATCACTATCCAAATCGGCAGCAATGATCACAGGCAGAGATTCTATAGGATCCAGATACTTGTACTTCAGGGTGTCTGGTAGAGGCTTCAACTCCCGCTTGACAGGCTCAGCTGCTAATGAAGATGGATCAGGGGACGATGTCAAAGTAATTTCTGTAGTCTCCGTCTTTATCTCAGGCGTTGAGTCTAACAAGGCGTCAGCTTGTTCCAATAAAGTGTCCAGTGCCATGTCACTTCCCAGTGCAATCAGGCATTCTCCCAAGGGGTCTTCAATATCTGGTTCATTGACAGTTTTCTCTACTATCTCCTCAATTAAGCATGTGCTTCTGACCTCCTCATACTCAAATGGTTGCTTGCTGATATCAAAGATGTTCAGTTCCACTGTCATGTTTCCAAATGATATCTTCATGACTCCAGTTCTACAGTTGATTAGGGCATTAGCCGTAGCTAAAAAGGGACGCCCTAATATGATTGGAACTTGAATTTCTGCATTTTTCGTCTCTGTATCTAAGACAATGAAGTCCACAGGGTAGTAGAACTTATCAACTTTGATCAGGACGTCTTCAATAATTCCCCTTGGAACCTTCACAGATCTGTCAGCCAACTGAAGTGTAATTGAAGTGGATTTCAACTCTCCCAATCCCAACTGAACAAATACTGAATATGGCAGTAGATTTACACTAGCCCCCAAATCCAACAGAGCTTTCTCAACTCGATTGTCACCAATCTTGCAAGCAATGGTAGGACATCCAGGGTCCTTATACTTTACAGGCATCTTGTATTGCAAGATAGAGCTGACCTGCTCAGTCAGGAAAGCTTTCTTGGGGACGTTCGTCTTTCTCTTGATGGTGACCAAATCCTTCAGAAATTTGGCATAAGAAGGCACTTGCTGGATGGCATCTAGGAATGGAATGTTTATCTGCACTTGCTTGAACACTTCCAAAATATCATCGAACTTCGAGCTCTTCTTTGGCGGTTTCAGTCTTTCTGGATATGGAGCTTTGGGTATATACTTTTTGGAAGGATCGTCAGTTCGAAATGGCAATGTCCGGTCCTGTGTCTTCCGCAGGCTTGTCCAAGTTTTCCTTCTCTTCTGCAGCCTGAGTGGCCTCTTCAGGCATGACCACTTGATTATCCACCTGTTTGCCTGACCTCAGAGTGGTGATGGCTTGTACATGCTCCTGACCATGCATAGAGGCGGAGGAACTTCCAATCACAAATTGCCCTTTTGGGTTAGGCAAGGGTTGACTAGGGAACTTCCCTCTTTCTCTTTCCCCCACCTGATTTGCTATCTGGCCAACTTGCCCTTCTACCTTGATCATGGCCTGCTTAAGTTCTTGTATGTCTCTGCTATTAGCCATGTTGGAATTCCTCAGCTCCTGTATGGCTTGATTGGTGAAACCTTTTAGCTCTTGTACAGATTGGGAGTTGGAATTCTTGAGCTCTTGTATAGATTGGGTGTTGGAATTCTTGAGCTCTTGTATAGCTTGGGAGTTGGACCGGTCGACTTTTTCTATTAATGTTTTCATCATGTCTTCCAGTGATGACTGTGGTGCAGGCACTTGAGTGGTAGACTGATAAACAGGCGGTTGAGCTTGTTGAGATGACCTGAACTGATTCTGAGCTTGAGTGGTATCTCTTTGGTTCAATGGCTGATTCTGCTTCCAAGAGAAATTGGGGTGATTCCGCCACCCTGAATTGTAAGTTTCGGAAAACAGCCCAGTGGTGGGTTTTTTGTACTCATTGAAGGCATTGACTTGCTCAATTGGGTACTTTGTTGACAGAGTTGGGCAGTTTTGAGTGAAGTGCGTTTGACTATCACATAACCTGCATGCATCAACGTGGTAAGTATCTGCTGCATTCACTGGTTTGTTTAGGACCATAGTGTCAAACTGACGCCTGAGAACCTTGAACTCCTCCCTTAATTCAGCATCGTTCCTCACCTCATAGATGCTTCCTGTCTTGGGAGCGGGTTGTTGTCTGTCCCAACTATCTTGAAAATCCCATTGTTGCGCTCGTTCAGCCATTTCATCGAAAGTTTTATAAGCTTCATCCCCAGAAACACTTAAGAATTCTCTACCATTCATTGTCTCAAGCGAGTTTCGCTCACTTGGTGTTAGTCCCCTGTAGAAAATTTGAACTAGCACCTCATTCTCAAACCCGTGGAGTGGGCATTTTATAGTAAGCTCTTTAAACTTCTCCCAGCTATCGGTGAATCTTTCCCCTTCTTTTTGTCTGAAATTGGTGATCTGTAGACGGAGGGCATTGATTTTGGAAATTGGGAAGAACTTGTGGTAAAACTTGCTTTGCAACATATCCCAAGAAGTGATAGATCCAGGTCTATTGTTGAGTAGCCAGGATTTCGCCCTATCATGTAGGGACAGAGGGAATAACCGAAGGCGCACCGCTTCTGCTGGGGCATTTTGTGTATTAACAATGTCGCAAATTTCTAAAAAAATCCTCACATGAACATATGGATCCTCATTCTCTAATCCTCTAAATGCAGGAAGGTGGCCTATTGTACTCGGCTTCAGCTCGAAGCGAGTAGCTGGCAACACTATACATGATGGTGTGTTGGTAATATTGGGTACGAACAGCTCCCTGAGGGATCTAGGTTGATTTCGTTCTCCCATCTTAACAGACTTTTCCGAATCAGACTCGGAACTTTGAGAATTGGTGGGTGAGTTTGATGGCTGTCTTAAATTCTCTCTCGCCGTTCTTTCAATTTCGGGATCAAAAGTGTTTAACTCCAGATTTAAAGATCTACGACCGAACATGCAAAAAGGAACTAACAACCTAACAAACTAACAAACTAACAAACTGAAATGAATTGAACTAAATTAAATTATATTAAACTAACTAAACACAATTGCAAGCAGAAATTAATTTAAACAGAAACTAAAAACTCACAAAAAAGGACCAAAAGATTTTGGCAAAAATCTACTGAACTGTTGCGGTTGCTGTCTTGGCCACAAGTGTGCTCGATCGTAGCAGGGCTGTAACACAAACAAAACAACAACAAAAAACAAAAAGAAAAATCTTTTTTTTTTTTAATTTTTTTTTTTTTTTTGTGTATTAGTAACACAAATAAAACAAATTGCAGAAAAATAAAATCCTAATTATAACTAGTAGAAGAATAAAACCGATCTAGAAATAAATTGGTTTCAAAAAATAAACAATTCCCCGGCAACGGCGCCAAAAACTTGTTGTGCAAATTTATTTAACTCGCAAGTGCACGAATCAATTGTAGTTAATGGATTGCAAGTGCGAGATCGAACCCATAGGGAATTGTATTCTTGAAAGCAATTTTAAATCTAAATTAATTAAACCCTAGTCTAGTTCCAAATTTTTGAGAGTTTTTTTTGTTTGAATGAAAAAGCCAAAGCATAAGCAATTTAAAGTGATTGAAATCTTATGACGAAGCACTAAGGTTTCGGAATCCGCACTCACAAATTCATAACAACATAATTTCATGATCTATAATATTCCCCAAAGTTCTCACATATAAATCTTAAGTTTGTTTTACTATTGCTTCAAAGAATTAATCAAAAGATCCCATGTATCCATTCATAACCCAAATCACAAAAGAAATCCAATTTTTAACAAAGAAAACCAAGCAATCAATTGTATTGAATAATCTTAAATCATCAAGTGTATCCTTGAATCACAAAAGATATCCAAGAGTTATTCAATCCAATTGATTAGAAGTAAAACAATAGAGCAATTAAACCATTAAATTGGGAAATATTACATACATGAAACAAAGTTGCTAATCATAAGTGAGGCTTCATCTTTAACCTTAGTTGAAGGTTTAGCCTCTCATGTTATTGAAAGACAAAACAAAATTGATTGAATTCATAATGTAAAATCGAGTACTTACAAATAAGAATCACAAAGTAGAGATTCAAAAGTTAGGAAAACCTTAAACTCTCTTCTTTCTCCTCTGCAATCTTCAAATTCGTAGCCCCCTCAACTAATCTGATAATTCCCTATTTATAGACCTAAAACTTAGGGTTTTACAAGTTGAAATCGGATACAATTCGTCCAGGTTTGTACCATTTAATTACGGGACGATTTTGGAATAGTAAACGTCCGAATTAGGAAAATCCTATTTCACAATGAATTGTAGTATTTTGGGTTAGCTTTCCAACGCCACTTGAATCACCTCAATCGGATATGTGAGCGAAAAGTTATGGTCAAAATACTGAGACGTGTAGAATCTGAATTTGAATCCAATTCGAAATTTTATCCAATCTTATCCTTAATCCGATTTACCCATTTCTTGGATTTGGTTAAACTTAACCACATCATCTAGGTCTTCTCAAAGTATGTTTTCTTCCAAAAAGTAGTTTTTCTTCAACACCTACAAAATACTAAAAACACAAAACTAACACAGAACATCAGATAATAACACAGCTAAAGGATTAACACAAGTAAATTAAGGGGTCCAAATATGCAATATTTGGCACACATCATGCTCCAAAAACCTCCTCGATTATGGTATGACAACTTAAGAGCCATTGTCCTAGCTTCTAACCCTATCTATCATGCTCGAACCAAACACATAGAGGTTGATTATCACCTTATCAGAGACAAGATACTTCACAAAGACCTGGCATCATCTTATATCTCAACAACTAATGAGTGCGCAGACATGTTCACAAAAGGTCTCACATCCACAAGGTTTCTATTCCTTAGAGACAAACTAATGGTCACCTCTCCTCCCATCAGTTTGAGAGGGGTTGTTAAGGAAGTACACTACGAGCATCCCGTGGGTAATCGAGCACAATCACTTAAGCGCTCAATCACAGTACCAGAGAATACTAGAGCACCCGAGGGCAATCGAGCACAATCACTTAAGCACTCGATTGCAGTACTTGAGAGTACCATAGTGCAATACCATCCCGAGGGCGATCGAGCGCAATCACTAGAGTGCTCGATCGCAGTGCCAGAGCACAACCAATCGCCGTAAACTTCCTACTCCTATTGGGACTCTTACCACTCTTACTTATCTTTTATAATACAAACAGGTAACATTTAAGTAATCTGTTTGTATTCGATCACACCTCTTGTGATCGATTGTAATTAATCTTCTTGTATTAATTAGCGTAGATAGATACCTTATCACATCAATGCTTATCTTGTTAGCTTGATGTGATCAACTACAATTATAACTCTTCTCTATTTAAGTTCAATGAGAAAGCAGCAAAAAGTATTCCTCCTAAAAGCAAGTTTTCCTTGCTATCTTACTCATACGAACATGCTAGTGAGACAAAAGAGAACCCACCTTCTGAGCGGCCACGACCACAAGCGTTTGAAGTGTTGGGATCAATTTTTTAGGAAGAAGTTGAGACGCCCATGCTAGTCTTCCTTCATTGGTCTCAAGGGGCACATGTGTGGTCCTTTGTCCTTGCATATCTCGCAAGGCACTCTCTCGTCACTCTCATCTCCCAACCGTCTCTCTCTAGCTCTGTCGTTGTCGTGTTCCTCTTCTGTCATGAGTCTGTGACAGCGTGGTTTGACTCCAGTTGTCAATGGTGCATTGTCGGAGCCTTGTGGTCATGGGTTGCTCGGTACTACAACATTGGAGCCTCGTGGGTTGCACGGTGGTGGTCTGACGGTAACCGATTATCTGAACCGTTATTAACTGAAATTTTCAAAATAATTTATTATCCAAATGTTATCGATTAATTAACCAAATTAACCGATAATTTTGGTTAGTTATCAAAAATAGAGTTACTAGTACCATTATAACCAATACCCACCCTTACTTGTGGGATTTTTTTTTTTTTTTTTCAAGAATAACCTTCGTGTTTTGGTTTTTCCTGTTAATTTGCTCTCGAAAAAGCTGCATTGATTTGCATTTTGTTTTACTTTCTGAACACATATTTTCAAGCAACTGTTCTCTTTCCGTGGATCAAACAACTGTTCGACCTAGTCTAGTAAAGCATATTTGCATTGGTCCAAAATAATTGATGTAGTATAAAATTTTAAATTTTTTGTATTAAAAAGTGAAAAAAAAACAAAAATTATTTTATATAGATTTTGTTATTTAAATAGTAATAAAAAGTGAATAATGTAATATAAAAAGTGAAAGAAAAAAAATGAGAATATTTTTATGTTGATTTTTTTTAGAAAATGATGCATGAGCAATGTTACAAGATAGTTGATATTTATTAGAATAAGTTGAAGCAAATTTCTTCCAAATTTGTGTTCAATTAGGAATAAATTAACAAGCTCTATGCAAGAATTTTTATTCTGAATATATATAATATTTGAGACTTGCTACTCATCATTTTCGGTCTTTCTTCTATCTTCTAAATTTTTAAAATTATTGCGTCATTATTTGGTTTTGTCTTGATGTTATTTTCATGTTAGTCATTTTTTTATGGTAAAAATATAATTTAGCCTCCAAAACTACCAGCCATTAGTGATTTAGCCCCCAATCTTCAAAAAGTAATAAAGTAGTTCTCCAAACTACTAACTAGTTGCAATTTGGCTACTCTATTAGTCATCACCGTCAAATATGATTGAAAATTCAATACAATGTTGTTTTGGCAAGGTTAAGTTACTAAAATGTCCCTTAAAAAAAAATCAATTTTAAAAAGGGTTTAGGAAACGATGTCACAGCAGCTTCGTTTCTTCGTTTTCTTCTCCATACAACCTCTCACCTAAGACTTGGAACTGAACTTAAGCTGGGGAAGGAAAGCAAGGAATTGATACGCAAAACTAACTGGCAAGCAAAGCACAAAAGGCACTCCTTAGGCCTCATCAATCGAGGAAGGAAGCATTCCAATCGTTGAAATAGCCTTCTTGCTATTGGGCGGGCTTTCATCGGCCTTTGGGATATTTGATTGAATCAGAGAATCGGTTCTTACGGTGCCCAAAATTGGACAAATAACTTGTGCACACGAACAGGAGGGAGTTCATCATAGAACACAGAGAGGGAGGTTTGGATTGGTCTCTTAGGTTGGTCACGAATGCCCTCTTACTAAATACGCACATAGCGGCGCATGTCCCAGTCGCACGAACTCAACTCTTTCTTGATCAAATCTTCAAGAGTACCTCCGGCCACATATTCAAGAAACAGATGTAGAGTCTGGTACCATCTTTGACGGTGAGTGAACTCCCAAGGTAGGAAACAATATCCAGACAACCGCACAGTTGCGCCAACACTCTTTTCCTCCAACAGGAGGGAGAACGAATTCTCAAGTGGGCACATCTTAACAGCGAACGGTGGAGCCGTGGGGTCACCGGGTTCAACCAAGAACACCGTGCCGTACGTTCCCTTGCCAAGAACCCACCGGCTTTGCCACATCGCCATGAAATCCGAACAAGCATGGAAACACAGAGAGTGAAAACAAATAAACAAAGTTGCTTGGTGATTAGGGACTAGAGTGAAAATGATGTCATTTCCTAAACCCTTTTTAAAATTGATTTTTTTTTTCAAAAGGGCATTTTAGTAACGTAACCTTGCCAAAACAACCTCGTATTGAAATTTTCATCCTATTTGACAGATGACTAATGGAGTAGCCAAATTGCGACTAGTTGGTAGTTTGGGGGCTACTTTATTACTTTTTTAACATTGGGGGGCTAAATCGCAAATAGCTGATAATTTGGGGGGCTAAATTATATTTTTTTTCTTTTTTATTCTCATGTAAGACTGTTTCCCTAATATGTTCACTAATAGTCTTCTTAGGTTTCATATTTTCATAAGAGTCTATTGATCGATGAATCAGTCATTATTTGGTTTTGTCTTCCATAATACGTGCTACTCTTATGCAATCAATACACTCTCATAATTTCGTTCTTGAGTACAATGACCAATTTTATCATTTGATTGTGTGTGTCATTATTTGGTTTTATCTTTATGTTATTTTCATGTTAGTCCTTATTTTATTCCCATATAAAAGTGTTTCCGGATTATGTCAATAGTAGTTTTATTAGGTTTTATATTTTTATAAGAGTCGATTGACTTAACTCAACCCTAAAAAATATTGTAATAATTTATGTATTTAAAGGCTATTATGCTATGAATAAAGGAAAGAAATAAACCTTTTGTTTGAAAAAAGTTTTAGGTTGCCTTAAAATCTAAAGGTTAGTTCTGTATTTTTATTAGTTTTATAAGGGTACAAAAGGCATTGCACATGTTTACCATCTGATTTAACCCTAAGGGTCCATTTGGTTTGTGGAATGGACCCATAGAATAGAATGGGCTATTCCTATAGAATAGTCATTCTTTTGTTTGGTATGGATCTATTCCTGAAATTAGTTATTCCCATGGGAATGACTAATCTCATATACACAGGAATAACTATTCCTATAAAAAATGAGAGGAATAGTTATTCCTTATAGAATGGAATAGATTTTTCAAAAAAAAACAACCCCTTATAATTTTTTATTTTATTTTAAACTTAAAAAAAAAAATGGAAATCAAAGGGGGTGGCCCCCAGATCTGCTCTAGGGGTGGCCCCAACCACCCTGTAGGTCGTCGAGGGTGGCCGCGGCCACCCGCTCCAAGGGTGGTCATACCACCCCCGGCCGGTTCTATTGGGGTGGTCGGCCACCCACTATTTTTTAGGTTTTCTTAAGGTTTTTTTAATTTTTTTTTTCTAATATGAATTGAAAAAATAAAATAAAATAATGTGAGCTTTTTAGTAATTTTGATTCAATTCTAATTAGACCATGTGTATTATTACCAAATTAAAGAATTAGAATAAGTATTCCATTCCAACCTCTTTTATTCTCAGTAATACCTATTTCTTTTCCTAATGGAATATCCATTTCGCAAACTAAACGGGGCTTAAACTTTAACAGTAGGAATAACACTGCAAAATTTTGAAACATGCATGGGAATTTGACATTGCAATTTTTGAAACTTTAGAAGTATAATTACTAAAATGCTGAAAAGTTCGAGGGTAAGTAATGTTTTCCCTACTACATATAATAAATAAATAAAATGGTGGACTTGTGTTGGGACCATGTGCATCAAATACGCGATGAAATTATCCGTAGATCGACTTTATAAAAATATTGAGATATCATGCTATTAAAAAAATGGTTAATAACATTTTTGGTATCTAGGATTTAATGTTTTTTTTTTTTTCCCTAGGCTTTAAAACATGACAAAACTAGTACCTCAGGTTTCGAAAAAGACTGAATCCCCACCTCCGTTAATTTCCGTCAATCCCCCACTAAATGAAGTCCATGTCATCGCCACAAAATCACAAAATATCACGACACGTGTCCACCTTTAAAACAAAAAATCCACGGTAAATCCATGTCGGTTCAGTATCACATTCAACTTAAACAAAAAATTGAAATAATTTGACATTTTTCCCCCTTTCTTCTTCCTCGCTTCTTCTTCATCACCGGAAGCAATTTCTCCATACCCAACCACAAGCAATTTCTCCATCCCAGCCCAGAAGAAACTATTCAACAAAAATTACAATTACGAAGCTTTGAATAAACGAGGTTTCATGAATCCGGATAAAAATTGCAGGAATCTTACATGCTTGAAGGAACAAAACAAACCAACCCAAACCGAAAAATTATCGTGATCCGAAAGATGGTTGCTTTGTGCAGTGGCTATGGGCATTCCTCCCCTGCCAAACGCAACCGTCGAAAGCCACCGCCGGACTCCACCGAAGAACTCTGCTGGACTCCACCAAAGGACGCATAGTTGGAATCCACCTAGTTTGAGGTAGATGAAAAGCCGGTTTTTGAGAACCAAATCAGCAACCCATCGCTCTTTTGCAACCCATGGCCAATTGATTTTTTGTTATGGGTGCTGTTGGTGGAGCTGGGCCATGGTGGTGAGTCACTCAGTGGCAAGACACGAGTGAAGAGGAAGGGGAAGCCTCTAGAAGATTGCTCTGCACAGTTGGCATCCTTTATCATTTAAATGCTTTATTTTATTTACCTTGTCATTTTACCTTGTATTTACGTTTTGTGTTCACGCTGCTGTGTTTGTAATATCCCCTCAAGCTGTCGTTTGTCAGCTTGTGTGAATAGGTGGAAATCTGTTAGAAAGGATTCTAACAGAATGCTGGATATAAAGGCTAGGCTAGAGGGGTAGAAGAGGAGATTTGGGAATATTTGTATTACCTGAGTCTATGGAGAGTCGCTCTCTCGAAGCAGCTTATCTTTAATATTATTGCACTCTATTTTTTTTCTCCATTATCATCTTCAACCTTCCTTCATTTTGCCACAGTATCCCTTGTAAATCTGCACTGCCAGTAAACACCCCTTACATTTGGTATCAGAGCCCTCCGTTCCTCCCTTCATTTGCTTCCATACCACCAATTTTTTTTTTCTCCATGGCTAACGACACTCATTTAGCTCAAATATCAGACTTAGTGAAGGAATGCCAAGATAGCTGGACTCAGTAGCAAGTTGTCAATGACACCGTGGATGGGAAACTTAATGAGCTCACTGAGATGATTCGTACTGTATTGGCAAACCAGACTAATCAACCCCTTAAGCCCCCACCAGACAGACGACATGAACCACCCCGCAGAGACGCACGACAAGAGAGGCGTGCCCATGACAATGATCGTAGGGAAGAAAGAGATGAGAGATGGTTCCAGGAGGATGAAGGTAACGATAACTTCAGAGACAGACAGATTCGTACTAGGGATATTCGCCTTGATTTTCCTCGCTTTAATGGTGAAGATCCCGCAGGCTGGTCTTATAAGGTTAACTAGTTTTTTGACTACTACCAGACTTCTATGTACCAGCGCCTTCGAATCGCCTCCTTTCACATGGAAGGTGAGGCACTGGTTTGGTTCCAGGACTCAGATGAAATAGGTCAGTTCCCTACTTGGGATATTTTTCTTCAAGCTCTGCTCACTCGATTTGGTCCAACATATGATGATCCCATGGAGTCCATGGTCAAGCTTCGACAGACATCTACGGTGGCAGAATATACAGTCCAGTTTGAGTCTCTCTCTAATCGCCTCTGTGGACTCTCTGATGCATATAAACTAAGTTGCTATCTCAGTGGTCTTAAAGATGAGGTTCATCTTCCCTTGAGGATGTTGGCACCTCGCACTCTAGTAGCAGCCTTTGGCTTGGCTAAGTTGCAAGAGGAGTATTTATCCAGCTCCCACAGAGCCTTTAAACCTCAAGGTTCTTCCTTTTCCTATAGTCAGCAACAGTGGGGACCGCCTAGAGCTTCTTCCAGACAACATGGGGGGTTGCAGATATCTCAATACTCCTCTACATCCAAAGCTTCAACTCTGGTACCTGTTCAGAAAATTTCACCAGCTCAAATGCACAAACGAAGAGAGAAGGACTTATGTTACAACTATGAAGAAAAGTAGAGTCCCACTCACAAATGTAAGGCCCCTAAACTCTATCTTTCACATGGAACTGAAGTATCTATTGATGACAAGACCGAGGAAATTTTCTATGATACCTCTAATAAGGTAGAACCTTTGTCGGAACCTATTATTCAAGAGATGTTAGAATCTGAAATTTCGTTAAATGCTATATCTGGCTCATTGAACCCTAATACTATGCGAGTAGTGGGGGTCATTAAAAATGAAAGGGTTGTGATTTTAATCGATTCGGGTAGCACTCATAATTTTATCGATACATCTGTGTTCAATAAGGTCTCTTTGGGTTTAATTCTACCACACAATCTACAAGTGAGGGTAGCAAATGAGGCAGCAATCTTGAGTGAGGGTATGTGTAAATCTGTTTCTCTCAGGGTGCAAGGTGTTGTGCAAATTTATTTAACTCGCAAGTGCACGAATCGATTGTAGTTTAATGGATTGCAAGTACGAGGTCGATCCCACAGAGAATTGTATTTTTGAAAGAGCAATTTATATCTAAACTAATTAAATCCTAATCTAGTTCCAAAAGGGTTTTGATTCTTGAGTTTTGAAAATTAAAGGATAAACATAAACTAAATAAAATAAGTAAATCTAAGTATAAAGGTACTAAGGTTTGGGAATTCACACTCACCAAATCATAACAACATATTTTATGTTCATCAATATTAATCCGAAGTTCTCACAAATTAAATCATAGATATGTTTTACTATGCTTCAAAGAATTAATCAAAACCATCCCATGTATCCATTCATTGACCAAATCACAAAAGGAATCCAAATTCAATTGAAACACCAGATGTATCCGTAGAACAAATCACAAGGGATATCCAATTTTTATGAGTTAAAAGCCAAGCAATCAATCATATAAAATTATCTCAAATCATCACATGTATCCTTGAATCACAAGAGATATCCAAGAATCAATCCGTACAATTGATTAAAAGTAAAACAATTGAAATAAAAAACCCAATAAAATCAGAATAATAAAAACTTACATAAAAGTGATGTTGTTCTTCATCGGTGAGGCTTCATCCCCAACCTTAGTTGGGAATTTAACTCCACATAAAAATAAAATCTAAACCTAAACCTAAACCTAAAGAAAAACTAAACAAAAGAATTTTGCTCTCTGGGATTGTGTGTCTTTTCTTGAATGCAAAGAAGTCTATTTATAGGCTTAGGGAAGTCCTAGAAGCCCAAGTAAACCTAGATAATTCGGAAGTCTGTCTCCCAGTCAAAATAGAAGTCTGAAATCGGAATAGGATTCGTCCAGATTTGTGTCCTTTAATTGCGGGGCGATTTTGACATAGTAACTGTACGAATTACGAAAATTCTATTTCACAACAAATTGTAGTATTTTGAGCTAGCTTTCCAATGCCGTTTGAATCACTTCAATCCGATATTTGAGCGGAGAGTTATGGTCAAAATACTAAGACGTGTGCAGAATCTGAATTTGAATCCGATCCGAAATCTTATCCAATCTGAACTTTAATCTGATTTAACCTTTCCTTAGATTTGGTTAGACTTAACCACACAATCTAGGTCTTCTCAAAGTATGCTTTCTTCCAAACTTCGCATTTTTCCCTTTAAAGCTGCAGTTTTTCTTCAATGACCTACAAAACACTAAAAACACAAAACTAACACAAAATATTAAATAACGACACAGCTAAAGGATTAACTAATGTAAATAAAGGGGTCCAAATATGCAATATTTGGCACTTATCAAACACCCCCAAACTTACATTTTGCTAGTCCCTTAGCAAAACAAAACAAAAAATAAAATGAAAGCAAGAAACATAAATCCTCTTTCGTGGGAGAGACGATTGCATTTAGCATATGCAACAAGCCTTTTAAACCCCTAGGCATCCCTAGTGGACGAGTGAAGTCTCGTGAGGGCTTAACAGGAATGATACCCACAAACATTGTGCACTATGTTGTTAACAAGAAAGAAGTTTCACATAAACCATGGTTCTTATTCATGAGCAAACTTAAAAAGACAAACACCATAATAACAGTCAAAAGGAAATCCAAAATCAAATTACTCATAAATGGACAATTGAGACCTCATATGTTCTAAAAAGTGTAAAGTGTAATTAGCATACAATCATGAAGCTTTCTGCTTAAACTCAAGACAAGTTCCATAAAATTTGAAAGAATCCCTAACAAATGAAACAACAGAGGCAAGATATGCATTTTTTTTTTTTTTTTTAATAGGCCTTGCAATGTCTAACTCCCTTAAGCTTTCTAATTGACTCATGTAACAAGTGTTAGGCCAATGACTCCCAAGCCAGGTGGCTTTAGGGCACTAGATGTAGAACATCTCTAAGGGCTTATTAACTTAAGTCAAAAAGGCTACAAAGTCAGATTAGCCATATCATAAATTAACACTGAACTTCACACCTTTTGACGCGAACACTCAATGCTTAACGAGGCAAGAGGTCCGGTTACTCAGTGAAAAACTCAACTTGATCTTTATTTTCTTTTTCCTTCTCTTTTTTTATTTTTTTTATTTTTTTATTTTATATATATATATATCTTGCAAGCCAATGGTTATTCATCAATAGGTCATCCAACAAATCTCAAAGAGAACAAGCTTAAGCTCAAACATCATACCTCACAGAAAACATGCTAATGTGCTCATAAAAATTTATTTCAAAACAAGTGAAATCTCTTTTACCCAAAAATAAGTCAAAGGACTCAAACTTCTAATGACATAATGATGATGTTTAACCCTTTAAGCAAGCTAATGAAATGCAAATCACAGTTATAGTTTAACTCAAACTTGACAACAACATAGCACAATTTTTCTTTTTTCTTTTTTCAAATTTTTTAACACAAAATGATAAATAAAAATAAACAAATATGAACAAAAATAAATAGACAAAGTGTTTTTCCATACCCCCAAACTTGAATTACACATTGCCCTCAATGTGTAGTATAGAAATACATTACCGGAAGTAAAGAAATCTCAAGGTATGAAAAAGGCTAGGGCGTCCCCCAAACTTAAACACCAAGACACCTGTCAACAAAAACTAACAGCAATATTTTTTTCACAGAAACAAAACATCAAAAGATTAATTGCTGTTAGAAACAAAAACAAATAAAAAGAAATGCAATATAATGAAAAAGGAAAGAAAGAATTTGTGGAGTGAAGTGCAGAAAATAAACTGGAGGAGAAAACTTTACAGTGCTTCCCCCTATCATGCGGATGTCCAACCAATCCCTTCCACCCCTTCTTCTTCAAAACTTCATACCCCTCTGGAAGGATGTTTCGCCATCTTATGTAGAATTTCTTGCTTGGAAGGATCGTCTTAGGAAAGTGGTTCCTAGATTTGTGTGCTTGTGTGCACAAATCCTTGAGTATCTTGACATAAGATGGCTCTCTGAGATATTTAGGCGCTGAAGCTTTGGACTCTTGATGTGTCTCAAGAGGAACAGTGATGCTGGCAGGAGCTTCAGTACTCACTTCCATGTCACTGGGCAGATTAGGATCCATTGGGAGTTCACCATTTTCATGGTGCTCAACTTGCTCAAAGTGCTCAACTTTCTCTTCCTCCTCTTTGTTATCCACAATTTCCTCACTCTCAAGTGTGATGGTGACTTGGGCATGCTCATGATAAGAATTTTCAGAATCATCCTCATCCATCATGTAGTGTCTTTCAGCCATCAGCTGACTTTGAAGCTCTTCTTCCTCTATTCTGTTGAAGTCAGCAACTAGATGACCGATCTGTCCTTCTATCTTGGTCATGGCCTGCTTAAGTTCTTGTATGTCTCTACCATTAGCCATGTTGGAATTCCTCAGCTCCTGTACAGCTTGATTGGTAAAACCTTTTAGCTCTTGTATAGCTTGGGAGTTGGAATTCTTGAGCTCTTGTATAGCTTGGGAGTTGGACTGGTCGACTTTTTCTATTAGTGTTTTCATCATGGCTTCCAATGATGACTGTGGTGCAGGCTGTGACACTTGAGTGGTAGCCTGATAAATGGGAGGTTGAGCTTGCTAATCGAACTGCGGATATTCTAAATGGTGCAATTCATCAAATTGGTGAGCATAATTTCCTGTAGCTTGAGCTGACCATGAGAAACCAGATTGGTTGCTCCAGTCCGAGTTATAACAATTGAAATTTGAATTAAACCCCAGGCTGGAGAAACTAGTGTTCATTTGTTCATATGAAAAGTTAGATCTAGCTGCTCTGATTTGGTATAATTTGTCCCATAAGTCATCGAGCTCAGCTCGCAAATCTGGACAATTGTTTTCCTCATGATAAGGATTGAAACAAAATGAACATGGTTTATGTGGGTAAAAATTTTGAGGATAGTTGGTAGGAGCTGATGTCCTATAACTAGGAGATGCATTAAAATCATTAAAATGAAAATTCATGCTTCCCCTCACTTTTTAGCATGCAGATATCTCACATAAAATATTAACCAATTTTTTTTTTTTTAAATAAAATAAACTAAAAGAACAGCTAACACAATAAAAAAAAATGAAAATGAAAATTTAAAAACTCACAAAAATGACCAAAAATAAATTTTTGGCAAAGATCTACGGAGCTGCTGCTTTTGCTATGAGTGCGCTCGATCGCGCTGATGTGCGGAAGGTGCTGCGGCAGAACTGTAAAACAAGCCAAACAAAACAAAAAGCAACAAGAAAAATCTTTTTTTTTTTTTTTTTTTAAGTAATACGAATAAAACAAAACAAATTGCAGAAAAATAAAATCCTAATTATAACTAGTAGAAGAATAAAACTAATTTAGAAATAAATTGGTTTCAAAAATTGAACAATTCCCCGGCAACGGCGCCAAAAACTTGTTGTGCAAATTTATTTAACTCGCAAGTGCACGAATCGATTGTAGTTTAATGGATTGCAAGTACGAGGTCGATCCCACAGAAAATTGTATTTTTGAAAGAGCAATTTATATCTAAACTAATTAAATCCTAATCTAGTTCCAAAAGGGTTTTGATTTTTGAGTTTTGAAAATTAAAGGATAAACATAAACTAAATAAAATAAGTAAATCTAAGAATAAAGGTACTAAGGTTTGGGAATTCACACTCACCAAATCATAACAACATATTTTATGTTCATCAATATTAATCCGAAGTTCTCACAAATTAAATCATAGATATGTTTTACTATGCTTCAAAGAATTAATCAAAACCATCCCATGTATCCATTCATTGACCAAATCACAAAAGGAATCCAAATTCAATTGAAACACCAGATGTATCCGTAGAACAAATCACAAGGGATATCCAATTTTTATGAGTTAAAAGCCAAGCAATCAATCATATAAAATTATCTCAAATCATCACATGTATCCTTGAATCACAAGAGATATCCAAGAATCAATCCATACAATTGATTAAAAGTAAAACAATTGAAATAAAAAACCCAATAAAATCAGAATAATAAAAACTTACATAAAAGTGATGTTGTTCTTCATCGGTGAGGCTTCATCCCCAACCTTAGTTGGGAATTTAGCTCCACATAAAAATAAAATCTAAACCTAAACCTAAACCTAAAGAAAAACTAAACAAAAGAATTTTGCTCTCTGGGATTGTGTGTCTTTTCTTGAATGCAAAGAAGTCTATTTATAGGCTTAGGGAAGTCCTAGAAGCCCAAGTAAACCTAGATAATTCGAAAGTCTGTCTCCCAGTCAAAATAGAAGTCTGAAATCGGAATAGGATTCGTCCAGATTTGTGTCCTTTAATTGCGGGGCGATTTTGACATAGTAACTGTATGAATTACGAAAATCTTATTTCACAACAAATTGTAGTATTTTGAGCTAGCTTTCCAATGCCGTTTGAATCACTTCAATTGGATATTTGAACAGAGAGTTATGGTCAAAATACTAAGACGTGTGCAGAATCTGAATTTGAATCCGATCCGAAATCTTATCCAATCTGAACTTTAATCTGATTTAACCTTTCCTTAGATTTGGTTAGACTTAACCACACAATCTAGGTCTTCTCAAAGTATGCTTTCTTTCAAACTTCGCATTTTTCCCTTTAAAGCTGCAGTTTTTCTTCAATGACTTACAAAACACTAAAAACACAAAACTAACACAAAATATTAAATAACGACACAGCTAAAGGATTAACTAATGTAAATAAAGGGGTCCAAATATGCAATATTTGGCACTTATCACAAGGTCATTCCATTACTACAGATTTTTACCTTATTCCATTGGGCGGTTGTGACATTGTATTGGGAGTGGAATGGTTAAGAACCCTAGGACCTATATTGTGGGATTTCTCTCGCATGACAATGCAATTTGGTCAAGGTCCTAACCTCACATTGTTCAAGGGTTTACACCCTACGGGTTTAACTATGGAAGATGGCCACCAATTTCTAAGGTCCTCTAATTCTGAGAATAAGGGGTTCTTCTTACAACTTTTGACTCAAGTAGTGGGCTCTGACATTCCAGATTGCCCTATTCAGATCAGGGAATTATTGGAAGGGTTTAAGAAGGTTTTTGAGGAACCTAAGGAGTTACCACCACCGAGAAGTTAGGACCATCAAATCCAACTTAAGGGGACACAACTTATTAGTGTAAGACCCTATAGGTACCCTTACTTCCAGAAGTCAGAAATTGAAAAGATTGTGAAAGAACTCTCGCAAACAAGGGTTATTCGACCTAGCCAAAGTCCTTTCTCCTCCCCGGTCTTGTTGGTTCGTAAGGCGGATGGAAGTTGGCGTATGTGTGTCGACTACAAGGCTTTAAATCAGGACACCATCATGGATAAATATCCTATTCCCGTCATCGATGAGCTACTGGATGAGCTCTTTGGAGCTTAAATTTTTTCTAAGCTGGATTTGCGATCCGGGTATCACCAAATACGAGTCTGACCGGGGGATGTGCCTAAAACAGCATTTCGGACTCATGACGGGCACTATGAATTTCTTGTCATGCCCTTCGGTCTCACCAATGCACCCTCAACATTCCAAAGTTCAATGAATGACCTATTCAAGCCTTTCCTACGGAAATTTGTCTTGGTTTTCTTCAATGACATATTGGTCTATAGTAAGTCATTGGAAGAGCACCTAACACACTTGGAAATAGTTTTGGGTGTATTACAAACTAACAATCTGTTTGCTAAGGCTTCTAAATGTAGGTTCGGCGTCTCGGAGATTGACTACTTGGGTCATTTGATATCCAGCCAAGGTGTACGGGCTGACTCATTTAAGCTTGACTCTATGCTGCAATGGCCACTTCCTCATTCCATCAAGTCCCTACGAGGATTTTTGGGATTGACGAGCTACTACTGGAAGTTCATTCGGGGTTATGGGGTGATAGCTGCCCCTCTCACAGATCTCCTCAAGAAGAATTCTTTTTCTGGGACCCCCTCTGCTACTGCAGCATTTAACAAACTCAAGGAGGCTGTCACAAGTTCTCCGGTATTGTAACTCCCGGATTTCACTCAAACCTTCACTATTGAGTGCGACGCATGTGGTACAGGCCTAGAGGCAGTTTTGATGCAGGGTGGGCATCCTATAACTTTCTTTAGTAAGGTTTTGAAAGGGCAGGCTTTGTATCTCTCCACATATGAAAAAGAACTCCTTTCATTGATCTCGGTTGTCCAAAAGTGGTGAAGACCGACCAGCAAGCACTCAAATTTCTCTTGGAGCAGAAAGTAGGTACACCTTCCCAACAGATGTGGATTTCTAAACTCTTAGGGTATGACTTTGTGATAGAGTATAAGAAGGGGAAAGAGAACTTGGTGGCTGATGCCTTATCAAGGAGGTTTGAAGAAACAAGCAAAGAGGGGGAATTATCCATTTCCCTCATCTCCTTTCCAACTCCATCTTGGGTTGCTAAATTGAAGGAATCTTATTCACAAGATCATGAGACAAAGGCCTTACTCATTGCCTTACAACAGGGTAACTCTGGGCCTAAAGGTTACTCCTTACAACAAGGGCTGATTTTGAGGAAGGGGAGGTTGTTGATTGTTAAAGGTTCTCCATTCCAACTACAACTCCTCGACTACATTCACTCTAATCCCACGGCTAGCCATTCTGGTTACCACAAAACTGTTCAAAGAGCCAAGATGGATTTTTATTGGAAGGGTATGCGGAAGGACATCAAGAAGGTAGTCAAGGAATGTGAGGTATGCCAAGTCAACAAACATGAGACAATTCATCCTGCTGGGCTACTACAGCTACTCCCCATTCCATCTATAGCTTGGTCGGATATCTCGATGGATTTCATAGAGGGGTTGCCGCCCTCTTATAAGTGTAATGTAATCCTAGTAGTGGTGGATACGTTTACAAAATATGGCCATTTTCTATCTGTCTCTCACCTTTATACAGCTTCTAAGGTGGCCCATATTTTTTTGACTCACATCTTCAAGCTACACGACATGCCTAAGACAATCGTTTCTGACCGAGACCCTACATTTACTAGTACTTTTTGGAGAGAGCTCTTTCATCTTTAGGGTATATCCCTTACTTTCAGTTCTGCTTATCATCCACAGTCTGATGGGCAAACAGAAGCACTAAATAAATGCTTAGAGACATATCTAAGGTGCTATGCAGGAGCCAAACCTAAGGAATGAAACACATGGCTTCCTATGGCGGAGTGGTGGTACAATACCAATCACCATTCCTCTATAGGATTGACCCCATTTGAGGCTGTCTATGGGTATCCTCCACCCTCCCTATTATCTTATGTTCCTGGCACCTCAGCAAACATGGCAGTAGACACTCAACTCAAAGATCACAACACTGTCATTATTATTCAGAAGGAACACCTGCAGCAAGCCCAAAACCAGATGAAGACCCAAGCAGATAAGAAGAGAACATAGAGAGAATTCCAAGAACAAGATTGGGTTTACCTTAGATTGCAGCCTTATCGACATAAATCAATTGCTATGGGAAAAAATCTGAAGCTGTCTCCTCGATTTTTTGGCCCATTCCAAATTCTGAAAATGATTGGTTATGTCGCATATAAACTGAATTTACCCCCTGATGCACGCATCCATCCCGTCTTCCATGTTTCATGCCTTAAGAAAAAATTGGGCAAACACTCCACACCACTACATGGAGAACTCAAGCCAGAGCCTGAACTAATCCTGGATCGGCGTTTGATAAAAAAGAAGGGCAGGGCTGTTACCGAAGTTTTGATTCATTGGAAGGGTGCTCCGTCTGAGGATGAAACTTGGGAGAACCTTTGGAATTTACAAAATCAATACCCGCGCCTTGTGGGCAAGGTGCATTGAAGGGGGGAGACTTGTTACGGGTGCTGTTGGTGGAGCTGGGCCATGGTGGTTCACTCAGTGGCAGGACACGTGTGAAGAGGAAGGGGAAGCCTCTAGAAGATTGCTCTGCATAGCTAGCATCCTTTATCATTTAAATACTTTATTTTATTTACCTTGTCATTTTACCTTGTATTTACGTTTTGTGCTCACGCTACTGTGTTTGTAATATCCCCTCAAGCTGTCGTTTGTCAGCTTGTGTGAATAGGTGGAATTCTATTAGAAAGGATTCTAATAAAATGCTGGATATAAGGGCTAGGCTAGAGGGGTAGAAGAGGAGATTTGGGAATATTTGTATTACCTTAGTCTATGGAGAGTAGCTCTCTCGAAGTAGCTTATCTTTAATATTATTGCACTCTGTTTTTTTCCCCATTATCATCTTTAACCTTCCTTTATTTTGCCACAATATCCCCTGTAAATCTGCACTGCCAGTAAACACCCCTTACATTTTTGGATCAAAAAAGTTAGAATCTGAACTACTCAACATAATATTATGAACTACTCACAAATTCCACATATTCCATTATCGTGGAATCTGAACTACTCACAATCCCATTCTCGATTTAATGTGTTTTGGCCATTCTTGGATTTTGTGGTGTCTGCTTCAAATGATTTTCTTTTGTGTTTGAATGGGTTGGGCGGTGGCTCTTGGCTTTGGTGGTGTGCCTATGGGTATTTTGTCCGCCAGGTTTGGTTGTGGAAAAATGTCCAATTATTTTTTTGTTTTGTTTAAGTTTAATGTTATACCGAACTGACGTGGATTTTTTTTTAAGGACACGTGTATGGCGATGACGTGGACTTTCGTTAGTGGGGGATTGACGAAAATTAACAGATGTGGGAATTCAGTCTTTTCCAAAACCTGAGGTACTAGTTTTATCATATTTAAAAATCTAAAAAAAAAAAAATTAAAAACATTAAAACTCAAGTAACCAAAAAAAATTTATTAACTAAAAAATAAAAATAAAAACAAGAGAAGCATTTACACGTAGCAATCGACCACTCATTGGATAATTAAGAGCAAAAACAACAAAAAAATCTTTTTCTTCTTCTTCCTTCAACCACACAACTGTATCTAGGATTCTTAATAACTTTGAATTTTCTCTTCAATTATTGAAGATGATCAAAGAGAATGGGTCATCAAGAGAATGAAAAATCAATTCTCTAATTGTGAGTGAGAGTACATATTATGCCTCACAGATTCCTCTATTTATCTATAGGCTTTCGACTACTTGAAGAGAGAACCAAAGAAGAATATAACCAGTTTCAATATGGTTGTGACACTGGTCATCTCATGACTTGGCACAAGTTAGTGTTAAATTTATCTTACAAAATGCCTTGGCCAAAGACTAAGAATAATCATTCCATTAAATTTATCTTATTATGAAATTTCTTATTTCTTTGATCTACTTAAAACACATGGATTCCTCCTTGAAGATGGAGTTCCCAAACTGCTTGATCTTTATTTTACATTTGAGTCTAGAATCTTCTCAAGATTTAGAATTAATGTCATAAGACGTCTCAAAGTTTCACATCATTCCTAATGACAGTGTTTTAAAGGAATGATAACTCCAGTGGTTCAATCAGTGCATTGTATCTGCACTAATACATTAATCCGAAATCACTACTTTACAAGATCAAAATAGATCATCATGATTGATGTCTTACAGTCTTATCAAATGAAATGTCCAATTTCATTGCTGATTATGAACATTAAATTGTAAACTATAAGGCTTTTGGTTTAAGATATATTATGTGATAATGTCATTACATAAACCATAAACCATATTTAATACAATATATGGACCATTTACATGTAAAATATGTTATATGCCTAATGCTCATAAGTCATAAATATATATTAGTGAATAAACAACCTTATTCAATTTAAATCAAAATGTCTTACAGAATAATTGAGATTTATCACTGTATCCCTAACAACATATTGTTCCTTATATATATGTGCATTTCTTTTAAAATTAAAGAATTTTGTGTAATAATTATAATTTTCTTTTAAAATTAATATATGATTTTGTGGTCATGAATGAATAGGCAAATCAATCTTATTTGTAGAACAGGATTCTCTCTAGTTTAAATGTTTAAATGAACGGGATAGTATCCAATTAGTTATACTTGAAAGATATTTTTGTCTTTTTACTTTTTAATGAAACAAAAATACCCTCACTATAAGTAACTGAATAATCTCTAATTCAAATTAACTTAGAACATCTAATTCTTCGGTATCACATTCATTATACTGTTTACCAAGCACGTACATAGACATAATAATAAGGTGCAATGAATCCCAATGACAAAAGTTAGGCTGCTTGGGAATTGATTACTTAGGGTGATGCTAAAGAGAACATGCACGCCAGCATTCTTTGTATCATGACCCGATTAGTTGAGACCCATCTCAACCTCTGTCCCACCACATGATCTGTCAGTGTGAGGGTCACGTATACAGTATGGGAGCTGGAATACATTAATGCAGTTGCACTCATAAAATATATTATTTGGAGCGATGATATACGTCACTCTGAGCATCATGCACACCCGTGTTTATTATTATTATTATTTTAATTAAAATATTAAATTATATGAGTGTGCATGACTGTCCATACACGCACGTATGGTGTATATCATCACTCCTATTATTTGTAAAAAATAATCATGCATTTATTTATTCATTTGCATGTGAAACTAGTCTCTGTCATGTTTTAAAGTAATGCAAAATTTGTATACACACCAATGGGAAACATGAAGCCTCATTGAATTTAGCAAGAAATTTCACTTGGAAGCATCCCACCCCCATTAATTTAAATTTGCTAGGAGTTCTGTATCTACCTCTCGTGAGACTACCCATACAAAATTATTTATTTATTTATTTTTAAATATTAATCATAAGATTTTAGCATAACAATCATAGTCAGATCTACAAAAATAATTGGTTTACTCTTTTGATGAATCATTGTATAGAAAGATGCTTGTGTCGATTAAGAAAGTAACTAAATATTTTGCACATGCTAACCCAGTCTTATCCCATCATAACGAGTCCTTCTCAAGCGATGGAGTTCATAAAACTCCCAAAAAAAAAAAAAAAAAACAAAAAAAAAGGGTGTCTTCCGATAATTCCTTTATTTATTTATTTTCAGCTTTCTCCATTTTCACTCTAGTCTCAAATTCAATTTCAACTTTGCCTTTATCTCGGTTTTGCAAAGAACAACCTCAGTGGCCTCTTCGATTGATGTGCGAAAAAATAAAACTGGGTTTTGTTTTCAACACAAAATCAGATACAATTGAGCATTTTATTTCCAAACATGATTTCAGGATTTAAAATAGAGTAGTTTTATAAGTCTTTTTTTGTCACTCTAAAAATGATGTGCCTTTTAAAATTACAATTTGATTAAAATTTAATAGTGATCAATTATAAGCAAAATGGTATATTTAAGAGCCATAACATCCATAGAGGGACATGAGAATTACACAATAAAACTTGTAGCATTACTCTTTAAAATGTTGTCTTTTGTGAAAAATGTCAAATTAGAATTTTACTCCTCCCAATTTTTTTTTTATTTTTTAGTTTTTCCCCTCTCCAAAACTCTAAATGCTAGCTCGGCCTCCGGATGGCGCTTGGTGACAACACTGGTTTTGGGATGGCTCAACCACCCATAAAATTACCCTTCTCTTTTAAAAAAATTCAGTTTATGTTTTTTGTTTTTTTTTTTTTTTCAAATTTATTAGAATATTTTTTGTCCTAACAAAAATTTGTAAGGTCATCATTATTATTATTATTATTTTTTTGTACATTGACGATCACATTAACATTGATGTGGTAGCTCGAAAATAATGTGTACTTTTTTCTTATTCATTGATTTGGACATTTCAATATGCCTTTTTGGCTTCGAAACGAAACTATTCAGCCTCGACGGGTAGGTAACGAAAAGCGGTTGCCGCCTTGCCGGCTATTTCCACGTATTATTGCATAAGCTAAAATTATTATTATTTTTATTTATGATAAGAAAAAATAAAATAAAATAAATTAAAACCATAGTACAAAACGCCTGGAAAGATCCAGCCTTCTATTTTTCTTCCCCGGCCATTTGTTTGTTCGTGAGAGAAAAATGAAACCTCATGTCGTCTGCGTTCCGCTTCCATTTCAGGGTCACATAAACCCGATGCTGAAGGTGGCCAAACTCCTCCACCACAAAGGCTTCCACGTCACTTTTGTCAACACCCATTACAACCACACACGCTTGCTCAGATCCAGAGGCCCCAACTCCCTCAACGGCCTGCCAGACTTCCGCTTTGAAAGTATCCCCGACGGCCTCCCGCCTTCTGACGCCGACGTCAGCCAAGACATCCCCGCTCTTTGCGATTCCACCTCAAAGACTTGCCTCGTCCCACTCCGCAACCTCCTCTCCAAACTCAACGACTCTTCCTCTTCCAACGCGCCGCCTGTGACGTGTATCGTCTCCGATGGTTCCATGACATTCACTCTCGAAGCTGCTGAAGAATTTGGAATTCCAAATGTTCTTTTCTGGACGCCTAGCGCCTGCTGCTCCTTGGCCTTTTTGCATTTCCGCCATCTTGTTGAACGCGGTTTAATTCCCCTCAAAGGTACGTAATATTTAAGTGTATTTATATATCCAGCTATACGTCGGCGTTTAATATATAGCTTGTTTTCATTTGATTCACAGATGCAAGCCATCTAACAAATGGGTATCTAGAAACCACAATGATCGATTGGATTCCTGGGATGAAAAGCATCCGTCTGAGTGATTGTCCAACCTTCATTAGAACTACAGATGAGAAAGACTTCTTGCTCAACTTCATCATCACTGAAGTGGAGAGAGCTTCAAAAGCTTCAGCTATCATTTTCAACACGTTTGACGCCTTTGAACATGATGTTTTGGAGGGTATTTCCTCTTTGCTTCCTCGCACCTACACCATCGGTCCACTTCCATTGCTTGCTGACCAGATCAAAGATCAACGGCTGAAATCAATAGCCTCCAATTTATGGAAAGAAGAGCCGGGGTGTGTGGATTGGCTAAATTCAAAACAACCCAACACCGTAGTGTACGTGAATTTCGGCAGCATAACGGTCATGACGCCGCAACAACTAATTGAGTTTGCTTGGGGACTTGCCAACACCGAGAAACCCTTCTTGTGGATTATAAGGCCTGATCTTGTCACCGGCGATTCAGCCCTTCTTCCTCCCGAGTTTCTTACAGAAACGAAAGATAGAGGCATGTTAGCAAGTTGGTGTGCTCAAGAAGAAATCCTCAAGCACCCGTCGATCGGAGGATTTTTGACGCATAGCGGGTGGAATTCAACGATCGAAAGCGTGTGCGGCGGAGTGCCGATCATCTCCTGGCCCTTCTTTGCCGACCAACAAATAAACTGCCTGTATTCTTGCACCGAATGGGGCATTGGGATGGAGATAGATAATGAAGTTGAGAGAGATGCTGTTGAGAAGCTTGTGAGGGAGTTAATGGAGGGTGATAAGGGTAAAGAAATGAAGAGGAAGGTAATGGAGTGGAAGAATAAGGCAGAAGAGGCTGCCAAGCCTGGTGGTTCTTCTTACCGGAACTTGGAGAAGTTGATTGCCGATGTTCTCCTCGCCGGAAATGTTTAAACCAAACAAAGAAGAAGCAGATTGACTCGATCTCTTGGTTTTATCCACTCTTCTCTTGTCTTTTTATTCGTAGAAAGTCCACTCCCTCATTCGTTGCAATAATTCCAAGTGTGTGTTTTGATAAAATTAATATTCTACTCTACATTGGCATTGTTGTTTACGTAGTAAATTTTGTCATTTGTGTGGTCTGTTTGTCAAAATATCTTAATAGCCCCAGTATTATTTTTTTAAAAAAATTCAACTTCCCAATATTTTTATTGTTTATCACATTAATAATTTTCAACTACTATTTAAATAAAAAAAAATTACAATAAATTTTTATTTATTTATTTAATGTTTTTTTTTTTCCTTTTCATACAAAACATTTTTACTTTTTTATACATCAATCAAATTTTGTTACAATAAAAATACTCAAAGCCTTTGCCAAGCAAGCTGCACTTATATTTTTCAAGTCTTCCGGTTGATTAAGGTAGCACAGAGTATTTATCGCTTTTCCTAAGTTATGGATACACTAAATTGAGAATTTTTTTTTAAGCATAAGGGAGTGGCTGGAAATGCGATAAAAGTTTATGGAGTCAACTGAAGTTTTTCATATATATTACGACAAAAATACCTTTAAAAGGAAAAAAAAAAATGTTAAAAATTACATTTTTATTTTATAATACAAACGGGATAATCTGAATGAACTCTTAATTAAAATAAAAATATAACACTCAACTTTACTCAAGTTTCATGATGCGAAGCTCCATTCAATTTCTCTGTCTTAGGCAAGCATGAGGGATTGACCTCTATTCTTATCACAATGCATGATTTTTGAAGTCTATAGATTGAACAATTACTATGCAGTCTATCATAACTTATGAATAAGTTGTTTCGACAAGTTGCTTTAGCACAATGACTACTGTCTATTGAAAAGGATATTGGATGGATTGAGCAATTACTGCATAGCCTATTTTTACTTCTCAATAAGTTGTTTTGCCTAATTGCTTTAGCACAATGACTACTGTCTACTGAAAAGGATATTGGATGGATTGAGCAATTAGTGCACAGCCTGTCTTGACTTCTCACTAAGTTGTTTCAGCTAGTCGCTTTAGCACAATGACTACTGTCTACTGAAAAGGATATTAGATGGATTGAGCAATTACTGCACAGCCTATCTTAACTTCTCAATAAGTTGTTTCGACTAGTTGCTTTAGCACAATGACTACTGTCTACTGAAAAGGATATTGGATGAATTGAGCAATTACTACACAAACTATCTTGACTTCTCAATAAGTTGTTTCGGCTAGTTGCTTTAGCACAATGACTACTGTCTATTGAAAATGATATTGGATGGATTGAGCAGTAAGGATGGATTGAGCAATTATTGCACAGCCTATCTTGACTTCTCAATAAGTTGTTTTGGCTAGTTGCTTTAGCACAATGACTACTGTCTATTGAAAAGGATATTGGATGGATTGAGCAATTACTACACAGCCTATCTTGAGTTCTCAATAAGTTGTTTTAGTTAGTTGCTTTAGCACAATGACTACTGTCTACTGAAAATGATATTGGATGGAGTGAGCAATTATTGCACAGCCTATCTTAACTTTTCAATAAGTTGTTTCGGCTAGTTGCTTTAGCACAATGACTACTGAAAAGGATATTTGATGGATTGAGCAATTTTTGCACGGCTTATCTTGACTTCTCAATAAGTTGTTTCAGCTATTTGCTTTAGCACAATGACTACTGAAATAAAATTAAAATACTAATTATTTAATTAAATAATTTATCTCACTATTTATTATCTTTGGAAATATGTTCCATCCATTATATCTTATTAAATTACAAGGTAAAATTATTTTTCAAAGTTTAAAGGATCTATGCTTTCGGGTCAAAAATTTATGGCCTAAACAGCCCATTGTGGCTTTCTGCCTCCATTTCCCCAAAATTATTTATCCATTCTTTAATTTGACCAAAATAAATCACTTTTCCCATTGTGTCTGATTTCTTACCAGAGGCCCCCACCTCCCAGCAGTAAAAACAACCCTAAAATTCCTACTTCTTTGGAAACCGTAATAATTACTGAACGATGTCAAAATTAAAGTGGCACAAAAAAATATTTACCCACTGACATTACTGATGCACAACACGAGACATTGTCATTACTGATCCACCTTATTATCTTTTTACTGTAGAGTAATGCTTCGGACCATTGTTTAAAACTTTTGTTGTCTTTAAAGCTGCCCATTGCGATGGAAAGAGGACCAGAAAGTTTCCTCAGGATGGTTGTGTTTCATTGGAATTAGGGCAATCATGTTGCCTCTGATCAAGATGGAATCAAAAAGTGCCCATTGTGATGGAAAGAGGACCAAAAAGTGTCGTCATCATGTTGGTTGTGGAATTAGGGCAATCATGTTGCCTCTGATCGAGACTTTACTGAAAGACCGTGTAAAACAAGAAGACTTTTATACGATGCAATACACTCGTAGCTCTACGGATTACAGGCTTGCTTGAGAGGTATGGGAATTGGGAAATAGATGAGCCAAATGAGCCAAATATCTTATTTGGGTTAAATGAGCCAAATTTCAAGCTTTTTTTTTTTTTTTTTTTTTTTCTCTTTGAACTTTAATATTTAAAAATTTATAATGTACTTTTCTAATATTTCAAAAATTTGCAATTGAAGCCCCCCATTACTTTTTTTTTTTTGAAAAATTTAGCTTCTATCATTTCATTCTCAAAAAAGATCAACATACATTCAGAGCAGATTTCTCTGCGTCAATAATCTTCCTCAAACAATCTGGGATTTCAGAGGTCCACTTCCTATCTAACACCTGCGTCGTAGCTAGTCTTGCCAAAGCATGAGCAGCTTGATTACAAGCTCTATTGGCATAAAGCAGTTTCGAAGCAGGGAAGTACTTGAGCAAGGCACGTAAGTTGTCAATTAAGTGGCCCCTTCTACTCCAATCTGCAGCTTCACATTCCACGGCCTCGACTACCACCTTTGCATCCCCTTCCAACTCAACCTGCGTGAGATCCATCTCACGTGCCATTTGGATAGCCAAGATAGTTGCCAGCGCTTCAGCAGCCGTTGGCTCGAGAATGCCAACACGCGTACTGCTCAACGCTGCCTGCACCGCCCCCTTGTGATCCCGAATGATAACTCCCATCCCTATCCTCCCCGTTTGCTTCCCAGCGGCCGCGTCCCAGTTCACCTTATACCAGCCTTGTTACGGTGCCGTCCACTTCCCCAGAAAAAGCTTGCCCTTCTGGAACACAGGTCCGAGATGTCCCTGTTTGAGCCTGAGAGAAATCCTGCAAAGCAGCTACTGCTTTCATGACAATGGTATTAGGAGAGGAAAAGGAGCCCTCATGCAGAAATTCATTCCTCCTTAGCCATATCCTTCGAGCAGTGAGAATGAAGATCTGGAACTCCTCCACATCACATTTCCGCAACATTTCTTTTGCAACCCGCAAGAATTCCAATTCACCCAAAGAGCTTTTTTGAAATTTAATATAGCCCCCACTCCATACATCCTGTGCTAATGGACATTGCCACAGAATATGATAAATTGTCTCAGCTTCCAGTCCACAAATGGGGCAGCTTGGGTCTGAGATCACCTTCCTCCGAAACAACTTATCCCGTGTAGGTAAAATATCTTGACAAGCCCGCCAGAACCATACCTTCTCCACATGTGGAATTTGTAATTTCCAGAAACTTTTCCAGACCGTACTGTTATTTTGCTGAGAAGAACACTCCACCATCTACGAACATTCCAATTCTTTTTGAATATGGTATGAGCTCATGACCGAAAAAATACCCCTTTCGGTACCCCTCCAGATTAGCTTATCTTCCAGATTAGTGCAACTAATAGGAATGGATTGTATCATGCTTTTCTCCTCTGCCGAGAATAATTGAGTCAATAAATCTTGCTTCCATACATGCCCATTTTCGTTGCTTTTTTTTTTTTTTTTTTTCTATCTACCCAAGTGCGCATTTTTTTTATTTATTTTTTTCCATTCCCAATCCTCCATACCAGACCCTCCCTCATTAGTGTATATGAGCTTTGAATACTCCACCAAGCAAAAGATGGCTTTTTTCGTAATGGAGCTTCAATGATCCAGCAATCCAGATAGTATTTTGCTTTCATGATTCGTGCGACTAAACTGTCTGGCATAGTCCACATCCTACAAACTTGCTTTGCCAAGAGTTCTTTGTTGAAACAAGCAAGATCATGGAAACCCATTCCTCCCCCAGCCTTTGAGACCCCTATTTTGCTCCAGCTCATCCATGCGATTTTTCTATCATTTTCCTTATGACCCTACCAAAACCTTTTAATAAGAGAATTTATCTCTGAGCGCAAAGATTTTGGAAGAAGAAAAACACTCATGCAATAAGAAATAATGGCTTGAATTACCACCGCCTTTAGGAGAATTTCCTTTCCAGCCTGGGAAAGAAATCTTAATTTCCAATCCTGAAGTCGTTTCCGCACCTGCTTCGTAATACCCTTAAAAGCTTTCATCCAGGAATGACCCACCAAGGCTGGTAACCCTAGATATTTGTCATATCTATGTGTAGTTGGAATGCCTGCAAACTCCAAAATGATTTCCTTCTCAACCACTAGGGTATTTCTACTGAAAAAATAGAGGTCTTATTAGTATTCATTTTTTGACCCGATGCCTCCTCATATTTTTGCAAAATGGCCGATAAGTTGCTCCATGGTGCTAGAGTGGTCTTGCAAAATAATAAACTGTCATCTGCAAAAAAGAGATGGCTAATCTTTGGGCCCCTCTTCGAAGTAGGCACCCCTGATAAGAACCCTTCCTTATTTGCATCAGTCACCATAGAACTCAAGACCTAAGCACAAATAAGAAAAAGGTAGGGGGAAAATTGGATCTCCTTCCTGATACCCCTCATGGGGGTTATATGCCCACATGGTTCTCCATTGATCAAAAGCGCATAGTGGACCGAAGTGACACACATCATCACTAGTCGGATCCAACGCTCATCAAACCCCATTTTTCCCATTACCGCCTCCAAGAATCTCCATTCTACCCTGTCATATGCCTTACTCATGTCTATTTTAATGGTCATAAAACATTTTTTTCCTCGCATTCTGGTATGCATCGTATGGAGGGTTTCATAAGCCGCCAAAATATTATCCGTAATCAATCTCCCCGGAATAAAGGCACTTTGAGTGGATGAAATAATATGAGGAAGAACCTTTTTAAGCCTATTAGTTAATACCTTGGAGATAAGCTTGTACAATACAGTACAAAGACTTATAGGTCGGAACTCAGTCACACATTCCGAATTATTTGTCTTAGGAATAAGAGCAATATAAGTCAAATTCAGATTAGGCAGCATACATCGAGAATTGAGAATATCAAGGATACCTCTACATACCTCCTCTCCTATAATTGCCCAATTTTGTTGAAAGAAGCAAGCATTCATCCCATCCGATTCGAGGGCTTTGAGTGGCACCATTTGGTGTAGAGCTTTGCTAATTTCCTCTGTAGTAAAATCCTCTATAAGTTCGGCATTCATGCTTACCTAGACACGAACATCTATATGTTGCAAACACTGACCCATGTCACCTTCACTACCAGCGGAGAACAAATCAGTATAGTAATCAACAAAAGCCTTGCCCACCCCTTTTGGCGAATCCCACCACTGCCCCTGTGCATCCTTTATTCGATCAATTATATTTTTTCTCCTCCTAGAATTGACACAAGCATGGAAATATTTAGTATTCCTATCTCCATGCTTGAGCCAATCTGCTTTAGCCCTTGTCGCCACCATAAGTCATCTTTGTCTAGTTGAATTTGGATGTCACGCTTGAGCTTTGAAATTTCCTCATCATTACCCATATCATCATGTCCCTGCAACTCAGCTAAGTGCTCCCTCAACTATGAAATATGCCCAGGCTTGGGTTCTTGCAATTTATTCTTCCATTGTATAAGACTTTGCACACATGCAAAGAGTTTACTTCCCAAACGGTCCCACCTCCTGATTTCCACCAATGGTTGCTTCCAGACCATATTAATCACATCCTGGTACCCAATTTCCAAAGCCCATCCAGCTTCATAACGAAAACGATTACTCTGTTTAATCTTCCAACCATTTTTTTTTAGTCTCAATACTAGCGGAGCATGGTCTAAAGAAACAATTGCTTCCACTGCCACCACAGCCTCAGGGAAATAGGTCCTCCATTCCATGTTTATGACTCCTCTATCAAGCCGCTCCTTTATGAACACCCTCCCCTCTCTACAATTGCAACATGTTTATTTTGAGCCATAAAAGCCTAGGTCAGACAAGTTGCATTACTCCAGAGTTTGTTGGAAAGCTATCATATCCTTTCTCCACCCCCCCCCCCCCCCCCCATTTTTCGGTCCCATTGACAACCTCATTGAAATCGCCAATACACAACCATGGGAGAGGGTCATGCCGAGCTAGGTACTTTAATAAAACCCACGCCTCATGTCTCTTGGCAGTTTCGGGATGGGCATAAAACCCCATGAATTTCCAAAATAACTCTGCTTTGGGTCTGTTTAATTTATTATGGCATTGATATGCCTACGGCTGAAATTTTGGACTTCAACCTTTGCATCTTCCCCCCATAATATCCCCAAACCTCTACTCCTCCATATGCAATCTACCACGAACATGTTAGAGAGGCCCAATTTGATTCTAATATTCTCCATTTTTTTCTTTCACATCTTGGTTTCCATGAGGGAAACCAAGTCGGGTTTCTTATCCCTCACCATCCGGCAAAGGTCTTGAATTGTCCAGAGGTTTTCAAGCCCCCGGTAATTCCAACTGAAAATAATCATAGCGGTCGGCGGGGCTGAAAGTTAGCCTCCGCCAATCCCGATCCATCTGTCAGCTCACTGCAAGGCCCTCTGTTATTAATTTCTATCTGAGTGGACAGAAATCATCCCACGTGTGTCTCACATAAAATTTCTATGCCTTCTTTTCCAATTTTGCTCTCATTAAACCTCACAATTTAAGGGAGGATTGAAGATAAACAACTTTAGAGAGGGAATTTGGAGGCTACTTCCAGAAGCTTTTCGGTTTCTTCTTTCCCTTTTATTTTTAGTCTTTATCTTAATTATGTGTAACTAACTCTTTAGTTAGGGGCTAGATTGAAGCCTTAATCATGTCCTTTTAGGATTTCAATATTGGCGCCTTTGCTACAATCATATTTTGGTGTATTTAACTTGATTATTTCCTACTTAATTGAATTCCTCATATAAATGTGTCTGATCAACATATACATATGGTATGGATTAGTTATTTAAGTCAATTTGGATAACCGAGTCCTGGGCTTAATAGAGTGAAAAAATATACCTTTGCGGGTTCTTAGGGTTATCAACATGGAGAACCGAGAGTATACACTCATGTCCTAGGCCTCATGTGTTTGTCGATTTTTACAAATTTATTATTTCTTAAAGAACAACTTAGTATATACTCATGCTAAATCCTTTGAGAAAGAAAAGAGTTAGAGTGTACACCCATGCTTAATTCGTTGCTTAGGGAGATCAATAGCTTAAGGAGTATACTCCCATGCCCTAAGGTTGTCAAACATTAAATATACCGGTATGATTGGCGCATTGACATATTGTTATCTTAATTAGTCTGATTAGTGGTGGATGTCGAAACCCTAACACTTTTATTTATCTTTATTTCTTTTCAACATATCAATACCAATTTTGTGACAATTTTGTTATTTTAATTTAGAAAAACAATTCTATACAAAATCATCAATTCTCGTGAGAATGATCTCGTACTTGAACCTTATTCTATTGTTTTGACCTTGTGCACTTATGAGTTAAAACATAGCAAATACTATCTATTAATTTAGGTAGTATTTGTCACAACATGTGTTGAGTTGATGGCAATGTTGGAGGAAAATCAACCATAACTTAAGGAATTGGATTTGCAGCCCAGGTCAGCAGGGATAGGCTGGTGTTGTAGTCTACTAATGTGTGCAGAAGTGGGGAGCAAGTTTCCATGAATTGAGGAAGAAAAGTTGTTGTGATGTGAAGTCCTTCTAGTAGCTGCTGTAGGAGTCAAGGTTGCATGAAAACTATGGTGTTTGTCACGTGTATTAGATAGAGTTTCTTGATTATCCTTGGACTTCATTTAATCTTCTGGATTACTCTTAACACCCCCCCCCCCCCCCCCGCGCAAACTCATGGGAGGGAGGACCCTGAGTTGTCCCTGAGAAAGCAGAACCTTGCAGCAGTGTGACCCTTGGTGAAGATATGTGCAACTTAGTCAAGAGTGGAGAGATAATGAATTTGAATGGCACAGTTGACCACTTTCTCATGGACAAAGTGGACATCTACCTCAATATGTTTGGTGCGTGCATGAAAGACTTGATTAAAGGCCAAAGCAACAGCTCCTGAGTTGTCACACTGGAGAATGGGAGGAGAAGGGAGACCGATGTGGAGTTGATTGAGTAGCATGCGAAGCCAGAACATTTCAGCTATTGCAAGGGAAAGTGAACAATATTCTGCCTCAGTACTAGACCTAGAGACAACATGCTACTTCTTGGCTAACCAGGAGATTAAATTTGGGCCAAAGAAAATACAAAAGCTAGTGGTGGATCTTCTGTCATCAGGGTTACCAACCCAATCAAAATCATAGTAGGTGGTGATGGTAAGAGGACCTTTGCCTTACTGAAGACCAAAATGAACAGAACCCTTGAGATATCTGAGGACTCATTTGGCTACTGTGAGATGAACTGAAGTTGGAGCATACTTGTATTGGCAAAGTTGGTTTACTGAGTATGCAATGTCTAGTCTGGTGAAAGTCACATACTGCACAACACCTACAATATGTCTGTATTTAGTAGCTTTAGAGAGAGGATCTCCACCAAACTTGGACATCTTGGAACCAGCACTGAAGGGAGCTGAATATGGTTTACATTCTGTCATCTGAGCTCTGTCAAGAACATCGAGAATGTACTTGGATTGTCAAAGATGAAGGCTTGTAGAGTCCCGAGTGGCTTGAATTCCAAGAAAGTAAGTGAGGGAACCAAGGTCTTTCATAGCAAAGTCAGCCTGGAACTTGCTGATAATGATAGTAAGAGTTGCTGAGTGATTGCCTGTGAGAATGATGTCATCCACATAGACTAGAAGAAAGATGTGGATAGGTCCAGCATGATAAGTAAAGAGGGAGGGATCAACTTATGAACCAGAGAAGCCTATATCCAGCAAGGCCTGGGAGAGACGAATGAACCAGGCTCTAGGTGCCTGCTTTAAGACATAGAGAGACTTACTCAATTTGCAGACATGATCAGGGTATAAAGGATGAACAAAACCTGGAGGTTGCTCCATGTACACCTCCTCATTCAATATGCCATGAAGGAAGGCATTTGAAACATCAAGTTGTTTGATATTCCAATCGAATTGGACTGCCAAAGCCAAACGAATGGTGGCAGGTTTCACAACACGACTGAAGGTCTCATAGTAGTCCACACCATTCAACTGATCAAATCCTTTAGGAACTAAACGTGCCTTGAATCTGTCCACAGTGCCATCTAGTCTTTGTTTGATTTTCAAGACCCATTTGTTTCTGACCACATTTTGATGAGAAGGCCTAGGGTAGAGGGTCCAGGTTTGATTGGAGAGAAGAGCATTATACTCAAGAGATATGGCATCCCTCCATTATGGTTTGGTAGTAGCTTTTTTCTAAGTGGATGGTTCTTGAACTCTCCCAGCTCCACTGCCTACTTAACTAATCGCCCCGAACAGTCAGGCTTGTGGAGGATCTGCTTCAAAGGGTAGTACGTAAGGACGTGAATTGTGTGAAATTGAAAATAAGGATGGAGCTTTCTCGCCGAGATGACCAGTGCGAATGCCAGTTGTTCGAACTTCATATATCTAGTCTCTGCTCAAGGGAGAGCTCTACTTGTGTAATAAATCGGCTGCTAGATTCTGGCATCTTCTCTAACCATGGTTGAGCTTTGTTGGGGATACCGCCAAATATTGGTACGAGGGTTTGCCTTTGTATGCTTGGCTGAGTAAGGGCAAGTTGACTAAGTATTCCTTGAGCTGCTCAAAACCCTGTCACATTTGTCCCCCCATTGAAAGCCTTTGCGAAGTATCTTGAAGAAGGGCAGACATTTGTTAGTGGCTCAGGAATGAACCTCATCAAGGCTGCAACTATACCGGTAAGTTGCTAGAGTTGCTTAGTGTTGCGCAGTGGCTGCATAGACACCATGAATCCTAGAAACTTACCTGAAGAGACCCCGAAGGCACACTTCATGGGGTTAAGCTTCATGCGATAATGTCTTAGGGTTCATAAGGTCTCCTTGAGGTCCACTACGTGTCTGGTGGCTTGCTGGCTTTTGACTAGCATGTCATCTATGTAGACTTCCACATTCTTTCCGATCTACTCCCTAAACATGTTATTGACCAACCGTTGGTATGTGGCTCCTACATTCTTCAATCCAAAGGGTATCACCCAATAACAATAGAGTCCACAATCGGTCATGAAGGTTGTCTTCTCCTCCTCCAGCTAATCCATCTGAATCTAATTATATCCCGAGAACACATCCATAAATCTGAGCAACTCATGACCAGCGGTGGAGTCAACGAGCAAGTCTATTCTAGGAAAGGGGAAGCTATCTTTCAGGCATGCCTTGTTGAGATCTGTGAAGTCGACGCACATTCTACACTTCCCACTCGCTTTCTTCACCATGACCACATTGGATATCCATGACGGATATTGGACGTCCCTAATAAGATCTACTTTGAGGAGCTTGTCAACCTCTTTCACTGCGGCTTGACTTCTTTTTTGCCCAGGGTATCTCTTTTTCTATATCACCGGTTTAGAGTTTGGGTTTACATTCAGGTGGTGGGTGATGATTGAGGGGTCAATTCTGGGCATGTTCTCATGTGTCCTATGGAAGACGTCCAAATTTTCTTGCAGAAAGCAGACTAAGTTTGCCTTGATCGGTTATGCCAACTAGGACCCTATCTTTAGGGTTCTCTCTAGTTCGTTGATCGGAAGCTCGACCAACTCTTATACGGGTTCGCCATGCCTTAACATTCTCTCATTGCGGACCTCTATCACGATGGAGAGAGCTTCCTTCATACGGGGTTCCTTCAGGGTTGCATTGTTATAGACCTGCGCTATCTCTTGATTTCCTCTTACCACTCCGACACCATGTTCGGTTGGAAACTTCATGGCTAGGTGAACCATTGATACCACCGCTCTGAGAGCATTCAATGTAGGTCATCCCAGTATGACGTTATACAGAGACTGTTTGTCTAAAACAAGGAAGTTGACCATTACCGTCACCTGCTGGGGCTCGGCACCTGTGGAAACTGGTAAAGAAATTACTTTGGCAGGTCTTACTATTTCCTGCCTAAAGCCCACAAGCGGGGTCGTCATAGGGTTCACTCTATTCATGTTGATCTCATCCTCTTAAAAGTGGCCATGTACAATATGTTCGCCGAGCTACCTGTATCAATCAGTATTCTATGAATGTTATAATTAGAGATGAGGAGGGTTACCACTAGAGCGTTGTTGTGAAGGAAAAAGACCCCGCATAAGTCCTCATCCGTGAAAGATACTGGGAGCGACTCTTTTCTTTCGGACTTGGAACTTCGTTCGAGCGACAATACCTCCCCTGATACCAACCTCCTAGCATGGGTCCTCATAAGGAGCTAGATTCACTCCCACTACGAACCCTCCTGCTATGGTGTCGATCACTCCCACTACTCTCTACATTCGTGGGATGTTCTGTCCTCAATTCTCCGACCTCTCTCTGCATGCTCTGTCTTAATGTCTATCGTTCTCAAAGTCTGCGTGGATCTTCTCATCCTCCTTTGAGGAATCGCGACCTTTGTATCCGTGTAATTGGCCCTGAACTCTATACCTCCCCCTATCCGAGTGCCTGGGAGGGTGGTCCTTGTGGTCATTATTCCTTCTATCGTGTCTTTGATTTTCTTAACTCTACAACTCCTGCCTTTGACTCCTGTCTTGTTTCTTTGGGCCTCTCTCCTCGATCCGAGGATTTTCATTTGCGCATTGAAGGGCCTGTTGTCTTTGTCCTGCCATGAATCTGGCTAACTACCCGTTTTTAATGAGCTTCTCGATCTCCATCCATAACGTGATACAATTTTTGGTATGGTGGCCATGGTCCTAATGGAATTTGCATTGGCGGGGGACGTGTTACTTCTAGTAGCACGTAGATCTCATGCCAAATCTCCCTCAGGTTGGCATCCAAAGGGGTGAAGTTGAATTCCTTCTGAATAGTGTCCTTCTTCCTATCCTTTTTTTTTTCTCTTTCTTGGGTTGGGACTCAGTTGGAGGGGCTTCTATTTTCACACTCCCTAATTGTCTTTGTCTTTCGCTTGCTACCGTGAGGGCCCATATTGTTTCTTCCCCATTGATGTACTCTGCTACTTTATCCATAAACTCTTGGAGGGTCGCGGGTGGTCGTCGTGCTATTTCTATTGCTAGAGAGCTTGAAGGGTGGACTTTGTTCATGAGAGCCATTAACACCAAATCACCAAGTGCATCTTCTACTTCCAATTTCTCTCTATTGAAGCGATCTACATAATCTTTCATGGACTCGGCATCTTTCTGTTGGATGGTTATCAAGTACGTTATTGGCATTCTCTGTTTTTGCGTGGACATGAACTGGTCGAAGAACATTTTTGCCAAGCCCGTGAAGCTATCGATTGAGTTTCGAGGGAGAATGTTGAACCATCCGCGAGCGGTCCCCTTCAACGAGAGAGGAAATGCATGGTAGGTGATCTCATCAGGGGTCGAGTGTAAAGTGACATGGGTGCAGAATGTTTCAAGGTTCTCCATGTGATCAATGCTACCATCATATCGGGCGACATTGGGGACCTTAAACTTTCCGGGTAAAAGGTAATTTAACACCCACTAGGTAAATGGCAAGTTCATGCTTTAGAGGACATCTTCCACCATTGTGTGCTTCCCTTGTACTTGGCGAGCCATCTCCTTGCACTCGCTTTTCAGTTCGTGGTACAGTAACCTTAGATCTTCTCCTGGTGGTTCCCCACGGTGCCCCCCATGGTGATGTTCTTTATAAGCATCGTACTCCTCATGCACCCCTCGCTTATCATGGGGTTCTACCTCCGGATGAATAGATCTTCCACCCTGCTCGTACATGCCTATATACTCTCTTCTAAAGTGTTCTTCATAGCCTTCGTAGGATCCTTCTCCATAGTAACTAGGCATGTAGTCGTTCTCGCAATATTCTCTTCCAACGTTATCCTCGTGCTGGTTCACATATCTGTAGCTATCCTCGAGGCGGACTCGTTCATTCTCGCTGTGATAGTGACTGCCGCCATAATACCGGTAGTCCAATACATAGTAGATGTGGCCGTGTGGACCATCCTCGTAGTTTTCCCCCTTGGGGGCTTCCTCATAGTAATATTCATTCCACATGTAATAGGCTTATGGTATTGCCCCCATCTTGTAGGCGTCATAGGGATGCGCCTCTTTTTCAGTATTCGATTGAGGTGGGTCGCTCTGCATTTCTACTCCTCGCTGTTCGGGCGGAGGGCCTTGGAGGTGAGCATGTCATTCCAATTCTTCATTCCAGAGGGGAGATTTCGAGCATACTCCCGCTCCTGCTCTAGCTGCGAGGCTAGGTAGATTAGCTGGGATTTTGGACGATCCTGCTTCGTTGTGGCGTCGAGACCTCATTTGGGATATGGTTGGACTTCCGGGGGGGTTTAAAGGCCTGACGAGTGTGAAGACATTGGTCACCGTACGTGTTGGTGGGGAGTTGATAAGTGATAAAATAGTCATATTTTATCCCCTTAATTTACATATGTTAGGCTCTTAGTTTTGTTATTATTTTATGTTTTGCTTCATTTTTGTGTTTTATGTCTTTTTATAGGCTTTTGAAGAAAAGGAAGCATTTCTGGAAAACTCAGACTTAAAGGGCATTTTTGGGAAAATCTGGAGGTTGAGATCAAGCACATGCAGACTAGGCTCGAGCAAAGCATGCGCTTGAGCACACATACAACTAAGCTCAAGTGCATCAGCGCTCGAGCGCAAGAAAACGAGCGAGTGCAGCAGCGCTCGCACGCACAAGAAGAAGGCTCGAGCACATCAGCACTCGAGCACACATAGGCAAGGATTGAGCGCAGGGTTGCGCTCGAGCGCACCGCACCTGGGATCGAGCGTATTCATGCACTGAAGAAAAAGCAGATGTGGCCAAGACTCCTTTTTCAACCCAAATTTGGTTTTCAAAGTCCTACTTGTACTAGGAAATAAAACTCCGATTTTATTAGGTTTTCTAGGGCTTCTATATTTTCCTAAGCCTATAAATAGACAGCCTCTAGAAAAATGTGCGGAGAAGCAAACACAAGCTCTGGAAAAGAACTGAACACTAGATCAAGAGGAGTTTGGGTTTTTCTTCTCTTCCCCTTTTATTTTTGTTATGTAATTAGTAATTTAATTAGGGCTAGCTTGAAGCCCTAATCATGTTTGTTTAGGATTGCAATATTGGCGCCTTTGCTACAATTATCTTTTGGATGTTTAATTTGATTACTTCCTTTTTACTTGAATTTTTCATATGAATGTGTTTGATCATATGCATGTGCTTGGATTTATGTTATTTAAGTCAATTTGGATGGTCGAGTCCTGAGCTTAATAAAATAACAAAAGAACCCCATCACAGGTTCTTGGGCTAATCAACATGGCGAACCGGGAGTAGATACCATGTCCTAGGTCTTGTGTGATTGACGATTTCCATAGATTTATGCTTCCTTAAAGAACAACTTAGTAGATACCATGCTAAATCCTTTGGGGAAGAAAAGAACTAGAGTAGATGCCATGCCTAGTTTATTGCTTAGGAAAATCAATAGCTTAAAGAGTAGATACCATGCCCTTAGGTTGACAAACATTGGATATCTAGAGATAATTGGAATATTGGCATTGTTAATCTTAATTAAGTATGGTTAGCGGTGGATTTCAAAACTCTAATCCTTTTTAGTCTTAAAATTTCTTTTATGTTATTTTTTTAGTTTAATTCAATCTGTGACAATGTTTTGAACTTATTAATTAAATAGGAAATTACTTCTAAGCATAATTTATCAATCCTCATGGGATTGATCTCGTATTTGCCTGCTATACTATCGTTTTGATCTTGGGCACTTGCGAGTAAAACGTAGCGAATATTCACCTATTAATTTAGGTGGGTATTTGTCACAACAAGTTTTTTCCTTTAGTTTAATTTATTTATTTTTAAAAAATTTTTTAATTGAATTTTCTTTGTTTTTGTTTGTTTGTAATTCTGTTTTTTATTTTATTTTTCTTGTTTTTGTGTGAGTCGTTTCTGTTTCCATCCGCAACTCTGATATTTTATGTGGCAGTGCGATCGATCGCAAGTGCATTGCGATCGAGCGCATAACTGCCACACAGCACTACTGAGGCTGTTGTGAGTTCTTTATGTTTCGTTGTTGCGACAGTGTGCTCGAGCTCCCATTCTAGGGAGATTGAGCGCAGCTATACAATCGAGCGCACAGCTAGACAGCAATACTGAAGCTGCTGTTATGTCGAGTCTATTTTTATTTTTCATTCTTTATGTAATCTGTTTGTGATTTTTGTTTTACTTTATTTTCTGTTTTTGTTCTTTAGTTTTTTATTTTTTATTTTATTTTGTTTTCAATTTTTGTTTTATTTAAAGTTTTTTTAACTTTTTTTTTTTTTTTTTGAGTCTGTTTCTGATCTGCAACAGTGCGATCGAACTCATGTGCTCTACGAGCGAGTACACCATTGCCAGACAGCAGCACTGAAGCTGTTGTAGCCGCTGTTCTATTTCTGTTCGCAGTAGTGCAATCGAGCGCATGTCTTTAGCGATCGAGCGCACCAAGCTGCTGTATTTCTATTTTGCGGTAGTGAGACTAAACACCCAATCAAAAGGATCGAGCGTAGCACTGCAATCGACCGCAAGTCCTCAGCAATCAAGCCCACTTCCAGCCAGCAGTGCTGAAGCTGCTGTAAATTCCAAATCTGATTGGTTTCTTTTTCATGCAGGGTCGTCAATCTCAAAATTTATCTATACAATACCAACCCTATGCACTTGAGCCCTCCATCAGGTTAGGGTACATGATCTCCTTCCAGGTTTTATTATCTCCATTGTTGTTCAATTTTTATTCTTTGATTATATTTTTACAACAATGTGTTGCACTTGACTGGTATTTGGTTGGAGTATTTACTTGTTTTAGGGACAGGTATTCTTGCAAGTTTAGGGGTATCCTATGAGCCATACCTAGTCTCACTAGTTTTCTCATCTCCCGGGTAAGATCTTTCCATGTTTTTCTACACATAGAGGACAATGTATAATTCAAGTTTGGGGGTATGAGGAACATATGTCTAAAACATTTTGAAACTTTTTATTTTTGTAAAAATTTTGAAAAAAAAATGCATGTTCTTGATATTCCTGAGATTTTGGTTGATCTAGAAAACTATGATTTGAATTTCATCGCTGAGCTTAAAATGTTGAACACATGATTTGATAGCGAGAATTCAAAGTATGGTTACTTACTTTTGACATTTGAGAATTCACTTGTTTTGATTTTAAATTGCCATGAACACATTAGCACAAAGTTTGTGAGGTATGACATGTGATTTTGATTGTGTATGTTTCAATGTCTTGGGTAAAGCTGGGTGGCTTGTTGGATAGATATTTTGGCATATATATATAAAAAAGAATAAAAGAAAAGAAAAGAAGAAAAAAGTTGATCATTGTGAGATTTTCACTAAGTAACTAGATCTCTTGCCTCATTAAGAAATGAATGTTCTCGTCAAAAGGTGATAATTTTGATTTGGTTAAATTCATGGCTGGTTTAGTTTCATAGCCTTTTTTACTCGAGTTAGTAAGTCCTTAAGTGTGTCTTTACACCTAATACCCTAAAACCATCTAGTTTGAGAGTCATTGGCTAAACACTCGTTACATGAGTCAATTAGAAAGCTTAAGGGAACTAAGCACTGCAGAGCCTGACCAAAAAGAATGAAAAGAAAGTTATGCCTTTGTTATTCATTCCGATGGGAGTCCCAGTGAACTTTGAGGTATTGAGTCATTGCACATTGGAAATATTTGGAAGCTTCATAATTATGTGTTAGTTCACTTTACACTAAATTGAACTTTGGATGCCTTAACTTGTCTTTTGTAAGTGATTAGACTTTGGAATTCCAATTCATTGTGAAGATAGAGTTTAGCTTTTTAAGCTTGGTAATGAATGAAAATCAGTGTTTTAAGTGATACTTCAACTTTTGGGATAACATAAATCTTGAATAATGTTTGTGGGTAGCATTTATGTTAAACCCTCACGAGACTTCACTCGTCCTACTAGAAATGCCTAGGGGTTTAAAAGGCTTGTTGCATACGCTAAATGCACATCCCACGAAAGAAAGATTTATATTTTTGCTTTTATGTTTTGTTTTTATTTTTAGTTTTGAATTGCTAAGGGACTAGCAATATATAAGTTTGGGGGTATGATAAGTGCTAAAATAGTCATATTTTAGCCCTTTAATTTACATATGTTAGGCTCATAGTTTTGTTATTATTTTATGTTTTATTTCCTTTTTGTGTTTTATGTCTTTTTATAGGTTTTTGAATAAAAGGAAGCATTTCTGGAAAGTTCGGACTTAAAAGGCATTTTTGAGAAAATCTGAAGGTTGAGATCGAGCACATGCATATTAGGCTTAAGCGCAAGCATGCGCTCGAGCGCTTATACGCCTAGGCTCGAGCGCCAGAGAACAAGGAGCGAGCGCAGCAGCGCTCGCGCGCACAAAAAGAAGGCTCAAGCATATCAGCGCTCGAGCGCAAGGTTGCATTCGAGCGCACTGCACCTGGGATCGAGCACACTTGTGCATTGGAGAAAAATCTGATGCGGCCAAGACTCCTTTTTCAACCCAAATTTGGTTTTCAAAGTCCCACTTGTACTAGGAAATAAACCTCTGATTTTATTAGGTTTTCTAGGGCTTCTATATTTTCTTAAGCCTATAAATAGACCTCTAAGCTTCTAGGAAAAAGTGTGGAGAAGCAGACACAAGCTCTGGATAAGAACTGAAGGCTAGATTAAGAGGAATTTGGGTTTTTCTTCTCTTCCCCTTTTATTTTTGTTATGTAATTAGTAATTTAATTAGCTCTAGTTTGAAGCCCTAATCATGTTTGTTTAGGATTGCAATATTGGAGCCTTTGCTACAATTATCTTTTGGGTGTTTAATTTGATTACTTTCTTTTTACTTGAATTCTCCATATGAATGTGTTTGATCATATGCATGTGCTTGAATTTATGTTATTTAAATCAATTTAGATAGCTGAGTTCTGGGCTTAATAAAGTAACAAAAGAACCTCATCACACGTTCTTGGGCTAATCAATATGGGGAACCGGGAGGATACCATGTCCTAGGCCTTGTGTGATTGTTGATTTCCATAGATTTATGCTTTCTTAAAGAACAACTTAATAGATATCATACTAAATCCTTTGGGGAATAAAAGAACTAGAGTAGATGTCATGCCAAGTTCATTATTTATGGAAATCAATAGCTTAAGGAGTATATACCATGCTCTTAGGTTGACAAACATTGACATCTAGAGATGATTGGAATATTGGCATATTGTTAATCTTGATTGAGTATGGTTAGTGGTGTATTTCAAAATCCTAATCCTTTTTAGTTTTAGTATTTATTTTATGTTATTTCTTCAGTTTAATTCAATTGTGACAATTGTTTTTAACCCGTTAATTAAATAGAAAATTACTTCTAAGCATAATTTACCAATCCTCGTGGGAATGATCTCGTATTTGCCAGCTATACTATTGTTTTAATCTTGTGCACTTGCGCAACTATACTATTGTTTTAATCATGTGCACTTGCGAGTAAAATGTAGCGGATATTCACTTATTAATTTAGGAGGGTATTTGTCACAACAAGAGTTGAGGCTCCGCCCGTCGACAACTGTTCTCCTCCTATGCAGGCATCCCTACCGTCAGTGACAGCTACTCTTTTCTTTTCTTTTCTTTTCTTTTTTTTTTTGGGGGGGGGGGGGGGTGGTAAGGCCTCGTTTGGTTCGCGGAATGTCTAGTCCATTGGAAAAGGATTAGCTACTACCGGGAATAGAAGAGTGCGAAATAGATTAGCTATTCATATTCCTTTGTTTGGTTGTAACGCTGGAATAGACTAATTAATCATATTCCTTCGTTTGGTACAATGCAATATGTTGGTGAATAGAATCATATTGTGATCAAATTTTCTAAAATACCCTTATAATACAAATACAATTTATATTATTAAGGACTTTTATTCTCTTTTTTTTCTTAAACATAAACAACTTTACTATAACTTCTTTTTCTTTTTTGTTTTTAATTATGTCAGGTATGTGGCCTTTTTTTTTTTTTTTTTTTTTGCAATTATGCTACAAAATTATTTATATAAAAAAAAATATAGTTGGAGAATGTACAGAGAATCAAAAGAAATAAAAAAAAAACAGATAGTATATTTGCATTTTATAAAAACCTTGCAAATTCTAATTCTCCGTCAAAGAAAAAAAAATTGAGAAGAAAGAGATACGGAAAAACAGAATAAAAAAAAAAGGTACATAAATAAAAAGACGGAGAAACGGAGAGAGGAAAATCATAGAGAAATGGTACCAAAAAAAAAAAAAAAAAAAAAAAAAAAACTGAGAAACGGTATAGAGAAGGGAGACAGCATAGAGAAGAAAAAAAAATTCGTTTGCACTTGCAAAAAAACTGTACCAGAAGAATCAGAGAGAAAATAGAAAGAGAGATAGAACGAAATATAGAGACGGAGAAAAGAGAAATGAAGATATATATATATAGAGAGAGAGAGAGAGAGAGAGAGAGAAATATAGAAGAATCAGAGAGAGAACGAAATTTAATCCCACAAGTAGGGTTTTTTGTGGCAATTTACACAATTAATTTAATCCCACAGAAAATGATTAGCTAAGCCACTCATTTTTTAGTGGCTTAGCTAACCCTGTGTGTATGGGATTAGTAGTCCCATGGGAATAGACTATCCCCAGGAATAGAGTGTTACCAAATAAAGGACTAGCTATGCCTAGTGTTAGCTAGTTCAATCCAAGAGTCTATCCCGCAAACCAAATGAGCCCTAAGTTTCACACCGCATCGCTTCCCACAAGCGGTGCCAAACTGTTCACATAGTTCACCAGCCACTAATTTGGATTGCACCAGAGAGAATACAATTGGATTAGAGCAAATCTTCTCCTCTTTTATTCCCTTTTTCACTTTTCTTTTTTCATACAATTTTTCTCTGTCTGCCTCTCTCTTTCTCTCTTTCTCCCTTATATTTCTTCAACCCTTTCTCTCTATCGAGATTCAGACCCCTCTTTTGCAAGAAGTGAACGCGTGTCCCCTGGGTATTGGGAGAGGGATGGTCTTGATAGACCCACCTGTCTTCCGTGCCGTGGGTATGGCTTCTCTATGTACAATGGGCCTGTAACGAGGTGAAGATTTGACACAATTCGTTTGACATGATACTCATTTCTCTTGATTGGACATTTTCTTTCCCTTACATCGAGGTTCAGCGACCCCGTCTCCCGATCCTGACGAGGGTGCCGAGGTTTGCAGTAAGATTCTGGGCTCGCGGGATGGACGGTCTTGATTACGTGTACCCGAAACTTGGAGGTCTGCTACGAAAGAAAGAGCATGGGCGTGGGCGACTTTGGAGTTTCCAATTTGACATCTTTGGGCCACTAGGCTGATTTGTGGACGCGGATGAGGCCCAAGGCCATAGGCCTTTGGGCCTTTGGGATGACTCGAGACCACTGCTTAGGTTCGGTAACTTCTGCGCTTGGCCGAACCTTGGTCCAACATAACGTTTTAGTGAGATTGTATCGCATTAAAATGGAAACAATAAAGATTAACAACTACTACTTAAAGTTTTAAGGAAAAGAAGGTATGAAGAATTCAAGACTAATCGGAGGTAAGAGTTATTTGTAACGGTCTCATGAATAATATATTTTTAGTATAATGTTTAAATGATAGCATAGGATAGCAGCACAAATTGGGAATTGAAATATATATATATATATATATATATATAGAGAGAGAGAGAGAGAGAGAGAGAACATAACGATTAGGGAATATAAAGACCCTAGTTGGCCCCAAAGAAAAAACAAAGAATCACTTTTAAAAACTAAAATTTTATTGATACTTCAAAAATAAAATGAAAAATAACACATACTAGATACTTTTATATATGCTCTTGACGGAAACCACGGGTTCTACCCCCTTTGTTGCATAAGGAGGAGCCCTTTCCGTCATAACCACCTCCGCCTATTTCAAGGTGCAACGTTTTCCAAACAAGTATTCATTGCTGCAAACATCCCTTCCATGTGCTTCATTAGATCTCATCTCCCTCTACAACTCTTGTTGGCCCGTACATAAGCTTGCGTATGGTGAATGCATTTGAGTAATACCGTAAGGCAATTCGAGATGTCCTACAAAATATTTTAAGAAGAATATAAAAACTTGCTAAAAGGCTCAATGTATTCAATTATTTTAACAATGATATATGAGGCTTATATAAGTTGTTTACATAGTGATCAAAAGGGAAAGAATAATTATACAAATCAAACATCAATTACAGTAATCAGCCATGATATCATGGGATTGTGTATTTACAATTTACTTTATAAAAACTACATCAATCTTTCCTTGTGAGTGCACATCTTCATATCTAGGGGTGCAAAGGCGGGCGGTTAAAAACCGCCCGCTAACCGTTAACCGCACTAACCGCTAACCGCTAACCGTTCTAACCGCTTAACCGTATTAACCGCTAACCGCCTAACCGCTATAACCGCCTAGCGGTTAGCGGTTAGCGGTTATTGGGTTTACTAACCGTAACCGCTAACCGCTAACCGCCTTTTTATATAATATATTTTTATAATTATAATTATAAAAATATTTATACATATAACATAATCACTTGATCATTAAATCACAATTTTTTTAAAAAAATAATTAAATCACAATTTGAGTATTAATATATTATATTATCATTTATATGATTATATCACATGAGATTAATCATTAAATCATTTGATTATATAATAACAAATTGTACATATATAATATGACATAACTCATAAGTATACCAATTCGTACTAATACAACAATTAAATATCTAGAGACTTATTTTCAATGTATGTTATAAACTTATAAGTCTATATAAGTCTACATATGCATATGAATAATATAAATGTATAATATCAATACTTAATCATATGATTCGATGACAATTCAAATACTTTATTCAAGACTTCAAGTGAATCATATTATTAATGTACAATGATGATATGATTCGTATAATATCAAATTAAGTAATTGACATTGGATTAAACAATGACCAATGTGTTACTTATAAACACAATTTAAGTATTAATGTATTATCATTACAATTTTAGTAATTTATATATTATCACTGTAATTGATATGATTATATCACATGATGACTTGATCATTAAATCACATGATTATATAATAATAAATAATACATATATAATATGACATAACTCATAAGTCATAAGTTTACAAGTTAATCATATGATTCATGTACAATGATAATCACAATTGATTCAATTGAATTAAACAATATATTATTTATAACTACAAGTCTACAATTTAATTAAAGCATTATTAGATACTTTAGGAATTTAGAATTTAGGAGTTTGAACATTACCATTTACCATTAGATATTAAGTTCAATTCAAAGAAAAAAGATTATAAGTAAATATGATAAGAATTTAAATAATTAATCATGTGAATCATATGATATAATTTAAAGAGACTATATGATTATATAATATCAAATTAAGTAATTGACATTAGATTCAACAATGTGTCACTTATAATTACAATTGAAGTATTAATGTATTTTTTGAACATTTTTTAGAAAAAGAAATTTAACCATTTTTTGAACAATTTTGAATTTTTTGAACCATTAGTAACAATTTTTTTAAAATTGAATCATTGATAGTTAATAGTTTTATCCTTCAACCTTTTTTTTTTTAAAAAAAAAAATTATATAGAAGGCAAAACTACATCGTTTTGCACCTGTATATATTCATCTCTTTCTTCCAACCCTAAATCTCACGAAATCTCAAAATCACTCAAAGTTGCTGAGCAGCCTCTCTCAAGTCTCAACTCTCTCAAACTCACCCGCTGCTCATGATCGGCTCAACGAAAATACTGGGTAGTTTTTTTCTCAAATTAGACAGCCAAGGTCAGTGATTTTGGGTTCATTTTCTTGGAGTTTTTCCCGAGCTACTTTGATTTTTGATTTCCTACTATTTTACAATTATTTCCAATGATTTTGGGTCATTTATTGTGTATTTGTTGATTATTGGGGTATGATCGGAATGGGTTTTGGATTATATTGGGCCCAATAAGATATTAAAAATACAAGAAAAAAAAAATGAGGGTAAAAAAAAGCTCAAAAAGCCCTAAAGAAAGCCAAAAAAAAAAAGCCCAATTTTAAAAAAGCGGTTAGCGGGCGGTTATTTATTTCGCTAACCACTAACCGGCGGTTAACCGTTAACCGCTAACCGTTAGGCGGTTAGCGGTTGCGGTTAGTGAAATTTACTAACCGCTAGGGCGGTTACGGTTAGCGGTTATTGCCACTAACCGCTAACCGTAACCGCCTTTGCACCCCTATTCATATCTGTCAACGAAGGGAAAAACAATCTTGTTTCCTTTGCTACATCATTGACAGATGTTAATGCTGGATATGCTGGATCACATCAATCTTCAGCTGCTACAAGATCCTTGTCTTTATGGTAAGGATGGGTTGGCGGCATGCTCTATGAGGCTTGGGGGTTGACCTGGAAGCTTTGGTGGCTTAGGTGTGTCACGTAGCCTCTCAAATATGATAATATCTCTTATGCCTTTATTCATTCAACAACCGACTTATATTATATTATATAGCCTTACAACCTCAACAATTCAATTTTTATGGACATATGTTTTGATTTTTGTCTTTTTTTTTTAAAAAAAAAAAAAAAAAATTAATTTTGAACCTGTCACAACTATTATGTGGATTTGGCTCAAGTGCGGTAGTGGAAAACTACCGCACCTGCGGTAGCCCAAAAAGACCCAGTTTTGGGTCGTTTTGGGCAATAAAAAATTAATATTTTTAAAGAAAAAGAAAAATTAAAATATTAAAAAAAATAAAATATTAAAAAAACTAATAAAAATAAAAGAAAAAGAATAATTTGGAGCCACCCCTAGCCAGTTTGGGGGTGGATGAGCCACCCCCATGGCCAAGGGGGTGGTCCGGCCACCCCCGAAAGGCCAAAATGCCAAAATGCCAAAAAAATAAAATAAATAAAATAAACTTTAAAAAAAAGTTGGGTTTTGGGGGGTGGCCGGACCACCCCTAAGAGCCTGGGGTGGTTTCAGCCACCCCCTACGGCCAGTATAGGGGTGGCCGAAACCACCCCCATGGCCAAGGGGGTGGTCCGGCCACCCTCGAAAGGCCAAAATGCCAAAAAAAAAAAAAAAAAAAATTAAAAAAAAAGTTGGGTTTTGAGGGGTGGCCGGACCACCCTTAAGAGCCTGGGGTGGTTTCGACCACCCCCTACGGCCAGTATAGGGGTGGCCGAAACCACCCCCATGGCCAAGGGGGTGGTCCGGCTACCCCAAAAACCTTTTTTTTTTTTTTTTTTTTTGGCCCTTTGGGTGTGGCCGGGGCCCGGATCACCCCCTTACCCATGGGAGTGGTTTCGGCCACCCCCATACAGGCTGTAGGGGCTGAAACCAGCCCCAGGCCCTTGGGCGTGGTCCGACCACCCCCAAAATCCAAAATTTTTTTAAAGTTTTTTTTTTTTTTTTTTTTTGCATTTTGGCCTTTAGGGGGTGGCCGGACCACCGCCTTGGCCATGGGGGAGGTTTCGGCCATCCCATACCGGCCATGGGGGTGGCTCTAGCCACCCCTTGGTGAAACTGGGGTGGTCCGGCCATCCCAGTTTGGCCAAGGGGGTGGATCCAGCCACCCCTTTAATTATTCTTTTTCTTTTATTTTTATTAGTTTTTTTTTAATATTTAAAGTTTTTTAATATTTTTCTTTTTCTTTTGCTTTTTCTTTTTCTTTTTCTTTTTCGTAAAAATTATTAATTTTGTATTCCCAAAAAGACCCGAAATTGGGTCGTTTTGGGCTACCGCAGCTATATGGTAGTTTGCACTACCGCATAGAAGCCGAATCCATATTGAAAAGCAAGCATGCTGAATACGGTAGTTCAGTGTTAATTACGTGTACGTATAGCTCGCTATATATAGCATAAACTATGGAAGCAATAGTCTATTTAACATAGCTTTGGTAAAAAATGTCAGCTTAAAATTACCCAAAGAAAATGTTTCTCTTCGTCACCAAAATCCTTGTGTGTGATTGTTTATATTTTGGTGATTATTTGCGTATATCTGTTAATTCCGCATAAACTGTAATATTTATCTGTTAAGCGTTTTTCAGGTTTTACAAAGCAAAATGGACCAATCTAGCTACACATATAATGTCTCCTCCCCATTGACCATTTAGCCAGTTCATCACCGACATTGCTTTGTGACATAATATTCCACATATATATCCGTTTAATTAATTTGTTGGCTTGTACTACTCGGAGAAGGGGCCATTATGGAGGGGCTCTCAACTTTGGAGCAAGGAGTAGTCTAGGTTGTCCATATAGTCCCTTCTCAAAGCAGTAGAAGCCATCAAATTAATTAGACAGATGCATATGTTGCATATTATTTCACAAAGCAATGTCAGTGATGAACTGGCTAAATGGTCAATGGGGTGGAGGCACTATATATACAACTAGATTGATCCATTTTGTTTAGAAAAATCAACTAACCGTCTCCGCTAACCGCCTAGCTAGTACATGGACGGGCTCTAAACTTTGGGACAGGGAGTAGTCTATATAAGATAAGCCAATAATTTCATAGCGATCACGCTGTCCATATAGTCCCCTTTCCAAGTAGTACAACCCAACAAATTAATTAAAGGGATATATATATGTGGAATATTATTTCACAAAGCAATGTTGGTGATGAATTGGCTAAATGGTCAATGGGGAGGAGGCACTATATATATAGCTACATTGGTCCATTTTGTTTCGTAAAATCAACTAATCATCTCCGCTAACCGCCCAGCTAGCACATAGATGGGCTTTCCACTTTGGGGCAAGGAGTAGTCTATATAAGATAAGCCATCGATTTCTTAGCGATCAGGCTGTCCACATGATCCCTTCTCCGAGCACTACAAGCCAACAAATTAATTAAATGGATATATATGTGGAATATTATTTCACAAAGTAATGTCGGTGACGAACCGGCTAAATGGTCAATTGGGTGGAGGCACTATATATATAGCTAGATTGGTCAATTTTGTTTAGTAAAATCAACTAACCATCTACGCTAACCGCCTAGCAAGTACATGCAGGGCTCCCAACTTTGGGGTAGGGAGTATTCTATATAAGATAAACCATTGATGTCTTAGTGGTCAGGCTGTCCATATGGTCCCTTCTCCGAGTAGTACAAGCCCACAAATTAATTAAATGGATATATATGTGGAATATTATTTCACAAAAATAATGTCGGTGATGAACCGGCTAAATGGTAAATGGGGTTGAGGCACTCTATATATAGCTAGATTGGTCCATTTTGTTTACTAAAATCAACTAATAGTCTCCGCCAACCCCCTAGCTATCCGATGGAGGGGCTCTTAACTTTGGGGTAAGGAGTAGTCTATAAATATAAGCCATTGATTTCTTAGTGATCACGCTGTCCATATGGTCCCTTCTCCGAGCAATACAAGCCAACAAATTAATTAAATGGATATATATGTGAAATAATATTTCACGAAGCAATGTCGGTGATGAAACAGCCAAATGGTCAAAGGGGTGGAGGCACTATATATATAGCTAGATTGGTCCATTTTAATTAGTAAAATCAAATAACGGTCTCCACTAACCACCTAGCTAGCACATGCAAGGGTTGTCAACTTTGGGGCAAGGAGTAGTCTATGTAAGATAAGCCATTGATTTCTTAGCGATTAGGCTGTCCTATGATCCCTCCTCTGAGCAGTAAAAGCAAACAAATTAATTAGACAGATACAAATGTGGAATATTATTTCACAAAGCATTGTCGGTGATGAATTGGCTAAATGGTCATTGGGGAGGAGGCATAATATATATAGCTAGATTGGTCCATTTTTTTTAGTGAAATCAACTAACCGTCTCCGCTAACCAGCTAGCTAGCACTTGGAGGGGCTCTCAACTTTGGGGCAGGGACTAGTCTATATAAGATAAGATATTGATTTCTTAGCGATCATGCTGTCCATATGATCCCTTCTCTGAGCAGTACACTCCAACAATTTAATTAGACAGATATATATATGGAATATTATTTAACAAAGCAATGTCGGTGATGAACCGGCTAAATAGTCAATGGGTTGGAGGCACTATATATATAGCTAGATTGGTTCATTTTGTTTAGTAAAATCAACTAACCATCTCCGCTAATCACCTAGCAAGCACATGGAAGGCCTCTAGTGTTTGGGCAGGGAGTAGTCTATATAAGATAAGCCATAGATTTCTTAGCGATCAGACTGTCCATATGGTCCTTTCTCCGAGTAGTACAAGACAACTAATTAATTAAATGGATATATATGTTGAATATTATTTCACAAAGCGATGTCAGTTATGATTTGGCTAAATTGTCAAAGGGGAGGAGGAACTATATATAACGCTAGGTTGGACCATTTTGTTTAGTAAAATCAACTAACTATCTTCACTAACGTCCTAGCTAGCACATGGAGGGGCTCTCAAATTTGGTGCTTGGAGTAGTATATATAAGATCAGCCATTGATTGCTAAAAAATCATTGGCTTATCTTATATAGACTACTCCCTACCCCCAAAGTTGAGACCCCCTCCATGTGCTAGCAATGCAGTTAGCGTAGACGGTTAATTGATTTTACTAAACAAAATGGACCAATCTAGCTATATATATAGTGCCTCCTCCCCATTGACCATTTAGCCAGTTCATCACCGACATTGCGCTGTGAAATAATATTCCACAAATATATCGGTTTAATGAATTTGTTGGATTGTACTACTCGGAGAAGAGACCATATGGACAGCCTGATCGCTAAGAAATCATTGGCTTATCTTATATTGACTACTCCCTACCCCAAAGTTGAGAGCCCTTCCATGTGCTAGCTAAGTGGTTAGTTCATTTTACTAAACAAAATTGACCATTCAAGCTATATATATATATATATAGTGCCTCCACCCCCATTGAATTGAACGTTTAGCCGGTTCATCACCGACATTGCTTTGTGAAATAATATTCCACATATATATCCATTTAATTAATTTGTTGGCATGTACTGTTTCGAAAGGGGACCTTATGGACAGACTAATCGCTATGGAGTCATTTGATTATCTTATATAGACTACTCCCTGCCCCAAAGTTGAGATCCCCTCCATGCGCTAGCTAGGCGGTTAGCGAAGACGGTTAGTTGATTTTACTTAACAAAATGGACCAATCTAGCTCTATATATAGTGCCTCCTTCCCATTGACCATTTAGCCAGTTCATCACCGACATTGCTTTGTGAAATAATATTTCACATATGCATCTGTCTAATTAATTTGATGGCTTGTATTGCTTAGAGAGTGGATCATATGGATAGCCTGATTGCTAAGAAATCAATGGCTTATCATACATAGACTACTCCCTACCACAAAGTTGAGAGCCCCTCATTGGCCTAGGTAGGCGGTTAGCAAAGATGATTAGTTGATTTTACTAAATAAAATGGACCAATCTAGCTATATATATAGTGCCTCCACCCCATTGACTATTTAGCCGATTCATCACTGACATTGCTTTGCGAAATATTATTCCACATATATATCCATTTAATTAATTTGTTGGCTTGTACTGCTCGGAAAAGGGACCATTTGGACATCCTGATCGCTAAGAAATCATTGGGATATCTTATATAGACTACGCCCTGCCCCAAAGTTGAGAGCCCCACCTTGTGCTAGCTAGGCGGTTAGCGGAGATGATTAGTTGACTTTACGAAACAAAATGGACCAATCTAGCTATATACATAGTGCCTCCTCCTCATTGACCATTTAGCTAGTTCATCACCGACATTGATTTGTGAAATAATATTCCATATATATATCCGTTTAATTCATTTGTTGGCTTGTACTACTCAGAGAAGGGACCACACGGACAGCCTGATCGCTAAGAAATCATTGGCTTATCTTATATACTCTACTCCCTGCCCCAAAGTTGAGAGGCCCTCGATGTGCTAGCTATGCGGTTAGCGGAGACAGTTAGTTGATTTACTAAACAAAATGGACAATTCTAGCTATATAAATAGTGCCTCCTCCCCATTGACCATTTAGCCAATCATCACCGCCAATTAATTTGTTTGCTTGTACTGCTCAGAGAAGGGATCATATGGACAGCGTGATCGCTAAGAAATCAATGGCTTATCTTATAGACTACTCCCTGCACCAAAGTTAAGAGCCCCTACATGTGCTACCTAGGCGGTTAGCAAAGACGGTTAGTTAATTTTACTAATCAAAATGGACCAATCTTGCTATATATATAGTGCCTCCAGCCCTTTGACCATTTTGCCAGTTCAACACCAATATTGCTTTGTGAAATATTATTCCACATATACATCCGTTTAATTCGTTTGTTGGCTTGTACTGCTCGGAGAAGGGACCATATGGACAGCGTGATCGCTAAGAAATCAATGGCTTATCTTATATAGACTACTCCCTGCCCCAAAGTTGAGAGCCCCTCCATTGGATAGCTAGGCGGTAAACGGAGATTGTTAGTTTATTTTAGTAAAGAAAATGGACCAATCTTGCTATATATAGAGTGCCTCCACCCAGTTGACCATTTAGCCGGTTCGTCACCTACATTACTTTGAGAAATAATATTTCACACATATATCCATTTAATTAATTCGTTGGCTTGTACTGCTAAAAAAATGGGATCATGTGGACAACCTGATCGCTAAGAAATCAATGGCTTATCTTATATATACTACTCCCTGCACCAAAGGTGAGAGCCCCTCAATGTGCTAGCTAGGAGGTTAGCGAAGACGGTTAGTTGATTTTACTAAACAAAATGGACCAACCTAGCGATATATATAGTTCCTCCTCCCCATTGACAATTTAGCCAAATCATCACTGACATTGCTTTGTGAAATAATATTCAACATATATATCCATTTTATTAATTAGTTGTCTTGTACTGCTCGGAGAAAGGACCATATGGACAGCCTGATCGCTAAGAAATCAATGGCTTATGTTATATAGACTACTCCCTGCCCCAAACACTAGAGCCCCTCCATGTCCTTGATAGGCGATTAGCGGAGATGGTTAGTTGATTTTACTAAACAAAATGGACCAATATAGCTATATATATATATATATATATATATATATATATATATATATATATATATATATATAGTGCCTCCACTCCCATTGACTATTTAGCCGGTTCATCACCTACATTACTTTGTTAAATAATATTCCATATATATATATATATATATCTGTCTAATTAAATTGTTGGCATGTACTGCTCGGAGAAGGGATCATATGGACAGCATGATCGCTAGGAAATCAATATCTTATCATATATAGACTACTCTCTGCCCCAAAGTTGAGAGCCCCTCCATCGGATAGCTAGGCGGTTAACGGAGATTGTTAGTTTATTTTAGTAAAGAAAATGGACTAATCTTGCTACATATAGAGTGCCTCCACCCAGTTTACCATTTAGCCGGTTCGTCACCGACATTACTTTGAGAAATAATATTTCACACATATATCCATTTAATTAATTCGTTGGCTTGTACTTCTAAAAAAAGGGATCATGTGGACAGCCTAATCGCTAAGAAATCAATGGCTTATCTTATATATACTACTCCTTGCACCAAAGTTGAGAGCCCCTCCATGTGCTAGCTAGGAGGTTAGCAAAGACGGTTAGTTGATTTTACTAAACAAAATGGACCAACCTAGCGATATATATAGTTCCTCCTCCCCATTGACAATTTAGCCAAATCATCACTAACATCGCTTTGTGAAATAATATTCAACATATATATCCATTTTATTAATTAGTTGTCTTGTACTGCTCGGAGAAAGGACCATATGGACAGCCTGATCACTAAGAAATCAATGGCTTATCTTATATAGACTACTCCCTGCCCCAAACACTAGAGCCCCTCTATGTGCTTGCTAGGCGATTAGCGGAGATGGTTAGTTGATTTTACTAAACAAAATGCCAAAATGGACCAATATAGCTATATATATAGTGCCTCCACCCCTTTGACCATTTAGCCATTTCATCACCGACATGCTTTGTGAAATATTATTTCACATATATATCAATTTAATTAATTTGTTGGCTTGTATTGCTCGGAGAAGGGACCATATGGACAACATGATTGCTAAGAAATCAATGGCTTATCTTATATAGACTACTCATTGCCCCAAAGTTGAGAGCCCCTCCATCGGATAGCTAGGCGGTTAGCAGAGACTGTTAGTTAATTTTAGTAAACAAAATTGACCAATCTAGCTATATATATAGTGCCTCCACCCCATTTACCATTTAGCCGGTTCATCACCAACATTATTTTTGTGAAATAATATTCCACATATTTATCAGTTTAATTAATTTGTTGGCTTGTACTACTCGGAGAAGGGACCATCATGGAGGGGCTCTCAACTTTGGGGCAAGGAGCAGTCTAGGTTGTCCATATGGTCCATTCTCTGAGCAGTACAAGCCATCAAATTAATTAGACAAATGCATATGTTGAATATTATTTCACAAAGCAATGTCGGTGACAAAATGGCTAAATGGTCAATGGGGAGGAGGCACTATATATATAGAGCTAGATTGGTCCATTTTGCTTTGTAAAATCTGAAAAACACTTAACAGATAAATATCACAGTTTATGTGGAATTAACAGATATATGCAAATAATCACCAAAATATGAACAATCACATATAAGGATTTTGGTAACAAAGAGGAAACATTTTCTTTGGGTAATTTTAAGCTGACATTTGTACCAAAGCTATGTTAAATAGACTATTGCTTCCATAATTTATGCTATCTATAGCAAGCTATACGTACACCTAATTAACACTGAACTACCGTATTCAGCATACTTGCTTTGCAATATGGATCCGGCTTCTATGTGGTAGTACAAACTACAACATAGCCGCGGTAGCCTTTAGGGTCGTTTTGGGCAATAAAAAATTAATATTTTTAAAGAAAAAATAAAATAAAAAAATATTAAAAAACTTAAAAAAAAAAAAATATATATATATTAAAAAACTTAAAAATAAAAAATAAAATAAAAAAACCTAATAAAAATAAAAGAAAAAGAAAAAGAATAATTAAAGGGGTGGCTGGATCCACCCCCTTGGCTAAACCATCCCAGTGTTTCGCCAAGGGGTGGCTAGAGCCACCCCCATGGCCGGTATGGGATGGCCGAAACCACCCCATGGCCAAGGGGGTGATTCGGCCACCCTCAAAAGGCCAAAATGCCAAAATGCCAAAAAAAAAAAAACAAAAAAAAAAAAGGGTTTTGGGGGTGGCCGAAACCACCCCCTTGGCCATGGGGGTGGTTTCGGCCACCCCCATACTGGCCGTAGGGGGTGTCCAAAACCACCCCAGGCCCTTGACCATCCCTAAAACTCAAACTTTTTTTTTTAAGTTTTTTTTTTTTTTTTTTTTTGGGAATTTGGAATTTGGGCCTTTTGGGGGTGGCCATGGCCTTGGGGGTGGTTTGTCCATCTCCAAACCAGCCATGGGAGTCGCTGGAGCCACCCCTTTAATTATTCTTTTTCTTTTTATTTTATTTTTATTAATTTTTGTAATATTTTAATTTTTTTTTCTTTAAAAATATTAATTTTTTATTGTCCAAAACGACCCAAAACTAGGTTGTTTTGGGCTACCGCAGTTGCGGTAGTTTTCCACTACGGCACCTAAGTCAAATCCCTATTATGTGACTTTGTGCCACATAAATAAAAATTGGCTCTTAAATGGACCTTAGTTCTAAGATCCCTATTATATCTTTTTTTAAAATAGGAAAATCCTAACATATCTCTTTTTAAAAATAGAAAAATCCACATGCTTACACGTGGTCCAAACCGCACGTCAGTTGCACATTATTGAGGTTTTTGATCATTGACTATTTTGAGCCGGCTGTAATTATTATTTCTTTAATACAAGAAATTAAAAAAAAAAAAAAAAAAAATTTGTTTTATCTCATTGTTTTTTATTCTTATTCGTCGGCGAGGATAACGGGCAGTATCGCAGTTTGCCCGTTGCACATGTAGTAAAACCTTTTTTTTTTTTTTTTTTTTTTTTTTTGGTCTTTTTTATAACGGATAGAAACTTTCACCCTTGATTGACAGGTAGGTAAAGGTAAGGTACTTCCGTTTTGAAAATGAAGAAGGTAAGGTGAAGTCAGACGTATTCAACCATTAAATTAAGGAATACAAATTTTTTAAAAATTAATTTATAGGAAATTCTTATAAATTTGTGTTTAAAAGTCATACCTTTCATTTAAGTTATTAAAAAAAATGTAAAAAATATATGCTATTAAAAAAATATGTGCTTCTTACATATTAAGGATTCATTTTATTTATAAGAGACCGGTTTGTAATGAAAAAACTTGTCCTAAATTAATAAAGCCCTTTTTAAATTTTTAATTGAAACAATGTTCTTTTAAACTATCAAAAAAATATCAACGTCTCCAATAATGAAAATTAAGTAATACTTTGGGGGTTTAAGTAGATTTTTTTCAAAGAGTAATTTTGCTTAATCTACTTAATAATTGACTGGTTGGCAATCTCTCGTATTATTTAAGAAGCTAAAATAATTTTTTTAAGGAGAAAAAAAAAATGTAAAAGCTTATTTATGTTCGACAGTTTGGCTATAAAAGGCTCGCAAAAACCAAGCTTTCTCTAAAAAAGTCCCTGTTTGGCTGTTTGTGTGACCGTGGGAGACAGAGAGACAGATCTAGAGAGATGGATTCCACTTCGGAGAGGATTAAACCTCATGTTGTATGTGTTCCATACCCACTTCAGGGTCACATAAACCCAATGATCAAGCTAGCCAAACTCCTCCACCACAAAGGCTTTTACGTAACTTTTGTGAACACCCATTATAACCACATGCGCTTACTCAGGTCAAGAGGCCCCGACTCCCTCGACGGCCTGCCGGACTTCCGCTTCAAAACCATCCCCGACGGCCTCCCACCTTCGGACGCCGATGTCAGCCAAGACGTCCCTAGCCTTTGCGATTCCACCTCAAAGAATTGCCTCGCCCCACTTTGCAACCTTCTCTCCAAACTCAACGACACTTCCTCTTCCAACGCACCGCCGGTGACATGTATTGTCTCTGATGGGTGCATGTCGTTCACTCTTGAAGCTGCTGAAGAATTTGGAATTCCAAACGTACTTTTCTGGACGCCAAGCTCCTGCGGCGTCTTGTGCTATATGCATTATCGCCATCTTGTTGAACGACGTTTAACACCACTCAAAGGTCTATATTCTAAAACTTTTAACACTAATTTGCAAGTAAAAAATACATGTTTTTTTTTTTTTTTTTTTTAAATGACACGTCATTTTCATATACTTTTTAATGGTTTATTTTCACCATTAAATTAGACTCATTGACTTTTAATTTTTTTAATAAAAGTGGAGCTTTCAAAAATTAAAAAGTCTACGAAGAGGTGGTCCAACCGCTCCTAGATCTACCCTCTCACCTTTATCCGCCCGTGCATTATGGATTACTCATGTTCCACAAAATTCTGTGATTTATCAACTCTCTTGAGGTAAGCTGGTGGTGGCAAGTGGTTGTACTACCACCCACAAAATTTCACAAACGGGATGGTAGAGTAACCCTTTTCAGGCAAGAGAGTGATAGGATCACCCCACCATCTCATTGACATTTTGTATTTTTTTGCCTTCGTTTTTTTTTTTTTTTTTTTTCAATTTATTTCAAATGTTTAATGGGTGTAATTAAAATTTCATATATTTTCTATTAAGAAATTGATAAAAATAAATAAATAAATAAATTTTACCGAGCATAAAATTGAAAGATTTTCAAAATGTCATAACTTTCATTTAAATCAGGATAAAGAAATGATTGGAGTACCAAATTTTTTACTAAAAATGACTTACTAAATTAATGTGTAATTCATTCATTGCAGATGTAAGCTATCTAACAAACGGGTATTTAGAAACCGCAATTGATTGGGTTCCTGGGACGAAACACATCCGTCTGATGGATTTTCCAAGTTTCATTAGAACTACGGATGAGAACGACATCATGCTCAACTTCCTCATCCGTGAAACAAAAAGATCTTCAAGAGCTTCAGCCGTCATTTTGAACACGTTTGACCCATTTGAGCAAGACGTTTTGGATGCTCTCTCCACCTTGCAACTTCCTCGCATCTACACCGTCGGTCCACTTCTGTTGCTTGCTGATCAGATCAAAGATGAACGGCTGAAATCAATAGGCTCCAATCTATGGAAAGAAACCCCGGGATCGGTGGAGTGGCTAAATTCAAAAGAACCCAACTCCATAGTGTACGTGAATTTTGGCAGCATCACTGTAATGACACCCCAACAACTCATTGAGTTTGCATGGGGACTCGCCAATAGTGAGAAACCCTTCTTGTGGATTATAAGGCCTGATCTTGTTGTAGGCGATTCAGCCATTCTTCCTCCTGAGTTTCTTACAGAAACGAAAGATAGAGGCATGTTAGCAAGTTGGTGTCCTCAAGAAGAAATCCTCAAGCACCCCTCGATCGGAGGCTTTTTGACACATAGCGGGTGGAATTCAACGCTCGATACCGTCTGTGGTGGAGTGCCGGTGATCTCATGGCCTTTCTTTGCCGAGCAACAGACAAACTGCCGGTATTCTTGCACCGAATGGGGCATTGGGATGGAGATAGATAATGATGTTAAGAGAGATGAAGTTGAGAAGCTTGTGAGGGAGTTAATGGAGGGTGATAAAGGTAAAGAAATGAAGAGGAAGGTAATGGAGTGGAAGATAAAAGCCGAAGAGGCTGTCAAGCCTGGTGGTTCTTCTTACCAGAACTTGGACAAGTTGATTGCCGATGTTCTCCTTGCCGGAAATGTTTAAACGGAATTTCGATTAGGTGCTGTCAAAAAAACTACAACATTTGTCTTGTAAGTTCTTTTAGAACTGTTTTTACACCTAATCCAAATCGGTTTAAACCAAACGAAGAATTAGCAACAAGTAATATTGCTCTAAACATGATGTGACTATTAAAATTATTATTAAATTTAAGATAATTTTAAAAATCACATCAGAAGGAAATTGGCTCGATCGTATCTGCTCTTCCCTTGTTATAGGTCATTCTACATATTTCTAAAGTTTATCTCCATTCAATCATTCCATTTGTGTGATTTGATTAAACGAATTTTCTATTCTCTTATGTTATCATTGCTGTGTAGACAGCAATTTGGTAATTTGAATCTTTCGAGTCATGCTTTTGATAATGGTAGTCAAGAGTTGCTTTTATACAGAGAAATTGGCCAAGACTATTAATTAATTAAATTCTTTTTCTCTGAGCTAATTACTTTTTCTCTCGATAGACAATTTAATTCTCTTTATGCACTCAAGTGCATAGTAATATATGGGTTTATAATTTTGTCTAGAAATAAATCAAAATTGATAAGGAGTTGGCCGGTTACTTTAGAAATCCTATCCCTGAAAGATAATGTAACAGTGTCCTCTAATCTGGGAGAGGTGTTTCAAGCTAATAGTATTTAACTTAAATTGTCATTACAATCTTAATCATAAGGTGACATGCTATACTGATATTCAAGTTATTATTACAATATATAACTTCAATTATAATTATGTATCTTGGATCTTGGGTTTATTTCTTTTATTTTTTTATAGTAGATCTTGGATCTTATTGGATCTTCTAAACAGAGCACCACATGGTTTAGATTGTAATAATAATTTAAGTTAGATACGTCGGCAAACGAAACAGATCGAATAATATATAGTGAAGCTGACAATTTAGTGTGTGGGAGTTATGGAAACCACATGGGTAATAAAGGCTTGACTGCTTGAGTGTTTTTTTTTTTTTTTTTTTTTTTTTTTTTTTTTTTTTTGGAAGAACTCAAAAAGTAAAGAATATGTTACGAGGCCGTAAGAGGAAGTTTATTCTTTCTACAAAAATTGTAGGGACACTTCTTCAAAAAAAAAAAAAAAAAAAAAATTTGGCTCAAAACTTTTTTATAGAGAAATGCTACGCGTATTAATTTTTTTATTAAGAGATGGACACTAATTAGACGATGTAGAACTTATTTATTAATACCCGTACCATTTTTCTTTATTAATTGTTTTAATCATCTTCAATAAATAAGCCCTACATCATTTTATAATAGTATACATCTCTTGATAAAAAATTTAGTATTCCTAGCATTTCATTTTTTATAATATAGAGAGTAAAAGGATCTGATGAAAGTATATTCAATTTCCAATTGTAAGATGTTACCTTTTTAATCGATGACATTTTTTAAGCATGTTGATGTTTAGAAACAACATAAATTCTGTAATTTGAGAATCTACAACTTTTTTTAAAACCGTAAGAGATCTTAATCCCAACTAGACAACAACCACGCAAACATAACTCAAGCAAACACAAGAGACACTGTTGAGTCTTTTATTATCCGCAGTACCCAAATTTCCATTATCAACAACATTTTGGAGGCTATTTATTTGGTTCAAGGACTTGCTCAACCTTGGCTTAATTATACGCCACTAAATTTGCTGTGGATCAGATGTTGAGCCCCTTCAACCAGTCCTCGGACCACCTCACCGGCAGGTAAAATTTCCTCAATAAGCCCTACACCTTCGCCAGCATACAGCGCCATGCTTTTAATGTCACCTGTGGTCGTCAAATTTGGAACAGTACCCGCAAACTGCCAAATTTCTTTTTCCTGATAAAAAAAAAAAAAACCACCCTATATAAGCACAATTGATATATTCGCATATGTTACGATTCTAAGTGTTTTACATCATTTATGTACAATCTTAATATATCAGTTCGTCGAGTAATGGTTCAAATGGGTCGTGGCTTTGCCATCGAGTCACAAAGATGATGACCAATAGGTTAGGAAAAATGTCTCGGTACAGTGTAAATATGAGCATAGTATTAAGTCATCGAATAGTGAGAGATGAGTGGAACCGACAAAAGTGAAATGGTCTGTATTGAATCAATCCATGAAAAGGAGCCAAAAAAAAAAAGAAAAAAATTGTTAGATTCTCACCACGCCATGTATTGTTGAACGACCTATAACAGGCTGGTTGGCTTCATTCTCATGAAGAGGAAGGAATTTCCATTGATTGAAGAAAGGTGTTTGCAGGACACGTTGAGGTCCCCGGGCCACCTTGCCCGACCAAAAACGTTGGTATATTCAGTTTGGTCGGCTTCAATCAACTTCCTCTTGTATGTAGGGTGAGCATAGCTTTCACTAGTTGCAACAAACCTGCAAAACAATGCTAATTCAATCATCATAATCCTGCTAACTCTGAAGCAAACTCACAGAAGAACCGTCCAAGTATTGGACACCATGTGCCATTTTCTTTGTACAAACATTGAAGGTGACATTCCATCACGCCCACGCTGCAAATTAACATCATCATTCCCAGAAGATAAATGTTATATGCACTTTCAAGTGTATACTTTATAACATGCTCATAAAAATTATCCTTGAATTTTGGATGGATTGTCATTAAATTTTAAAATTAATGCTGATTTTCATTATTACGTCAGAAAGCTGCGCGTTTAAGATTGTGCAATTGAAAGTATATATAGCATTTCTCTTTTCAAAATAAGTTTTTGAAATAAACGATGATTTAATAATTCCCTCACAGCGCGCGGCGCGATAGCTCAAATGAGTTGTTTAAATTTGGTTAATGTAAATTGAAATATTCCAAACCTTGTGCCGAGGCAGACGCCTTGAGCACCGAGGGCGAGCGCAGCAACATAACCACGTTCGTCCACAATACCCCCGGCAGCGATAACGGGAATGTCTTGATCCCCAACAAGATTAACCACCCTTGGCAATAATGCTATCAAACCCTCCTAAAAATAATTGAACAACACAAGGGGTCAACTTTTACTTAATCATTCAATTTAGCCAGCATTATAATTTCATCAATGAATCACATCTTTGATCAACTATTTGGATTTAAGGAATTGTATATAATTAATATAATACCCTATAAATTGTACAAGATTTTCTTCCCAAACAACAAGCTCATGATAAATGTATAATTGCACAAGAATGTAACTATACTTCCAATAGCAGCAACAAGCATAATATACCTGACCAATTACATGCCCTCCTGCTTCAAGTCCTTGGACAATAATTGCATCTACACCAGCATCAACTGCCTTTTTTGCTTCTTCGAAACTTCCAACCTATAATAGAAATAGTTGTAGGATAAAAATATAGTTTATAACATTACTCGTTTGTTTTATTATTTTCTCCCAAGACAAAAATAGGTAGAAAACACTTACTTGGGGTACAACCTTGACCCCAGCACGACGAGCCTCAAGTAGAAGCTCCTGGGAACATTCACCCCATGATATTTGCAAGACAGCTACCTTCTCATCCAGAATAGCCTTTATGTTTTCCTTATGTGGAAATGTAAGAACAACACCAACACCAAATGGTTTGTCTGTTAAGGTTCGTGTTTTCCTTATCAACTCCCGTAAGTAGTCCGGTGACTCATGTTAAAGAAAAATTAATTTGGAAAGATGAACAATGTACACTCAAAATTTCAAGTTAGAAAAGTACTAGTGTATTTTATAAATCTAATAGTACTAAAAAGGGAAAGTTTAAGTTGTTTCTTGGTCCGACGCATGATGTTGTATTTATTTCTTTTTTGTTTAGACTGTCATAATTATCATTGAGTTTTTATTTTATTTTATTATTATTATATTTTTGTTTTTTTTATGAACTCTTAAGAAAATGTTTGCTTTCATCCTCTAGTCTTCCTTCTATTCTCCCCATTTTCAACCACTGGATATATGGGCTCATGTGTGAGACTCACATAAACCCCACAAATCTAATGGTGATTTTGAAAATTGAGAAGATAGGAGAAGAACCAAGGAAGAATGTATAGCAGGTCTCTAAATTCTACCATTTAACAAAACCAAGCTTGTGATAATACTTGAGTAGTGGAGCATCTGTTCATCATCAACACTATGGTGTTTAGTCCTCATCCAATGTTCACTGAGCTTTAAGAAGACTACCTTAATTACTATGGTGTTTATATCATGTGGGCCTAATATTGAAGAACTTTTCCCCCTCTCAACCTTATCTCTAATTATAGATCAGTAGATGGTGAGATAAGGATCACAACAAGTGGGTTAGTACTATAATATAAATTAAATGAATAAATTCATCCATTCCTATTAGCTTAAATTTTCAAAGTAAGCAGTAATTTAACATAGTATCAAAGCAGATGTCGTGAGTTTAAATCCTGTTTTCGCCATTCACCAATTCCAATTAAATTTTTCACGTATTAAGCCTCAAAATTTTAGAATAAGTACTAATTTAACGGGTAGAACTTAGAAGTCTATCTCCTCCAACAACTTCCTTCCATCCTCTCGTTCTTCAACTGTTCAAAAATACACCCACAAACTCAACAAAGTACATCAATCCGAACTTATTCGAAATTTGTGCTCTCATCTTATTCATGTATTATGCCCACAAATTTGTGAGAGTGATTCTTATTAGGAAAATTCATACAAAACATTTTCTGGATACTAAGTTCTACAATCTTAATTAATTTTGATGAATTTTAGAAACAATTTACAGCTAAAACTCTCTATAAATAGTAGAATATAAACAAGAAACAAATGGTGGGAAAATAACTGATAAGGAAAAAGATAAATACCTCCCATGATACCAACCTCCAAACGTGGGCCCTGCTAAAGGAGTTGGATTCACCCCTGCTATGAACCCTCCTGCTATGGTGTCGATCACTCCCACTACTCCCTGCATTCGTGGGATGGTCTGTCCTCAATTCTCCGACCTCTCTCTGCGCACCCTGTCTTGACATCTATCGTTCTTGTAGTCCGCAAGGATCTTCTCATCCTCCTCTGAGAAATCGCGACCTTCGTATCCGTGTAATTGGCCCTGAACTCCATACCTCCCCCTATCCGCTGGCCTTGGAGGGTGGCCCCTATGGGCATCATTCCTTCTGTCATGTCTCCGATTTTTGTACCTCTACAACTCCTACCTCTGACTCCCGTCTTGTTTCTCCGGGGCACTCTCCTCGATCCGAGGATTTTCATTTGTGCATTGAAACGCCTGCTGTCTTTGTCCTACCATGAATCTGGCTAACTTCCCGTTTTTTATGAGCTTCTCGATCTCCATCCGTAACGTGATACAATATTCAGTGTAGTGGCCATGGCCCTAATGGAATTCGCAGTACTTGTTCATGTTGCGCTTGTGGGGAGGGGTTCGCATTGGCGGGGGGTGTGTTACTTCTGGTAGGGCGTAGATCTCATGCCAAATCTCCCTTAGGTTGGTGTTCAAAGGGGTGAAGTTGAATTCCTTTAGAACGGGGTCCTTCTTCCTATCCTTTTTCTACTCTTTCTTGGGTTGGGACTCAGTTGGAGGGGCTTCTATTTTCACACTCCCTAACTGGCTTTCCCTTGCTGCCGTGAAGGCCCATATTGTTTCTTCCCTGTTGATGTACTCCGCTACTTTATCCACAAACTCTTGGAGGGTGGCAGGCGGTCGTTGTGCTATTTCAGTAGCTAGAGAGCTTGAAGGGTGGACTCCGTGCATGAGAGCCATTAACACCAAATCACCAAGTGCCTCTGCTCTTCCAGTTTCTCTCTATTGAAGCGATCTACATAATCTTTCAAGGACTCGGCATCTTTCTACTCGATGGTCATCAAGTGCGTTACTAGCATTCTCCATTTTCGCGTGGACATGAACTGGTCCAAGAACATTTTTGCCAAGCCCGTGAAGCAATCGATTGAGTTCGGAGGAAGAATGGTGAACCATCCACGAACGGTCCCCTTCAGGGAGAGAGGAAAAACATGGCAGGTGATCTCGTCAGGGGTCACGTGTAAAGCGACATGGGTGCGGAATGTTTCAAGGTTCTCTCTGTGATCAGTGCTACCGTCATATGGGGCGACATTAGGGACCTTAAACTTTTTGGGTAAAGGGTAATTGAGCACCTGTTGGGTGAATGTCAAGTTCGTGCTTTGGAGGACATCTTCCACCATTGTGTGCTTCCCTTTTACTTGGCAAGCCATCTCCTTGTACTCGCTTTTCAGTTGGTGGTACAGTGCCCTTAGATCGTCTCATAGTGGTTCCCCATGGGGCTATTCTTTATAAGCGTCGTACTCCTCATGCACCCCTCGCTTATCCTAGTTCCACTCCCGTCTACGTCGTCCTGGCACTCCTCTATCATGGGGTTCAACCTCCGGATGAGTAGATCTTCCGCCCTGCTCATACATGGATGTATACTCTATTCTGAAGTGTTCTTCAATTCATAGCCTTCGTCTTCGTAGGATCCTTTTCCATAGTAACTAGGCATGTAGTCTTTCCCGCAATACCTTCCAACGCTATCCTCGTGTTGGTTTACATATCTGTAACTATCCTCGCGGCGGACTCGTTCGTTCTCGCTGTGATAGTGACCGCCGCCACAATACCGGCAGTCCAATACATAGTAGACGTGGCTGTGTTTCCTCATAGTACTACTCATTCTGCAGGTAATAGTCTTATGGCATTGTCCCCATCCTGTAGGCATCATAAGGATACATCTCTTGTTTAGTATTCGGTTGAGGTGGGTCGCTCTGCGTTTCTACTCCTGGCTGTTCGGGCGGAAGGCCTTGGAGGAGAGCATGTCGTTCCAATTCTTCGTTCCAGAGGACGAGATTTCGAATATACTCCTGCTCCTGCTCTAGCTACGAGGCTAGGTAGATTAGCTGGGATTCTGGACGATCCTGCTTCGTTGTGGCGTCTAGACCTCGTTTGGGATATGGTTGGATTTTCAGGGGGTTTGAGGGCCTAACGAGTTTGAAGATGTTAGTCACCGTACGTGTTGGTGGGGGAGTTGAGGCTCCGTCGGTCGACAACTGTTCTCCTCGTATGCGGGCATCCATACCGTTAGTGGCAGACATTTTCTTTTTTTAAGGCGAAGAGACTAAGTTTCACACCGCGTCCCTTCCCACAGACGGTGCCAAACTGTTCACACAGTTTGCCGGCCACTAATTTGGATTGCCCCAGAGAGAATACAATTGGATTAGAACAAATCTTCTCTTCTCTTTTATTCCCTTTTCACTTTTCTTTTTTTTTTTCTCTCTCTTTCTCTCTTTCTCCCGTATATTTCTTCAACCCTTTCTCTCTATCGGGATTCAAACCCCTATTTTACCATAAGTGAACGCGTGTCCCCGATTGGGAGAGGGATGGTCTTGATAGACCCACCTGTCTTCCGTACCATGGGTATGGCTTCTCTATGTACAACGGGCCTGTAATGAGGTGAAGATTTGACAGAATTCGTTTGACATGATAGCTCATTTCTCTTGATTGGACATTTGCTCTCCCTTACATCGAGGTTTAGTGACCCCTTCTCTCGATCCTAATGAGAGCGCCGAGGTTTGCTGTAAGATTCAGGGCTCACGGAATGGACGACCTTCATTACGCGTACCCGAAACTCATAGGTCTACTACGAAAGAAGAGAGTGGGCGTGGGTGACTTCGGAGCTTCCAATTTTACATCTTTGGGCCACTAGGCTGATTTGTGGACGCAGATGAGGCCCAGGGCCATAGGCCTTTGGGCCTTTGGGATGACTCGAGACCACTACACACGTGGGATGCTTAGGTTCGGTAACTTCTGCGTTTGGTCGATCCCTGGTCCAACGTTTTAGTGAGATTGTATCGCATTAAAATGGAAACAATAAAGATTAACAACTACTACTTAAAGTTTTATGGAAAAGAAGGTATGAAGAATTCAAGACTAATCGAAGGTAAGAGTTATTTGTAACGGTCTCATGAATAATATATTTTTAGTATAATGTTTCGGCCATAAATGATAGCAGCAAAAATTGAGAATTGAAAAAAAAAAAAAAAAAAAAAAGATATATATATATATATAGAGAGAGAGAGAGAGAGAGAGAGAAAACATAACGATTAGGGAATATAAAGACCCTAGTTGGCCCCAAAGAAAAAACAAAGAATAACACTGAAAAACTAAAATTTTATTGATACTTCAAAAATAAAATGAAAAATAACACATACTAGATACCTTTATATAAGCTTTTGATGGAAACCATGGGTTCTGCTCCCTTTGTTGCGTAAGGAGGAGCCCTCCCCGTGATCACCACCTCCGCCTATTTCAAGGTGCAACGTTTTCAAAACAAGTATTCATTGCTGCAAACATCTCTTCCATGTGCTCAATTTGATCTCATCTCCTTCTACAACTCTTGTTGGGCCGTACTTAGGAACCCCTCCTCCTTCTCCAACAATTCCAACTTGTGGTGAGACATGGTGGAATTTGACTTTGATACCAAGTTGTTACGAACTTAATAAGTTTGAGAACGGGTTTTCAGGTGTTGGACAGTAACAAAGCATGATTTGTCTTCATAAGCTTGCGTATGGTGAATGCATTTGAGTAATACGGTAAGTTAATTCGAGATGTCCTGTAAAATATTTCAAGGAGAATAGAAAAACTTGCTAAAAGGCTCAATGTATTCAATTATTTTAACAATGATATATGAGGCTTATATAAGCTGTTTACATAGTGATCAAAAGGGAAAGAATAATTATACAAATCAAACATCAATGACAGTAATCAGCCATGATATCATGGGATTGTGTATTTACAATATACTTTATAAAAACTACATCAATCTTTCCTTGTGAGTGCACATCTTCATATCTGTCAGCTAAGGGAAAAACAATCTTGTTTCCTTTGCTACATCATTGACAGATGTTAATGCTGGATATGTTGGATCACATGAATCCTCATCTGCTACATGATCCTTGTCTTTATGGTGAGGATGGGTTGGCTGCATGCTCTATGACGCTTGGGGTTTGACCTGGAAGCTTAGGTGGCTTAGGTGTGTCATGTAGCCTCTCAAATACGACATTATGCCTTTATTCATTCAACAACCGACTTATATTATATTATATAGCCTTACAACCTCAACAATTCAATTTTTGTGGACATACGTTTTGATTTTTGTTTTTTTTTTTTATATAAATAAAAAAAAAATTCAATTTTAAACCTAACACAACTATTATGTAACTTTGTGCTACATAAGTAAAAGTTGGCTCTTAAATGGACCTTAGTTGATTCCTATTATATCTTTTTTTAAAATAGAAAAATCCTATCATATCTCTTTTTAAAAATAGAAAAATCCACATGCTTACGTGGTCCAAACCACCCGTCAGTTATACGTTATTGAGGTTTTTGATCATTGACTATTTTGAGCCGGCTGTAATTATTATTTCTTTAATACAAAAAAAATTTAAAAAAAAAAAAAAAAATTGTTTTATCTCATTGTCTTTTTTATTCTTATTAGTCGGTGAGGATCATGGCCAGTATGATATCGTAGTTTGCCCGTTGCTGCACATGTAGTAAAGCCTTTTTGTTTTTGTTTTTTTTGTCTATTGTCTTTTTTTATAACGGATCGAAACTCTCACCCTTGACAGGTAGGTAAAGGTAAGGTACTTCCGTTTTGACAATGAAGAAGGTAAGGAGAAGTCAGACGTATTCAACCATTAAATTGGTTAATTGAAACAATGTTCCTTTAAACTATCAAAAAAAAAAATTATCACTGTCTCCAATAATGAAAATTAAGTAACACTTTGGGGGTTTAAGTAGACTTTTTTCAAAGAGTAATTTTGCTTAATCGACTTAATTGACTGGTTGGCAATCTCAAGTATTATTTAAGAAGCTAAAATTATTTTTTTAAGGAGAAAAAATAAATGTAAAAGCTTGTCTATGTTCGACAGTTTGGCTATAAAAGGATTGCAAAAACCAAGCTTTCTCTAAAAAAGTCCCTGTTTGTGTGACCGTGGGAGACAGAGAGACAGATCTAGAGAGATGGATTCCACTTCGGAGAGGATTAAACCTCATGCTGTATGTGTTCCATACCCAGTTCAGGGTCACATTAACCCAATGATCAAGCTAGCCAAACTCCTCCACCACAAAGGCTTTTACGTAACTTTTGTGAACACCCATTATAATCACATGCGCTTACTCAGGTCTAGAGGCCCCGACTCCCTCGACGGCCTGCCGGACTTCCGCTTCGAAACCATCCCCGACGGCCTCCCGCCTTCGGATGCCAATGTCAGCCAAGACGTCCCTAGCCTTTGCGATTCCACCTCAAAGAATTGCCTTGCCCCACTTTGCAACCTTCTCTCCAAACTCAACGACACTTCCTCTTCCAATGCGCCGCCGGTGACGTGTATCGTCTCTGATGGCTGCATGTCGTTCACTCTTGAAGCTGCTGAAGAATTTGGAATTCCAAACGTACTTTTCTGGACGCCAAGCTCCTGCGGCGTCTTGTGCCTTATGCATTATCGCCATCTTGTTGAACGACGTTTAACACCACTAAAAGGTACTATATTCTAAAACTTTTAACACTAATTTGCAAGTGAAAAATACATGGTTTTTTTTTTTTTTTTTCTTTAATGACACGTCATTTTCATATACTTTTTAATGGTTTATTTTCACCATTAATTTAGACTCATTGAGTTTTAATTTTTTTAATAAAAGTTGTTAGTTTTCAAAAATTAAAAAGTCTACTAACAGGTGGTCCAACCGCTCTTAGATTTACCCTCTCACCTTTATCCGCCCAAATTTCCTTAGGGAGGTGCTTTATGGATTACTCATCTCCCACAAAATTTTGTGATTTATCAACTCTCTTGAGGTAAGTACGTGAGAAATACATGTTTCTTTTTTAATGGTTTATTTTTACCCTTAAATTAGAGTCATTGACTTTCAATTTTTTTTAATAAAAGTTGTTAGTTTCAAAAATTAAAAAGTCTACAAAGAGGTGGTCCAATCGCTGCTAGATCTGCTCTCTCACCTTTATCCGCCCCAAATCTCTTTAGGCCTCGTGCTTTATGGATTACTCATCTCCCACAAAATTTCGTGATTTATCAATTCTCTTGAGGTAAGCTGGTGATGGCGAGTGGTTGTACCACCACCCACAAAATTTCCCAAACGGGATGGTCGGGTACGTGATAGGATCACCACCATCTTATTGACTTTTTGGACTTTTTTTTTTATTTTATTTTATTTTTATTTCAAATGTTTCATTGGTGTAATTAAATTTCATATTTTTCTACTAAGAAATTGATAAAAATAAATAAATAAATAAATTTAACCGAGCATAAAATTGATAGATTTTCAAAACGCTTTAACTTTTACTTACATCTGAATAAATAAATTATCAGGGTACCAATTTTTTTACTAAGAAAAACTTATTAAACTGATGTGTAATTCATTCATTGCAGATGCAAGCTATCTAACAAACGGGTATTTAGAAACTGCAATCGATTGGGTTCCTGGGATGAAACACATCCGTCTGAAGGATTTTCCAAGTTTCATTAGAACAACGGATGAGAACGACATCATGCTCAACTTCTTCATACGTGAAACAAAGAGATCTTCAAGAGCTTCAGCCATCATTTTGAACACGTTTGACCCATTTGAGCAAGACGTTTTGGATGCTCTCTCCACCTTGCAACTTCCTCGCATCTACACCGTCGGTCCACTTCTGTTGCTTGCTGATCAGATCAAAGATGAACGACTAAAATCAATAGGCTCCAATCTATGGAAAGAAACCCCGGGATCGGTGGAGTGGCTAAATTCAAAAGAACCCAACTCCATAGTGTACGTGAATTTTGGCAGCATCACTGTAATGACACCCCAACAACTCATTGAGTTTGCATGGGGACTCGCCAATAGTGAGAAACCCTTCTTGTGGATTATAAGGCCTGATCTTGTTGTAGGCGATTCAGCCGTTCTTCCTCTTGAGTTTCTTACAAAAACGAAAGATAGAGGCATGTTAGCAAGTTGGTGTCCTCAAGAAGAAATCCTCAAGCACCCCTCAATCGGAGGCTTTTTGACACATAGCGGGTGGAATTCAACGCTCGATACCGTGTGTGGTGGAGTCCCGGTGATCTCATGGCCTTTCTTTGCCGAGCAACAGACAAACTGCCGGTATTCTTGCACCGAATGGGGCATTGGGATGGAGATAGATAATGATGTTAAGAGAGACGATGTTGAGAAGCTTGTGAGGGAGTTAATGGAGGGTGATAAATGTAAAGAAATGAAGAGGAAGGTAATGGAGTGGAAGATAAAAGCCGAAGAGGCTGTCAAGCCTGGTGGTTCTTCTTACCAGAACTTGGACAAGTTGATTGCCGATGTTCTCCTTGCCGGAAATGTTTAAACGGAATTTGGATTAGGTGCCGTCAAAAGACTACAACATTTGTCTTGTAAGTTCTTTTAGAACTATTTTTTTTTTTTTTTTACACCTAATCCAAATCGGTTTAAACCAAACGAAGAATTAGCAACGAGTAATATTGCTCCAAACGTGATGTGACTATTAAAATTATTATTAAATTTGAAATAATTTTAAAAATCACATCATAAGAAAATTGGCTCGATCTTATCTGCTCTTCCCTTGTTATAGGTCATTCTACATATTTGTAAAAGTTTATCTCCATTCAATCATTCCATTTGTGTGATTTGATTAAACGAATTTTCTATTCTCTTATGTTATCATTGCTGTTTAGACAGCAATTTGGTAATTTGAATCTTTCGAGTCGTACTTTTGATAAAAGTGGTCAAGAGTTGCTTTTATACAGAGAAATTGGCCAAGACTATTAATTAATTAAATACTTTTTCTCTGAGCTAATTACTTTTTAATTCTCTTTATGCACTCAAGTGTATAGTAATATATGGATTTATGTTTTTGTCTAGAAATAAGTCAAAATTGATAAGGAGTTGGCCAGTTACTTTAGAAATCCTATCCCTGAAAGATAATGTAACAGTGTCCTCTAATCTGGGAGAGGTGTTTCAAGCTAATAGTATTTAACTTAAATTGTCATTACAATCTTAATCATAAGGTGACATGCTATACTGATATTCAAGTTATTATTACAATATATAACTTCAATTATAATAATGTATCTTGGATCTTGGGTTTATTTCTTTATTTATTTATTTTTTTTATAGTAGATCTTGGATCTTATTGGATCTTCTAAACAGAGCACCACATGGTTTAGATTGTAATAATAATTTAAGTTAGATACGTCGGCAAACGATACAGAATAATATATAGCGAAGCTGACAATTTATTGTGTGGGAGTTATGGAAACCACATGGGTAATAAAGGCTTGAGTGTTTTTTTTTTTTCGTTTGGAAGAACTCAAAAAGTGAAGAATATGTTACGAGGCCATAAGAAAAAATTGTCCTCCAAAAAAGTTTATTCTTTTACAAAAATTGTAGGGACACTTCTTAAAAAAATCAAAAGACGATTTTTGGTTCAAAACTTTTTTATAGAGAAATGCTAAGCGTGTTAAATTTTTTATTAAGAGATGGACACTAATTAGACGATGTAGAACTTATTCAATAATACCCGTACCAATGATAAAAAAATTAGTATTCCTTTTTTATAACATAGAGAGTAAAAGAATCAGATGAAAATATATTCAATTCCCAATTGTAACTTGTTACCTTTTTAATCGATGACATTTTCTAAGCGTGTTGATGTTTAGAAACAATATAAATTCCGTAATTTGAAAATCTATAATTTTTTAAAAAAAAACTTTAGGAGATGTTAATCCCAACTAGACAACAACCACGCAAACATAACTCAAGCAAACACAAGAGACACTGTTGAGTCTTTTATTATCCACAGTACCCAAATTTCCATTATCAACAACATTTTGGAGGCTATTTATTTGGTTCAAGGACTTGCTCAACCTTGGCTTAATTATACGCCACTAAATTTGCTGTGGATCAGATGTTGAGCCCCTTCAACCAGTCCTCGGACCACTTCACCGGCGGGTAAAATTTCCTCAATAAGCCCTACACCTTCGCCAGCATACAGCGCCATGCTTTCAATGTCACCTGTGGTCGTCAAATTTGGAACAGTACCCGCAAACTGCCTAATTTCTTTTCCCTGAATAAAAAAAAAAAAAAAAAACACCCTATATAAGCACAACTGATAAACTGGTATATGTTACGATTCTAAGTGTTTTACATCATTTATGTACAATCTTAATATATCAATTCGTCGAGTAAAGGTTCAAACGCGTCATGGCTTTGCCGTTGAGTCACAAAGACGATGACCAATAGGTTAGAAAAAATGTCTCGGTACAGTGTAAATATGAACATAGTATTAAGTCATCGAATAGTGAGAGATGAGTGGAACCGACAAAAGTGAAATGGTCTGTATTGAATCAATCCATGAAAAGGAGCCAAAAAAAAAAAAAATTGTTAGATTCTCACCACGCCATGTATTGTTGAAAGACCTATAACAGGCTGGTTGGCTTCATTCTCATGAAGAGGAAGGGATTTCCATTGATTGAAGAAAGGTGTTTGCAGGACACGGTGAGGTGCCCCGGGCCACCTTGCCCGACCAAAAACGTTGGTATATTCAGTTTGGTCGGCTTCAATCAACTTCCTCTTGTATGTAGGGTGAGCATAGCTTTCACTAGTTGCAACAAACCTGCAAAACAATGCTAATTCAATCATCATAATCCTGCTAACTTTGAAGCAAACTCACAGAAGAACAGTCCAAGTATTGGACACCATGTGCCACTTTCTTTGTACAAACATTGAAGGTGACATTCCATCATGCCCACGCTGCAAATTAACATCATCATTCCCAGAAGATAAATGTTATATGCACTTTCAAATGTGTACTTTATAACATGCTCATAAAACTTATCCTTCAATTTTGGATGGATTGTCATTAAATTTTAAATTTAATGCTGATTTTCATTGTTACGTCAGAAAGCTGCGCGTTTAAGATTGTGCAATTGAAAGTATATATAGCATTTCTCTTTTCAAAATAAGTTTTTGAAATAAACGATGATTTAACAATTCCCTCACAGCGCGTGGCGCGATAGCTCAAATGTGTTGTTTAAATTTGGTTAATGTAAATTAAAATATTCCAAACCTTGTGCCGAGGCAGACGCCTTGAGCACCGAGGGCGAGCGCAGCAACATAACCACGTGCGTCCACAATACCCCCGGCAGCGATAACGGGAATGTCTTGATCCCCAACAAGATTAACCACCCTTGGCAATAATGCTATCAAACCCTCCTAAAAATAATTGAACAACACAAGGGGTCAACTTTTACTTAATCATTCAATTTAGCCAGCATTATAATTTCATCAATGAATCACATCTTTGATCAACTATTTGGATTTAAGGAATTGTATATAATTAATATAATACCCTATAAATTGTACAAGATTTTCTTCCCAAACAACAAGCTCATGATAAATGTATAATTGCACAAGAATGTAACTATACTTCCAATAGCAGCAACAAGCATAATATACCTGACCAATTACATGCCCTCCTGCTTCAAGTCCTTGGACAATAATTGCATCTACACCCGCATCAACTGCCCTTTTTGCTTCTTCGAAACTTCCAACCTATAATAGAAATAGTTGTGAGATAAAAATATAGTTTATAGCATTACTCGTTTGTTTTATTATTTTCTCCCGAGACAAAAATAGGTAGAAAACACTTACTTGGGGTACAACCTTGACCCCAGCACGACGAGCCTCAAGTAGAAGCTCCTGGGAACATTCACCCCATGATATTTGCAAGACAGCTACCTTCTCATCCAGAATAGCCTTTATGTTTTCCTTATGTGGAAATGTAAGAACAACACCAACACCAAATGGTTTGTCTGTTAAGGTTCGTGTTTTCCTTATCAACTCCCGTAAGTAGTCCGGTGACTCCTGTTAAAGAAAAATTAATTTGGAAAGATGAACAATGTACACTCAAAATTTCAAGTTAGAAAAGTACTAGTGTATTTTATAAATCTAATAGTACTAAAAAGGGAAAGTTTAAGTTGTTTCTTGGTCCGATGCATGATGTTGTATTTATTTCTTTTTTGTTTAGACTGTCATAATTATCATAGAGTTTTTATTTTATTTTATTATTATTATATTTTTGTTTTTTTTTATGAACTCTTAAGAAAATGTTTGCTTTCATCCTCTAGTCTTCCTTTTATTCTCCCCATTTTCAACCACTGGATATATGGGCTCATGTGTGGGACTCACATAAACCCCACAAATCTAATGGTGATTTTGAAAATTGAGAAGATAGGAGAAGAACCAAGGGAGAATGTATAGCAGGTCTCTAAATTCTACCATTTAACAAAACCAAGCTTGTGATAATACTTGAGTAGTGGAGCATCTGGTCATCATCAACACTATGGTGTTTAGTCCTCATCCAATGTTCACTGAGCTTTAAGAAGACTACCTTAATTACTATGGTGTTTATATCATGTGGGCCTAATATTGAAGAACTTTTCCCCCTCTCAACCTTATCTCTAATTATAGATCAGTAGATGGTGAGATAAGGATCACAACAAGTGGGTTAGTATTATAATATAAATTAAATGAATAAATTCATCAATTCCTATTAGCTTAAATTTTCAAAGTAAGCAATAATTTAACATGGTATCAAAGAGATGTCGTGAGTTTAAATCCTGTTTTTGCCGTTCACCAATTCCAATTAAATATTTCACGTATTAAGCCTCAAAATTTTGGAATAAGTACTAAATTAACGGGTAGAACTTAGAAGTCTATCTCCTCCAACAACTTCCTTCCATCCTCTCGTTCTTCAACTGTTCAAAAATACACCCACAAACTCAACAAAGTACATCAATCCGAACTTATTCTAAATTTGTGCTCTCATCTTATTCATGTATATGCCCACAAATTTGTGAGAGTGATTCTTATTAGGAAAATTCATACAAAACATTTTCTGGATACTAAGTTCTACAGTCTTAATTAATTTTGACGATTTTTGGAAACAATTTGCAGCTAGAACTCTCTATAAATAGTAGAATATAAACAAGAAACAAATGGTGGGAAAATAACTGATAAGGAAAAAGATAAATACCCAATCAGGGGCTCGGAGGAGACCAAGTCCACCGGCGTTAGCAACGGCGGCGACAAGCTCCGGGCCGGAAATATCGGGCCCCAGTGGTGCTTGCACTATGCCGTACTCAAAACCCAAGATCCCTCTCCAACCCATCTCTCTCCGTCGGAGGCAAGCCCGCAGGGTTTTTGTATTGTAAAGGGATTAGCTCTTTGTTTACCACCACAGTGGCTTTGGGCAAAGCTGATGAGCATTTATATATTCTCCGGTGGCAGCACGCACTGAGTCAAAAAGCCGGGGGGACGTGGCCGAACTCGGTTCGGTTTGTTTGGTTGTTAAATAAAAAATATATTTAAAAATCAAAGAAATATTTGAATTCCCTTTGTTTTTTCAGCAATTTAGTATAATATAATAGAAAGAAAAGTACATTTTGGTGACTTCCGCCCAATTCCGTTCTCAACAATGGTGGGAGTACGGGAAGGAATGTTGTTTGTGGCACTATGTTACATTTTGACATTATGTAAGGGAATACTACATTATTTTTCACTCTTACATGAGTCTAGTGGTATGAAAGTGAGTATATCAAATATCTTTTTGCTTTTGCTTCTCAAATATTTTATTTTAGTTTATTATTTTAAGATGGTATCAGAGTCATTTTTTTATGGCCTTTAGCAACTCCTACGCTGCCTTGTAAGAGTATCGAATCAAAGTGAAGGTTGGTGTTTTCTCAACTCTCCCATCACTCCAAACCTCTCCCTGATATTTTTCTTGTTTGTGCTAGCCAATCAAAATTTCTTGATAAAGGGTCACACACCTCCTCCGATAGTTGACAATCCTTCCCAAGCCTTCATGATGTAAGCCAGAGTACATGGGAGTTGAGAGGGTTGTAATAGTATCTTAATAGTATTTTTGGGACTTTTGCTGACATGACACAGGTCACCTAACGATTTTGAGAGTTAGTTAGTTTTTGCCTACGACTGGTGCTATGCGACTTTTTGTTTTTCGCCCGTGAGGGCGCGTGTTTTTTTCGACAACTGTGATTTCGGTAATGGTGATTCCGGAGTTTCTTGATCTGTGCAATTCATCCTTGATGGAATGTTCAATTGGTGAGTTATGGCCAAACGAGCAAATAGGGGTCGTGGAGGGAAGAAGATTTCAAAATTGCTTGTGAAGGAGGCTTCGGCTGATTTGGAGGATGCCTCGCGATCTTTGGATTGTGAGGTAGATTTGAGTGAGGAGGAGGAGAATTGTGAGAATTTGACTTTGTTTTGTGAGGATGTGGATGTTTCGAAGCTAGATGCACAAAGATTGTGTGTTGGAAGCAACTTTGTTTCAGGTGAGGAGGCTATGGAGGTTGTTTCTACCCTTCCTGAGGTGGAGGTTGTGAGTAATCCTGGTGCTTCTATTGCTGAGTCTCCTATTAAGGTTGCTCAAAAGAGTGTAGCTCAGGATTGGAGGTAATTGTTTCGAAATGAGAAATCTATAGTCGCACTGTAGTATTTTGCTTCTTCTCGAGAGGATGGAAGAGTTGTAGTGAAGCCTCCAAAGGAACCAATTGAGGAAGGTATTTCGAAATTGTCTCCTTCTCTGGTAGGTCAGTTTCTTCATAGACCACTTCCTTATTATATTGTTAAATGTACTTTGGAGAGTATTTGGGCTCAATATAGGAAAGTTGAGGTATTCTTGTTGGAGAATGGTTTATACTTGTTTAGATTTGCTGATGAGAAGACGCGAGATAAAGTTATGGAGGCAAAAGTCTGGCCTATGCCAAAAACTTGTTGTGCAAATTTTAATATACTCGCAAGTGCACGAATCATTTGCAATATAATGTTTTACAAGTGCGAGGTCAAACCCACAGGGAATTGTGTTTTTGAAGAACAAATTATAACTAAACTAATTAAATCCTAACCTAGTTCCAAAAAAAGTTTGAATTTTAAGTTTTAAAAATTAAAGGATAAACATAAACTAAATAAAATAAAACAAACGATAAAGACTAAGGTTTGGGAATCAACACTCACCGAATCATAAAAACATACTCCATATTCATCAATATTAATCTGAAGTTCTCACAGATAAAATCATATGTATGCTTTACTATGGTTTTAAAAGTTAATCAAAACCATCCCATGTATCTATTAATTGCACAAATCACCAAAGGAATCCAATATCAATTAAATCATCAGATGTATCCATAAATCACAAAAGATATCAAATTTTAATTGAAACACCTAATGTATCAGTAGAACAAATCACAAGGGATATCCAATTTTTAAACAAATAAAATCAAGGGTTAAATTCACTTTACCCCCTTAAAGTTTTAAGGGTTTTTCAATTCGAACCCCAATGCTTAAAAATCGGCAATGTACCCCTCTAATGTTTTAAAAAATTTCAATTTAGACCCTCCGTTACTAATTTCCGTCTAATTGGACAGAAATCATTCCACGTGCTTCTCACGTGGGATTTTGATGCCCTCTATTCTAATTTTGCCCTCATTAAAACTTACGAAATTACGTAATTACCCTCAATTTCATAGGTTTTAATGAGGGTAATTACATAATTTCATTGGTTTTAATGAGGGCAAAATTGGAGTAACGAACATCAAAATCTCACGTGGGACGCACGTGGGATGATTTCCATCCAATTAGATTAAAATTAGTAACGGAGGGTCTGAATTGAAAATTTTTAAAACATTAGAGAGGTACATTGCCAATTTTTAAACATTGGGGTTCGAATTGAAAAACTCTTAAAACTTCAAGGGGGTAAAGTGAATTTTCCCCTAAAATCAAGCAATCAATTGTATTGAATTATCTCAAATCATCAGTGTATCCTTAAATTACAAAAGATATCCAAGAATCATTCAATCCAATTGAAAAGAAGTAAAATAATTGAAATATAAAACCCAATAAATTGGATAAATGAAGACTTACATAAAAGTTATGTTGTTCTTCATCGGTGAGGCTTCATCCCCAACCTTAGTTGGGAATTTAGCTCTACATAAAAATAAAACATAAACTAAACTAAAGAGAAAAATTGTGAAATTTTGTTCTCTGGGATTGTCTATCTTTCTTGAATGCAAAGAGATCTATTGATAGGCTTAGGAAAGTCCTAGAAGCCCTACTAAACCTAGATAATTCGGAGGTCTTTCTCCCAGTCCAAATAGAAGTCTGAAATCGAAATAAGATTTGTCCAAATTTATGTTCTTTTATTGTGGAATGATTGTGGCATAGTAAATGTCCGAATTAGGAAAATCCTATTTCATAATGAATTGTATTGTTTTAAGTTAGCTTTCCAATGCCACTGATTTCATCCCAATCCGATACTTGAGCAGAAAGTTATGGTCAAAATACTTAGATGCGTGCATAATTTGAAATTTAATCCAATCTGATTTTTACTCCAATTAGATAAATTCCGATTTAATCATTTTATTGATTTGGTTAAACTTAATCACATCATCTAGGTCTTCTTAAAGTGTGGTTTTCCAAACTTTGTAATTTTTCCTTTAAAAGCGCAGTTTTCCTTTAGCAACCTATAAAACACTTAAAACAAAAAACTAACACAAAACATTACCTAACGACCCAAGTAAAGGATTAACTAATGTAAATTAAGGGGTCCAAATATGAAATATTTGGCACTCATCAGCTAACAAACCTCTGATTTTGCATAAATGGACTCTTGGTATGCAGCTTCTTAAGCTTTTTCTATCTTCTGTTCCTATTTGGATTAAGTTGCATAACCTGCCAATTGAGTTTTTGAATGCTACATGTTTGAGTTATGTGGCTAGTGGTGTTGGTAAGCCTCTTTGTGCTTATTCGATTACTGAGGAGCACCTTAGGCTTGGTTTTGCTAGGGTTCTGGTTGAAGTGAATGTGGATTCTGTTTTTCCTAAGGAGATAGAAATTGTTGGTGTTGATGGGGGTAGGGTTTTAGTAGGCATTGAGTATCCATAGCTACCTGTTAAATGCAAGAAGTGTAAGTCATTTGGTCATCTCTCTCATGCTTTTTCCAAGGTTGAAAATAGGTTTCGCTTCCCAAAAATCTAAGCTAGTTCAGAATTTGCATGCTGGTCCTGTTGTGGAGAAGGTTGCTGAGTTGAAGAATGTAGCACCTAGTGTTGTGGTTGAGACTAACTGGAATGTGGTTAGAGCAGCTAAAAAGAACTCATGTTTCTAAGGCTACTGTCAAGGATAGCCAGAGGCATTGGACTAATTCTTTCCATCTACTAGCTAGAGCTGATGGTAGATATGAGTCAGGTAAGGCAAGAGGCTCATGTACTTTTTCTTCTCTTCAAAAAGTTATTGAGACTGCATTGGATGAGGAGATTGCAAAAGTAAAAGGGAAAGGTAAAATGGGGGAAGAGGAGGAGGTCTTGATGAGAGGTTTTTCACCCACCATATGAACTTTTTGATTTGGAATGTGAGGGGTTTGAATCACCCTTCAAAGTAGAAGGAGGTCATGAGTATGATCCAAATAAGACTAGCCTTATTTGTTTGATTGAAACTAGAGTGAAGGAAAACAAAGCCGATAAGGTTAGGGCTTGTATTGTTCTAGATTGGCACTATGTTTTTAACTATGATCAGCATTTTTTGGGAAGGATTTGGATTTTTTGGAAGAATTCCAACTATGAAGTGTCTGTTCTAGACAAGAGTGAGCAAAGTATTAATTGTTTCACTAAGTCTCTTAATAGTAATTTATGTTGTTTTCATTCTCTTGTCTATGGGGCTAACAAGGGGGTGGATAGAAAGCTACTTTAGACAAATTTGTGTTCTATGAAGGGGAAAGTAGGAACTAATCCTTGGATGATTTGTGGGGATTTTAATGTGGTAATGTCCTTGGCTGAGAAATGGGGATCTGACAAGCTTAACTCCTATGAAACTGGGTTTGGTCAGTGTTTGAATGATCTTGAGGTTCTGGATCTTAATTTTAGTGATTGTTTTTACACTTGGACTAACAAAATTGAGGTGCATCGGTTTGTGGCTAGAAAGCTAGATAGGGTTTTGGCAAATGAGTACTAGATGAGTTGTTTTGAGAGTACTATTGTGGAATTCCATTCTGGGGGTATTTCTAATCACTCCCCTGCTATCATCTTAGTAGGCATTCTACAGAGTTTTGGTCCTATACCCTTTAAGTTCTATAACTATTGGTTGGAACATAAAGGGTTTTTGGATTGGGTCTAGGAAGGATGGAACACTCAGGTTGAGGGGGGTCCCAATGTATCAATTGTATGTGAAACTTAGAGATGTGAAAGCTATGTTAATGGAGAAGAATTTGGCATGTTTTGGGAATTTGAAGCAAAGAGTTATTTAGGCTCGTGAAAACCTGAATTTAGCTCAAAATGATGTTTTTGCTACTTTTGGCAGTGCTAATAGACTTCTTAAGGAGAGGGAATGTCTTCCTACTTATGTTTCTATTACAAAGGCTGAGGAATCTTTCTTGAAGCAGAAGGCTAGGACTCAATGGTTGCAATTAGGTGATCGGAATAATAGTTTTTTCCTTAGATCTCTAAAAGTTCAAAATGCAAAGAAAACTATCACCTATCTGTGGGATGAGCATGGTAATCAAGTGGACGATGTTGATCAGATTAAGGAGGTCACTGAGCATTTCTATAAGAATTTGTTAAGTACAAATCAGCTGAAGTTCACTAATGCAAAAGCAGCTCGAATTAGGTAGCTCATTCATGTTGCTATCTCTTCTGAACATGCTGCTATTTTGGAGAAGGAGGTTTCTGTAGATGAAATCAGAGATACTTTGTTTCATATGAAAGCAAACAAGGCCCTTAGTCCTGATGGATTCTCTGCAAATTTTTGTAAGTCTACTTAGGCTATTGTTGGTTTCTAGTTTATTGCTGAAGGAAGTGAATGCTACTATTCTCACTTTGTTTCCTAAGAAGGTAAATCCTTCTGCTATGGGGGATTTTAGGCCTATTGCATGTTGTAATGTTATATACAAATGTATTACCAAGATCCTTTCAAATAGGATGTTGCCATGAACCAGTTTGCTTTCATACCTTCTAGGAGTATTTCTGAAAATGCCTTCCTCGCTCAGGAACTTGTGAGGAATTATCATAAGGACAAAGGAAACTCTTGATGCACTTTGAAGATTGATCTTATGAAGGCTTATGACTTTGTGAATTGGGAGTTCATGATTCATTGTTTACATTTTTTTGGCTTCCCTAATAGATTTCTGAGTTGGATCAAGGAGTGTGTAACCTTTCCTAAATTTTCTTTTTGCATCAATGACACTTTGGTTGGCTATTTTGAAGGAAAGAAGGGGCTAAGGCAGGGTGATCCTATTTCTCCTTTATCTTTTTGTCCTAACCATGGAGGTCTCTTCTAGGATTATGGCTGATCATACAGGTGGTAATTCTAGTTTCAGGTTCCATCCCAAATGTGTGAGCGTAAGGCTTACTCGTTTATGTTTTGCAAATTATCTCCTATTTTTTTCTGAAGCTAGCTTGAGCTCTATAAATGTTTTCAAGGCTGCTCTTCTTGAGTTTGAGGATATGTCTGGTTTGAAAGAAAATCCTTCTAAAAGTTTTTTCTATTGTTCTAGAATTTCAGCTAGAGTGAAGCATGTTCTATTGGATGAGTTAATGATAAAGGAAGGTCATCTCCTTGTGAGATATCTTGGGGCTCCTCTCATTTCATCTAGACTTTCTTCAACTGATTGTGGGGCTTTGCTGGATAGAATTACTGGTCGTATAGACTCTTGGCTCAACAAGAATCTTTCTTATGCAAGTAGGCTCTAGTTGCTATCCTCTGTTTTGCACAATTTACAAGTGTATTGGATAGGAATTGTCATTCTTCCTAAGAAGATTATTAAAGCTATTGAACAAAAAATTCAATAGGTTTCTGTGGAATGGGAAAGATGAAGGGGCAGCAAAGGCTAAGGTTTCTTGGTCTGATCTTTGTTTTCCTAAGAAGGAGGGAGGTTTGGGGTTGAAGAGGCTAGAAGTTTGGAATCAAACTTCTATGCTTAGACATGTTTGGAGCATTTTTGCTAGGTCTAGATCCTTGAGGTTTGAGGCTGGGAATGGAGAAACCATCCATCTGCGGTTGGACTTGTGGCATTCTTCAGGGATTTTGATTTAGCAATATGGTTTTAAGGTTGTCTATGATGCTCAAAGTAATATTGAAGCCAAATGTTAAGTGCTAAAATATTCATATTTTTAGCCCTTAACTTACATATTTTAATCCTTTAGTTTTGGTTAATTTATGTCATTTTAGTTCTTTTATGTGTTTTTCTTGATTTTGTAGGTCATTGAAAGAAAAGAAGCAATTTTGGAAGTCTAGAGCATAAAAGAGCTATTTTGGGAAATTTGGAGGCTCTGGTAGTGCGATCGATCGCAGGGGATCTGCGATTGAGTGCACTACAGGCGAGGACTACAATGCGCAAGGTACCAGTGATTGAGTGCCAGCACAAAGAGGATCGATCACAGACCTGCGATCGATCGAACACGGGCTGCGATCGAGCGCACCCGTGCGTGATGGCCAAGTCAGCCGCCTGCCTTAATAAGGAAAGAGCAATTTTTAAGGTTTTGTAACTTAGTGCGAACTAGGGCTCAAAACCTATGATTTTTAGGGTTTCTAGAGTATTCCTAAGGCCTATAAGTAGACCCTTAAGCCTCTAGAATAAGACACACTTTCCAAGGAGAAGAATTGGAGCTCTTCAAGTTCAAGTTTCAGGTTTATTCTTTTCCTTTCTTTTATTTTATTTTATGAAGATGTTTAACATCAAACTTATGTGTAACTAATTTATTTAGTAGGGCTAGATTGAAGCCCTAGTTATGTTTATTTAATATTTCAATATTGGCGCCCTTGTAATGATCATGTTGTGGTATTTAACTTGATTAATTCCAACTTTCATGAATTCCTCATATGTGTGTGCCTAATCAACATATGCATCTAGTATGGACTAGTTAGTTAAACCAATTTAAATGACAAAGTCCTGGGTTTAATAAAAGTAACAAAAGAAATCCACATCGGGTTCTTGGGTTAATCAACATGGGGAACCGGGAGTATACACCCATGCCCTAGGCCTCATGTGTTTGTCGATTTCCAAAGAAATTATGCTTTCTCAAAGAACAATTTAGTATACAGCCATGCTAAATTCTTTAAGAAATAAAAGAGTTAGAATACACACTCATACCTAACTCGTTGCTTAGGGAAATCTATAGCTTAAGGAGTATGCACCCATGCCCTTAGGTTGACAAACATTAGATATATATAACATGATCAAAGCATTGGCATATTGACATATTATCTAAATATAACTAGTGGTGGATATCAAAGCCTTACCTTTTTATTATCGCCAAATCAAAAATCAATCTTTGTTTTGTTTTACTTTTGGAATTTAATTTTAAACAAAATTTAGCAATCCTCGTGGGAATCACCCCGTACTTGCACACTATATTACTATGTTGACCTCGTGCACTTGCGGGTAAAACATACAATTATTTGCATATTAATTTAGGTAGATATTTGTAACAACAAGTTTTTAGCGCTGTTGCCGGGGATTGCGGCAAATTTTGTTTAGAATTATTTTCCTTTAGTTGTATTATTATAATTTAGTTTTTTTTTTTTTCCTGTTTTTTGTAGTTACTGTTCTCCTCTGGAGGTCTAGAGGTGCGCTCGAGCGCCCAACCAGGGCGATCGAGCGCACCAGTGCGATCGATCACACATCTAGAGAGCAGCACACTTACTGCACTAATTATAGATCTAATTTTTTTTTTTCCTTTTATTTCATGCAGGGTCATTCAAGTCTGCATATTAGTAAGTTTTCTTTTTAAATTTTGTTTTTATTTTCTCTTTTAATTTTAACTTCTTTTGTTATTTTATTTTTAATTTCACACATGTGAGGAGGCATTCCGACGCCCCATGGACCATGTTCATTATGCCATGATCCTTATCACCATGTTAGAAAATGTCCTTCAATAAGACAAATTTCTAACAAAATTAATAGGCATAAGAACACTTCGTTCTCTAGACCGGGGAACGGCCGCTATTTTGATTCTTGTAACCCAACATGGAGCCAACAGTCCAATCTCTCATGGCAAGCTCAAGCTCCCGGAATTCATGCTCAACAATCTCATGGACTACAACATCACTCATATCAGCAATTCTATGATCATGCATATTCCTCTCAATCAGCTCCAGCAATGTCAGGCTGAACCATCTTCTCTTGAAATATTCATCACTTATCACATATTGGTTCTAGGGTTTCAGATCAAACGTTTGGTCAATAACCAATGGTTTTAGATTTGGTCATCGAACGTTCGATGTGATCCTGGTCGAACATTTGCTCTAGGGTTATCATCAAATGTTCAGTTGGGACTAACTTCAGTCCTTTTTTGATCCTACGTGTCCACTGTGGACACGAAGGATCAAAACTTTCCGTTTTGGCACCAGCCAAAACAGTGCGTTTTGATGGACTTGGGGGTTTTATTTTAAAACCCCCAAGTTCTCTTCCCCAAATTGAATGGAAACCAGCTAGATATTCGACAAAACTGCAAAAAAGGTGGACGACCTCACTCCCATCAATGGCATCAACGGCAACATCTTCGATCCAAAACCCAGCCACTCTCCCAACATCCAACGCGAGATTGCCACACCTACACAGTGGTTCTCCAAGCGATGGCTAGGATTTTAAAAATCTGTTTTTGGGTTTTGAGGAAGACAAAGGTAAAGCCTTTTCTTAAACTTTTATTTTGTGGGTTTTGTTGATTCGAAATTATGGAAGTCTTCATTGATTTTCAGTCCTCTCAAGTAAGTTGATTTTATTTTGTTCTCCTCTCTTCGATTTTGAACCTAGGGTTTGAACTAATTGGGGTTTTTTTTTTGCATCTTTTGGGAGGTTGTGTAAAATTCATGGATGATTGTTCTTAATTCGTGTGATTTCCTAGCTCATTTTTGCCTTTTCAGATGCTTAGATTGAGATTTAGGCTAGAAAATTGCATGGCTTTGTGTTTATATATATATATATATATATATATATATATATATATATATATATATATATATATATATATATATTTGGGGTTTTTCTTGTTGCCAGTTTTAATGAACTGATTTTTTTTGCTTTTCTCCCTTATTTTGGCGATAATACAATTAATCTCATTCTCTTTATTCACAAAAAACCTTTTTTGTATCTCATGGGTTATGCTAGTTCCTATTATTTGATTTGCTAGGGGGGGAAAAAGGAAATATGTACATTTTCTATAAACCGAAACAACAAGAAACATAAGATAGGGAAGCTTGTTTATATTTTTCTTTTCTCAGCTTGATTATTCTCTCTCATGTTAGGTATATATTGTTATGTTCAGATAAGATGAACATTAAGAATACAATTTTCAGGAAAGGATCCAGTGAAGACAAATTCTACACTGGGAAGCTGAAAAAGGTTTGTAATTTTTATTTTGTGAAACCCATAAGGGAAATGTGATTACAGCTAATCATTTAGGGTTTCACTGTAGAATGAACAGTCAATGTCGCCAGCGTCTGTAATATTGTCGGCCAAAGAGGATATGGAACCTGTGTAATGTAGGTGCGGCCTTACAACCCCAATTATAACATCCACGACTATAAAAATATCCTGAGAGGCAATTCTATGAGTGTGCTATGTATGACCATAAAAAGGTATTTTAATTTGGCTCCTTTGGTGGTGAGAAATGGTTGTTATTTTGTACTTGTTCCTAATTGTCAAATTTTTTTGTGTAATGACAAAAAGTTGGACAATGTCATTTTTCCAGTGGTATGACGAAGAAACCTGTGCTCATGGAAGGGAGGTCCTACCTGGGTTGTATAAACAAGTTAATTCTCTAAAGGGTGAAGTATCATCACTTAGAGCTAGACTGAGGATCCAAACATATATGTTGGTTTTTTCGTTGGTGATTTATGTATTGCTGATTTGTCTAAGGTTGATGGGGCATTGAGGCATGGAAGGGTTGTGTTTGAGGCATTGATGCGTACCTTTCAATTGTATGTTTTGTATCACCTTACCTGAATTAAGGGATTAGGCAGGCACTTATTAAAACCCCAATAACTTTTTGAATTTGTATAATTATATGTATGTTAATGTTTGCACCGATTTGAATGTGAGCACGCTACATTTGGTGGTGAATTTGTTACATAACTTGTATGGAAAACTTAATGCAAAATATTTATAATAGAGGTATGAATGAATTCATCAACATAACATAATGTGCCAAAAGCGCCACCATTGTCGTACATTGTGGCACATTACATTCATCCACTACAAGCAAAATATAAAAGTCTTTAACAAACGTATGTAAATGGGGAATGTGTTAAGTGTTTAACACAATGAACTCTAAGGTAATTAACACAACATCATTATGCCTATTGCGTAGCCCTACATCCCCAACTCCTTCGTACACATGTATGCACAGGCTGTGATGACCCTGCTTCTACTTCTGCCTGTGGTTCACATTTGGATCCATAGAATGCGTTAACAAAAATAAAAATAAAAAGAATTTCCACAAACATTACTTAGTTAATATTTCACAACATATTTCACATGTATAAGAAATGTGTTTTCTAAAAATATTCGTTTTACCAGTGACTGAGTAGCCCTACGTGTACGAACAGGTTGTGATGACCCTGCTTCTGCTTCTATTTCTGCCTGTGGTTCATATTGGGATCCATAAACTGCGTTAACAAAAAACCCAAAGCATATCTCATAAACCCAAAATGATATTGAATCATGTGAAGGAAAATAGTACTAATGAAAACCCGAAGCATTATTACATTTTGTGGTTAATAGTGGTAATGAAAACCCAAAGCATTGCCTCTACTTTCCATTCCCCACAGTTTCTGGAAAATGGGGTTGCAATTTGGGCAATTGGCCATGCATATATAAGATATATGAAAAAGTTGCACTATACGCATATGCTACTAGCAGCAAATATGCTTTGAAATGAAGCATTGTAATGCATCTCCTTTCTGCTTTGTCTATAAGCACCCTAGTAAAGGAGTAGACCCTGAACCTCTAAAATATGGCTTCTGCGCAAACTGCTATACCAACTTTAGAGTTGCCTAAAAAACTGATCAAGGAAAAACCAGAGATACCACAAATAAAGAATTGTCAATCTATGTAATTCTATCCTATGCATTAGTTGTACAAAATTATTTCTATACTTTGACTTGCACTGTTGCACAATGTCTAACTTTCTACAATATCCACTATTAAATAGAATCCATAGAATGCTCAACATGTTGTATATGCCCTATAACATGCTTTAAAATGAATCGACAAATATGCTTTAAAATGAAGCATTTCCTTCCATTCTATCAACAACAAAAGAACAAGTACACATATTTCACAGGTATATGAAATGTGTTTTCAAAAAAGTATTTGTTTTACTTGTGACTGAGTAGCCCTACGTGTACGAATAGTTGGTTGTGATGACCCTGCATCTCCTTCTACGTGGGGTTGAGATTATGATCCCTAGACTGCATTAACCAAATAATAAGACAAAAAATAATAATTCTTGTACCAAAAAAAAAAATACTAAGTTAACAAATTTTGGTATATGAACTATATGTTGTAAAAGGTCTTCGTTTTACCTATGATTGAGTAGCATTATTTTTTGCTTGCATTTCTTTAGTTTCCACCTCTTCCAGTCTGGGTTCAAAGGTAGGTGACAACCATTGTAATTATGGCCTAAACCCCCGCAATTTCCACCTTTGACAACATATCTACTATGGGTTAGCTTGTAGGTGTTAGTTGGCTCATCTGATGCTCTTCTCCAATCTTTGGTCTACTAAAAGCCCTTCTAATAATAGGTGCCAGAATTTCATCGCATGCATCGTCAGCTGGCCATGTATTTGGACCTTGCATGCCATATACTCGAGCTGCATATCCTTGCATGTACTTATCCATCATGTAATATCCATCTAAATATTCATCCGGCTTTTGCTTATGCATGTAAATTGCAGCACAAGCATGTGAGCAAGAGATCCCATTCAGTTGCCATTTCTCATATGTACATGTGTGGTGATCTAACCTAACTAAATGTTGTGCATCGTACAAGTGGTCGACCTCAAACTCTAATTCATTCTGTCACTGACTAATACAATTTTTTGCTTCATTTTCTACCTCTCCAACTTTTTCTGAATCTTTGCGCATATGGTGTATTGCGCTGATCGGATTTCATTCCTTTTTTGTTGGAAACGTGACATTATCTGCCAACGAATATCTTCAACCATAGTGAGGATGGGCTTACTCCTAGCATCTTTAATCTAAGCATTAAAGCTCTCAGCCAAGTTGTTCAATAACATATCACTTTTGTTGTGGCAACTGAAAGCGTGTCTGGACCATGATGCACTAGGTACACCACTAAGGTAAGCATGTGCACCTTTATCCATCGACATGATCTGTTGCATGTGGTACTGGAATGCATAAATATTGGATGCCCGTGCAGCCCCCCATAACTCATCTTTAAAAGCTTTCCCCGTATAGCCTTTCGTCTTGAAATTTGCAAGTAGGTGCCGAACACAAAAACGATGCTCAGCTTGTGGCAACACAACTTCAACTGCAGTTCCCAAGCCCCTTCACACATACATATAACATTGAATAATATGTAAGAACATAAACAAATAAAAGAACACAATAAGAACATAAACAGTTTATTACACCAAATACCATATGCCTGTCAGACATAATAGTCCAACCAAGCCCGCCTTCGGATCCAACATATATTTCTTCCACCAAAATGTTAATAAACCATTCCCACGACTATTTGGTCTCAGCCTCGGCCACTGCAAATGCAATGGGGAACATGTCGTCGTTGTCATCCTTGCCTATAGCACACAACAAATGCCCCACATATTCCCCCTTTAGATGACAAGCATCTAAACAAATGATGGGCCTACAACTATACTTGAACCCCATCTTACATGCATCAAGGCAAATATACATTCATTGCAATAATGCTCTATCTCTATGAATGAAGCACTACTACCAGGATTGGTGCTGAGTAACGTTGACGTGTATCTCCTTGTGAGGCGATATTGCTTAGAATGGCTATCAAAAAGTTGATGTAATGTCTCCTTCTTTGCTCTATAGCAACGAGCAATGGGAACATCTACGTTGCGATCTCTCTTCACCCTCTGTTGTAATGCATATGGGGTCCATGTGGGATCATCTTTGAAGTCCTTTTTATACGTACGAACAAGATACTCGACATCACATCTGGTGTTTTCGTAACGATTACCACATACATGCGTCGGGTAGAAAGTTTTAATTTGTATACAAGTCTTCGTAGCATCAATGGAGGCATGAATCCTTCATCTGTAAACTGCTCCCCAACTACAAACTCCACTGGAATATTTAAGTCATGTTTCTCATTAAACTACTTATACCACTTCTTTTTATTTCCAACATCATTAGAATCACTACCTTGCAAACTTGCAAGACCATCACTTTCATCATCAGATTCATGATCCCCAATTTCGGCTCCTTTCTCACTAATGTTATAGTCAACCTTGTCCCACCAGTTGGCCATTCCATCCTTTCTCTTTATTGCCATCATCATAATAGAATAGGTCTTCATCCTTGCCATTAGTTTCATTGAAGTCATTCAACAGACCCTTGATAACTTCATCATCATCCTCAGCCACTTTGGTCTTCCGTGGCCTACCACGTCTTGTGTTTTTTTACCTGTTTTGGGCATGGTGTCCACACTAACATTAATATTGTCCTCTTCTTCATCTTGCAAAACAGGTTGAGCATCCGGTGTTTTTCTTCTTATTATTCTTACTGAAAAAATAATAATAATAAATAAAAAAGGATCAACAACTACCACAATTCACAAATGAGCAACAACAACAACCATAATCATCGCCCCATCAAGATTGGTAGGGCATCACATATTTTCTAATACCTATGTGTGTGCGCGCGTGTGTGTGTGCGTGTGTGCGCGCGCCCCATGTGACTACTACTACTAAAACCAAAAAAAAATAATAATAATATTGTTTTTTGCCTATATATAATGCTATTCAATGTTCAAGTGTATGCAAAGATATACTTGTCTCATTTCAAAAAAAAAAAAAAAAAGCGTTAATAACAATACAAACAGAATAAACTAAACACCAATAAACTTAAAAGCATATAATCAAGTGTACCTCCTCTTGTGGAGGTTCTTCGCTTGCCTGCTTGCTTGCTTGTAGTTGTTTCGTCGGTGGATGTCCTTTGCATGCTCACTTGGAGATGCACTTGCGGTAGAGGTCCTTTACTTGGCTAGAGTAATTTAAAAGAATAAACTAAACATCAATAAAATTAAAAGAATAGAATCCTGTGTACCTACTTTGGTGGAGGTCCTTTGCTTGCTTGCTTGCTCGCTTGGAGATGCACAGTCAATGGAGGTCCTTTTCTTGGTTGGTGTAACCATACGAGCAACGAGCATTTTCACATTCTCCATCTTGTCCTTCTCCATCTCCATCTCCATCTTCACGAAAAGCCCTAGTTATTTCATCCACCCCACCACCCCCTTCTCCATCTTATCCTTCAAGTGCTTGAAGAAAGCAATGCTCCTCTACCATTACAGCATGGTCTACCATATATTCAACATATAAATGAACTTCTTCTGATTTGTAACTCTCTACAATATTTAAAAAAATCGACGAAGTCTGCATTACTATTCAAAGGTATCACGTGTTCATGATTGTCACTGACATTATACTAGCATCTAACGTCGTTCAAGTATCCTAAATGGCGAACCAGCTCCTTAACTTCTCACAAACTCAAATAGTCAACATCATACTCATTTATTTGATGGACATCACTACCAACGTATGTAAATGGGGTATGGTGCATTATCCCACCATGGTGGATGCTTATATTGACCAGCATATCTGTAAACATATGAAAGAGTACTTATAACAACAACAAAAAATTATCAAACATAAATAATAAATAAATAAAAATCCTAGCATAAAATAAAAAATAACATAATGAGTACCATTTGGATCATATTAACCATAAAATAAATCAAATGATACGGAGAAACTTTTACAATACAAAATGTACCATCAAGGTCACTACAAAAAAATTCAAGCATGTACCATAAAAGCTCCCCACAAAATAAATAAATAAATAAAAATAAAAATGAAGTTGCTAACTAAATACCACCGATTTGTATACATATAAGATCCAATTATAAGTACTAATTTTATGACTCTTCATGAGTTTCTGTGGTGATTAGAGGGTATAATAAACCTTAAACACCAAAAAATAAGACAATTTATCGTCAATATGTTAGGTTGCCTTTGCACTGTGAAGATGTTAAAACTACATGAAAGTTTGCATGTATATATTGACCTGCATTGAAACGTGATAAATAGTGGACAATCACTCAACCCATGTGCCACAAATACCAAACTACCACCCATTCTTGTTGTAATTACTTACAACCCTCTCTATGACTTACAACCAATTGTCAAAGGACAAAACACGACACACCTTCTCACAAACATAGGCTATTATGGACAAAGCCACTAAACCCCAAAAGTTCACAATTAAGAATGGAATAAAGTACCAACAAAAGCAATATGGACCACAAGCATGTAAGGCACCCACTGCCAACGATGCAATAAAGTATATATAAGATTCAAAAACAACATTGCAATAATATATATAAATTCAGCACAGATTCAACAAAAAGCTTGGGGGATTGGGGTTTCAACAAAAAGCTTCATAAAATTACAAGAAAAGGCTTCCATTATAATTTCGAATCAACAAAACCAACAAAAAAATTCCAAAAAATTACCTTCGGATTACACGGAACCCTAGCCGGAACACTAGCCAGAGAACTTTCCTTTGGACGCCGGACGGACTAAGTTTCTTTGGACGCCGGACTGAGTGTTGGCCGATTAGGACACCGTCGACATCGTCTGCTGTCGCTTTTGGCCGTGGGTCTTGCTTTGAGAAGGACGGAGAAGAATTTTCGGGAAAGCAGCTCTTGCGATGGTTAACGATTTTGGGGTTTCAAAATAAAACCCCCAAGTCCATCAAAACTCATTGTTTTGGTAGGTGCCAAATCGGTGAATTTTGATCCTACGTGTCCAATGTGGACGCGTAGGACCAAAAAATGACTAAAATTAGTCCCAATCAAAACTGTGTTTTGATTAGGCCTAATGGTCGTTACCCAAATTTGAGAAAAATTAATGGTGAGAATTTATTTGGCATTTCAATTAACCCATGGAATAAAAAGTCTGTAAAAAATAAATAAATAAAAATAAAATAAAATAAAAAATAAAAAAAAAAAAAAAAGGGATTTTATAGTTTTGGCTGGTTGACTCGGGACTTATAATATATTTACCCTTAAATCAATTGCAAGTAGTGGTTGTTTTTATAAAAATGTTTACCAAAACATTTGTTTTTCCTTAATGGCTGTGATTCCTAATAATTGCTCCTCAGCAATGACTCTTTATAGTCATTGCTAATAAGTGATTTTTAGCAACGATATTTGTGTCATCGCTAAATGTTGTCGCTAATATGTCGTTGCTAATAACCTTGTTGATCGAAATGTTTTTCCCCATGCAGCATATAGCAGGAAGGTATTAGCTACGAGAATATATCATTAGCGATGACAATAATAACTTATTAACAATGACAAATATGTCATCTCTAATATTATATATAAAATAAAATAAAACAGGCATTACTCAATATCTACGCCCCCAATAAATATGGCAAGGTATTAAGCGCAATTCACTAGGTTATACCCACTCATCAACAACGACTCTAGTGAATCGTTGCTGACAACTGCCTAACAGCAACGACTACTGAAGCCAATATTGTTGCTCTGCTGAATATTTAAAAATAAATAAAAATAAAAGTATATATATTCAGAACATGCGTGCTAGCTACTTCTTGGTGATAGTACAAAGTTCAACTGACTGGATAAATAAATAGGTCATTGAGATGAATTAATATGTAAATTTTGAATTTTTTTTTTTTTATTACATATATATCATGCTTTGCACTAATCAATTTTTTATATGGGCTTGATCATGTGCAATGAATAGTACTCCGCGGATATGTCATGAAATACAATTCACCTAACTAGCAAAATTCGTGTAGTCTGTAAATGAAAATTTTGTGACACTATCACATTATTTGAACAATTACAAACATTAAAGTGAATATAAAATGGGAATCATTATTCAAACAAGCCATTGAAATTATATGTAAGATTTCTTTGTGGTTAAGAATAGAAGGCATGCGATTTTTGTTACCTCTGAGTAAGTTTTAGTATTTGAAGTAGTGGAGGAAACCAATATTCAAGCAGGATGGAGATAATGATGAAGAACTTGAGGACAGAGAACTTCACACAGATTATGTTATACAGTTTTAACCACTGTTCTCTTTAATATGGATCTAGTTTCCGTGCTATTGTAAAAACAATAGCACATTTTTTGTCAAAAAATTAACAAGCAAGATTTCATATCACTTTATTTAAGGAAAAAGACATCCTAGCAAATATTTAAACGAAATGAAAAATGACACTATTTGTTCAAGCTCTCTTGTTGAGAAGACAATTGAAAAGTCTGAGAGAGCGCCTCTTGATTTTATCTTTCTTTTATTTTTTGCATTGCAATGTAATTTGAATTCGCATGGGCTCCCGTTGTCATATTTTTTCAACCCTATCAATTTCAGTAACATGCTCAATTAGAAAACCTGGGTGACAAACTGCAATGGAATCATTTTCTAGCATGCTTGGTCATGCATTGTGTGGTAGCCCCAATTTTTTCTGCTGCATAGCCTAGCTCAAACTTGATGTAAGGAGACTGTTGGAATGATGGAGATCCTGGGACAGTTATGCTAATCTACTTGTAGATGTAATGCCGATACAAAACCAAAAAAAAAAATGCAGAGCTTCAAGGAAACTCCATGTCTCCACTCAACAAGCTAAACCTTTAAATCATGGTGCTTGGCTGGGGAAGTGGTTAAGCCTTTCGTTAATGTCAAGTAGGAATTAAGTAGTGTATAACCTTGAGTGTACTCGGTTAGGTTTCTTTCTCCTAAGGCTCTTGATTTCCATAAGCCATAAGGCTCACCTGCGCATAGGTCATTCATGCTCATGTTCTAGGTCATTCATGACCATGTTCCTTGTGTGGTCTCTTTTATGCTTTGTTTATGGAGACTAAAATAGAGGAGGATAAAATCCTCTTATTTTCTATTTTGGCTTTTACTCCAACCATGGTAGAGAAGTTCAAATTGGATTCTTAACTATTCGATAAAATCTCTCTTACGTTCTATTCAAATTGGATAAAATCTCTCAATACGCTTTCTTTAAATAAAGTGATGTGCAATCTAAACCATTAGTTTTTATCACAGATGTGATGTTGTTTTTACAACAGGTTCCATGCTGGATCCCTTTAATATTTTGTCTCAGTCTTACATCTTACTGGACATGAATCGTGTGGAGTGTTGGAATATATTTGATTATTGTATATTATGAGATTTGTTTGTAATCATATTTGATGTAATCGAATTTGATATTATGAGATTTGATTGTAGTCTTCTACCTTTTAGGTTATGAATGTATTCAAATAAAATATTTTCTCCATATTTGTATTATTCTCATCTACCCTAATTATCTTATAAATAGGAGACTGTTATATCTATTGAAAGCATCAAAAGCATCACCAAAAAAATAGAAGCATAATGTAACCCTTTAAGCTTTATCCCGTGAGCATAAGTCAGAGACCAAACCACATAATTCTTTGTGTAAATTCTCTTTCATGGAGGAGAAGTTGACATTGAATGTCGCATTTCGGTGCAGCTATTCAAGAATTTCTTTAGACCAACCACTACAAACCATTTGTCGAAGAAGATGAAGAGGAGGGCAACAAGGAGGGTAAAGCTAAGGGAAGGGGCCATTGTCCCCAAAGATGAGGCGAACGAAGCATGGCCTATGCATTGAAAATGTTGTTGGATATGATTTACATCCATCTTTTTAAATTTTTTTTTTAAAAAAAAAAAAATGCTTAATTCTTTTCTTTTAAAATTCTTTTTTTAAAAAATGGTTTTTTTCTTCAGAAAAATGGTCATTATTTGAAGAAAAATACCGTTTCTTTTTTAAAAAAAAAAAAAAAAAGACCAGAATTTTTTTTTTTTTTTTTTAAATGACCACATAAGAGAAAAATTTGGCCAAAGTTATGTCTCTAAGTTGTATCTCTATCATTTCTCTTAGAATAATACCTAAAATTAATAATTCAATTTAAAAGATTACTAGCTCATAATTGAATTTAACAAGTAATTAAGAGCATGTTAAGATTGTGTCTGAAAAATAGAATTTTTAAGTCAAAATGTGTTTTTTTGGCAAAAATTCTATTCTTAAGCTTTTGCCAAAAGTACGTTTTTGTCATTTTTAGAGTTAAAAAGTCAAATGAAGAAATTTTTTATCAAACGTGCTAGCTTTTAGTTTGGCACAACTTTTTAAGTATTAAAAATACTTCTTACTTTTCTTAAGGCAATCCCAAACAGGCTTTAAATGAGAACAATACTGTAATAATAGTTAAAATGTAAATTAAAAACAATACTGCCAAAAAAGAGATCTAGGGAATGCTTACTCAAAGTTAGCCTCCCCTTTTATCTACTTTTCTTTTCTTTTTTTTTCAATATCTCTCTCAGTCTCACTTCTTTTCTTTTTCTTTTATTTTCTTCTTCTCTTCCCCCCTCCCTCACGTTGGAGATGTTAATGAAAGAGGGAGCGTGGCCAAGACCACAGTTTTCCTAATTGGGCCGAGTCAGATTAGAGTGGCTTGAGGTACACTCAACAACTTTTTAAAAGCCTTCTAGAAGGCTCTCAAAGTTTCTCGTCTATTTCACTGTTGGGCTTTAATGAGTCAATTGCTTTCACTTTTTAAGCAAAATTCTTAGAGACCCGACCTGATCCAAAGTGAGTACTTGGATCATGTTTGTGGGTTAATGGTTAATAACCCTAATAATTGTTAACTGGTTTTAAAAAGAATAATTAAAAAAAAAAAAATCACAACAACGCCATTTCTATGATAATACAATAATACTCTACTATAACATACGACATCGCTTATAATTTTTTATATATATATTTAAAGACAAAAACGATTTCGTTTCATGTATTTTTTATATATTTTTATATAGCGACCGTCTTCAAAAGCTGTTAACGGTTAAGAACCACATGCCTTTTCACCTTAGATCTAAGGATTGATGGTCACGGCCACATTAACCCCGATAAAATAAAAGCGGAATGAAATTTGAGTAGGTAACATTTCTCTATTATTATATATTAAAATAAATAAATAAATTAGGAATTCCTTATTTTGTTAAATGCCAAAACTCAAGTTGAACATCAAAGATACCATAATTGCTTTGAAGGCATCCTCTCTCGACAACCTTTTTGTCTCTTTCTCTGGCCTTTTAAGTAATTTAGGCCAACTGGTCAATAACTCCAATGCCCATCTCCATGCATCAAATAATAATGCATATCTTTGACTTGGAATTTAATACAAATATTTCTTCCACGTTATCCCTCTTTCAATTCCGACCCAATGATTTTTCATAAATTATTCAGTGGGTCACTTCTGTGGTCCTCAAAATACTCTGAAATACTATGTCGTTTCACGGCAGGATAACGCCACACTGCTCTATTAATACCAAATAATAAATAGGTTGGACTACGACACATGCATACATAATTGAAGTCATTTTATTATTTGGATTAAAAAATTATCAAGTGATTAATATTCTAATTTTATTATAAAGCTTCGAAACACGTTCATATATATATATAATTAATTTCTCTTTTAAGAAAGATCGAGGTTGGTGCTAGCTATTTGCGAACCTCCTTGCCCACAACACAGTTCATTGGACCGCTATTACTAATTTGATAGACAACGTTTTCACCGATTTTAAATTTGTAATGTGAAATAATAATTAATTATTTGCTTTTCACATTTTTCTATTTTACAGGTGTAGATCTTTCTGTAATAATATATATATTTATGTTCAGAATCACACTTACTGAAAATAGTTGCACGTGTATGGAGCAGTAAATAATTTAGTAAATAAATATGTTTATTCATCAATAAAGAAAGTAAATTATCTAATATTGAACATCTTTATCCACCATTAAATAGTAGTTGCTTAAAAAAAAAAAAAAAATGGTAGTTATTAGAAGGACTGATTTTCCTTCAAATTGGGTTAGAGGAACTTCCTTCAATCCAGTCTATAAAAATGACATGTATCTATTTTTTTAGTAACATGTGAGATACACATGAGTTTTTAATATTATTTATTCTAACTTTGTCCCTAACATTAAAAAACATGTGCATTTCACATGTTCAAATGACACGTGTTATTTTTATAGATTGGGTTGAATGAAGTTTCTCCAACCCAATTTAGAGAAAAACTCTGTCCTTAGAAAAATATTATTAGCAAGTAGTTATCCTAACAAGTTTTCATATATTACTTCCACATATATAAAACAATTTTTTAGTTTTTGTTTTGGAAAATACTTTTTTTGACAGAAAAAAAAAAAAAAAAAAAAAAAAAAAACGCACAAAATAGATGTTCATTTTTGTTATTTGTTCTCTTGAAAACATGTTTGGTAATTAGCCTAAAAACTAGTACTTTTAAAAATTAAAAATTGAAACCAGTGTTCGATATTTGTGATTTTGAAAAAAATAAAAATAAAAATAAAAGCTAGTACTAGATTTTTGTGGCTTTGAATATATATATATATATATATATATATATATATATATATATATATATATATGAACCAGTATTAGCTAGAGATGTGTCTAGTGGGTTAGATTTGCATAATGCCTCCATACAGTGACGGTCGGATTTGTCTAGCAGCTCCATATCTACCGTCAAATTCGTATAACTCTGTAGTGGTTGCTAGATTTATTTGAGTACGATTCTATAATGATAATTGAATTTTTAATTTTTATCTGAGTACAAGACTTTTCAATTTTTAATTTTTTAAAAATACTTTTCTAAACTTAAAAAAAAAAAAAAAAAAATGGGACTAGAATATATTTTCTCAAAATAATTTACTCTGTCTCTTTAAGTGCATTCAAATACGTCTCATATGGCTTGAATATAATTTTCCTTTATGATCCAACATTGACTTTGATTTTATTAGAATATCTTGGATTCTTGGGACATTGGGCCCATTTTGTGTCATTCACCCCCATTCACATACAAGTTCACTTTTCACCCATGAATTCTTCTGTGAGGGATAAAATACTGGCAAGTTGGTGGGACCGTGGGGTACATATCATAATAATTGGCTCAACTTGGCCTCACCTTTACCTTCTTATAGGATGGGAAACATTCTTTTTCAAGAGGTATGGGTTCTATTATCATTCATGCTAATCTCAGTATCTTTACCATGATCTATCTCTTCAATATGACATTGATTTCTCAATTTTAAGCTATTTAACAATTCACACTTATGAGAATGTCTAGAGTGCAAAATTTGAGTTTCCATTTGTTGCCCCTAATTTCCATTGACCGTCTAATTCCATAAAAGAGATTAAATTTGCAAACCAACCAGCTGAAAAAAGAAAAGAAAAGAAAAGAAAATAGAAGAATTGTAACTATTCTATTTGGAAGTAACCATATATAGTAGCACTTACCAATTGAGAGCCATACAAAAGAGGCCTAAATGGGGAAAATTACAAGCACTCTCTCAAATCTGACTATGTCATAGCCTGATCCAGCCCCATAAAGCATCAGTGAGACCCAATGTAGTTAATACTAATAGGATTGAGGATTCTCATTTCGAGAGTTAAACTCTCACTCTAGTACATGTATAACCACTTTGAAAATTTTCTTCAGGCTACTGAATCATCACCACTGATGGTAAATCAGAGAGAAAATTGAACCGTGAGCAAGTTGAAGATTTTCTCGGATAATGGGAGCCAAATTACTACTAACCCAAATTATAGAAAGAAAGAAAAATCTTTATTAGTAAAATGTTATTTCTTTAGTCTAAAATAGATGAGAGGTTGTAAATAGCATACATTTTAATAAAATAAATTATAATTTTCTAAAAATATTCTTAGATGGACAAAGATACTTTTTAATTTTATGATTGATTTCCCATAAGCTATGTAACTATCACTTGCCCAATAGATTCATCACCACTCCTCTCCCTCGGATATATAGCTCTTATCTAAAGCTAGTCTCAACACCAATTTTATTAATTAGTGAAATTATTAGTATTTAAATTTGAATAGTTAAAGTGTTATTTTGTATTTGAATAACGGGTTTGACCCAAAATTAGTAAATTACGGTTAGGGTTAGCGTTTGCCATTGTTTTTTTTTTTTTTTTTTTTCATAGTCATTGAATACTATTACATTCCTATGTAGACATAAACGATGTATAAACAAATTTTATTCTTTCCTTTTTTTCTCTTCTCTTCTTTCTCCATCCCTTTTCATTTTTGCCTTCCTCCTTTCTTTTTCTTTAAAAATCCTTTGTCCAACATCAACAATGTTGCTAGCTAAATGTATGTGAAGCAGTAAATGTACGCGAAAGTGAATATTTAAAATACTGAACCGGATGTAAGTATTTTGAAAAAGTAGATAATATAAAAAGTTATTTTTTAGCTAAAATTTATCAAAACTTTTGTTAAACCAGACATGAGTACTCTCGGTAAGCAGAAAAGTAATGCTATGTAACAACTTTTCATCTAGATTTCATCCGGACGGAAATGATTTTCCTTTACAAAAAGCAGAGTAGTACTATGATTAGAGCAGTCCCGATCTACTTTTTTGTATGAAAAGTTGGTATATAGCATTACTCGAAAGAGATAGAGTTTAAAAATAAAAGAAATAGTGAAAATCTGGTTAGAGTAAGCAGATGGGAGTACAAGAGGGAGTATTTATTTAGCATTAATATTTCTCTATTTTTGCAGGTCTTTTTCTTCTTCCTTTATCTTTTTTTCCCATGATCAAACTTGTACAAATAACCTTTTTATTTTTTTCAAAAGAAAAAGAAAATTGAGATTGTTGTTTTCTTCCTTAAACATATTAAATAATATCGATCTTTATGTGCTGGTGACAACAAATCTTTAGCGCCAAAGTTGCACGGAGGGAATAGATTTGGTTATCTTTCCCAATCACTTTGATGGAGGGAAATTTGGATTGTTTGGAGTAGTCGACATCTTCGTCTTCCTAACTTTCTCCAAACGCTTTGTCGGCACACGGAAAACAAGGCCAACTTGGTCGACTCCGACGTCCCCATTGGTGCATGTATGTATATATATATATATACATGCCTCAGGCTAACTCCAGCCTGTAGTTAACCATGCACAGTCGTCGTCGTCATCATCATCATAAGTTGCCTCTTTAGTGCAGCAGATAGGTGGGGAGTGACGTTGACCTCCAATGAAACTTAAGCCCACACATCTATGGGTTTTCAATTTTGATTCTAATTAGGGTTTGGTTCCTGTCATGTTCTTGTATGATTAGTTGTGGCTGCGAATGGCAATTCGTATTCGCGTATTAATTCAGTCATTTTCATTATTTAATGAATAAAAGAAAATTTGAGTTATAGGGTCAAGTCTATATACTAGTGTGTACACACCTCCTCCCTCTTGCGGGAACATGTAAAAAAAAACAAAAAAATGTGTATACACCTCTAATTATGTACGACCCACAACAATATATATGTTCTTCAAGGGAATCATATTATTAAGAGAAAAGTACAAATACTGTTTCTCAAACTACCATCACATTACTAATGTTTTCTCCAAATTATCAATTATGTAATTGTATAAACTACCAAAAAGGTCAATGTCCTTAATAATGACAAAGATACCCTTAATAAAATAAAATTTAAAAAAAAAAAAAATTAAAAAAAAAAAAAAAAAACAAACAAACAAACAAACTAGGGGTTATTAAACCACCCCCAACGGACAACACCTAGGGATGGTATCTCAGCCACCCCCAAGGATTTTTTAAGAGTAGCGACTTCAGGGGTAGCCTAATTATCTTTTCAATTTAAAAAATGGTTTAAGTCACCCCAAATAACAATTGGAGATGGCTCGGCCATCTCCTCCTTATAAGTTTAAGGAGTGGCCGATCCAACCCCAAACGATTTTTGAGCCACTCCCCATGCTATGCCACTCCGCTGTATCTCTCTCATTTCTTTTTTTCATTAGTTTTGGTTATTAGGTTTTAGTTTTACAAATTTATAGAAATATTTTTGTTTTATTAAAAAAATTAGAATTATTTTTGTCTTTCAACTGGCCTAAGGGGACATTAATATTTTTTGATAATTTTAAAAAGAGTATATCTACCTAGCTTACCCCTGTTATTCAGTTCCACCCACACGCAACCACCAAAACCTATTGTTCTATCTCAGAAGCTAAGAAATGTAGGGTATGGGGGTTTCGTGTTCATTGGACTCATCAATTTAAGGTTTTCAAGGTACACCCTCCCCTACCACCTTATCATTGAGGCACCAGTACTGTTCCAAAGTCAGATGATCCAATTAATAATCTTATGTCATAGAGCGGTGATTTAGAGCACGCAGCGTGTTAAGCAGGTAAAATTTTTTTTTTTTTAATATTTTAATGCAAAAACAAAAAAAAAATTTGCCGGCGTGCTATTTATCGATCTTCACCCTTTGTCATATAATTTTGATCTACTCTTATATTTTTTGCACATTAAATTTGGTTCTCCCATACATTTTAATAATTTTATACATATCTTTTTAGCAAATCAAGGGTTTTTGATCTGAAAATTGATTGAGACAATAACGTTCAAAGAGTTAAATAAACAACATATCAGATTTAGACGAAAAAAATAATTATATTGTCATCTATAATTACTTCAAAACTAAAATTAAAATTCCTTAAATTTTTGCGATAAAAATCGAAACTAAGCCAAACTTAAGACACAACCAAAAAAACAAAGTACTTGCAATATATATATATATATTGTTTGAATGTGTTATGATATGGAATAAAGGTAATAATTGTTTTTGTCTTTAAATAATGTTTTGTGTTTATGTTGTTTATTAATATTTTCATTTTAAGATGAGAAAAATATTAAGAAACAGAAGGTAATTACGCCAAGTTAACTAGCCTACTAGGATTATGAAGATGGCAAGGCGAGGCTGAGCTTAGAGTGTAGACTTCAAACGCAGGTACATGTGTTTGCTAATGGCTTAAAAAAATGTTTTCATACTATCCATCTCAAATTCAACTCCTAATATTTTTAATTTATACATTACATCAATCAATTTTTATTACTATTCAAATAAAAGAATCACCACAAAACAATTTTTTTTTGTAACGTCCACTTAACCCCCTCAAACTACCACCCCGATGACAATCTACCCCGAAACTATTAATTGCGACAATTTAACCCCCAAACTACCAAAACAATGACAATATACCATAAATTTAAAGGGGATATCTTCCATTCGGTCATGGCGTAAATGGCCAAATTTACGCCCACCAACTAGAAGATGACAACTAAGCATGTTTTAACTTACAAAATGCACTTACCCACACCAGAATATACCACCCCCTTCTCTTAAAATGAAACCATTGTTACAAAATTTCTCCCAAAAACCCACCGGCTCTCTTACCCCACCGGCTACCCCTGCCCACCGGCTACCCCCTGCCCACTGGCTGCCCACCGCCCAGCACGCCATTCCCCAGACCAGCAGGCCGTTCCCCTGCACCCACGCCCAAGTCGATCTAACGTCCAGCCGGCTGCCCACCACCCAACAGCCCACTGTTGGAAGTCGAAATAGCCTGAAATCGCTTGACGTTGGATCGAGCTGGGCGTGGGTGCAGGAGGTGGCGGCGTCTCTGTTGGGGAGGGGGCAGCGTCTCTGTTGGGGAGGGGGCAGCGTGAAACCAAGCTTCTCGGTGAAGTTTGGTGTTTGGGTCTTTTTGTTTGTTTTTTTTTTTGAGCAGAAGCTACGTGGGTTATTATCCTGTAAAACCAAGCTTATTTTGTATGTTGAAGTAATATGAGGTGGCAGCATTTGAGTGGAAGGCAGAAAACTCATGTTTTCTGCCTTGACCGTATAGCAGCAGCACTCAAATTTAAATTTAACAAAAAAAAACAAAATTACCCTTACTAAAATAAAAACAAAAATTCTAAATTTTTATTTGTTTCAAATTTTCAGGGTATTTTTGTCTTATTGAAAATTATATAAGGGTAATTTCGTCATTTTGCTAGCATTATGGGGTATATTGTCATTGTTTTGGTAGTTTGGATGGTAAATTGTCGTAATTGATAGTTTGGTGAGTAGATTGTCATTGTGGTGGTAGTTTGAGAGGGTTAAGTGAACTTTATTCTTACTTTTTTCCTACGTCAATCAAATATTGTTATAGTTTCAGGCTACTAAACAGTAATTACCCAATGCCAAATAGCCCCAAAGGGCTTGTTTGCTAACCCTCTTTCTTTCTTCTAAACAAGTTAAAATGCTAACTATTCCAATTAGATGAACCATTTTTACATTTACTTTACCATCAAAATATGTTTTTAACTCAAGCACAAAAGAACACACTCGTAATAATTCCAAATAAACTTTCGATGCCTTGCAAGAAACAGCTGTAAAATGGGGTAACTTTGGGCAAGTGTATGATTTAAATAGTCGGTGTGGTGGAGTTGGTGATAGGCTTTTGGTTGCCACTTGTGGGGATGGTCCCAACTTGTATTTATAACATGAGTCAAACGTGCATTGCATTTGTCGTGGAAATCATACGTCTCATAATCACCTCAATTGTTACTTTTGAAAAGAAAAGAAAAGGAAAAAACCCAACAAAAAATGACCAACCAAATTGGAAGATAGCTAGATTCCCATCCTTTGCATTATAATTTTCAAAGGATTATGTTGTCGTTTCCCAACATCCTTTTTGCAACTTTTCTTCTTTATTTTGTCACAATTCGAGTTATAAGTCTTGCTTGGACCCATGATTTTGCTTTTCTCAAACGCCATTTCCTTTTAGCGGTCAATTTGGGATTGAATTTGTTCGAATGGTTAGCAATTTAAGTATGTAATCTAAATAATTTTATCTACCTGAACAGGAGATTAGACAGTCTAAAATTATTTAAACTGATAAATCTTATATGGGTATGTTGGGCCCGAGTAATTTGATCAAATAATTGCTTTGAATCCTAATTTGTCAATTTGATTTCATAGAATTATTTGTTGAGGGAGTCCATGTCGTGTGAGGTTGAAGGTGGGGCTAGAGTAGAGACCCAGCTGGGCTTGACATACTTGACCAAGGACTTGAGAAGCATTATTCACAAAAATACAATTTTTTAAATAAATGAGGATTTTTTTTTTTTTTTTAGACTTCTTAAAATAGATAAAACTAAGATTAATAATATTTGAAAATGTTATTATATTTATTATTATACTTTGATAATAATCATATTAAATATGGAGTACAATGCTCCAAATCCACAAATTAAGAATAACAATTCCACCTTTTCTCTCTAGACAATAACTCTTCTCCCCTAATTTGTCAATGTTATCGTAAAATAAATCAAAATAAAAAATGTATTTGAATATGTCAAATCCAAAACTTTACATCTAACCTATATTTTCTCATATTGTTTGAAAAATAATGCTCTTTCTAAAAGGTATTTCATTTCCCCCACTATTGCCTTTTTCTCAAATTAAAGTCGGATTTTGCCGACATGATCTTCTCGACTGATATATATATATATATATATATATATTTGAACAAAATCTGATTTTATTCAAATAACTCGAGGGAAAAAAAAATCTAGAGCCAAAGTTCTAAACAACAAGAATAGATTGCTCTAAAATTACAATATTATGAACACTATTGAGAATCTCTTACATCCAAATTCTAGACACACCCGCATTTCTTGCTACGCTTGTCGGTCCATGAGCTGCCTCATTCGCTCATCATTTTACATATTCCACTTGCCATCTCCTAAAACTCAGCAAAATAGCATCGATATCTTCAATTATTTGGCCAAAACTGCACCACTGTAATCCAGATGCTGTTATAGCTTGGACCACTTGCTTTGAGTCCCATTCCAAAAGAATGTTCTGTATCCCCAAATCGCGAGTAAATTCCAAAGCACAAAGGGCTCCCATTGCTTGGCATGAAGCAGCACAGACCTGCCCCATATAGTCTCTTACGATCGTCTCAACCAAAAAGCTTTGTTTTTTTGCTCTTTGATTTTTTTAACTCCGTCAACCAAATAAAACTTGTGTATTTTTATTTTAACTTTAAGAATCAAATTAATGACCAATATTCCCAACCGCCCCACTCATACCTTCCTTAAATGTCCCACTATTCCACAATCCTAACTTTTCACTATCTTTCTTTTTTCTTTTTCTTTTTTTAATTAAAAAAAAAAATTGTGTCATAACTCATAAATACTAGTAATGTTAAAAGTTTTCATTGTGTCCGTCTATAAAAATAGAATAATAATCCTCTTCAATTTATTTGAACGAGAGAACACTTAGTTAATTGTATTTGAGTATTTTTGTTCCCTAAAAAATAAACTGGAGATGATTAATTCAAATGAACTAGAGATGATCAAGTTTTCCTAAAATAATGTGTTTTTTAAAATCATTATTAAGCTTGTAATAGATAATTATTGAATTTTGATCAAATTAAGAATCATGTCATTTTTAAATCAAAATAATACAGACTTTTAGAATTACTCCATAAATATTTATAAAATAAAATGTTCCTAAATATACCTTTTTAGACTATTCTAAGATTACTTATTTATCTAAGTTATACTTTATTTTATGAGAAATTATAAGAGTGAATAAGTTTTTCATATTTTGCTCATATTCTCTTATAAATTCAATAGATCAACCATTAGATTTGTAAAATCTATCATTGACTTATGTGAGGTCCATAAATCTAATAATTAATTTGTAAAAAAAATATAAGTTAAATATAAGAAAAATATTAACCCATAACATTTCTCTTATTTTATTTTGCTAAAAATAAATAATGTATAATAAATTTACTTATTTGGGACACAAAAGGTTATTTTATTTTATTTTTTCTGAGCAAATACAAACAAAAGGAAATGGACAAAAATTAACGACATATGGTAAATAATGAGCAGTCGGAGGGTTATGACGAAAAAGGGCGTGTTTGGAAACATTGCTCCTGTACACATGTGTCCTTGGTGGGCCAGCCGCCCAGTCCCCACAGATATCGACACGTTGCAAATGTGAGAGTTATCCAAAAGGCACGGACTTGAAACTTTTTGAATCACGCTCAAAGGTATGTTTCCTGATTCGTCTGCTTCCTGGCTCGTACGGCGATTGCCAGATTTGACCCGAGCCCCTGTCGCCGTGCGTGCCGACGCTCCACCTTCCTTCCACCACGTGAATGACGGCTTCCAATTTTTTTTTTTTTTTAAGCAAATAAGGGAAACGGGGAATTACAAGGTGGGTGGCCAACCCAAACAACGGCCCCAACCAAACCTAAAAGCAAAGCAGAAACAAGAATTGAAAACCAAACAAGGTAACAAGAGGGAATGGGACAGAGAATGACCCGGCCCTATAAAAGTACCAATGCAGCCACAAAGGGCTGCTAATAAAGGCAAAACAAAGAAATCCGAAGAAATCTTTGTAAGCGGAACAGAAACTGCGATGCAAAAGGCCAGAAAAGGGACGCCGACAGACGGCCACGCCCTAACAGAAAAAACTAAAAACAGACAGAAAAATACATAAAGTAGGAAAAAACAAAGACAAAACAGCAACATCAGAGACTGAAGCAGCCGACAACCGAGAGGAGGGGCGGAGGAAGACGCTGCAAGGCGGCGCGTGGAGTTCACGCTCCCGCGAGTGAGACCCACTCTCGGGCGCGTGGGGACCACGCACCGATTGACGGCTTCCAATTAATCATAATCAAACCGTCCAGGATTTTCTAATAATTATAATTTTCAATTAACAAACTTTGTAATGTTGAATTTCCAAATTTTAATTCCTTTAATTTAACCTATTTGTTCGGAATTTTTTTTTTTAATGAAGTAAAAATTTATATTTTTATATAAACTTTATAGGAGTGTAAAGGATATTTTATGTTTATTGTTTAATTTAACTCTAAAACTTAATAGTAAGAGTGAAATTAAAAATGGCTAAAACATGAGTTACTGACACCACAAGTTTTCATAATTTGAAGTTATAATTGTAATATACTTGATGGTTTGAAAGTAAGTGTCAACACTTGAGAGGGATGTGCATTTGAACTAGTGACTTTCACTTTATGAGGCATAGTTACCAGCCGATTGAGTTACTTCTTAAAGTGTTATCATAGTATTTACTACTTTAATATTACTTCCCAAATTCACGTATGGTTGTCAAGTGTCGAGTGCAAAGTAAGATTATGTTTGAAAAAAGAAGAATATCATTTAGTATACTCTTATATAATAGGAGACGAACATAAGAAAAACACTAAGAGAACACTTAATATTCTTCTAATTTAATTATATTACATTGATAAAGAATCTACTTTATAAAAGGAAAATATTAGATTTTCTCCTGACGTTCTAATCCAATTTTTAAAAAATAATATTCACTTAAAATTTAAAAAATATATATATATATATATATATAAATATCATAAGAACCCGTAGCATTTTCTTTTATAAAATTGCTCTTAAAAAAAAAGAAATTGGTAGACAGAATTAGGCACGAAAGTCATGAAGCATAAAAGTAAGAAATAAAATACGTTAAACACGTGCATACCCTTTATCTTTAGCCTTGAAACGGAAATAAATAAATAAACAAATAAATGGATGAAATTTTTTTAAAATTAGTTTGAAAAAGTTTTTTTTTTAATTTATTAAAAATAGTGTAAAGTGTTTATAAATATTTAAAAAATATATTAAATTTTTAATGTTATTAATAATATTTTATTAATTTAGGCTAAATTTAATATGAATTTTAAATATTTATAAATAATTAATAATATTTTAAATGAGTTAAAAAATATTTTTTTAAATTAATTTGAAAGAAATTTGCGTCTATAAATAAATAGATAAATAAAGAAGTCACGTGCAAAAAATTCACACAGTCGGCACCGTCCCGCGTTCCCCACTAGCCTGTGAATTACATTACCCCCCGACAGAAAAAAGGGGATTAAAATTCCCCAATTTCTAGACTCTTCCCGCACAAAAAAACAAAAAAAGAAAAAAAAAAAAAAAAAGAAAAGAAAAGAAAAAAAAAGAAAAGAAAAGAAAAAAAAGCCCACAGGGCCACAATCACTAACCTCGACTGGTGCGCTACATTGTTCTTCTTCTATTTACGAGAATGCCATCCTATAAAAAACAAATGCTAAAATGACGTAAGTGTCACAAAAGCCTGGGAGGGGTGCCCCACCGTAGCTCACAGGTTGAGTTTCGGGAACATAGCTTGAGGGCTTGAAGGGCTAGGGAATCAGTTTTAAGTGAATTTTAAAATCCCACTGGTTTCCATCATGCGTGACTATATTAATATAATAATCCTTAAACCACTGAAACACTTCTCTCCAACTTCACACCTTTTTAGGCTTTAGCCTCCCCTAGGCCTTTGGCTTATGTCATTTGTTCACCAAACCTCCTCCTTCCTTCCTAAACATCCCCATCTCTCCAATTATGCTCCTTCCACTATAATCACCTATACCCTACTACCACTAAATACCTTATCTAATTCCAACCTACTCCTCCCTTCTATGCTTAAATTTTGGTAATTTGGCAATGAAATGGAAAAAAAAGAATTGAAATGATATCGTAATAAATTTGATTAATATCACATAAAAAAAGTAAGTATATTTTATATAAAAAAGTAAAAAAAATTTGTATTATAATAATTTTTTTATTTGAATAATAATAAAAAGTGATTAATGTGATATAAAAAATAAGAATATTAAAATTAATTTTAAGAAGAATTTTTTAAGTTTTTTGGTCCAGTACGGTCCGGCCCTTTGCCAAACACAAGCAGGGCTGGTTCAAAATTTATTTACGCATAAATTTTATGTAATTTTTTTCATAATATTCTACACAAATTATTAGAAATCCAAATTCATCAAGCTTTAGAGCACTTTTGTAGCCTTGCCAAAACTAATTTTTGGTTATTTTGGTGAAAGCGGCTAAAATTTTTACTTTTATTCTTACTATTTTAACTAAAAATAAATGATAAGTGAATAATACTTATTATAATCATTCAGAATAAGAAATAATATAAATTTTATCTTTTATTCTTTATTTTTTGAAAAAATTCAAAAAAAATAAAGAAGTATTTGAGAAATAATATTTAAATGAAATAGTAAAAGTTGACCCTAAGTAAAATAGTGAGGGTGTTTTAAAAAAGTAAGTAGTTAAAATAAAAAAAATTGTACTTTTGATTGTTTTGATAAGTAAAATTTAGTGAGACTGATAAAAATGCTTCAATAAGAGATTAAGAGAGTATGTTTGAGATTATATTAAAGAAATAGACCTTTTAAGTCAAAAAAAAATATTTTTTAAAAATTAAATTAATGTCAAAAATACATTTTAATCATTTTTAATTTTTTTAAACATTTAAAAATACTTTCGATTACTTTGACTTTTCAAACAGACTTTTGAAGAGCGTTAAACGTACGTTTAAATTATTCAAACACTAAGCATGTAGAAAATTTTCAAAAATATTGAAAAAAAAAAAAAAAAAATCTTGCTTGTCCTAAACCAAGCTACATAGCATAGCAGGCAGAGGAAGTGACGGTCAGGATCATTCATTGAAGAGAAGTGGACCCACCTAATTTGAAAATGTTAAAAGAGGGATGAGTGATGAGTGGCATTTTGGGGATTGGGAAATATCAGTTTGGGTCAGAGCATTGAATATCATCTACGTCCTCATGGGGGTGAGTCACAATCAATATCCGCTGCCTCAAACCCTCAAAACCAGTCTAGACTCTACCACACGCTTCCGGTCAGCATCATTTCCTGCTGCGATACCTTTACCTCCCCCTGTAGACCACCACGTCACCCTCAAGAACCTTACAGCCTGGCGACGCTGCTCACATTTGAACAACCAACCGCGTTCCTCCACGTGGCTGTCTCTTGACGTTGACACCCTCGCTTCTCACAGCTGTCTCCCTTACTCACACCGCGACAACGGAACATCCCCATATATAAATACCCACTCCCATTGCTCTATCCTCTTCAAGCACAACAACGCCGAGCTTTTACCTTAGCATTCGCCCTAACTATGTCGTCTATTTACCGTTTTGCCATCCCCTTTGCCCTTCTCTTCTCACTTTGCTGTACCATCGAGCCCGCAGTGGGCAGTGCCAGGAAGCTTACGGCTCTGGTGCAGGAACAGCCGCTCGTGCTGAAATATCACAACGGTGTTCTCCTGAAGGGCAACATCACCGTTAATCTGATCTGGTACGGCCAGTTCACCCCGATCCAACGGTCCATAATCGTGGACTTCATCCAGTCGCTCAACTCACCGGGGGCATCACTTCCCTCCGCGTCCTCGTGGTGGAAAACCACTGAGAAGTACAAAGGGGGCTCGTCCACCCTCGTCGTAGGGAAGCAAATACTCCACGAGGCCTATACTCTCGGGAAGTCGCTCAAAACCGCGCACTTGGTCGCTCTGTCCAACAAGGTCAACCAGTTGGGTGCGATCAATGTTGTTTTGACGGCCAAGGATGTCGTCGTCGATGGGTTTTGCATGAATCGGTGTGGGTCACACGGGTCGACTCGGGTGCGTAACGGGAATGCCCGGGCCGCGTATGTGTGGGTCGGAAACTCTGAGACTCAGTGCCCGGGTTACTGCGCGTGGCCCTTTCACCAGCCCATTTATGGCCCACAGACCCCGCCCTTGGTCTCGCCCAACGGAGACGTCGGAGTTGACGGCATGATCATAAACTTGGCCACAGTTTTGGCTGGCACCGTTACCAACCCGTTTAACAACGGTTACTTCCAGGGCCCGGCTACGGCGCCATTGGAGGCTGTCTCAGCTTGCACGGGGGTTTTCGGGTCGGGTGCGTATCCGGGTGACCCTGGTCGGGTCCTGGTGGATAAGAGCACCGGGGCGAGCTTCAACGCCCACGGGGTGAATGGGCGCAAGTACCTCTTGCCAGCGATGTGGGACCCGCAGACATCTGCTTGCAAAACTCTCGTGTGAACGACGACGAGGCATCATATGTGTCGGAAATATGTGTACGCATGTAAATACTGATGTGGCGGGTTCTGTGGGATGATAGGGTTGATATTTTCTTTGACACTCTTTAAGTTTGTCGTTTTGCGTACGTGTAAATTTTCTTTTAAGAAAGCGCAAAAACTGTGGAAATGCGAAATAATAATAAATATTTTTATAAAATCTTAATGGAGTTGAAGCACACAGACGGTGAAGGTGGGGGAATATAAGAAAGTTTAAAGCTTTTATTTTTTATTTTTATTTTTAAATAAAATTTAATAATAATTATTTTAAATTTAATGATGATTTTAAAATTTATATTATATTTAAAATAATTTAAAGAGAATTCTAATTCTTTTTATAACATTGTTGTTTCGAGTCTTTGGGCGGGTAAAGGAGAGGGTCTGGTTCAATGGATCATGGATTATAAGATTTGTATCTTGTTTGTAAGTCATATTTTTATGGAATTATATAATTAAAAATGTCAAAATTCTCGATTTTGTTTTTTAACTCATTAATTTTGAATTAAATTCTAATTTACAAGTAACTATTATTGGGTAGAAGTATGTAAGATTTATTTGTCTGCCAAAAATGATATATGATATTTAATTAATTAGTAATGGAGTTAGGGGATGAGAATGAAGGGGTGGTCAATTAATTAGTGACGCTGGGGGCCGTATGGTAGGGTCGGGGAAATGATGAGGTGAGGTCATGACTCATGGGCAATATGGGCATACGGACCAAAAATTAAATCTCATTAATTATTTGCGGCTGTGGCATTATTGTTTGTGTATGTTGGTGGGGGAGACGCCAGTGGGGACCATACTCCAAAGTGAAGAAGGCCTAATCATGCAATGTAGATAAGCATTGGTATATATTAAACTATTATTATTATTATTATTTTTTTAATAAAGGGTCTTGATTCTCTCCGAAAAATTAGGGTTTGATAATTTTTTATATAACTAAAAAATTTGATACAAATTTAATATAAAATTAATGTTTGATTCGTTTCATACTTTGACACGATATGAATTCGATACACGATATTTAGAGCTGTCAATTTTTGACATGACCTGCGAATTCAAGACGGATTCTATACAAAAATTAGTTGATGGGTCTAATTCGTTTATTTAAATTAGTTAGACTATGATTAACTTTATATAGTCTTATACTTATGTTCCGCACGACTTGAATTTGACATACGAACAAAAGTTGCATCTAAGAAAGGCTTTTCGCTTCTCAACCAACAAAAGTATTCCCTTGATAAATTCCATGATTTATATGGAACTCTTACCGTTAAACTTTGCAAAATTTATCTACTTGAAGATTATAAGATAGCATTTATCTTTGCATACCCCAATTAGAGCACGAGAGCAAGAAGCCTACAACTAGTTATAAATGATTGTGAGATTTGAACTGTCCAAATTTCTGTCTTTTTGGGCTAAAAGTTTGTACGCTCATCTATTTTAATATTTTTAGTACAGTATTTATTGCTCAGCTCAAAATGGACATGTTCCAAGGACCATTATTTCCTGAGAAATGCAGTTGTTGTTTGGTTGGGAGGGGGATGGGAGAGGTAGCCAGGGTGAGAAGAGCATTCATGAACGGCTGACTTTTGAAAATATCAAATCTTATACGTTGTGTAAAATAAGTCAATGTCACGTTTTTAAATGACGTGACAATATATTTAAAATTTGATATCATATATAGTATTAAACAAGTAATAAAATATAATTTTGACTGTTCACCTTTAAGAATTGGTAAGTAAGGTTTGAACTTGAAAAGGATACAAAGCAAAAAACAAGAACTAAGATTATGAATGATAAGCGAAGGATAATAGAAGAGAATTCAGGTGTGAGAGATATGAAGAGTTCTTGAAATAGGAACAAAGATATGTTAAGCGGATAAACCCACATAAATCAAAAATAATTTTAGCGGCGGCTCAAGATTAATAAAATCTTAAATTTGAGGTGTATCAATATAGTGATAGACTATATACACTTCAGTATAAACAAATTGAGTTCCACATTAAAGAAATGTTACAAGTGCAAGTGATTAATATAATATAAATGAGTCTAAATTCATTGACTTGAGCTTTCAAGTTGAATGATGTCCCTAACAATAATTTTATCAACTAAACAAAATAGTAAGATCATGGCTTCAATAAGTTTCTTCAATTCGAGTAATTGGACAATGAAAAGAAAGAAATTTAAGAAGGCAACTTGAGAAAATCTAGGAAAAACCAGGAGAAAGCTGGTTCAAAAATTACAGAAATTCTCTTTGCCAACATTCTGCCAAGGTAAGGTTATTCCAAGCATTTTATATCTGGGATCAGAAATCTGTGTTTATAGATAACTGTATTGGATATCAAGTAGCAAACAAGATACAACCTGCCCATATATTTTCATCATAAAATCCAAAGGTATGTTTTGAGAGCGACACAAGCCTTACATTCAATCATTGAAGCACTAGTACTAGTATATGCAGATATGTATAGTACCATCACTGTTCCTCAGATTTATTTGATTTATTCAATCAGATTTGCCAACTTCCATTGCACTTGAAGGTCTTCACTTCCTCTTTTATATCACTATATATATATATATACATACACACACACATAGATCATAGATAGACACACCTCAAAACCATTACCAAGAAACAGGCAAAAACCTCCTAGAATCTAACTGAGGCCAGGGGATGCCTTGAGCCAATCCTTCTCTTTCGTAGCCGGTCTGCAATAATAAAGGAAAGCTCTAGAGATTGAGAAGCATTCAGCCTTGGATCACAATGGGTGTGGTACCGTGAGCTCAGATCATTATATGTTATAGTTCGCGAACCTCCTACACATTCTGTCACATTCTGCCCAGTCATCTCTAGATGAACACCGCCAGGGTAGCTTCCTTCTTGATCATGAACATCAAAGAATGCTCTCACCTCAGCCTACCAGAAAAAAAAAAGAAACTAAGAAGATTACCAAAAATAGAAAATGGAAAAAGGTGTAGCCTTTATATTGCAAAATGAGTAACATCAGAGGTAGAGAAAACTAAACCACTAATTACAAGTGGTGTCTCAAATAAATATGTTATCGAAAATGTCTACATAAATTACAATGTAAAAGTGATATTTCAGTCTTACCTACAAACATTCTTTCTTCTTGTTTTCTTTTCTGGTTTCATTATAATGTCTACTAAATAAACTGTTGAGAAATTGACTAATTATTTTATGTCAGTAGAAAATGTCATCAATATGGACACTTTACGAACGAGTGGGGTACAGATAAAAGAATTCGAGTCATCTAGGGAGCCAAAGAACCACATAAAAGGTAATCAACAGCCTCTATTGAGAAACTATTATGCATAGGTTCAGTTTACAATCTGGAAAGTTTCTTCTTTGAACATTTTTGTAGTATGATACAAGTCAACATCTCACCTCTGCCAAAGTGAAAAGAAGAGGGAAGGGGGGCAGGGGTGGTGGTAATCCTATTTCACAAGCAGTAATACCAAATAACAGACATAGGGAAGTAATCCTATTTTAAAAGAGTTCTTCCAAAGTAAAAGCAATAAAGTAATGTTTTATGCCAACCAAATATACCATCAATAAGGACAACATTAATTAAGGCGGTTAAAGATCATGGCTACAGGTTGAATGACCCACACGAAACTTGTATAGTTGCTTGATTTAGCAGTTCCACCAGATACTTCAAAACAACAAAAGTAAACTAGGAAACTACATTTACCTACCTCTAGCTACCAACTTTTTTGTAATGTCCCCTCAATGTTTTAATTTTTGCAATGTCTCCACCCCCCCCCCCACCAAAAAAAAAAAAAAAAGTGTACCATTGGGGTTGCAGTGTCCCCTTTTGCGACCCAAAATGACAAAAATACCCTTCATAAAATTAAAATATATATTTTTAATCTCATGGGGGGTATTTTTGTCATTTTCAGTTGCAGAATGGGACATTGCAAAAAGGATGGTAATTAGTTTGTGGGGGGTGGGGTGGTGGTTAAATATAGTTAACCCTTAAAACTAAGCAACCAAACACAGTGGATGTAATAGATTTAAATTAAGCCAGAGATCATACCCTAATTGCATCAAAGGAACGGGTTTTAAGTCCACAAGGAGCTTTAATGGTATTCCCATGCATGGGGTCACTAACCCAAGTGACAATTTGACCTGCTCCACGGACAGCTCTGATCAGATGAGGAAGCTTCACTCTCATGTTCTCGGCTCCCATTCGTACAATTACCGTTATTCTTCCCGGTTTGTTCTTAGGATTTAGAATATCTATGAGCTTAACAAGCTCATTCGGATCCATTTTGTCACTTGCCTATATCACAATGCACTCTTTTATTAGCTCTCTGATCTTTTGAAACCAAAGCAAAATCAAGTTATCACCCACAAAAATAAATTCTTTAACAATGGAACAAAGATGCATAAGTATTTAGCAGGTCAAAATCTCATGTCCTTTTGTTGCTTTTTTTTTTTTTTTTTTTTTCCACTGGCTTTGTTAAGCCAAGTTGTTCTTGCTGAAATATAAATAGAAGCAAAAGATTCTAGATACCTTTACGCCAAGAGGATTAGCAACTCCTCTCAGAAACTCAACATGGGCACCATCAAGTTGGCGCGTGCGTTCCCCCACCCAAATCATGTGAGCAGAACAGTCATAGTACAGCCCAGAAGTAGAATCCTCTCTTGTAAGTGCTTGCTCATAAGGCAGAAGTAAGCATTCATGAGATGTCCAGAAATCTGTTGTGGTCATGATTGGGTGCTCAGCAGTGAGTCCAGCCGCACCCATGAATCCCAGGGCCTCGTCAACTCGATGACCCAGTTCGCGGTACCTGTTAAGCCACAGCAGAAACATGCTTAATCCAGAAAATATTCCAAGACAGAGAATTGGAACTTCACCTGTTACTCTTTTTAGACCTACATTAAGACAATCCATTCAAGAAATATATAAAGCTACAGGATGGAGTTAAGAAAAATTTATCTGGAAATTAATTCCTAGAAATCAAAGCCACCCATAGTTTCCATTTTGGAGAAAAACCATTTGTTTAATCCTCAGCGAGAAAAGATACAACAAAAATAAAAAAAGCATAACAAAGGAAGGTTTCCTTTGTGGTGGGGGTGGGGGAGATTTTCATTTTATTTCTACCTTCCCTTAAAGATAAAACAGAGCATTGAAAAAATACTATATCTAATAATTCCATTGGACCTGAGCCGATGAAAATCCCATCCAAGAAAGTTTTCATGATTCAGGAATCTCCTTACAGAAAAAATCAACACGTGGTAATGTATAAAATACAACATATTAGATTAATGTACTAATGGACAAGCCGAAACACAATAAAGATGAGAAAAGTTGTATGAGATGCACAACAACAAAAACATGAATGTGACAATGCAGATAGTTATTTGATACAAGTTTAAGCAGTGATCGTGCTTAGGGGAGACAGAAAATGACAGAGGTGAAAGTAAATAGGGAATACATGATCAATAAAAAAAGAGAGCCCTCTTTTATACCCCCCAGCAAAATTAACAGGAGATGGTAAAACCCATTGTTGTTCTTTTAACCATGACTGACATCTACAATTTGTCTCCGGTGCTTATGGCCAATCCCAGTGAGCTAGGAGGACCACACATAGGATTTGAAATAAAATTAAATAAAATTAAAAAAAAAAAAAAGACACAAATTCCACCTATAAAATAATATTGGCCTTAGTTGGGGCCAACTTTTCAAAATGATAAATGTGTTTAACCCTAATAGGTTGTATCTAACACGTGAAAAAAGATACTTTAATGTATTGTGAAGAAACCATTACATGATTAAAACATCAGGAATTTAAGTAGGAAGCTTTAAACAAATGAAAAAACCAAATAAATAGGGTATATCTAATTAAACTAGACGAGTATGAAATATACCTATCACCCTGCTCACTATGCTCCATGAAATCTAGATTCCAGTGAGTGACTCTCTGCATAGCTGCATACCCACCAGTGGCAAACGCCCTTAAGAGGTTCAAAGTTGCGACGGATTGGCCATAGGCCCTAATCATCCTATCCGGGTCTGGAACTCTTGATTCGGTATTAAATGCATCGCCATTGATATTGTCACCTCTGTAACTTGGCAGCTTCACTCCATCCTTCTCCTCAAATGGATCTGATCTTGGCTTTGCAAACTGACCTGCCATTCTACCCACCTAAATAATCACACCCATGACGTTTTCAAATGATTCAATGTAACTGGCATCATATAGTATTTCAGGAATCATCACTGACTGAGAAAACAACAATCAATTATAACAAATAAATTCCGCCCTAATTTCAGCTTCGCAAACTGTTGACAATTTAATAATACTAATTTCCAATGTTGATTGTGAATATTCTTGGGAATCACCAAAAGTATGGCCAGTACAATACGTGAGAAAAATTCCAGTTTAGGAAAAACCAAATTTAGTCCCTAGGTTTCGAGCAATTTCAAGTTAATCCCTAAGTTTTCAATTTTGACAATTAAGTCCCTGAGTTTTACTTCCGTTTCAAATACGTTTCTGTATCAACTTGTTATCCAATTAATTAATGGCATGCTACATCAAACTAATAAGTCGATGACACGTGACTTGCAATTAACACGTCATGCATCAATTGTACTTCCACGTGGCAAATCTACCATAAATTGCAAATTTACTAACATTTTTTTTTTAAAAAAAAAAAAAAAAAATTAAGATGAAATTAAAAAAGGGGTGGCAACTGTGGCCATCCCCTGACCAGACGAAGGGTGGTGGCCCTGCCAGCCACCCCTGTTAGAGGGGAGGCTTCCCCTCACAAACACCATCCTTTTTTTTTTTTTTTTTTGAGTAGATTTGCAACTAATGTGCAGTTGGTGTATGATGCGTTAAACATGAGTCATATGTCATTGACTTATTGGCCTGATGTGACACAATGTTAATTACTTAAATGACAGGTTGAGACAGGAACCGATTAAAAACTAACGTAAAACCGAAGAACCTAATTGTCAAAATTGAAAACCAAGAGATTGAATTGAAATTGCACAAAAACATAAGGACTAAATTTGATTTTTCTCTTTCAAAATTGAGCCACCTGTCTGCCAACCTAAATTATCAAATCTAAATTTATTCAATCCTCGAGCCTCTAGTACAATTTTATCATGCATAATTGCTAATTGTAAATTGGGCGACTAATCTACCTACCTAAATGATCAAATCCTTCAACCTCTAGTCCATTTCCATCATGCATAATTTCGAAAATCAAAATTAACGTTTAGCACCACCATGATCTCAGCTTTTTAAATGGAATTATCAATTTTCTAATCTATACCATCAAACCCATTACAATCTAATTGCAATTGGCCATCACCCAATTTCAATATCATCAAAAATATATTCTGAAATCACATTCCACAATCTATGATCCCAGTTCCTACCCACATAATCAATCATTTTCAAAATCTTTCAACAAAATTCAATCCCCCTATGCATATATTCATCAAAATCATTAAAAATCACACATATAATGAAGAAAAAAAAACTAATAAAAAAACTGAAATGTAAAGACCTTGATAACAGGCATTTGTCCACCGAACATGAGAACCACGCCCATCTGGAGAAGAAGACGGAAGGTGTCACGAATGTTGTTGGCGTTGAACTCCTTGAAGCTCTCAGCGCAATCACCACCCTGAAGCAGAAACGCCTTGCCTTGAGCGGCCTCGGCCAGGCGGTCCTCCAGGCTCCTCGCCTCACCAGCGAAGACAACGGGAGGAAAGGACTCGAGGGTCTTGAGGACAAAGTCGAGCGCATCCTGATCAGGGTATTCGGGTTGCTGGAAGGCCTTCTTGGCTTTCCAACTGTCGATGCTCCATCTGGTGGGAATTGGGGTAGTTGTGGCGGTCGTCGGCGTTGACTTGGAGGACTTTGAGGGGTCAGCGGCGTGAACGGCTGATATGGGTTTGTGGCTGGTGGGGAGAGAGAGGTGGTGATGGAGGGGTTTGGTGGGTTGGAGGGGTTGGAGAAGGGGTCTAGAAGAGAGGGTGGAGGTGACAGTAAGCGCCATTTCTGAGAGTCAAGAGAGAGCTGAAGACACAGCTAGGACTAGGAGGAGGCTTTTTAAATAAAGAAAAATTTTAGAGTCACCTACTATTCTTTCAATTCAGATTTTTTTTTTTTTTTTTTTTTTTCAGTATTATTTTATGGTGTGTTTAGGATTGCAATTTAGTAAGAATAATCTGTGTTTTTAAAAAATATCGTAAAACATAAGGCATTTGGCATTGCGATTTAAAAAACATTTAATTTAAAATAGGAAAAAAATCTCCGATTTCAATAAGCAAGGTAGAGGGTGCTTATTTAAACCAAAATCATGAATTCGCATAACAAATATTTAATAAAAAATTATTTTTTAACATGTTTTACCAAACGCCTTTACGATTTTAAAAAATAGCGATTTCAAAAATGCTATTTTAAAAATCGTACTTATTGAAACCTCAATCCCAAATGGACATTTTTTATTATTTTCTTAAATCACCAATATAAAGGACAGAAAAATGAAAGTAATAAAAAAGAAAAAAAAAAAAAAAAGAGAGAAATGATTAAAAAAAAATATACGTGAGTTATAGTAGTTTCCTAAAAATAGCTAATCAAAAACTAAAATATGTCTTTGAGAAGTTATTTGAACATAATTTTGGCTTATATTAACTAAATAACTTGTCATAATTTTGGCTTATATTAAGTAAGTATATCCAATATGGAGCTTTTATAGTATTTGCCAAAGATACTATGATGTGACCAAGATTTATTACCTTTTTTAACATTTTGAATTAAGAGTGCATTTAAAATTGCAATTTTGTAAAAATAATTTATGTTTTTAAATGATATCACAAAATGTAAGGTGTTTAGCATTGCGATTTAAAAAAGAAAAAAAAATTTACAATTTCTATAAGCAGGTTAGAGAATGCTTATTTGAAAAAAATTGAATTCAAACCAAAATCACAATTTCTCATAACAAATATTTAATAAAAAAAATATTTTTTAATATATTTTACCAAACGCTTTTACAATTTTAAAAAGAAGCAATTTAAAAAACACAATTTTTAAAATCATACTTACTAAAATCACAATTTTAAACGGACCCAAAACTTTTGTCAAATCAGTAATAGTCACCTAGGACAAATATTAATATTAACATTAACAAAAACAGAATATCTGGGAAGTGAAATTTTGTGTTTCCCAGGAAAATCCAGTAAGAAAGTGGTCCTAGCCTAGGTGGTGGGCGGCTCGGATGGTGAACAACACAAGCGGCCACGTGCGTATGCAACCAACCACGTTTAGTAGCGTTGTAGAGAAAAACTATTTTATGATTATAATTTTATTTATGTAATTTATATAACCATATATTCACCCATAAATCTTCGAAATTTAATTTAGTATTCTCTATTTCAAATGTGCTAAACAAAGAAAAGAATGATTATCACACAGGCAACATAAATTATAAGACAATTCATGCATGCAAAACATACAAGTCCTCCGCAAGCCCACAAGGGTCAAGTTATATGAAGGATAGTATCCTATTTTTATTTATTCCAGCAAGGAGAATAAAAGCAGTAAGAAGTTTTTATACCCTTCCTGCAGTTTTCTCTATTTTTCCCCCCCTTGGCATATTCCTCCAATTTCTCTCTACTTCTGACACAAACTTGAAAAATACTGTGAGAACTTGTATGCAACTACTAAAGTGAACCAAATACAATCTCAAATCTCAATATTCAGAGACTAATTTTGTGCAATGTGATGTGATGTAAGCAGCCAAAAGGAGCTAAACAAACCAAACAATTTACGTGCACCAAAACCTGCAATGGAAGCAGCTTCTATGAAAAATTTCGAAGAGTAATATACAGATGAGAAGCATTAAAGTATTTAGATAAACTCAACAAAAAGCTCAAATCTCAAACACAATCAGACCAATCTAAATAGCATACTTCTTAAATGTTTCCAGAACATTATCCATGAGATGACAAAGGGATAAGGTGTTGCACTTGTCCATTAACTGACAACCAGCATATCTGCCTCGAGAAAAATTGAACGGTCAGAAGTATGGACTGTAACGCATTGGCATTCTGAATCTTGGAACCTTCCTGCAACAGAAATATGCTAGAGTTTCACTCTAAAGGTTCACAGAGGGCAGATAACAATCAAATGAAGGAAAAACAAGCGTGGCTGGAGAATCACAAGTTAATCCATGACAAGAAGAGGAGGCAATCTTCAAGAAGCATACCCATATCCATAAGGGGAGAAGCTGTAGGGAGCTATAATTGGGCTTCTGGCTCGCATAAAGGGGTTGGGTCGACGAGCACGATATGGCTTCAACCCAGGTATATTGGTCCGTTTGGCAGTCACCTGCAACCATATTTAAAAAGTTCATGTGGGTGAAAAACGAAATACCAATGTTTCAAACTTATATCAATAAAGTTTCAAAATCATGCACGAGTCAAATTGATGTGTATATTGTTCCTAAACACATAAAAGAAAAGAAAAGAAAAAAATGAAAAATATTGCTTTCACCTTTAAGTGGCGTCCATGTAGTTGAGATTCATTCAACAGGAGAGCCTCTTGGACAGCCTCTACTTCGACGAATTCCACATAAGCATAACCCTTTGGCTGACCATACTTGTCTGTGCGAATAGTGACTCTGTTCACTGTTCCACATGTCTGGAAATGCTGCTGCACTTCTTCAGGAGTACATGAATAGTCCACCTGCAGACCCGGTTTGTGCCCAAAAGAATTATTTTAGGGGAGGAACAACCAAGCAGAGAACACAATAATCAACTAATAAGCCTAACAGATCAATTCAGTGTTGCAACTGAACTAGAGGCTGAACACTGAAATGAACCTTTTACTAGTACAACCAGCTACTTGAACTCTCCATTACATTAGATATAGAAATATGATTAATGGAATGAACAATGTCTAGGTGTTCAACTAGTTTGTAACCAAAACTGGTGGTTCAGACAACCATAACAAAGATTGGCTATTGGCTTTCAAGGTTCATGCAACCAGTATATCTGGGTCTCATCTTGATGTTCTGGCAGGCGTATTCTTTGACCACCATTCAAATAACACGTCATTATTTATTTATTTTCTGAAATCTTTGTAGGGTGGAGGAGAGCTTTCTCAGGCAGATATAAGCCCCAAATCCACCCATCATCAATGCCTTTACTACTTTATTAGATTCACTTAAGAAACTTTCTAGATTAAGGCTGAAACCCTCATGATTTCTAAAGTAATTGGGCCCACCCATGGGGGTACCTCAGAAAAGCAATAATGGTTACATCAGAAGATGAGGAAATTCGAATATGGTTTTCCCATGCCAAAAGTACACGCACATCATTCATAAGAATGCAAGACAAAACTGCCATATAAACATGTCATTTCTCCATGTTTGTTACATCAGAAAAGCATGTAAAATTTAAGAATTTTGAGCCAAATTAATAGAAATGTCATCAGTTCAAGGTCCTTGATACTATCAAAGAAATAAGAGGAATGCTAGGCTTAAAAAAAAAATTTACAACATGATGTGGCACAACATGATTGAAAATGAGATAAATTCAATTTTTTAGAAATCCAATTATTTTGTGCCACATCATGTTGTAAAAGTTTTTTTTGTAAAATTATTTGTAAGCCTAGCATTTTTCAAAAAATAATTAAAATAATGTCAACAAAGATAAGCTCGCTAACCGTGAAACTTTTAGAAATTAACTGGTGAAGACAGTGATATATATCAACTTGTGAGGTCATAGGTCATTCTTGTGATCTTGTCTCGAGTAGTAAACAAGAAAAGCTAACAATAATACTGGAAAGACAGAAGAGATACCTATTTAATCCAAGTGAGAAAATAAAATAAAAAAGGGAGATCAATGACCCCTCACCAGATATAGCCAAACACCTAAACATTCCTCGAGCAATAATTGCCACCAAGCAGCAGCTGGCTTTGCCAATATGACAGCTATACCCACGCCTAGCCCTTAATCTTCAAGGCATATTACACCTCTCAACTGTTTGAGTCTGGGTTAGAAATCTTGAATAACATCTGTTCCTCTGGCCATCCCAGCCCCAGAACTAGTGTTTATACCAACAAATGTGATACATATCCTGTCCATTGCTTCATTTCTTTTTTCTATCACCCTCTCCAAAATGATAAGTGGTGAGAATTTGGCTTCTACTATTTTGTTTTTTTCTTCTCTTTCCTTCTTACCTTTCCGATTCTTTTCCCAAATTGTACTTTCAGAAACTTTCAATACTTTTTTTTACAAACAATTTTAATCACTTTCATTGTTTTCTCTCTCCTGCATTCCTATATTTATCTCTCTCTCTCTCTCTCTCCCCCCCCCCCCCCCTCCCCACTCTCTCTTATTGAATTTCATTATTTATTTCTTTTCGTAGCCCAGCTGTATTTCACATCAGAAATACCACACCGTTAGTTAATCAGAAAACTCGAAGAGTGACTTCTGACCTGCGATTGTAGTCAAACACAAAGTCAATGCAAGACTCTAAAGCTTAGAAAATCCCATGCGCACGTTCACACACAAATCTCAACTTGGAATTATGAACAATCAAGTACATCTAATGAAAATGATTACAGTTCTAACATAGTATGATTTTAGCACTCTTCAAGGAAGTAGTTAGATAACTCCAAGTTAATGGTTCACTTAGCTGCCAGATACAACTGCCGCAAACATTGAAAATGCCACCCCATGGGTTAAGAAAGGTAGTCTTAGCTGGAAAAAGTAAGGGGCAGAAAGAAAGGCCTTAATCATTGTTAATCGAAACCAATAAGCATTTTGAACAAGCATAACGCCAAGAACAGTGTCAATATCACAAAAAGGGAAAAAGGTTAAGAGGAGCAATCACTATCCCATACTACATCCAGACTCCAAAACTTGAAACCTAAGTCCTATCATTAGGAGTGAAAAGGCGGTTATGGTTACGGTTAACGGTTATTGGCTAACTGCTAACCATAATTGCCTAGGCAGTTAGTAAAATCGTCTAACTGCCTAGGCGGTTAACCAAACCACTAACCACTTTTTAAAAGGAAAAAAATCAGAAAAAACCAATACAATGTTGTTTCTACGGTAATGCGGTAATACCCTACCACATATGACGTTATTCTATGTGTGTGTGTGTGTGTATATATATATATATATATATATATATATATATATATATATATATATATATATAGGCCGTTAGCGGGGGGCTAATAACCACCCAGTATTTCAGCCCTACCTATCATCAGGGAAAAGATCAATGGACAAGAAGTGATCTAATGGCAAGAATTATTGGAAACAAAACCATACATTTAGGAAGGAACTAAAGATGACGTTTAGAATCTGTACATCTAAAACAATTGACAAACTTGCTAATCCACATTTTAGCACCTGTTTGGTTCCTTTTAAAGAGAAAGGTTGTACATTCTTCGAGTAGGAGGGATAGAGAGAGAAAGGGAATATATATATATATATATATATATTATTGGTAAGTTACAAATGTACCAAATGGGTTTTGAACCCAAGACCTTACCCAACATAAGTTCATCCTATTCCTAAAGGGCATGAGATGCTATTTCAGCTAGAGCTTATTGGCCAATTTTCAATGACTGTTTCCTGAACACATAACCCAATAGGTGCTTATTCTTCATTGAGCATGTTAAACGTTGAATGCTAAAAAAGAAAAAAGAAGGAAAGATACGACTGTGTTCCCATACTCTTGCAATCTACTCAAGCTTGACTCTGTGCAAAGTGCAAACATGCAGTTCTTGCCCTATTTCAACGCAACCAAATAAAAGTAGCTACCATATTCCACAAGCTAACTGAGGAGAACCTAGCAGCATCAAGTGTTCAAGCGGGAACACTATTAGGCTTAAATACTTACTACCTATCCCAGACTTTGGAAAAGGTTCAATTTTAGTTCTAGCAATAAGGTTTAATTTTAGTTCCAGCAAATACTCTCTTATTGATATAATCCTTCTTTTTAACTTAATTTCCTAACATAAATTATATATTGTCCTCTTAATTTTCGTGCTACTTGAAAGATACTTGAATTCTACAAAGACAAACAACAAATTAAATAAGAAAGAGGCCTCACATTCCCAACAAAGATTGATCGAGAATCTACTTCCTCTCTATTTGCCTGTGCTGCAGCTTCACTAGCAGGATCTAGTTGCACACAAAAAAAAACTTATGAAGTATAAGTATCAAAATCGTCATAATCATCATTATTTATCAGGTTATAAAACGGAGCATCACACAACCACATCGTCATAACCATCCTCCTAATCTGATTCAACTACAAAGTCAACTTCTAATTAAACATGTAACAAATTATCCCCAACATTATTATCATGTAATTCAAATTAAACATGCGCTTAGAGAGGATGCTCCTTTTTTTTTTTTTTTTTTTTTTTCTCATTTTATATGTAATAAAGAACAACTCTAATAATGTAAACCAATTGTCCTTCTGCACCTTTTCTTGGGACCAAAAAAAAAAAAAAAACACAGAACACAAAATGTAATAAAAATACATTGTCATCTCGGGAACATATGAATAATTAGTAAGATTTTTTTTTTTCTAATTTCTCAGGGAGATCCAAATCGAAACTTGATCACTAAAAGAGCTTGCACTCAAATATTAATCATCACCTACTGACAGAGCTTCTTACCAGAATTGGAACCTATATACTACTATAAAAAAACCAATGTAATACCAAAAAATATATACAAAAAAAAAAAACCCGCAAAACACTAGAAATTGCATTAAAAAAAAAAAAAAAAAATTAGAGGAGTACGGCATATAAGGAATCTGATCAATTGAAAAAAAAAAACAAAAAACAAAAACAAAAACAAAAACAGAAAAAACAAACAAACAAACCAACCTTGTGTGGAACCCATTTGCATTTCGACCTTGGCCTGCATCTCTCGCAGAGCAGCCGCTTCGTCCTCCATCTCCTTCAACCGCTTCTTCATGTCGTCAAGTTCCTGCAATACATTTTTTGTTTTTTTTTACAATTAGGGTTTTCGCATTTTTCTTCTTCGATTAAACTGTTGAGGGGACTCAAATTAAAAGTTTTGTGAAAAGGAAACGCATTACTGCTTCATTGTTGTTGGGGGTGTCCTCTGCGCCAGACGTGTCCACGTCCTCGTTCTCCATCTCTCTCCGCCCCTTTCTCTCTCTGTCTCTCTCTCTTTCTCTCGCTCGGTCGCTCGGTCGTTGCGTGTGCGTTTCTGTGTACCAAGATTCAAGAACACCCAAACAGTAAAGAGCGCCGCAACTTCACGTCAAGGTTTCACTACGGTTCTCATAATCCTGCTTCCTACAATTCGGCCCTTCACACGTCCGCATACGTAAGATTAAATACTTTATTTTTTAATTTTAACAAAAAGGTTAAATAATTTAGGGTTAATAACTTTTTTTTAGTATCTAAGTTTAAGGCTGTAAACAAACAAAACTACCTATGAGCTCGCTCGGGATCGGCTCGATAAAGTCCAGTTCGTGCCCGACTCGATTATTAAATGAGCTACTTGTGGACACAAAACTATACTCGATTATTAAACGATATATACTCGTATAAAACCCGACTCGCTCGTTTAAAGTTCGTGAACATATTTGTATAGGGGCTTGATTTGCTTATTAGCGTGACTCATAGTTTATATATTAAAATAGCTTATATAGTATATAACTTATTAAATAGTTTATATATTATAAATAGTATTTATGCTTACATAGTATGTAGCATAAATACTAAATATATATAGTTAGAATATTAATAATGTAGTCATATAGTGTATAACTATTTATAGTTAACTAGTGTATTGTGTGTATTAAACTAAGTTAACTAATTAGTTAATTGGTTTAGTTATATATATAAAGAGCTAATTGATTAATAAATAAAAAAAATGTTAGATAATTTGTATATATAATAAACTTTTTAAATTTTTTTTTTAATTTTATCAAAGTCAATTTCATATATTAGAATTATTAACCATGTATATAAAACATTTGGTTGCTACTATTAAGTGTTAAGAGTAAACTCTTTTTGATTTTCCTTGTATTTGTTTGCTTTTAAGTGTCCCATACCAATAAAATAAAATCAAGCACACATCTCTCACAATAATAGTTAACTTGTCCGGTTGTCCCACATGGAAAAAGCAAAAAATCTTTCTCATCTAAGTAATATATAAAAAGGATGGAAGCCTCTCTTACTGAGTCAAGTTAGTTTTTATTTATTTATTTCAAAAAAAAGTTTGAATTAGTTGAGCCGGCTCGACTCGGCTCGCATAAGGAATTTCCTTAGCAAGCTGAGCCAAGCTTAGATTTTGGAGCTCGTGAAAATTTTAAATGAGCCACGCTTGGATGGCCCTAGCTTGCCCGAGCTCGACTTGTTTACAGTCCTGTCTGGGTTTTAATGTTTTTATTTTTTTCCCCCTAGATTTTAAAAAGACAAATCTAGTACCTCAGATTTTGGAAAAAACCGAATCATCACCTCCAGTTTGAAAATTTTTATAGGGGTGGCTGAACCACTCCCTGGGGGTGGTCGAGAGGGTGGCCGACCACCCCCAGTTTGACCTCAGCCACCCCCAAGGCCGGTCTGGGGGTGGCTGAACTGATGTACAAATTTAATTGTACTCGCAAGCATACGAGTCATGTGTAATATAATGTGTGCAAGTGCAAGGTTGACCCACAGGGAATTGCGTTGCAGAAATTAATTTTTATCTAAACTAATTATATTTTTACCTAGTTCCGAATTTTGGGATTTTTGTCGTGCAAAATAAAAATAAACTAAAGTTAAAGCTGATTAAATGGAATGATAAAAAGGTACTAAGGTTTTCAAAATCCACCTCACCAAATTAAAGCATCTATTCTCATGTTTTAGTTTATAAATCCGACAAACAATTAAACCCTATGCATGTTCTATTGTTCCTATAGAAAGATTCAATGAATCCATCCATTTGACAAAAGACAATACATATATAATTTAGTTCAAAAGATCCAATGTATCCATATTTTGCACAAAAGACAATGGATATCCAAAGTAAATCAAAAGATGCAATGTATCCGTTGGATGAAATACAATGAATATCCAACTTCGGCACAATCAAATACAATTTTGTCACATAATTGAATTGAAGCGAATATACGTTACATTAAAGTCGGAATTGTACGAACAAACATGAAAACATAAAACTAATCAATGGCGAGGCTTCATCCTAAACCTTAGTTGAAAGTTTTAGCCTCTCATGATAACAAAAGACATAATCAAATCAATTGAAATCATAACAAACATGAAACTTACAAAGGAAAACGTCCGAAAAGCTCAAGAACAACTCTAGGTTGAAAATAGGCTCTAAACGGCGCCTCCCAGTATGTGTTTACAATAGAAAAATATGCTATAAATAATAAAAGTCAAGGGTTTCGACACTGCTAGGTCAGCGTAAGTGCGCTCGATCGCACTCGGGGTGCGCTCGAGCGTACTCGGGTCTTTAAGGCTACTGCGGTGCACCACTTGGGCGCTGCGCGTCCAGGTGATTGCGCGAGTGCGCTCGATCGTATTCTCCTTGCGCTCAAGCGCATTTCCAGAGAATGCTTCTTCTTCACTTCTTTGATTTCTTCGCACATTTTCACACCAAAGACCGCAGTTTTCTCTCAATGACCTGCAAAACACTAAAACACTAAAACTAGCCAAAAACATTAGAAAATAACAAAGCAAATTTCTTAACAAATACAAGTTAAGGGGCCCAAATATGCGACATTTGACACTCATCAAATACTCCCAAACTTACATTTTGCTAGTCCCTTAGCAAAATAAAATGAAAAACATAACAGAAAATGAAACATAAATCCGCTGTCGTGGGAGAAACGGTTCTATTTAGCATATGCAACAAGCCTTTTAAACCCCTAGGCATCCCTAGAGGACGAGTGAAGTCTAGTGAGGGTTTAACAGCAATGATACCCACAAATATTTTTTGGCACTATGTTATTGACAAACAAGGATTCCCACACAAACACATGATTCATACATTATGAGCAAGGTGAACACAACAATCACATCATTAGGATATCCAAAATTCACTCAACTCACAGCTGAAAAATTGAGACACTACATGCTCCAATAAGTGTAAAATGAGACTTACATAGACTCATGAAGTTTCAATTATTCTCAAAGTTTGAGTACCCCAAAATTCATAGGAATGCAATCAGATGAAAACAAGCAAGGCTTGAATCAACAAGTCCAAATATATTTTTTGTGTAGGCTGTGCAGTGCTGGACTTCCTTAAGCTTCTAATTAACTTATGTAACGAGTGTTAGGCCAGTGACTCCCAAACCAGGTGGCTTTAGGGCATTAGATGTAGAAACATCCCTAAGGGCTTAATGACTCAAGTCAAAAAGAGCTACGAAGCCTAACTAGCCATACAATCAATCAACTCGAATTTCTCATCTTTTTACGCGAACACTCAATACTTAGTGAGGCACGATGTCCGGCTACTCAATGAGAAACTCAAACTAATAATTTTTTTTTATTTTTTTTTTTATTTTAAAGACAAGGTTTTCATCACCAAATTAACCTACAAATCTCAAAACACACACTCCTTAAGTCAAATCTCATGCCTCACAAACCCTATGCTAATGTGCATGTGATAAACACTCAGACAAGTGAAGTCTCTCTAATCCAACAAATGAGCCAAACAACTCAGATTTCTAATGACATGCAGTATTCAAGATGTTAAATAGACCAATGACATATAAATCACAGTTATGATGTAATCATGTTCAATCAACAACATAGTTTCTTCTTTTTCTTTTTTGTTTTTTTTTGTTTTTTTTGTTTTTTAAATTTATTTTATGTTTATTAACACAAACACACAACAAGAATAATAAAAGGTAAAGACAGAAATGTCTACCCCACCCCCTGTTAAGTGCTAAAATATTCATATTTTTAGCCCTTAACTTACATGTTTTAATCCTTTAGTTTTAGTTAATTTATGCAATTTCAGTTCCTTTATGTGTTTTCCATGTTTTTGTAGGCTTTTGGAAGAAAAGAAGTAAATTTGGAAGATTTGGGCTCAAAAAGAGAATTTTGGAAAAGTTGAAGTTTCTGGTAGTGTGATTGATCGCAGGAGACTTGTGATCAATCGCACTTGTGATCGATCGCAACTCGATCGCACACGAGTTGCGATCGATCACACTTGTGCATAGGAGAATTCTAGAAGCTGCGGACAGACTCCATTTCCTTCCATATTAGGGTTTTCCAAGTCCCACTTGTAATAGGACTAAAACCCTACGAATTTCCTAGGTTTACTAGTGTAACAAGGACTTCTAAAGCCCTATAAATTGTTGGCAAAGTGTGGCTCACCTTTGTTGACAATTGGGTTCACTCTCATTACTCATCACATTTCTCCACGTAGATAATTGCAACTGCAATCTTTGACAAAAAGGGGCTTTGTTAAAGCCTTGGCCGATTGTCTTTATTGCTCTAAGAAGCCTTGTCTCATTTGTCTTTATTAAAGCTTATAGATAAGGGGGCTTCTAGATGAAAGAAGAAAAATAGGTGTGAAAGGAGAATTGTGGGCTATGCTATAGAGTAAGTGACCGAAATGTTTGAAATATAGGTGCAGGAAATTGCCTATATAACAAAATGGAAGGCCACTTGCAAATTAGACACCAACGAGAGCTTCTTAAAAGAAAGTGAGAGTGCTTTCATAAAAAGAGCAAGAAAAATACAAGAGTAGTATTTTTTCTGAGAGAGTGAGCAAAACACAAGAGTGTGTATTTTTCAGGAGTGTGAAAGATACACTGTGTGAGTGAGATCTACTTATCCATAATTGTAGTTCATTCAAAGTGATATAGTAATATCTGGTGTGCTCTGTGGACGTAGGCAGTATTGGCCGAACCACGTATAAATTCTTGTCTTGTGCCTTTATATTTTATTATTGTTGTATTCTTAACAAATTGAATCCCAAAGATCCAGAAGAGGAATTAGTGGCGTCTAATTTCCTAACAATTGGTATCAGAGCTCGGTTCATGTTCCGTTCAAGTGGGAGCAATAGTGTCAAGTTTATACAACAAGAAGGATGTCTCGCGAAACCCCCGAAACCACTCCTGAAGTTGCTTCTCCAAGTGACAGTTCAAAGAAGTGGAGTCCAAATTATGGATCTGGCGGATCTATGAAAGTTGAAATAAAGCCATTTGATGAGAAGATCAGTTTTGGCTTATGGCAAAGGCGGATGCGTGGCGTTCTTATTCAACAAAGGCTGTTAGTTGCCTTAGAAAAAAGACCGGAGGATATGATTGGCCCCGAATGGTCAGATATCGATCAACAGGCAATCTCTACCATTGAGATGTATATCACAGATGATGTGTTAAATCATGTGATATCAGCGATCTCTGCCAAAGATATATGGGACAAACTAGAAGCCATATATCTGGGGAAATCCTTGTCAAATAAGCTCTTCCTCAAGAAGAAACTCTTCAAGCTGGAGATGAAGGAAGGCGAGGATGTGATGAAGCATATCAACATCTTCAACGCTTTGATCAACAACTTGAACCGGATAGATGTTCAATTCAGTGAAGAAGATCGAGCCTTGTTATTGCTTGCATCATTTCCAGATTCATATGAGCATTTTGTCACCACGCTCATGTTTGGAAAGACAACTCTCAAGTTCAATGAGATTGTGCAAGACATCATCTCTCATTCGACCATGAAGAAGGCAGATGATAAGTCCACTTTCGGATCTGCTTTGAATGTGGAAATTAGAGGCAGAAGTTCAAACAGAGGCAGTGGGCATGGAAGGTCGAGATCAAGGGCCGGCAGGTCAAAGTCAAGGTATCCAAGAAAATCCAACAGCCAGAGTAGCTCAAAAACTATTGAGTGTTGGAATTGTGGCAAGACGGGTCACTACAAAAATCAGTGTAAAGCTCCGAAAAAAGAGGCAACAAGCGACTCTGGAAACGTGGTGGCAGATGAAGCGCAAGAGGCCCTGATCCTCTCGGTTGATAGTCCCTTTGATTCTTGGGTGTTAGACTCAGGGGCTTCCTTTTATACAACAGCGATACGCGAAATCTTGGAAAACTATGTTAGTGGAGATTTTCGGGAAAGTGTATCTAGCTGATGGTACGGCGCTGGATGTTGTGGGCATGGGAAATGTTCAGATCAGAATACATGCCGATTCAGTATGGAAGTTGGAGAAAGTCAGACATGTTCCAGAACTGAAGAAGAATCTGATCTCTGTGGGACAACTTGATGATGAAGGGCATGACATTCACTTCCACAGGGGTAAGTGGAAGGTCGCATTTGGGGCTATGATGATAGCTCAAGGTGAAAAGACTGGTACCCTCTATATGACCACAGATATGAGGGATACTATTGCTGTTGCGAATGCAAGTGTTGAAGCAGATCTGTGGCACCAAAGGCTAGGCCACATGAGTGAAAAAGGGCTCAAAGTTTTGCACTCATTGGGGAAGCTACCAAAGTTAAAGTCGATTAATATCGACTTCTGTGAAAATTGTATTTTCGGCAAATAGAAACGGGTGAGTTTCAAAAAGGTGGCAGAACCCTAAAAAATGAGAAGCTGGAGCTAGTTCACACAGATGTCTAGGGGCCAGCTACAGTCTCGTCCATTGGCGGAAAGTCATACTTTGTGACTTCCATTGATGACCATTCCAGGAAGGTATGGGTTTATTTCTTGAGACAAAAATTGGAGGTGGAGAACGAGACAGGCTTGAAGATCAAGAAGCTAAGATCTGACAACGGTGGAGAGTACGAGGACACCGGGTTCAAAAAGTTCTGTTTTGAGAATGGGATCCGTTTAGAACGGACTGTTCCAAGAACCCCACAGCAGAACGGGATGGCAAAACGGATGAACCGAACACTGACAGAAAGAGCCAGAAGTATGTGCATTCAGTCAGGACTATCCAAGCAGTTTTGGGCTGAAGCAATCAACACAGCAGCCTACCTCATTAATCGAGGACCATCAGTGCCGTTGGAGCAACGCAGATCGGAAGAGGTATGGAGCGGAAAGAAGGTAAATCTTTCATGGTTTAAAGTTTTTGGTTGCATTGCTTATGCGCACATTAGTGACCATGTGAGGGGAAAGCTAGACCTTAAGTCACTAAAGTGCATCTTCATTGGATATGGAGGAGATGAGTTTGGTTATCGACTCTGGGATGACCAAAATAAGAAAGCCATTCGCAATAGAGATGTGGTTTTCAATGAGAAGGTGATGTACAAAGATAGAGGTACTACACAACCTACTAGTCCAGTACAAGATGATCCTGTGTATGTTGAGTTGAATGATCTTCCAGAAAGTAGTCCGGCGCAGCAGGTTGGTAAGGATCCTTAGCCTGAAGAACCTGTAGAACATCAAGCACCATAAGATCCAACTCCTACGCCCGCGCCTAAAAGGTCTGCTCGTCCACATATACCAAACAGGAAGTACATGAACTTTCTGTTATTAACAGATAGTGGAGAGCCTGAATGCTATGCTGAAGCATGTCAGGTAAAGGACTCGAGCGAGTGGGAGCTTGCAATGAAGGATGAGATGAAGTCTCTCATCTCTAACAAGACATGGGAGCTAGTGATAAGTGCTAAAATATTCATATTTTCAGCCCTTAACTTACATGTTTTAATCCTTCAGTTTTGGTTAATTAGGCCATTTTACTTCCTTTTTGTGTTTTTGATGTTTTTACAGGCTTTTGGAAGAAAAGAAGCGTTTTTGGACAAATTCCAAGCTTAAAGGGCAAATTGGGAAGACCTAGAAGATATGGTTAAGCTTAGCCAATCATGGTTAAGTTTAATCAAATAGAGGAAAGGATCAATTCGGAATTTCTCACATTGAAGTCAAATCGGATTGGATGAAAAATTAGATTCTGAACATGTCTCAGTATTTTGACCATAACTTTCAGCTCAGATATCCGATTGAGGTGATTCAAGCGGCATTAGAAAGCTAACTCAAAGGGATACAAATCATTGTGAAATAGTATTTTCGCATCGGAGTGCCGCAAGGCCAAAATTACGCCGCAAGTCAGGACCGCAATTCTGGGCGAATCCTATTCCGATTTGGACTTAGGTTTTCTTTATCCTAATTGGACTTGGACTTAAAACTCCGAATTTCCTAGGTTTACTTGTGTAATAAGGACTTCTAAAGCCTATAAATAAACCTCTTAGTTTCTAGGCATAGTGTGGAGAAAAGAGCCACAAGCTCTGGAAAAGAACTGAAGGCTACATCAAGAGGAGTTTGGGTTTTTCTTCTCTTCCACCCTTTTATTTTTGTTATGTAGTTTATATTTTTATTAGGGCTAGATTGAAGCCCTAATCATGTCTTTTTATGATTGCAATATTGGCGCCTTTGCTACAATTATATTTTGGTATTTTTAACTTGATTAATACCTGTTATCTTGTATTCCTCATATGTGTCTGTCTGGCCAACATATGCATGTGGTATGGACTAGTTAGTTAAATCAATTTGGATGATCGAGTCCTGGGTTTAATAAGAGTAACAAAAGATATCCACACCGGATTCTTGGGTTAATCAACATGGGGAACCGGGAGTAGACACCTATGCCCTAGGCCTCATGTGTTTATCGATTTCCACAGATTTATGCTTTCTTAAAGAACAACTTAGTAGACACCTATGCTAAATCCTTTAAGAAAGAAAGGAATTAGAGTAGACACCCATGCCTAATTCGTTGCTTAGAGAAATCAATAGCTTAAGGAGTAGACACCCATGCCCTTAGGTTGGCAAACATTAATTATACCGATATAATTGGCGCATTGGCATATTGTTATCTTAATTAGTCTGATTAGTGGTGGATATCAAAACCCTAATCCTTTTTAGTTTTGTTTATCTTTTATTTTATTTCTTTATTTTAACTCAATCGTGACAATTGAGTTTATCTCTTAATTAAATAGGAAATTACTTCTAAACATAAATTACCAATCCTCGTGGGAATGATCTCGTATTTGCCTACTATACTATTGTTTTGATCTTGTGCACTTGCGAGTTAAAACGTACTAAATATTATCTATTAATTTAGGTAGTATTTAGCACAACAGCTAGCTAAGTTACCCGTGGGAAAGAAGACTCTACACAACAAATGGGTATATAGAGTCAAAGAGGAACATGATGGTTCCAAGAGACACAAGGCGAGATTGGTGGTCAAAGGCTTTCAGTAGAAAGAAGGAATTGACTACACCGACATTTTCTCACCGGTTGTGAAACTGAATACCATTCATTCAGTTCTCAGCATTGTTGCAGCAGAGGGGTTGCACCTAGAGCAGTTAGATGCGAAGACTGCTTTCCTCCATGGAGACCTAAAGGAGGAGATCTACATGCAACAACCGGAGGGTTTTCCAGTCAAAAGGAAAGAGAAACTTGTGTGCAAATTGACTAAAAGCTTGTACGGCCTGAAGCAAGCCCCAAAACAGTGGTACAAAAAGTTCGATGGGTTTATGCAGAGGCATGGCTACAACAAGTACAACGCTGACCATTGTTGTTACTTCAAGAGGTTTGAATCCAATTACATTATTTTGTTACTGTATATCGATGACATGTTAGTAGCAGGTTCAGATATGGATGAAATCCAGAAGTTGAAGAAGCAACTGTCAAGTGAATTCGACATGAAGAATTTAGGTGTAGCGAAGCAGATTATTGGGATAAGAATAAATAGGGACAAGCAAATGGGTACTTTGCAGTTGTCTCAAGAGGAGTACATTGGCCGTATTCTGAAAAGGTTCAGCATGAGTAATGCTAAGCCAGTTAGCACACCCTTGGCTAGTCACTTTCGGCTATCCAAGGATCAGTCCCCTAAGACAGAAGAAGAGAAGGACTTTATGGCTAAGGTTCCATATGCCTCAGCCATTGGAAGTTTGATGTATGCCATGGTTTGCACGAGACCAGATATAGCTCATGCAGTGGGAGTTGTGAGCAGATTCATGTCAAAACCCGGGAAGCAACACTGGGAGGCAGTGAAGTGGATACTAAGGCATCTACTAGGTACAACTGACAGAAGTCTATGTTTCAGAAAAGGCGACCTAAAACTACAAGGGTTTGTAGATGCAGACTTTGCTAGAGAGGTAGATCATAGGAGGAGCACTACCAGATATGTTTTCACAGTAGGTACTACTGCAGTGAGTTGGATTTTGCAAATACAAAAAATTGTTGCCTTATCCACTACAGAGGCAGAGTATGTGGCTGTGACTGAAGCCACCGAAGAGATGATCTGGTTACAGGGATTGTTAGCAGAAATGGGATTCAAGCCGGAGAAGAATGTTTTGCACAGTGACAGTCAGGGTGCAATACATCTGGCAAAGAATTCAGCGTTTCATTCTAGAACCAAGCATATCGGACTTCGGTATCATTTCGTCAGATCACTTCTAGATGATGAGGTGTTGACACTTGAGAAGATCCAGGGCAGCAAGAATCCCGCTAACATGTTAACCAAAACAGTTACTACAGAGAAACTGAAGTTGTGCTCAACTTCAGTCGGTCTTCAAGCTTGAAGATAGAGAAAGAGCACACCATTTTGAATGAAAGTCAGCTACTTGTGCAAAGTTCGCCAAGTGGGAGATTGTTGGCAAAGTGTGGCTCACCTTTGTTGACAATTGGGTTCACTCTCATTACTCATCACATTTCTCCACGTAGATAATTGCAGCTGCAATCTTTGACAAAAAGGGGCTTTGTTAAAGCCTTGGCCGATTGTCTTTATTGCTATAAGAAGCCTTGTCTCATTTGTCTTTGTTAAAGCTTATAGATAAGGGGGCTTCTAGATGAAAGAAGAAAAATAGGTGTGAAAGGAGAATTGTGGGCTATGCTATAGAGTAAGTGACCGAAATGTTTGAAATATAGGTGCAGGAAATTGCCTATATAACAAAATGGAAGGCCACTTGCAAATTAGACACCAACGAGAGCTTCTTAAAAGAAAGTGAGAGTGCTTTCATAAAAAGAGCAAGAAAAATACAATAGTATTTTTTCTGAGAGAGTGAGCAAAACACAAGAGTGTGTATTTTTCAGGAGTGTGAAAGATACACTGTGTGAGTGAGATCTGCTGATCCATAATTGTAGTTCATTCAAAGTGATATAGTAATATCTGGTGTGCTCTGTGGACGTAGGCAGTATTGGCTGAACCACGTATAAATTCTTGTCTTGTGCCTTTATATTTTATTATTGTTGTATTCTTGACAAATTGAATCCCAAAGATCCTGAAGAGGAATTAGTGGCGTCTAATTTCCCAACATAAAGAGACCTTTAAACCTTGAGAATAATCAAGCTGGAAAAGACACAACTGTGGGGAGAGGAATTGGAGGCTACCTTTCGGTTCTTTCTTTCCCTTTTCTCTTTTAGTTTTATTTTTATTATGTGTAACTAATTTATTTAGTAGGGTTAGATTGAAGCCCTAGTTATGTTTAGTTAATATTCAATATTTGCGCCTTTGTGATAATCATGTTGTGGTATTTAACTTGATTAATTTTTGCTTTCATGAATTCCTCATATGTGTGTTCCTGATCAACATATGCATGTGGTATGGACTAATTAGTTAAATCAATTTGGATGACCGAGTCCTGGGTTTAACAAAAGTAATAAAAGTAATCCACACTGGGTTCTTGGGTTAATCGACATGGGGAATCGGGAGTATACACCAATGCCCTAGGCCTCATGTGTTTGTCGATTTCCACAGAATATATGCTTTCTTAAAGAACAACTTAGTATACACCCATACTAAATCCTTTAAGAAAGAAAAGAGTTAGAGTATACACCCATGCCTAGCTCGTTGCTTAGGGAAATCAATAGCTTAAGGAGTATACATCCATGCCCTTAGGTTGACAAACATTAGATATACATAACATGATCAAAACATTGGCATATTGACATATTATCTAAATATAATTAGTAGTGGATATCAAAGCCCTACCTTTTTATTATCATCAAATCAAAATTCAATCTTTGTATGGTTTTACTTTTAGAATTTAATTTTAAACGAAATTTAGCAATTCTCGTGGGAATGACCCCCGTATTTGCACACTATGCTACTATGTTGACCTTGTACACTTGCGGGTAAAACATCCAATTATTTGCCTATTAATTTAGGTAGATATTTGTGAATAACAAGTTTTTGACGCCGTTGCCGGGGATTGCGGCAAATTTTGTTTACAATTATTTTCCTTTAGTTGGATTATTTTAATTTAGTTTTTTTTCTTTCTTTTTTCTGCTTTTTGTAGTTACTGTTCTGCCTCTGGAGGTGCGCTCAAGCGCCCAACCAGGACGATCAAGCGCACCTCATGGTGCAATCGATCACACATCCAGAGAGCAGCACAGTTACTGCACTAATTATAGATCTGATTTTTTTTTTCTTTTATTTCATGCAGGGTCAGTCAAGTCTGCATTTCGTAAGTTTTTATTTTTAATTTTGTCTTATTTCCTTTTTCTTTTAACTTTTTGTTATTTTATTTTTAATTTCACACATGTGGAGAGGCATTCCGACGCCCCATGGACCATGTTCATTATGCCATGACCCTTATCACCATGTTAGAGAATGTCTTATAATGAGACAAATTCTAAGAACACATCATTCTCTAGATCGGGGAACGACAACTATCTTGATTCCCGCAATCCAACTTGGAGCCAACAGTCAAATTTCCCGTGGCAAGCTCAAGCTCCTAGAAATCATGCTCCAAAATGCAAAAAACTGCATCATCAATCATATCCGCTAGGGGTGGGCAGATTAACCGTTAACCATTTAACCGGCCGTTTACCAGCTTCGACCGAACCGATATTAACCGTAACCGTTTAACCGATATTCTTATCGGTTAAAAATTTTGTACCGACATTCTTATCGGTCCGGTCCGATCCGGTTAACCATTTGTTATCGGTTAACCGTTTTAACCAATAAGAACCGGTTTGGGGGAAGGTTGGTAACAAAACTAGTCTAGTTTAGTTGGTATGGCACTAAAGCACAAGGCTCAATTCCTCATGGTTGTGGGTTCGAGCCCCTATGGTTCTTTTTTTTTTTTCTCCTCCTCCCACGCAGCAGACTCTTTCTTCCTCTGTTTTTTTTTTTTTTTTTTTCCTTCTCACCATTTCTTTTCCCAATTCCCATGCCACATATTTCTTTTTTTTTTTTTCCTCCTCCTCCCACGTAGCAGACTCTTTCTTCCTCATTGTTTTTTTTTTTTTTTTTTTCCTTCTTACCATTGCAGGAGAATGGCTTTCTTCCCCATTTTTTTTTTCTCTTTCCTGTTCTCGCAACTCTCACAGACCTCTCTTTTAGCGTCAAAGATTCAATTCAGGCAAGAGTTTTTGCCTTTTGGTGCTTGGGGGTTAGAGAAGTAGAGGACACTGAAAAATGTGAGATTTATAATCGGTTAACCGATTTAACCGAACCGTTATAACCGATAATTTTGGTTAAAATTCTTATCGGTTTGGTATCGGTTAAGAAACCATTTAACCGAAAATTATCGTTTAATAACCGATAAGAGCCAAAACCGGACCGTTTTGACCGATACCCACCCCTAATATCCGCAGTTCTATGATCATTCACATTTCTCTCAATTAGCTCCACCATTACAAGATCAGATGGCTGCCATGCAGATGACATTATATGCTTGTAAACTCCATGACTACCCGAAACATATCTCCTATTCAACCAGCCACCCAACTCCAGGTATGTGCCACATGTTCTCATTTTGATCATTCTACTGAAACTTGTCCTTTGTATTTATCTGCAAACCAGGAGCAAGAGTCAAGGCTAAATAGACTGGAAAGTATGATACACACCTTGGTGACTTCGCAACAGCAATTGATGACTGATCAAAAACAAATCAATACAAGGGCCGATCAAGCGTTTCAAAGAACCGATCAAGCCATTCAAAGACTGGAAGCACAAATGGGAAAATTGGCCAGGAATCTGAGTGCATCTTCCACCTATTGGCCTCCACAATACCAAGAAGGGGAGCCATCTCCTGTATATGATCATTTGGACTCTTCTCCACATCAACAATATCAAGAAGAACCACCTCCTCCAAAAAGGTCTGCCTTAGAAGAAGTAGTTGCTACCTTAGAAAAATAGTATACTGACTTTACAAAACATGCGGCAGCTCATCTTAGCTACATGGAGGAAAGAGAGCAATCATTTGAATGGATTGGGGCCGGCCCACCTCAAGCAAAAATCAGATACACTTAAGGAAGAAGAAGAAGAAGAGTGTCAAAGTCAGTTGGTGGCCAATCCAAATAAGCATTACATGGAGAAAGAGTGCACCTACTATCATGAGCAAGCTGTCACACCAAGGAGTGAAGAGGTGGTCGAAAATCAAGTTGAAGAGGCAAAGGAGGAGCAAACTGAAGTTCCATAGGAGCCACATTAGGAAAAAGAAGAGAGCGCTAAGATTTTTTCAACATTAGCTCTTATTCCTGAAACATCAAGAGGCCAGGAGAGAAGCCTGTTAGAGCTACCACATTAGCAAATTGAGGACATCAAGATAGAAAAGCTCCCTGAGTTTTCTTCTTACTTTATTCCAGTTCATGATTCCCTACCGGATAAGAAATTGTTTGAGAAAACTCAAAGTGGTCCTCCCCGATCTATAGACATTGGGAATCACCTTGCAGCAAAAAAAGATTCATTCCCTTTGGTGCAAGAGAAGGAAAGATTGGTGCTTTAAGTTTAAAGTAGAAAAGTCTGGCTAAATACGTTAACTTAGCGCTCATGAGAGGCACCCCATAGTTTATCTTTTTATTTTGTTTTGTTTAGTATGTTTTAAGTTAATCTTTTTATTTATCTTTAGTTTTGGTTCTTTTTACATGTTTTTGTGTTTTCTTATTTTGAAGGGACAAGTGTGCTTCATTTCAAGTTTAGGGGTGTGCTATGAGCCATGCTTTCCAAGACGATGTTGTCCATCTCCTGGGTACATTCTTTCCTTAATTTAGACACATTGGGGACAATGTGTCATTTAAGTTTGGGGGTATGGGAGCACGTATTGTTTACACACACTTTGTCCCAGTTTCATGTGATTTGTTTTGTGTGTTTGTTTGTTTATTTGAAAAAAAAAAAAAAAAAAAAAACTTTTTATGCATGTTCATGTTGCCCTAAAAATTTGGTTAATCTGAAAGAATTGTGGCTTGAATTCATCAGTGAGCTTAAAATTTTGAACATATGATCTGATGAGAGAATTTGTTAGTTTGATTACATGGTTAGGACAGTTGAAAAATCATATGTTTGATCTGATTACACAAGCACATTAACACATAATTTGTGAGGTATGACATGAAGTCTGATGTGTGTGTCTCTAAATCTTGAGTGAAGCTGGTTGATTTATTATATATATATATATATATAAATGATCATTGATAAGCCTTTCACTGAGTAACTGGACCTCTTGCCTCAAAGCATTGAGTGTTCACGTCAAAAGGTGAAATTTTTTGATTTGATTGATGTCATGATTAGTTTGGTTTTATAGCCTTTTTGACTCGAGTTAGTAGGTCCTTAGGGGTGTCTCTACACCTAATGCCCTAAAACCATCTGGTTTGGGAGTCATTGACTTAACACTCACTACATGGGTCAACTAGAAAGCTTAAGCGAACCAAATATTGCACAATCTGACTAAAAAAAAAAAAAAGAGAAAAAGAAGAAAATAAATATGCCATTGTTGTTCATTCTAATAGGGATTTCAGTGAATTTTGAGATATGGAGACATTGCATATTGGAAAGATTTGGAAGCCTCATAATTTTGTGCTAGTTCACCTTACATTGTTTTCAAACTTGTGATGTTTTAACATGTCCTTTGTAAGTAATTGCACTTTGAGATTCTAATTCATTGTGAAGATGGGGTTCATCTTTTTAAGCTTGTTAATGAATGAAAATCATGATCTTGAAGTAATGCTTACTTTAATTTTTGGAATAACATGAACTGTGCATGATGTTTGTGGGTAACATTTCTGGAAAACCCTCACGAGACTTCACTCGTCTTTTAGGGAATTCCTAGGGGTTTAAAACGCTTGTTGCATACGCTAAATGCAATCGTACATCCCACGAAAGATGGATTTATCTTTTTATTTTTTGTTTTTCATTTTGTTTTTAGTTTTGTATTGCTAAGGGACTAGCAATATGTAAGTTTGAGGGTATGTTAAGTGCTAAAATATTCATATTTTTAGCCTTTAACTTACATGTTTTAATCCTTTAGTTTTAGTTAATTTATGCTATTTTAGTTCCTTTATGTGTTTTCCATGCTTTTGTAGGCTTTTGGAAGAAAATGAAGTAAATCTGGAAGATTTGAGCTCAAAAAGAGAATTTTAAAAAGGTTGGAGTTTCTGGTAGTGTGATCGATCGCCGAAGACTTGTGATCGATCGCACTTGCGATCGATCGCACCTGTGCGCTGGAGAATTCTAGAAGATGCGGACAAACTCCCTTTCCTTCCATATTAGGGTTTTCCAAGTCCCACTTGTAATAGGACTAAAACTCTACGAATTTCCTAGGTTTACTAGTGTAACAAGAACTTCTAAAGCCCTATAAATAGACCTCTAAACGTTGAGAATAATCAAGCTGGAAAAGACACAATTGTGGGGAGAGGAATTGGAGGCTACCTTTCGGTTCTTTCTTTCCCTTTTCTCTTTTAGTTTTATTTTTTTTTATTTGTAACTAATTTATTTAGTAGGGTTAGATTGATACCCTAGTTATGTTTAGTTAATATTCAATATCAGCGCCTTTGTGATAATCATGTTGTGGTATTTAACTTGATTAATTTTTGCTTTCATGAATTCCTCATGTGTGTGTGCCTGATCAACATATACATGTGGTATGGACTAGTTAGTTAAATCAATTTGGATGACCGAGTCCTAGGTTTAACAAAAGTAATAAAAGTAATTCACACCGAGTTCTTGGGTTAATCAACATGGGGAATCGGGAGTATACACCCATGCCCTAGGCCTCATGTGTTTGTCGATTTCAATATAATATATGTTTTCTTAAAGAACAACTTAGTATACACCCATGCTAAATCCTTTAAGAAAGAAAAGAGTTAAAGTATATAGTTCGTTGCTTAGAGAAATCAATAGTTTAAGAAGTATACACCCATGCCCTTAGGTTGATGATAAGTGCCGAATGTTGCACATTCAAGCCCCTTAATTTGCATATGTTAATTCCTTAGCGTTGTTATTTGTTTGATTTTGTTTTGTTTTTGTGTTTTCAGGTTATAAATAAAGATGCAATTAATTCCATTGATTTTGGGCTTAAAAGCACACTTTGAAATGATTAAGCGTAGCCAATCATAACAGAGGACCTATATGTTGTGGTTAAGTTTAATCAAATAAATGAAGGGATTAATTCGGAATTTCTCAAATTGGAGTCAAAATCGGATTGGATTCAATTTTGGATTCTGCATATGTCTCGGTATTTTGGCCCTAACTTTCAGTTCAAATATTCGATTGAGGTGATTCAAGTGGCACTGGAAAGATAACTCAAATTTCTACAAATCATTGTGAAATAGTATTTTTCCTAATTCGGAGCAGCGCAATGCCAAAATTGCCCTGCAAGATAGGAACGCAATTCTGGGCGAATCCTATTCCGATTTGGACTTAGGTTTTCTTTATCCTAATTGGACTTGGACTTAAATCTCCAAAATTTATAAGATTACTAGGGCTTCTAGGACTCTCCTAAGCCCTATAAATAGGCCTCTAAGCATTGAGAAAAAACACACCGCTTTCTAGAGTAAAAATTCAGTAAATTGTCTTTGGAGCTTAGAAGATCATGAGCGGCTAAACCCCTTCGCGGGGTGTTGATGTAACCCTATCCAAGTACAATGGTTTGATTGTATTTAATTTCTAGATTTTCAATTTATGCTTGTTGATTGTATAACTATGAGGATTGCTACAATTGATTTCTGTTCTTAATTATTAAATGCAATTGTTCTTAAATTCCAATATCAATATTTGTGAAATTCTTCTCTTGTCTTAGAAAGTCTTTTACTTTTGTTGATCTCAAATCATTCTTGTTTTCTGTGATTATGAGAATGATGGTCATACAATGGGTTTAATTGACATGTGATCAATAGGATTTGATAGGCCATGCCTAGGGAAGACGGATTGTACTACACCCTAGTTTAGTGTAATTTAGGTAGACAGTCCGTGCCAACCGAAGATGGGTTACACTTATTCATTGATTGTGTGTATCCTATTAAAGAATTTGATAATTTATACCTAGGGAAGACGGGTCGTACCGCATCTTAGTGATTAGGTGGACGATCCGTGCCAACCGAAGATAGATTATGCTTATTCTTTAATAAGGTAGTTTCTTGTTTATTTATAACATGCATAGAATGAATTTCTGGGATTAATTATGATTAGCCATTGTTGTGCGGATAGAGGTGAAGTCAATACCCTACGCTCTTTCTCATATATTTACTTCCTTTATTTCCGTTTATTTTAGGCACTTTAAATTCACAACAAACAATTCACTCTCTTTTAATTAAGTTAACTTTGATCTTTTAATTTTGATAATTAAACCCCTGCAGTCCTTGAGGTTCGACACCCTCAATATAGCCCTATCCTACAGGATTCGTACTATTGCGAGTGGTTATTTTTATTATTGATATTTTTGGTCACAAAAATACCACATCAGTTGACAAACATTAGATATACATAACATGATCAAAACATTGACATATTGACATTTTATCTAAATATAATTAGTGGTGGATATCAAAACCATACCTCTTTTATTATTATCAAATCAAAATTCAATCTTTGTTTTGTCTTACTTTTGGAATTTAATTCTAAACGAAATTTAACAATCCTCGTGGGAATGACCCCGTATTTGCACATTATGCTACTATGTTGACCTCGTGCACTTGCGGGTAAAACATCCAATTATTTGCCTATTAATTTAGATTGATATTTGTGAACAACACCCCCAGACTAAAATGACACATTGTCCCCAATGTGTCCAAAAATACAATACCAGATGGGCAGCGTAAGTCGGGTGTAACATAGGAGAACTCTCCCCCAAACTTGAACAGCAGACAAATTTGAGAAAAACACAATAAAAATAAAAACAAAACAAGCAAAACCACATCAAATGACAACAAAAACTAAAAGTAACAACGGGTTGCCTCCCGCAAGGGCTAAGTTTAGAGTCTTCGGCTAGACTTTCTACAACAGGTGCGTTGCATGGTCCAGACGGCATGCGACAGTAGGCAAACACACCAACGACAAATGTGAGAGTGGTGTGCTCTAGCTTGTCGGGATCCAAAGGAAACTGATTGTAGCTGGAATAACAGTAGTAGGGATGTGCAGCTAACCATTTCACTAGCTGATCAATAAATGGGAGAGGGAAGTGATCTTTCCTTGTAATGGCTTTCATCTTGCTTTAATCAATACACCTTTGCCATCCTATCTGAACTCGAGTGGAGAGCCACTCATTATGCTTTTTCCTCCCCATGGTCACATTTGGCCATTTAGGCCATACATGAATGCGTCTACCCCATTTGTTCTCAGAAATCAACTTGAGCGGCTCAACTGCTGATGAATATGGTGTGGGGAGTGATACCTCAGTCGTTTCCCCACACTCCTTCTGCTTCAGCTTGCTCAATTACTTCATTAAAGTCTAGATCATATCCAAATTGAGCAAAGCATTCTAACACAGGGTCCTCAATATCCTGCTCACGCACAACCTCTGGTGGCTCAAGTAACATGTCAGGGTCCAAATCATCCCCATCTTGAGTAGAACACTCCACCTCGGGGTCCCCCAAACTAAACTCACTCACAGTCTCATCAGTTATTTCTTCAATTAAGCACACATTGTGGACCTCATTATGGTCAAGTGGCTGCTTATTGATGTCAAAGATGTTGAGCTCCACTGTCATATTCCCAAACGTGATTTTCATCACCACCGTCCTACAGTTGATTAGGGCATTAGCCGTAGCTAAGAAAGGTCGCCCTAAAATCACCGAAATTTGGCTCCCAACATTATGCATCGGCTCCGTGTCTATCACTATAAAGTCCACAGGGAAATAAAACTTGTCCACCTTGATCAATACATCCTCAATTATTCCCCTTGGGCTCTTCACTTACCTGTCAGCCAATTGGAGTGTCATCGATGTGGGTTTCAATTCTCCCAATCCCAATTGTACATAGACTGAATAGGACAATAGATTCACACTTGCTCTAAGATCCAATAAAGCCCTTTCAATTTGACTAACTCCTATCATGCAAGAAATGGTTGGACACTCAGGGTCCTTATACTTGATGGGCAACTTGCACTGAAGGATGGAACTCACTTGCTCAGTCAAAAATCCTTTCTTTGGGACATTTGTTTTCCTCTTGACCGTGACCAAATCCTTTAAGAATTTAGCATATGATGGCACTTGCTAAATTGCATCCAAAAACAGGATGTTTATTTGAACTTGCTTAAACACCTCCAAAATTTTAGCATACTACGCATTCTTCTTTGGAGCCTTCAATCTTTCTGGGTAAGGAGCTTTTGGGATAAAACTCCTAGGGGATCATCAATAATGGGTTGGACTGTGGTCAGCTCAACTTCTCTACTCTCATCTTTTCCACTCTCTTGCCCTTGTGGTTCAGCAAGGTCCTCATCTTCTTGATCCACTTTATTGTCCACTTGTCTCCCTAACCTAACTGTGACAATAGACTGCACTTGTTCATGCCCGTGCGCAGAATTTGAAGAATTTCCAATCGCATACACCTTGGGGTTGGGCAAGGGCTAACTTGGTAACTTCCCATTTTCTCTCTCATCCAAGTGATTTGCAATTTGACCCATTTGACTCTCTAGCTTCAGAATCGCTTGGGTGTTTACCATGGTCGCACTCCCTACTTCACTTATAGATTGACTAGTTATCTTAATGAAGTCTTGGAGGGTTAGTGTAGTCTGAGAGTGGAGTACCTTGATATTGTCTTCCAAGGACAATTGGGAAGAAGAAACTGGCACTTGAATGGGAGCTTGGAAGTCATGATTCTAAGCTGGCGGAAGAAATCCAGGAGGGTATTGATTGTGAGCATCATGAGGAGCTCCTCCTTGATTTACCGGTTGGTTTTGCTTCCATGAGAAATTTGGGTGGTTCCACCACTCTGGATTGTAGGTCTCTGAGTATGGTCCATTTGACTGCTTCCGATAGTCGTTGAAGGCGTTCACTTGTTCTATAGGATACTCGACAAAAACCAACATAGATGGACAATTCGGTGCTAAGTGCATAGGACTAGCACAGATGGAACAATTATCAACATTGAAAGTGTTTGCCGCATTGATGTATTGACCCACAGCGAGAGCTTCAATCTTCTTGTTGAGGGCATCTATTTTTAACCTCAAATCAGTGTCCTCCTTAACCTCATAGATGCCTCATTTCTTAGGGATACGAGCAGGTTTATCTCGACAACTCAAAAAATCCCACTACTATGAGCTATCAGACAACTTGTCCAATGTCTTATACGCTTCATCCCCCGTCAAACTTAAGAATGCCTTCCCATTATATCCATGTGGAGGGCATCTTATCAACAACTCCTTAAACCTCTCCCAACTTTCTGAAAACTTCTAATCCTTCTCCTGAGTGAAAGAGCTAATCTCCTTTCTACATTCATTTACCTTTGACATTGGGAAAAGCTTGTTATAGAACTTGCTCAACAAGCTTTCCCAAGGTGTAATAGACCCGGGCGTGTTGGAATCCAACCATGCCCTAGCTTTATCGTGCAAAGAGAAAGAAAATAGTCTAAGGTGGACAGACTCTTTAGAAAAGTTTTGAAACTTAAAAGTGGTGAACATGTCCTTGAATTTCTTTACATGACTGTAAGGATTTTCAAGTTCTAGGCCATGGAATGATGGTAGGAGTTGGATGACATGTGGCTTCAAATTCAAATGGGTAGCGTTGGTTGGTGGCAACACTATACACGAATGGGAGCTAGTTGCAACGGGTGCAAACAAATCCCTAAGGGATGTAGTGAAATCCACATTCCAAGCTCTAGCTTGCTCAAAATTCTCAGCTCTCGGATCCTCATGCTCAACTCTAGGTTGCTCCACATTCTAGGGTATGTTATCTCCCATCTCAATAGTCTCTCTCTCAATAGGTGCTCTCCGTTTTCTCCTAAGAGTTCTTTCTAAGTCGGGATCTAATGGTGTCAAATCTAAATTCAAGGATCTCCGACCAAGCATACACCAAACAAAGATGACGAAAATGAAATAACTAACAAGAGATAAAATATTCACAAAAAGAAAGATGCAAATACAGAAAAGCAAACAGAAAAAAAGTTCAAAAAAATAAATCAAAAAGAATAAACAAAAATAAAAAAAAAACAAACTTCCTACTTAGCTGCTACTAATTTGTTGAAGCTGGTTGCAGAGGTGCGCTTGATTGCAAGTAACTTGCGATCGATCGTAGCCGTGCTGGTGCGCTCGACTGTCAAAGACTTGCACTTGAGCGTTGGCCTGCCGTGTGTTCACGCGCAAGTATGGAGGTGTCGAGCGCAGGTGCGCGGGTAGAGCTACGATAGGCCCAAGTGTGCTCGAGAGCAGGTGAGGCGCGCTCGTTCGCATTGGCAGGGACTAGATTTTTGCCAAATCTTCAACAAAACACTTGAAAACAACTTTCTCTCTTTTTATTTTATTTTATTATTATATCAACACAAAAATAAATGAATAAACTAAAATAAAAATTGCAGAAAAGAAAAGAAAAGAAAAATCTACCTAAACTAGTAGAAAAACAAAATTAACTTAAATCAAAATCCATTTCCACAATTCAACAACTCCTCGGCAACGACGCCAAAATTTTATGTACAAATTTAATTGTACTCGCAAGTGCATGAGTCATGTGCAATATAGTGTGTACAAGTGCGAGGTCGATCCACTGGGAATTGCGTTGTAAAAATCAATTTTTATCTAAACTAATTCTATTTTTACCTAGTTCCGAATTTTGGGATTTTTGTCGTGCAAAATAAAAATAATCTAAAGTTAAAACTGATTAAATGGAATGATAAAAAGGTATTAAGGTTTTCAGAATCCACCTCACCAAATTAAAGCATATATTCTCATGTTTTAGTTTATAAATCCGACAAACAATTAAACCCTATGCATGTTCTATTGTTCCTATTGAAAGATTCAATGAATCTATCCATTTGACAAAAGACAATGCATATCTAATTTCGTTCAAAAGATCCAATGTATCCATGCTTTGCACAAAAGACAATGGATATCCAAAGTAAATAAAAAGATGCAATGTATCCGTCGGATGAAACACAATGAATATCCAACTTTGGCACAATCAAACACAATTTTGTCACATAATTGAATTGAAACGAACAAACATGAAAACATAAAACTAATCAATGGCGAGGCTTCATCTTCAACCTTAGTTGAAGGTTTTAGCCTCTCATGATAACAAAAGACATAATCAAATCAATTGAAATCATAACAAACATAAAACTTACAAAGGAAAGCGTTTGAAAAGCTCAAGAACAACTCTAGGTCGAAAATAGGCTCTAAACGGCGCCTCCCAATGTGTGTTTACAATAGAAAAATATGCTATAAATAATAAAAGTCTAGGGTTTCAACGCTGCCAGGTCAGCGTAAGTGCGCTCAATCGCACTCGGGGTGCGCTCAAGTGCACTCGGGTCTTCAGGGCTACTGCGGTGCAGCACTTGGGAGCTGTGCGTCTGGGTGATTGCGTGAGTGCGCTCAGTCGGAGTCTCCCTGCGCTTGAGCGCACTTCTAGAGAATGCTTCTTCTTCACTTCTTCGATTTCTTCGCACATTTCCACACCAAAAACAGCAGTTTTCTTTCAATGACCTGCAAAATACTAAAACATCAAAACTAACCAAAAACATCAGAAAATAACAAAGCTAAGGTCTTAACAAATACAAGTTAAGGGGCCCAAATATGCGACATTTGACACTCATCATGAACCACCCCCTGGGGGTGGCCGAAACCACCCCTATGGCCCTTGGGGGTGGCTCGGCCACCACCAGACCGGCCTTGGGGGTGGCTCCTAAGGTCAAACTGGGGGTGGCCAGCTACCCCTGGGGTTGGTTCGGCCACCTCCATAGAATTTTTCAAACTAGAGGTGGTGATTCGGTCTTTTCCAAAATCTGAGGTACTAGTTTTGTCATGTTTTAAAATCTATGAGGGAAAATTAAAAAAACCACAAAACCCAGGTACCAAAAAAGTTATTAACTCAATACTTTATTACTACTTGGGTTTGCATATATATATATATATATTTTTTCACTTACTGTTCAAATTTTATTATAAATGGTACCTGACTTACGGAACAAGACTAACTTAGTACCTCCGTTAGTTCTAATGGAATGGCACGTGTCGTCACCTAAAAATGCCACGTGGAATAAAAAAATATTCAAAAAGAAAAATAGTTAAAAAAATAAAATTGAAAATTTATGGGGGTGGCCGGCCACCTCCAAGGCCTTTGGGGGTGGCTTCCTGCACAAGCGGTCATGATTAGCGGTTATTGGCTATAATCGCTAACCGCAACTACCTTGGGCGGTTATTGATTTTTAATAACCGTAACCGCCTAGGTGGTTAGCGGTTATTTTATAACCGGCGGTTAGTGGTTATTCAAACGAATAACCAAAGGTTTTATAACCACTTTTTTTAATGGGCTTTTGGGCTTTTTAAGTGTTTTAGGTCATCACTAGGCCTATTTTTTGGGTTTATTTTAAACATTTTTGGCTAAAGTGTTCTCAAAAAGATGAAAAGAACATGCTGAATTTTGGGCTAGGCAATGTTTTTGAATAAGGCTTGGCCCAAAACATCACATACCATATTACACATACATACAGTCATACATGACCAAAATGACGTTGTTTTGGATATTATATATATATAAGGGTAAGTGTTGTGAAAATTTTAATAACTCGCAAGTGCATGAATCGTTTGCAGTTAAAGGGTTACAAGTGCGAGGTCGATCCCACAGGGAATTGTATTTTCGAAAAACAAATTATATCTAAACTAATTTAATCATAACCTAGTTCCGAAAAAGGTTTGATTTTGGGTTTTGAAAATAAACGAAAACATAAACTAAATAAAATAAAATAAACCAAAAGTCAAAGTACTGAGGTTGTGGAATCCACACTCACCAAATCATAGCAGCACGTCTCATGTTCATGAATATTATCCAAAGTTCTCACAATAAAGTCTTAGGTATGTTTTGCTTTCGCTTCAAAGAGTTAATCAAAATCATCCCATGTATCCATTCTTTTACACAAATGACAAAAGAAATCCAATTTAAATCAAATAATCAAGTGTATCCGTAAATCACAGCAAGATATCAAATTTAAATTAAAACATCAATTGTATCCATAGAACAAATTACAAGGGATATCCAATTTTTTTATGAATTAAAAACCAAGCAATCAATTATATGAAATTATCTCAAATCATCAAATGTATCATTGAATCGCAAAAGATATCCAAAAATCACTACAAAAAATCAATTTTTTACTTACATGAATTTTCTGACGTGTCAGGTGGTTTGACACGTCAGTAAATCTTCCTGACGGGGCAATTTTGACGTGTTTCATGCGTCAATATTATAAGTGTCAGGAATGAAAAATTTCTGATGCGCCAAAGATGACACGTCAGAAATTCCTGACGTGTTAGATCCAACACGTCAGAAATTTCTGACGTGTTGGATTTAACACGTCAAAAAAAATTTTTGACGTGTCTTTTTTTGACACGTCAGAAATTTCCTGACGTGTCAAAATTGACACGTCAGGAAATTTAAAAATTAATTAAAAATAATAATTTTTTTTAAAAAAAATTTTTCTGAATTTTTTTTTTTTCAATTAAAAAATGTATTAATTTATTTTTTTTATTTTTATTTTTGTAATTTATTGAGTGGTGCAGAGAAACGAATTTCTCTGCACCACTGGTGCAGAGAAACGAATTTCTCTGCACCACTGGTGCAGTGAAGTGGTGCAGAGAAACCCAACAAATTGTTGGGTTTAAAACAACGAAAAAAATTTCTCTGTAGAGATCGAAGATTTTAAAACAACGAAAAAATTTTCTCATCTCTGCAAAAATTTTCTCCAAAATCTTTCTCCGTTCTCTCACTTCTTTTCGATCTCAATTTTCAAAAACCCAAACCCACACTGAAAAATCTTCAAACAATCAAAACCCAAATCAAAAAATCAAAAACCGAAATAAAAAAAACAATCTGAAAAATGAAAAACCTAAATGTCAAATCCAACAAATCTTTAAAAACATAAAAAATCTTCTTCTCTTCTCTTCTCTTCTCTTCTCCGCCTTTTTTTTGTTTTTTTTTTCTTCTACGCAGAAACATGCTTCTCTTCTTCTTCTCTTCTCCCTTCTTTTTCTTCTGCTTCTCTTCTCCCTTTCTTTTTCTTCTTCTCTTCTCCTTTTCTTCTCCTTCTTCTGGTTTCTTTGATCTGCCGTGGGGAGAGAGAGGAGAGGAGAGAGATCAGAAAGTGTTGGGAAAATAAATGAGGAGGAAAGAATAAAAAGAGGAAAAAATTGAGGGAAAATAAGAAGTGTTTCAAATTTCAAAAATCCGTCCAAATTTTTTTTTTTTTTTTTTTTTTCTTTCTGACGCTCTATTTTTGGTGCGTCAGAAAATTCTGACGTGTCTAACTGACACGTCAGAATTTTCTGACGCGCCAAATTGGAGCGTCAGAAATCCGCCCAAATTTTTTTTTTTTTTTTTTTTTTTTTTTTTTTTTCTTTCTGACGCTCTATTTTTGGTGCGTCAGAAAATTCTGACGTGTCCAACTGACACGTCAGAATTTTCTGACGCCCCAAATTGGAGCGTCAGAAATCCGCCCAATTTTTATTTATTTTTTATTTTTTATTTCTCTTTCTGACGCACCAAATCGAAGCGTCAGAAAATTTTGACGCGCCAGTTTGGCGCAACAGAATTTTTTGACGTGCTAAAAATAGCACGTCAGAATTTTCTGACGTGCTATTTTAACACGTCAGAAAATTCTGACGTGCTATTTTTAGCACGTCAGCAAAATATTTTCTGACGTGGCATTTTTGCCACGTTAGAAAATAGTGACGTGGCAAAAATGATGTACTGTTTGCCACGTCAGAAAATAGTTATTTTTTTTGTAGTGAATCATCTCACAAATTGATTAGAAGTAAAACAATTGAAATATAAAAGGTTAATAAAATTGAATAACATTGACTTACATGAACATAATGTTGTTCTTCATTGATGAGGCTTCATCCTCAACCTTAGTTGAGAATTTAGCTCCATATGACGGAAAATAAAATCTAAACCTAAAGAAAACCTAAACTAAAAAGAGAGAAAAGTTGTGGATCAAATTTGTCTCCAAATTGTTCCCTTTTTTTCTTGAAGGTTTAGAAGTCTATTTATAGGGCTTAGGAGAGTCCTAGAAACCCTAGTAATTCAAAGAAATTCGGAGGTCTGTTTCTCAGTCCAAATAAAAGATTGAAAACCCAATCCCGCTTGGAAAAGGAGTCTGGCTGCAAGCTGTCAGACAAGTGCGCTTGAGCGCATGGCCAGTGCGGTTGATTGCAGTCATACATGCATTCCTTCTTCTGCGGCGCAGCGCTTGCGCGCTGATGCTTGCTTGTGGGCGTGGGTGCGCTTGAGCACAACCTAGCTGGGATCGAGCGCAAGATGGTGTGCTCGATCCTACCTTGGATAGCTCTTTTTTCAACTTTCTTCCAAACTTTGCAATTCTCGCTTTAAAGGAACAATTTTTCCTTATCAACCTACAAAACACAAAAAACGAAGAAGTAACACAAAACATCAGATTATGACATAGCTAAAGGATTAACAGATGTAAATTAAGGGGCTCAAATATGTAATATTTGGCACTCATCAGTAGGCGGTTAGTGATTATTAACCACTTTTCCTACTCTAAAGCAGTTAGCGGTTTTTTATAATGACTACCAAAGCGGTTAGCGGTTAACAATTATCAGTTATAAGTGGTTAGCGGGGCGATTATAGGACACCCCTAGCTTCGGTCTCCTCCTATTTGGCCAAAATGGGTTTTAACACCTTTATTTTTTTCCACCTATGTTTCATTTTGTATCATAGATGATACTTAGGTTATGGCTAAATACTGAAATGGTACATTTGCCCATCTTCTATTAGTAAAACTAACGAATTTCCACCATTTTTTGCAATTAGGTGTGGCCGAACCACCCCCAAGGCCAATGGGGTGGCCGGTCACCCATATTTTGGCCATTAGGGGTGGCTGAGCCACCCTTAGAGCTAGTACAAGGGTGGCCCTTGGGTGTGGTTTAGCCACCCCTTAATTGCATTTTGAGGTGGAAATCTGTTAGTTTTATTAACGGAATATGAATGGAGGTATCATCTCTATATTTAGTCATAACATAGGTATTATCTATGATACAAAATGAAACCTAGGTAGAAAAAATAAAGGTATTAAAACCCAGGTACTATAAAGGTATTTTACCCTTATTTTTAAGCGTTTTTCAAAAGTGTTTGATCCTTTTTAGAATTTAAAAATAAAAAATAAAAAATCAAAGTACTCTTTTAGTGCATGTTTGTTAAAGTTTTTCTTTTTTTTTTTGAAAAATTATTATGATGTGAAATAAATGTGAATACTATTTTTGTGTTTTTAGAAGTGTTTTGTGTTTTCGATTTTTTGTTAATGTTTTTGTTTTGCGAACACAAAACGAAAGACAAAACAAAAATATTAACAAACGTAACCTAGTTTCTATAGTATCACCTAGGGAAAAACATAATACGAAGAAAAAAATAGGATAGAAATTTTTTGCTATAATATATTCAAAAGAAACATCTAAGATGGCTTAATCATTTTGTTCTTGTCAATTCTTCGCCTTCATTCAACCCACTGCATCTTCCTCAACTTTGACAACGCGTGGATGATCGGAATAGTGAGATCATCGGAGAGAACGCCAGAAAACGTCAAGGAAGTTGAAGGCCACAAGAAAGTCACTCTAATACCATGCTAAATATATTGTTAAATATATTGAAGAGCGGAAGAAGGAGAGAAAGCGGAAGCATATAATGGACATATTCTCTTCTATATAATGATATGTTTACATAGCTCTTTATTTATAGAGAGGGAAGAAGTAGTGGGGAATAAACCCTAGACTAAACCCTAGAATATATAAGGAAACATAACAAAGTAGAATAAAATCAAATATTCTAACAGTTTCATATTCTGAAAACACAAGAGGGTTGAATGAATCATTGAACTAGAGACCAATGAAAAACGTTGTTATGGGAATTAAAAATCATGGAACAAATCAAAGGAGAACATTTAGTCTCTTGCTACTTGAAAGAAAAGTAAACTCATGTTGTTTTGCTCTCAATGAATCCACATCAAGAAGAGGTAATTTTCCCACTGACAACCATTAAGATCAAAGTTCCGTTTGTTCTCTTATATCTTAAACATAAGAGGAAGTATAAAGCCAATGAACCAAACAAGAATAAGATCACTATTTTACTTTGATTAAGTAAGCTATTAGTTGTAAGATTGCAAAGAGCTAATATGTGTTTTAAACTCTTGAGGAGATGAATTATACAAAAGATCTAGCATGCATAAGACTATATACTACCATATGCAAATCAATTTTCACTTTGTTTAGCAACCAATGGAACTTCCATGTGATAGTGCTCTGAAAAAAATATGGAATAGCAACAATGAATACAGTATTTTTTTAAAATGACATAAGAACTTATGTAACTCATATAACTTCAAAAGTGTTTCGAGCATGTCAAAATGCAAAAATAATATCATATCAAGAGTCCATCTCCATTCAAGTTTAAAGCGTTGAGACTATAGTGGAAATCATCTATTGGCTACAGTTCTTCCACTCCACCTAGTGGTCCTGCGTCTTGAGAAAAAATACTTCAATACCAAGTTCAAGCTGAAGTATAGTCTTGTTGTGAAACCATTACTATTCGTACAGTGCTTTCTTTGGCTGTTTCTGCAGGTTGGTGTATTAAACAAGTGGATGTCCGCAATGCCTTTCTTCATGGGCAATTGCAGGAGCCGGTTAATATGTCTCAACCACCGGGCTTTGTTCATCGCTTATATCCTGATTCAGTTTGCCTTCTCAAGAAAGTTTTGTATGGACTTAAACAAGCTTCTCGAGTCTGGTATCACAGATTAAGTTCTTGCCTCTTGGAGTTGGGTTTTACTGGTTCAAAGTCTGATAGTTCTCTCTTCATTTTCAAGACTGCATCTATTACTATTTTGGCCTTAGTTTACGTACGTGGATGACATCATTTTTTCTAGGTCCAATTCGGCTGCTATCTCAAGTCTCATTCAGACATTGTTTTGTCTTTTCCGGTAAAGGACTTGGGTGAGCTTAATTTTTTTCATGGCATATTTGTGACTTGGGTTCGAGCAGGACTTCACTTGTCCCAACACTGCTATATCTCACATATATTAGCTTGAACCAATATGACTAATGCCAAGCCTATCTCCTCGCCCATGGCAGCAAATTCTTCTCTTAGCAAATTTTATGGCACTAAATTCTCTGATGTCACTCTCTACCGTAACATTGTGGGTGCACGGTAATACATTTCTCTCACATGCCCGGATATTGCTTTTCAGTGAGTAAGGTGTCTCAATTTATGCATGATCCTCATGATTCTCATTGGTCAGTTGTTAAGCCGATTTTGGGATATTTGAAATCCACTATTGATCACGGCTTATTGATCAAGAAGTGCTCCTCCACCCTTATTTGCCTACTCTGATGCTGATTGGGTAGGGTGTCCTAATGATCGCAAGTCCACCTCTAGCTATTGTGTTTTTCTCGGTTTGAATATTTTATCATTGAGCTCTAAGAAGTAACCAACAGTTTCTCGATCTTCCACTGAAGTTGAATACAAGGCTGTTGCCAATGCCACTGCTGAGTTGTTATGGATTCAAGCTTTGCTTAAGGAACTAGGGGTGTTTCTCTCATATGCACCGATTTTATTTTGTGATAAAACATTGGGGCTACATATCTCTCGTCTAATCCTGCCTATCATGCACGTACTTAGCATATCGAAATTAATTATCATTTTGTTCGTGATCGTGTTGCTTCCAAAACTCTTATGGTCAAATTTTTATCTAGCAAGGATGAACTTGCTGATGTGTTAACAAAACCTTTGGTCTCACATCAATTTAATATTCTCAAAACCAATCTCAACATGTGCCCTCCAATGTTGAGATTGTAGGGGCGTATCGCGACATAAGAAGATAAGGAGCGTTTCAATTCCAAGGACAACACTATCATGATACCCATCTCAATTCCATCAGACCGTTAAGCTAATATATATGCGCTATACACCAGCAGTTCAAGATGATATTAATTTATTATCTTTACTTTTCTGTAACATTGTATTTACTGCAACCTTTCACATTTTTGTCTTTTACTCTTTTGAAACATTTTGTCTTTCGCACTTTCGTAAATCCTCTATATATACAATGAGACACTGGTTTTATTAATTATATTGTGTCATTATACACTCTATATAAATTGTGATTATTGTTTATTTGCTTTCACTTATTGTAGGTGACTAATCTCATTTTCTTAGATTCTGGTTAAAAACTTGTTAGTTCCTCCAAAGAAATCTTTTTGAGAGTGTGAAATCTTGAAATTGAGGACTATATTTGTGTGCAAATAGTAAGTGGTCATCATAGTGAAATATGGTCTAAGAAGTTGATCCATATAAGAGATTTCTAGCCAGTGGTTCTCCATATAAAGAACTTCGATTTTACACAATTAAGCATGACTAGGTGGATGAACAATTATTGTTTTTTCGCTTTCACACTTATTGTAAGTGACTAATCTCGTTTCCTTAGATTCTGGTCAAAAACTTGTTAGTTCCTCCAAAGACATCTTCTTGAGAGTGTGGAATCTTGAAATTGAGGGCTGTATTTGTGTGCAAATAGTAAGTGGTCATCACAACGAAATATGGTCCATAGAAGTTGATCCAGATGAGAGATTTCTAGTAAGTGGGTCTCCATATATAGAACTTCGATTTTACACAATTAAGCATGAATCGGTGGATGAACAATTTTTATCTACTCCGGAGATTTTGTAGTCATTTGGAGAAATTCAGCGACAAACTAAAGAAAGAGTCTCAATTGTGAGATTCAACAAATCAAGAAATAGGGGTATTTTGAAAATTTTGACAAGATTTAACGAAAAATCCTAATGGATTGAGGACATTGCAAAAAAATTAAAGGTTTGATACCTTAAATTGAGAGTTTTTGAACTCTCAAAAACTTTGTGAAGTTTCTCCCAACAATTTAATATTGCATATTGGAGAAACAAACAATGTAATTTCTTAAATCTTGGTCCGAGACACGTTGCTTGTGGGCCAAAGAGGTGCATGGCATATTATATCCAACAGAAATCTTCGAAGTATCCCCTGGTTTAGCTTCAGCTCTACTACGCCGTCAACCCGCCTGATATAGATAGAGAGCTGACAATCTTCTTTCAACTGCACCTTCGGGATACTCAAATTCTTCAGTTAGCCATAACTCGAAAGCAAATCCAAAGGGCTCTTCTTCATAACACTTTTGATCAGACTCTCTAAACACAACTCATACGTTTTGAAAACAGTGAAGAAACCCCGAGGGGACTTGTAAAAGGTTTGGAGATTTGATCTTTAGTCTAATTCTGTTTCATGTACCCTTGGTTTTTGACATAACAAATTCCACTCGAGCTCGGCAATAGTGTTACTGAAACGGAGAGATTGGTTGCCATCTTTATATAGGGGTTTAAGGCGTGGGAAGTGATGACTATAGGCAATCTAGTAAGTGTGAGAGGAAGTACAATTTACCTAACAAGCAAAATTCATGTGTAATATGTTCATGAAAATCTTGGGTCATATTCACATTAATATTGGAACAATTACAAACACCATGTTAGTTCATTTTCATGCAAGTTTCGTTCTTAGAAAAGGATCCCCATCCATGATTAGTTATTGAGAAGTGAAAATGGTTGATAATTAAGAGTGAGAACTGACTCCAAAGGTGATTCATAAATCAATAAAAAGCAGTAACATGCAGGCATTGGCTAAAGTATATTGTAATGTAAAACTGATATAATATTGACAACTCTGTAATATATAAAAAAATGGATTTTTTTTCAAAAAAAAAAAAAATGAAAAAATTAATATACTTCCGGCAACCCTTTTTTTTTTCAAAAATAAAATTTATTAATTTTTTTTAAAAAAAATTATGGACAGAGTATCATCATCATTTTTAGTCATAAGCAAGGTACCATCTACAACACAAATTAGAACCTATGTAATATAAAATAAAGTTGTTAAACCACATAGAGCAAAAGGTGATTTAACCCAAAGATTTAAAGAGAAATTAGAGTTAAAGTTTAGTGACTTTATTTATGCATATTTTTACGATGAGGATATAATAAAATTAGATGAATAAATAGATTTTGTTTTGAGGCATGACTCTTCTTTTCAATAATTAAACTTTCAAGATTTAAAAAGGGAAAATTACAGTTTACCCCCCCAAAGTTGACAGCGTTTTTCAATTTGAACATCAAAGTTTCAATTTTTGCAATCCATCCCCACAAAGTTCCAATTTTTTTCAATTCGATCAATATTATCCCAAAATTCCAATACTGCCCCTGATTTTTTTTTTTTTTTTTATGGAAAAAAAAATTTGGGAGTTCAAAAATGGCCAAAGGGGTGGCTACGACCACCCTGACTTTTTTTTTTAAAAAAAATTTTATAAAAAAAATAGAAAATAAAAATGAAGGGCAATATGAGAAGTTTTGGATACAATTGGTCAAATTGCAAAAATTTGGAATTTTGAAGGGTGGATTGCAAAAATTGAAACTTTGGTATTTGAATTGAAAAACGCTGTCAACTTTGGGAGTGTAAACTGTAATTTTCCCAAAAGAAAAAGTGCAAGATGCTAATGAAAATTTACCCAATTTTTGTGACAAAATATAAAATAAAATAAACACACAGACGAATAAAACTCAAATTATCATATGCTAACTGTTGAGCGCCAAATATTGCATATTTGGGCCCCCTTAATTTGCATTTGCTAAGCCTTTAGCTTTATTATGTTATGATGTTTTGGTCAGTTTTTGTGTTTTATTGATTTGCAGGTTGTTAAGAGAAAAATGAGGCTTTAAGGTGAAAATTACAACTCATTCCATTATTCTGGGGCTTAAGGCACTTCAGTGAGCATTGTCAGCAAATTTAGATCGAGCGATGATTCGCACCCGACAAGTCCCACTAAAAAGACTATATCTAGAGTTATAGAGCTCGGATTAAAGCGATCTTGATGTCATTAGAAAGTTAACTCAAAGATCTATCAAGTCATGTTTCACAAGAGTTGGCTAATTCCGCTGGTAGTGTGCTCGAGCACACATATAGTGCGATCGATCGCACTCATGCCCATCGAAACTGGAAAGTGCATGCTCGAGTGCGATCGATCGCACCTAAAGTGCGATCATGAGCATTTGGCTGACCTGGCAGTGCTGAAACTCTAAAATTAGCTTATAAATATCATTCTTTTCTGTTGTAAATGCAGGGAGACGCGCCAGGGGCGCCTTATTTTGTCAATTTTCAACTTTTCTGGGTTTTTGGAGCTTTGAGTTCTAATTATTTTGTAAGTTTTTCAATTTCAATGAAGTATTTTAGTTTATTTATGATTTATTTTGTTATGAGAGGCTAAATCTTCAACTAAGGTTGAAGATGAAGCCTCACCATTAATTTGTTTGTATATTTTATGATTTGTTCATACAATTCTGTCGTTTAGTGTAATGTATGCTCGTTTCAATTCAATTGTGTGACAAAATTGTGATTGATTGTTGTTTATAAATTATGAAAATGTTGGATATTCATTGTGTTTCATCCAACGAATATATCGAATGATTTGATGAGACTTATATCCATTGTGATTCGTATATCAAACGGATACAATGGATGATTTAATCTCAAGTGGATATTCGTTGAGATTTGTAATAGAGATGAATTCATTGAATGATTCAATAGGATTTTATAAAAACAATAGAACATGCATTAGGTCTAATCGCTTTGATGAGTGCCAAATATTGCATATTTAGACCCCTTAATTTGCATTTGCTAAGCCTTTAGCTTTATTACTTTATGATGTTTTGGTTAGTTTTGGTGTTTTAGTGTTTTGTAGGTTGCTAAGGGAAAATTGCGTCTTTAAAGGGAAAATCCATTAATTCTGGGGCTTAAGACACTTCAGGGAGCATTGGCAGTAAATTTGGATCGAGCGATGATTTGCACCAGACAAGTCCCACAAAAAAGACCATATCTAGAGTTGTAAAGCTCGAATTAAAGTGATCTTGATGTCATTAGAAAGCTAACTCAAAGATCTACAAAGTCATGTTTCACAAGAGTTGGCTAATTCCGCAAGTAGTGCACTCGAGTGCACATATAGTGCGATTAAGCGCATTCGTGCCCATCGAAATTGGAAAGTGCATGCTCGAGTGCGATCGAGCGCACTTGGCCGATCTGGTAGCGCTGAAACCCTAAAATTAGCTTATAAATATCATTATTTTTTATTGTAATTATATGGAGACGCGCTGGGGGCGCTGTGCTTTGTCGTTTTCGTGTTTTCTGGGCCTTTTGTCACTTTGAACTCAATTTCTTTTGTAAGTTCTTTAATTTTATGAAGTATTTTAGTTTCTATATGATTTCTTTTGTCATGAGAGGCTAAGTCTTCAACTAAGGTTGAAGATGGAGCCTCACCATTGATTTGTTTGTGTATTTTCATGATTTGTTCGTACAATTCCTTCATTTAATGTATTGTATGTTCGTTTCAATTCAATTGTGTGACAAAATTGTGATTGATTGTTGTTTATAAATCGTGAAAACGTTGGATATTCATTATGTTTCATCCAACGGATACATTTCATGTTTTGGTTTACTTTGGATATTCATTGTCTTTTGTGCAAAGCATGGATACATAGGATCTTTTGAACTAAACCCGATATGTTTTGTTTTTCGTGAAAGAAATGGATTGATTGAATGTTTCAATAAGATTTTATAAAAACAATAGAACATGCTTAGGGTTTAATTTCTTGACTAATGTATGAATGAAACATGAGAATGTGAGTTTTGATTTGGTGAGGTGGATTCTGAATACCTTAGTGTCGTTTATCATTTGTTTAATTTCAGTTGATTTGTTTTCAATTTCAAATTCCCAAAATTCGGAACTAGGTTAAGATAGGATTAGTTTAGATAGAAATTAATTTTTGCAACACAATTCCCTGTGGATCAACCTCGCACTTGCATAATCTGTACTACAAACGACTCGTACTCTTGCGAGTAATTATAATTTGCACAACAGCTTGTCGGATATGTATGAACTAAACATGAGAATGTGTGCTTTGATTTGGTGAGGTGAATTCTGAAACCTTAGTCGTTTATCATTTTATTATTATCTTCTGATTTATTTTATTTGTTCTGTTTTCAATTTCAAATTCCCAAAATTCAGAACTAGGTTAAGATAAGATATGATTAGTTTAGATAGAAATCTATTTTTGCAACGCAATTCCCTGTGGATCAACCTCGCACTTGCATAAGCTGTGCCACGACTCGTGTACTTGCGAATAATTATAATTTGCACATCACTAACACATCTTTGCTCCCACATCATAAGCTCAAAAAGTTTACATCTTATCACATATCAACCTCGAAGTGAATGGAACTAGGGCTGTTAAGTGAGCGAAGCGTCTCGCGAGCAAGCTCGGGCTCGGCTCGCATAAGCTCGGCTCGTGCTCGACTCGAATATTAAATGAAGCACTTCATGAACACAAATCCTAGCTCGAATATTAAACGAAGCAAGCTCGGCTCGACTCGGCTAAGCTCGTGAACAGCTCGTATAAGCTCGAGTGTGTGTATATATATATATATATATATATATATATATATATATATATAAACTAAGTAATACATAATTAATTATAAATCTCATAATTATTAAAACCTTAAAATTACATTTATATTTAACCATTAAAGAATGAAAAATTCTAGACCCTTCGTGATCAAAGAGAGAGAGAGAGCAATCATTAAAAAGACCTCGATTTAATTAGAGCATATCCAAACGAAAGGAAGAAGAATCAAGCAAAAACTATTGAGGAAGATTGCGAAAGACATAAATTATTGAAGAATCAAACAGACCCAAACACTATCACTACCTGTCTGGTGAGTGAGAGTGAGAGAGTGGGAAACGAGAGTTTAGGTGGAAGATCCGTTGTGACTGGTGAGGAGAATTGAGAGAGAAACGTTAAAAAAATATTTTTTTGTAGGGGGCGTTGTCCCAATGCAGTTTGAATGCAACATGTTAACTTGTCCCACATTGTTAAGAAAACATCAATCTCCAAGTTTGCTTATTTTATAAAAGAATGCATATCCTCTCTTTTTGAAACCAAATGTCTTGCTGTATTGACTCAGGCTCCATATTCGACTAGTCAGGCTAAACAAATGCTCATATGCAAACTAACTTTTTAAGCCGTTTTAAGAGTACTTGAAGTTAAAAAAAAATTTAAAACAAAAATATTAAATATAAGAGCCAGCTCGCGAGCTGGCTCGGCTCGACTTATTATTAGCTCGAGCTCGATTTTTTTGGCTCGCCCTTAAGCTCGACTCGAGCTCGAGCTCGAGTAAAATTTAAACGAGCCAAGCTTGAACAGGGGAAGCTCGCTCAAGCTCGGCTCGTTTACACCCCTAAATGGAACAAAGTCTTTTGAGGATTTTAAGAAGAAAAAAAAAAAAAATCAAACATTTCTCACTCGAAGAAGAAAATAAATAAATAAATAAAAAGCTGCTTCAAGCTTACAAGTGCTGAAACTCTCATATCATTCAATTGCCTGAGTTGTTGCATATTTGATTGAAACTAGATGGCAAAAAATGCCGTAAAAATGGTCTAAACTCCAAACATCAAATCCATGATTTGGACGCCAAAGATTTTGTCGGGGAAGCAATGGCACCTCCTGACTGCCACACATTAGTACTGCCATTTCGAAGATAGTAAGCGTGAGAAAGGGCTCTCAATGTGTTCGCCTCTGAGTATTTTGCGGATGGAGGGGGTAAAGGCAAGAATCCCTAATTGTTAACCCTTTCATTCAAAGCCTGGCGTTGCATTGGATCCAATGGGTTCACACCTACAATCAGTACCCCATTAATTACCACGCCATTTTTGCTAAGAGCCTTCTGAGCATCAAAGGGATTCTGCACCAACAATAAATAAAGCAACCAAATCAGTAACCCTTTTGGTAAACCCCAAACACTGAAAAGAAAAAAGGAGAAGAAGAAGAAAAAAAAAAAAAAAAAAATAGCAGCAGATGCATATTATAACCCCTGCAACAGATTAGGAAGGATTTCCAAATAATGGCCAGCAAAGTGGCGAGATCATTGTCAAAGCAGACATGGACAACTTAGGCTCTGTTTGTTAATGTGTTTTGGGGAGTATTTGTCATTTTTGGTTTTATAAAGTATTCTAATTTAAGTCCATTTAGCATACACTGCACATAGTAAACATGATAAGCATGGTTTCCAACTAGACAAGAGTTATAGTAACACCTAAGGCCCCAAGAAAATATGGAATAAAGAGATTCCTGATGTTGAATAAAAGAAGTCATATTTATCAAACTTAAAACAAGAGGAAAGAAGAAGAACTTGATATGTAATGTGCATCCAGTTAACTTCTCTTGGACAAAGAACATGTTTCAAAATCACACCACACTTTTCAAACTCCCTTAATACTAAATTTGTATCAGCAGGGGAAAACCTGAAAAGAAAAAAGAACAGTATTAAAGATTAAGAATGTAATAAGTAAATAAGCACATTCCATATACTTACATATTGAACAACGAAGGAAATAATAATAATAAAGGAAAAAACATATCTTTAAAGGGTTTAAGCCTCAAGTAAGATGCTTAGAGGCAGACCTAGAAGTTTCAAACAGTAGAACCACATGTTTCATTGGTGAAAAACACCATTAGGCGTGTTCGACCTTGAACCTCTTGTCTATTATGTATACAGATAGAAGAAGCCTAAAAAAATGCTTCAATTCTCAGATTTACCAACCCATAGAACAAGGAACTATTTAGAACCTGTTTCGAAAAGTTTTTGAAAGGAGTTCTTAAAAACGCAGATTAAAAAGTGTTTTCGGTGAGGGTCGCATTTATAGTGTTGTTTGTGGGTTTTACAAAACAGTTTTGATTCTTTTATTTTTTGAACTCACTTCTCAGTTTTTTTCCTTTCAAACACGCTTCTCAGTTTTTATGCCTTTGCAGAAAAACTTCTCAATTTCTTAAACAAATTTTGGGCCTGTTGGAGGATGGCCTCATCGAGTGGCGGCTGCTACACCGTCTTTGAGGAGTGGAGGCTGAAGGAAATAAAACATAATCTTTGGATTTTCTCTCAATCCCATAATCCTCTCCTCAATTAGAATCCCTTGATTAGAATCCCATGATTGTCTGCCTATCAATTGTACAGATTTCCTTAAGATCTTTTGTATTAATTCTAATATTGTAATCTATTTATAAATAATGGAATATACAACACACCCAACATGGGTTTTTAGTCTTTACTCTTCTATTTCCTCTACATGGTATCAGAGCGTGAACAACCAACGTCACCTCTTTGATTTACACCCACTGTCTCTTTGTAACCTTTCTTCAAACACCTGGTCCTCATTCCTTCCCCTTTGCATAGAGACACATTGTCTCAACCAAATCAGCCTTCTCTCGAGTAGACAGTGAGCCCAACAAATTCAAACCATCATTCTCCACAAGGATCAACCGTGTCCTCTGGTTTTGCTTCAACTTCTTCTGCTTCCTCTACCCTTTCCATCTCCTTTAATATTTCATACCTCTTCAACACCCCTAGGGATCGAAGCACCTATTTGTCTTGGAAATCACAATTTGAAGACATCCTTGAGCTTCATGCCCTCAAGGACGTTGTTTCTATGGACCGCACTCCTCCATCCTCTAAGCTTCTTGATGGAAACCCCAATCCAGAATCCTCTAAGCCTGGGCTCTCTTAGACAAACGACTATCTCCTCTGTCCAAAATTCATCTCCGCACATTGCACGATCAGATTCGCACCCTCAAAAAGGAGAAAGAAAAATCAGTTGGGTATTTCTTACTACATGCCAAATCCATTGTCGATTCCCTTGTTGCCGTAGGATCCCCAATCTCTGACACAGAACTTATTTAGTCCATAATTGATGATCTAGGTCATGAATACAAAGAGTTTACAACTGCTCTCCATCTTCGTCCTGCAGTCTCATTTGATGATTTTTATGATTTACTTCTTCAAGAAGAACATCTTCTTAAGTGGATGTCTACTCTCTCTCTCTTTATCTCAATTGGGACTACTCTTGCTACTGCCTGCACCCATCGAAATCAGCAACTCCCCAACAATAGACAACAACACTATTTTGATCACAAAGGTCGGGGATGCGGTCGTGGAAGGGGTCGAGGACATCATTTTTCTGACAATTGTTGCTCAGCTCCTCAACCAGATAATCGGCCACCTCTGCTTCCAACACCACCATATCTTCCCCCCATCAATTTTTCTCCCAATTGCAAAATATGTAATCAAGCAGGACATATAGCCCGAGTCTGTCCAGAACGTGGCAATTTTGCCTATACTACTGAAGCTACTATAACACCCGCCTCTACCCCTGATCTTGTTGATCCAAACTGGTGATTGGACTCTGGAGCAACTCATCATATGACATCATCTCCCAACAATCTCTCCAATGTTCAACCATACTCAGGTACGGACTCCATTGTAGTTGGAAATGGCTCACAGTTATCTATATCTCACATTGGTTAAACAACTATTTCTACTCTGGCTAAGGATTTGTCTCTTGATGGTGTTTTATGTGTTCCTGCTATTAAGAAAAATCTTATATCAATTCGTCGCTTTGCTCGTGACAATGATTGTTACTTTGAGATGGATTCTGATGGTTTTTGTGTGAAGGACAAGAAGACCGGGAAAATTCTTCTTATTGGCAGTAGCTCAGCAGGATTATATCACGTCCATCTCACTCCTCGCCTCCATGGTCTCTTGGCTCTTTATTGTGTGTTGGATCATGGATCAGCCATACTAAGCCCAGTAAAATAATCATTTGGCCCACAATACAAGCTTGGTTATTTACACCTGTTTACCGAACTTAAGCTCGGTAATCTTATACCCACCTCAGTTCGGTATGCAACACTAAGTTCAAAGGCTTGGTAAACCGAGTCTAACATATACTCCCGAAGGTTACCCTCGGGAGGCTTGATTCGCTTATGTGGCATTCTCTTACTATTCATCAACACAATACATGACATGTGGATCCTCTGTAGGACCACAATGCCAGATAAGTAGCTACTATCTGATGCCTATAAAAGGAGGTCTCATCTCAGGTTTTGGTAACTTCTCTTTTTCCTTAATCGGATATTCTATATTCTTTTCATCACATCTATCATCCTCAAAGTTATATTTCTCCTAAACACAGTGACTGATTTAGGCATCAGAGCTATTCTCTGCCGGCAACACCGGCAGCTTTGATCATTTTCTTACTATTTTGTAGTTAGGTGATTCTTTGGACATCACAACATTCACAGGGTTCATCTTACGTCATCATTCAGAAAACTATGTTTAAACAGTTTAGCGTCGTTTGTGGGAACTCGATTTTTATCGGTTCTTACTAATTTCAAAAATTATGATATGGTGAATACATCCCCACACCTTGTTCCAAATGTTCAAACTGATGTTCCTGGAATATCACATGATCCAAATGCTCAAACAGCTTTACTAGTATGTTTTATGAGGCGAATTGCTGAATCAATTGAAGCTATGAAGAAACAAAATGAAGATATTGTTTCTAGGTTACTTCCTAGTTCCTAGAAAAGATCCAGTACATGAAGAGAGGCATGAAGAAGTATTTAAGGAACCACAACCACCAATCTGACAGCAATCAATTCGGCAAGATGCTGAAAGTTCAGTACATGGAAGTCATAATACTGTCCGAACAAAAGAAAACTCTCACCAATAGAGGTCTTGTAATATACATCTTGGTGGCAAGTCTCATCATGGTGAATCCAATTATGTTAAATCTCATCATAGTCATTCACATCATGTAAAGCCTGTGGAGGTTGTTGTAAATAAAGATGTTCAAGATTTTAAAGAAAAATATGAAAAATGGCTTTTTTAATTGAAAATGGTGAAAATCGGTCTGTGACCAAGGATCTTATGCAGTATATTAATCTACCTTTTATTGATCGGTTGATGAGATTTCCTCTTCCTGATAAGTTTAAGGTTCCTCGAGTTGATAAATATGATGGAAGTGGAGATCCTTCCGATCATATGGAGAGTTTCCGAGCTCATATCATTCTTCATGACACTCCTGACGAAATTGCTTGCCAAGCTTTTCCTTTGACTCTGAAAGGGATTGCTAAAGAATGGTTTGGAGGCTCAAGTCCTAAGTCTGTTGATAATTTTCATTCTCTCGGACGACAATTTCTGGGTCAATTCCTTGCAATCCGGAAAAGGAAGAAAAGTCCAGCATACTTATTATCTCTCACACTAGGAAAAACCGAATCTTTAAAAGATTATATGTTGCGGTTTAATTGGGAGAAGTTCACAGTGGAAAGTCCAAATGAGCAGATAGTTCTTTCAGCTTTGATGCATGGAATAAAAACTGATGGGCCATTGATGGCTGAATTAGCTTGGAAACCGACTTTGGGAACTCTTCGGCAATTTATGAATAAAGCTGAAGAATTTATCAATCAAGAAGAAATTATTTCAGCTTTGATGAAGTCCAAAACCGAAGGGGGTAAGCCTATTTCTGACTCTTCTAAAGCAACACCGAGGACTTCTATTGACAAGAAGAAGAAAGATTAGCAAAATTTTAAAAATCCAGAAAAAAGGATTGAGCTTCCACACAGACAGAATCAACAACAGTATGTAGGATTGACACCATTGAATACAACTGTTTACAAGGTGCTCATGGAAGTGAGGAAAGATCCGAAATTCAAATGGCCAGGAAGAATGAAGGCTCTTCCCCAAAATCACAATACTCAGAAATTTTGTGAATATCATAATGATCATGGGCATTATACCGAGAATTGTATAAGTCTTCGGTTTGAAATTGAAAAGTTTCTAAGAAATGGGAAGTTATTAAAGTTCCTAGTTGAAGAGAGGGGCAAAGGCAGAAATCCTCAAGACAGTCAGAATCAAAGGTCAGGGCAGAATAATGATAACCTGCATAATCAGAGGCAAAGATGTGATGAGCCGAAGATTTCTGAGAACAATCAACAAAGTTCTTAGAATCAAACTATTGTTGGTGAAATTCAAACGATCTCCGGAGGATTGGCTTCTCGAGGAGAATCTAGTTCGGCAAGGAAAGCTTATGCTAGGAAAGCAAAAATGGAAGAAATCTTCTTTCTGGAAAAACCTTCCAAAATACAAAAACATGATCCAATGATCTTGATGTTTTCAGAAGATGATGCAAAAGATATTTCAATGCCTCATGATGATGCGTTGGTGATAACTTTAACGGTGGCTAATCATGCTGTTCACCGAATTTTGGTAGACAACGGAAGTTCGGCAGATATCTTGAATTGGATAGTTTTTCAGCAATTGGGTATTGGTCGGGAGAAGATGAAGCCTTTTCTATTGCCATTGATGGGGTTTGCAGGGGAGCATGTTCAACCAATAGGAGTGATTTCTCTTCCAGTTACAGCAGGGATTGCTCATAAACAATCTACTATTATGGTGGATTTTTTAGTAGTTGACCGACCATTAGCTTATAGTGCAATCATTGGTTGTCCAACTTTAAATCAATTAAGAGCTGCAACTTCTACCTATTATTTGAAGATGAAGTTCTCGACGATTGAAGGGGTTGGTGAGGTTAAAGGTGATCAGGTTGTGGCAAGAAGGTGTTATAATACATCTTTGAAAAGATCTTCAGAGTTAGCATTATTGATGATCGGTAATGTGGGTAGTGAAAAGAAGATTCAGTTGAAAAAAGAACCAGCCAAACCGTTGGTTGATATACCGATAGCAGAAGGGAAAGTTGTGAAGACTGGATCTCAATTGACTTCGGAAGTTAGAGAAGTTCTTATTTAGTTTCTT